>NW_023276806.1:139933040-140646790 GCF_003668045.3 Cricetulus griseus | reverse complement strand
ACAGCTATTTCACATGGTCCTGGGGTAGAATTTGTTGCCCCAGGAATGATATGTGTAGGCAAGTCAATCTTCAGGCAGGAATTGTATATTCAGCTTGGGTTTTAAATATACTCCTGTACCCTGCCAATGAATATTAGCTAATTGGAAAATAGAGGCAATAATAAAGATACACTTGATTCTTCTTGAATTTTGTACTTGGCAACCCATCATTTCTGTGATATGTATTTTACACAATTAGCTTTGCTAGTGATTTGGAATGAGAGATCAACATTTCCAGTGATCCTTTGACTACTTGGACAAATATGAATGTATGATTTTCCCAGGTCAGCTTAAACTTCATGTATAACTCTGAGATATTTGAAATCCATTACTGGACATAACAAATGAGGCAGTCATTATGCATAGATTGATTTCTTAACTAGTGAAGGTGAGAGGCATGGGGGAGCTGGGTTTTGAGTTACCATCAGATGACTGTAATCTGACCCCAGTCCTCATATGCCTACAATGCCAAAAGTTTCCGAGTGAAATACAACTCACTGTGAATTCTGATTACATTTCTAGTCCCTTCCAAAAATACAGAAAGGAAATTAAGTTATGTTTGATTACATTACAAAGATCCAGTCGGTGTCTGGGTAGCCATTGGCATGTCAGAATTCAAGGGCACATATTACACAGGAGTATGTTCTGTGCTGCTGGCCCCTGGCCCTTTTGCTTCAGCTGGACAGTGTGCAAGCATCAGGAGACAGTTAAAAGAACACAAACGTACCTATGCCATTTCATTAGGAACAAAACAGTTTTTGTTTATGGGGAACAAGTGGAGAATTAGAAGCCTTGAAACTCGAGAGCAATTTGTCTCGTCCTCATAGCAATGTTACCAGTTACAATAGATCAAGTTTCTTAAACTCCCTCCAAGAAGCCAAGTGAAGATGGGTGGGGCAGAGATGACAAATGGTTGGTTTTGCTGCTTCTCAACCTTTTGGGTGTGTTGACCACTCAGGAGAGTAATAGAAGACTGAACATTTGAGTTCCTCATGCATGTTTTGTGTACAGATCATCTAGAGTCTGGTGAAATAGATTCTTCTTAAGTCAGATTGAGCTGGGCCCTGAGGTTCTGCATAGCTCAAGAGCTACTGCTGTGGCTGGTCCAGACTTCACATTTGAATATCTGAGCAGTGCAGTAGCATGTCACTATTTATCTCTGTTTTCAATGTAGTCAGTAGAATTAACAGACAGAAATGAACTCTTTTCAAGGAAACACAAGGCAAAGCCTCACTTTTATATTTTACCTATATTATTAGCTCAAATTGGACTACAAAGTATGGATTTGGGTTTTTGTTTTTCAGTTTTGGAAAGAATTCAGAATGGTTTTTGTATCTCCCAAGGGAATATACCACCTGCAAAACATGTAATTTCCCAATTTTTATTTTAAGATATATTTACCTATACAAGAAAGCTATTAGAAAACACTAATGTATGGATCCCTGTAGCAAACTTTCTCTTTGGGCCATCAACTAGCTCCCAAATCATGACACAGTGACTTATTACTAGTTATGAATTCTCTGCCTTATCTTATGCTTGCCCCACTAGCTCTTATAACTTAAATTAACTGGTTACTCTTCATCTACATTTTACCTTGGGGTTTTTTTATCTTTCATTCATTCTGTATGTACTCTGTGTCTGGTCGGTTGGCAGCTGCCTGGCTGGCTGGCCCCAGGTGTCTCCCTCTCTGTTTCCCTCATTCTCTCCCCTCTCCTTTCTTCTCTCCTCTCCAGCCTAGATGCTTCCCCCTAAGTTGCTTCCTGTCAGGCAATAAAAATGTAACACACTCAAAGATTCTGATTTGCATTATTCTGGGGTGCAGCCAATGTTTTGGAACTCTCTGGATGATTATTATCACCAACACTGAAGACCCTCATGGGTGGGGAGACATGTACCATTGCCCATTGGAATACCTCTTAGGAGGTAAATCTAAACCACAAAGAAAATCTCTCTTCCTCTCTTTTCCTCCCTCCTTCCCTTTCTCTCTCTCTGTAGTATCTCCGTCCCTTCTTTTCTCCCTCCCTCCCTCCCCATAGTCTCTCTCTCTCTCTCTCTCTCTCTCTCTCTCTCTCTCTCTCTCTCTCTCTCTCTCTCTCTCTCTCTGTGTGTGTGTGTGTTGTGGTTGGGAAAAAACGGGGCTGAATTTACCAGAGTAGAATGAAGGGGCCACCATATATTAATGGGACTAAGTGATGATCTGACTCAAGTTCAAGAAAAGGCTGTGACTTGGTAGAGAGACTTCCTGGTATTGGCACAGTACAAGAGATGGAGCCTTCCTCCCCGCTTTTGTTATCATTGATACTGAAGCGGTACAAAGCTAACACCCTTACATTCCAGGTGGACGGTCTGGAATCAGAATGGAAACAGATAAGGAATGTGATGATTGTTAGTCCCACTCTAATATTTTCATGTTGGAGCTGTTCAATAGAAGCTGGAGAAAGACAATTTGGCACTTTAAGACAAGATAACAATACAATTAGAATGGGGTTTGTTGTTCCCCAGACCTCCAAACCAGGGCAGGGGCACCTTCAGTTGGTGCAACATGATCGATCTGCAGAGTTCGCATTGAATGTGTTTATGAATTCTCTTGTGAAGAAACTCTATTTGTTGCACCAAAGCAGCACAAACAACATCAGTGAGAAAAAGAAGCACACCAGCCCACACTGCCCTTGCCTCATACTTCACACTGTGTTCTGGGCAAAGAGACCTTGTGACCATCATAACATAATCTAGCTGACACAATGCAGTGTGAGCCAGGGCCTGAGAACCTGTCTAGACATTTCCTTTCGGCTGTGATGTCATGCTGGCAAAATTAACCCTTGACCTTTTCACAAGGAACACGTATTTCTATATTCATAAGGCTTCAGAAAGTAATCCCTTTGTGAGCCAAAAACCAGGAGACACCTGGTGAACAGTAAATATCTAGCCGGTCAGAAACAAAATCTGAACACCTTTATCAGAGTCACCACCCAGTTCAAGTGAACAAAAGGTTCATGGTTTTCTCTTTCTCAAAGAGTTCACTTCTGTTTGTGATCTCTCAGCCAATAGGGGATTTTGGTTACAAATGCTTATCCTTCTATCTACAGCCTGCCTCGCAGCTGTTTAAAGTTCGTATTGGGCACCACCATTATCTCAATTTCAATTTAGCCACGGGATCCCCATGCCCTGACAGCCCAACTAGAGGCAGTTGGCTTGCTTTCCTTTGCTTGTTTCCTTCAGGTACAGCTAGCTCAACAAAAGCAGAGCAATAGTGTCCTGTCATTAAGGAGTGGCTGGAAATGCAGCAGCCCCTCCCCAGCCACAAAGAGGCCCTTGTGGGCTTGTTTATCTATAGGCTGCTGAAAACCTAGGAAGTCACTTTGTTTGACTAGAATAAAAAGCTTGAAATGATCTCGGGCACAGATTTTCTTTCATTAAAAAGCAAGATCAAAGGATGGAGGTCTCATCTTCAGATCTCCCATCCCCTTCTCTCATGACACCGCAGTAAAAAGCATTAAGCAAACTGTATGTAATTATTAACTGATGGATTCCTTACGATGGTTTTCGGCTAGAACCTTCAGTATTCTCTGGCTTTGTTCATGCATTTATCTCCCTCATCAGTCAAGACTAGAGAGCAGTGCTTTGTTTGACAGATGAGGACCTCCAGTAGAAGTATAATTAGAGTGTATATGACTCATATGCATATCAGAGGTCATGCAAGATATTGCAATCACTCATACGTTCCAATGAGAAGGTAATTCGCTAACACAGCAGTTGAGGCAGAGACTTGCCAAGTAGTGATTGAGAACAATGGCTTCCAAACAAGTTTCCAAACATCTAGCTAGTATGCGTGTTCTTTAAGTGAGGAATTACTTTGTTTATGTGGGTGCTGGGAGGAAATCCACTGATGGGAAGTTGTGTGTTCCGAGCAAACAACATCAGCACCACTGCAGTGTGTGTGTGTGTGTGTGTGTGTGTGTGTGTGTGTGTGTGTGTGTGTGTGTGTGATGGTGTGTGTCTGTACAAGGTCTGTGAGTCCATGTATATGGGTACTGTGGGACTGTTTGTGATATCTATGTGTATGCAGTGACGGGCAGCCTGTGGTTTGAGGAGTAGCTGTGCTTCAGTAGTTGGGTGTAGGTCTTGATTTTGTAATCTGAATTTCCTTGACAGATGTGCAGAGTTCAAAACACACACCTTTATTTGACTCAGCAAAATTGGATTACAAAGAAACTCTGGCGGTTTAAAGATAAAACAAATTAAAGATGCCAAAATATCAGATGGT
This sequence comes from Cricetulus griseus, assembly GCF_003668045.3. Lineage (NCBI taxonomy): Eukaryota > Metazoa > Chordata > Mammalia > Rodentia > Cricetidae > Cricetulus > Cricetulus griseus. The sequence continues at coordinate 140,642,487 of NW_023276806.1, read as the reverse complement.
CCCATCTAATTTTCTAAGTTAAAAACTAAGTATCATTTCTGATTTAAATATAGAAACAAAAATATAATGGGGAGGTAGGATAAGATTGTGGAAGTAGATGCTTGGTCCTGAGACACATATAGGAGGCTTTTGAATGCAGGCATAATTAAATAACTGCTTGGAACCCTCAAACTCTAGGGCTAGGACCTCAAGTCCATATGGCTCATCAACTCATGGACCAAACATTTCAGTGATCCTTCTCAAAATGAGACTGGTGTTTTGTAGTCCCAACTGTACTTACAGGGATTGGAGACTTTGCAAGTTCTGTAGAGCTTCTGAAGGAACCTGTCTCAGCTGGTTATTCTGCAGCATCCTGCCCATTAAAACAAATGAAGAGAGGCATTAAAGAAAATTAACAATAAATGACCCTAACACAGCAGCATCAGACACTGCTCCAGGTGCCTTAAGAACATCAGAACATCAATTACAAGTTTTGGGGAGGATAAACTCCCAAGGGAGTGCAAATAAGAAATCAATAAATCTTTAAAAAAACAATTATCAGTTAAGCCTAGATCTCTCGTTTAGTTTTTGTTTGAGATACTTCAGTGGGAGGCAAAACAATTAAAGAGTTTTAGAGCACTACTGAGTGCAACTAAAAGAAAAAATTTGCATTTGTTTTTGATTTCTTTTGCAAACCCTCCTTAATGAATACATGGAATATGAACAGAGTTGAACATGACCTGAATAGGGGATGTAGACACATAACTCAATTTTATCATTTGTATAAGGGTACAGAGAGAATATGAACTGCTTTTGTTAGAGACCAGGTGTGATTTATGTATATTTTTAAAAATTTCTTTGTCATACAGCATCTTCAGGCTTCTCTAAGTATTCATCTTAGCTTATGCTTTCTTTTTCTTTTTCATCGAGTTTGTGATCAGCGAAGCTAAGTAAGAACAGGAATAATTTTTTTGTTTGTTTTTCAAGACAGAGTTTCTCTGTGGCTTTGGAGGCTGTCCTGGAATTAGCTCTTGTAGACCAGGCTGCTTATAATAGGAATCTTTAGACTTTCCTCCAAAACTCTCCTTCAAATACTGGAGTGTTAACACATTTGAAGCTACCTCTTCACCCCTGGCCTTTGTCACCCACATGCCTCTGAGTACATTGTCCTGCCAGTCAGCTGGGGTTATAGCTGCCATGTGGGTGCTGAGATTCTGGGTCCTCTTTAAGAGCAGCCAGTGCTCTTAACCACTGAACTCTCCCTCTAGCCCCTACAATATAATTTACTTAACAAATATTTTACTGTACATAACTTGACATGGGAAATCATTTTAGTCATCTTACTTAAACTTGAATTTCATGATGCATTTTGAATGGTTCAAATAACTTGCTGAGTTCATTGAAATATAGGTTCATTGTATCCAGTGTTAATACATGTAATAAGTAAGCATTAGGACTGCCAATATGACCCAAATTATTTTTGTTAATACCACAAATGATTCAATAGAAGGCAAGCAAACACAGTCATCTAAAAAACAATGATTCTTCTATAAACATAATTTTTATTCATCTATTTATTTTACATCTCATCTGTAGCCTCCCTCATTCCCCTGGAATTTAATTTTTAATAAAATATTAAATTTAATTAAACTTTTTTAAAGGCTACATATATCTTAGGCCACTGAAATGAAATTTTCATTAAGCATAAATAAATGCTTTTTTGGAGTTAACTTTTATCTCAATGGTAAAAAACAAAATAAAGACATTGTCTCGTGGATAAAATTTAGAATGACTTGCAACTTTTACTATTTTCTCTACTTAGATGCTCCAAACCAGAACACGCTGAAACAAAATTTGGTGGTGGGTATTAGAAGAAGAAGGTATTTGTGCTGGCTAGTTGGTTTTTTTTTTTAATTCTTTAATTACTATTCATATTTACATATCCATCCTCCCATGTTCCCCACTATGCTGGCTAGTTTTATGTCAAGTGGGAGGAGGGAAGTTCAGTTAAGAAAACCCCTCCATGCCGGGCATTGGTGGCTCACGCCTTTAATCCCAGCACTCAGGAGGCAGAGGCAGGTGGATCTCTGTGAGTTCAAGGCCAGCCTGGTCTCCAGAGCGAGCGCCAGGATAGGCTCCAAAGCTACACAGAGAAACCTTGTCTTGAAAAACCAAAAAAATAGAAAAAAAAAAAGAAAATCTCTCCACAAGATCAGGCTGTAGACAAACCTAATGGCTATTTTCTTAATTAGTGATGGATGTGGGAGAACCTCGCTTATTGTAGGTGGTGCCACCCCTGGGATGGTGGTCCTGGGTTCTATAAGAAAGCAGGCTGAGCAAGTCATGAGGAACAAGACAGTAAAGCAGCTCCCCTCCATGGCTTCTGCCTCTAGGTTCCTTCCCAGATTGAGTTCCTACCTTGGCTTCTCTCAGTGGACTGGGATTCAGGATACATAAGCCAAATAAACCCTTTCCTTCCCAAGTTGCTTTTGGTCATGGTGTTTCAGTACAGAAATAGTAACCCAAACTAAGAAAGTGTTCAATAGTACTGCATTTTATGACAATGAATTTGGAAGTTGGGCAATGAATGAAAGAACACTAATGTATAAACATACATTTAAATCATCTCCCATACTTTCTCCCCTGTGTAGAACTCTCCCCTGTTTAGAACCTAGGGCTTTGGGTATAGTTGGCAAATGTACCACTGAGCTACATCCCTAACCCAACATTTCATAATGAACAGCTGTCTATTTCAGTAGGCTGTATACCAGGTTTTCTACATCTGCTCAAACACACAAACTTAGTATACTTGAGTGGGTCCTTCTGGTATATCAAAGCAAGTTTGAAGCTGTGATCTCATTACACTAGCATCACAGTGAATTATTCACCCAGTGACCAAAATCTTTAGACACTTGCTCTCTAACTGTATGACATGGAAGAAGAGAAACATTCTTGCATGTGTGAATAGGTAAGGGGGTTATTTAGAGGCAAGAAACTTCAGATATAATGCTAGAGAAAGAGAGAGAGAGGAGTTGTCACATACAGGTTATGGCCAAACACAACAAGGTTTTATGACACCAGCGAAGGCAGAGAGGAACTTATATGAGTCACCTCAAAGATCCAAATTGCACCCGATATTTGCACATTAATTAGCTGTCATTTGGCTTGAAAATCAAAACACTCACCAACAGCACTTGCTTTACTTACAGAACTTTAAGACTGTGAAGGCCTGTGAATGCTCCCTTGGGAATATGTGTCAAAGCATTTCCAGCAAGACGTCTGTGGGTTTCAGTGGAGAGGGGAGAGAGAGAGAAAAGGAATTAGCATAACTTTCTTCAAATGGAATCCATTTCACTGATGAAAATGCAATACAATTATGTTCAAACCACACAAGCAACCGTAAGGAATCTTATTTTCTTATATTTTGCAAATACTTTGAATTTCCAAAAAGGTGTTGGCAGATGGGGTGCTCAAGGGAAAAATGAAATAAATTACTTTACACTAAATTATTTACTAGCTTATACTACATATGTATCTACTGCTCTTTAATTTTTTAAACTAAAACTACCACCACATAATGATTTGAAACAAACTTGTCTCATTTTTGAAAACTTTATTTTGCATCTTCCTGTGCATACATGACTAAGTCAGACTATATAATAATGCTACATGCAGCTTCTCCATCACTTCCTGAAAGGAGGTTGCTTGTTCTCAACCTCCTCTAGCTCCCCTTTCCTGAAGAGGTGGCTGGTGAAGCAGAATCACGGATTCAGATATGAAGAACATTCCATGAAAGGTAAAATGAGAAGAATAGAAAGGAGAGAAGTGGGCTGGGGAGAAGGCTCAGTAGGTAAAGTGCTTGACACAGAGTGTGAGGACCCAAGTTTAATCCCCAGGGGTCACTTAAAGCCGGATGTGGTAGTGCACACCTGTAGTGCCAGTAGTTGGGAGACAAAGACCAGAGAAACCCTGAAGCTTGATAAGTCAGCTAATAATAGAGACCACTGTCTCAAACAAGGTGACACTAGAGGTTGTTCCCTTCCTTCCACATGCTAGCGTGGTATGTGCATGTGCCTGCATTCATTCTCTCTGTCTCTCTCTGTCTCTGTCTCTGTCTCTGTCTCTGTCTCTGTCTCTCTCATACACACACACAACACACACACACACACACACACCACACACACACACACACTCATACACATGAATACAACCTCTCCCCCAAAGAAGGGAAGTGACCTGGGTCCCTGGATAACTTTGTGGAGTTGTGGATCCAAATTGTCCCACAGCATTGCAGTCTCGTTTGGACGAATAACTGGATCAGTGTAGACCTGGGTTATCTTCGGCAAACAAGGGGATGATTGAAGGCTTATTTAGCTGGCAAGGAAGTATCACACCTGCCTGTATGCTGGTCCCAAGGAATCATGTTTACAAAGCTGTTCCAATCGTCAACACTCACTGTCTTTGCTTTCTCTCCCTTTCATCTTTGCACTGTTAACTTGCAGTTGGCACACCTGAGCTAGCACAGTACCGTGGGCTTCTCTGCTCCTAACAGTCATTCGGAGTTGTGGAACAAAATGCACTTTATCATTGTTTCATACTGACTTCCTGTATCCAGCAAGCATTCATTGAGGGGTTGTCCTATCCAGCAACTGCTTTGGTGATGCAGTAGTGAATATGAGACCCATTAAGGCCCCAACTCACCATTTACATTGGTATGTGAGGGGACAGTCATTGGGCTCAATAACAAAGAGTATAACATGGAAATTCTCTGAGGAAAGAATAACAATGGTGAAGATAGGAGAACTGAGGGCTGTGGATGTGGGGTGATTATTTTAGATACAATGGTATATTGTACCTTTGTTCCTTTCTTCTAGGATGGCATTTCAACAGAGCTCTGAGCCATACTGTGAAGGGAGATTAGAATGGCATATACCTGGTATGGTCTAGATTCTTCTAGAGGATGAGTATGGAGAATAGACAGTGAGGAGAATGCCAGGGAGTAGGGCCAGAAGCTGCCCAGAGCTGCTGCTTAAATGACTTCTGAGGATTTCATATGGTCAGCTTGAGTCAGAATGCTGAACAAACATGTATTTTGAATGGATCCTTCTTAAGGGAATATCTTAAAAGGCTAAGAGTAAAAGCACAGGGGCTTCAATATTCAGACAGGAGAGCTGGTGTAATTGATAGTGGGGTAACAGTGGGGTGACAGGCTCCCTACACTGTTACTATGAATTCATCAGTAGAGTCAAGGTGTAATGTATACGGTTAAAACAGGAAAAACAACATTCTGTAGTGCTGAGTACATTATGCATTGCCCACCTGAACCTTATTAGTGATCCAAAGTATGATATGTAATTCTGAATTAAGAGTATGCATATATGTAATGAGTTGTATATGACACTAAAGAGTCACTTACTGAATCAAGATACCCAGAGCTAGTTGGCCACCACAGATGGCTTCACTGACCAGATCGAACTGATCAGCGACTGTGTCACTTCAGTCAGGATGCATTTCTTTCTTTTCACAGCCATGTCTTCAGTACAGTTGTGAATTTAGAATATAGTTTTTGTGCTTACTAATTCTTGTAAGGTAAGCTTTATTATTGTTAGGTAAGTTGATGGCTTTTGAGACATTGAATTTGGAAATGAAAAAGGAAATGTAAAAAGTTGTATTCTTAACCAGCCATGAAACTTTTGATCAACAATGGTGACCTGCCTGCATGATAGTGGCATGGATGTTATGGGAGTAGCCAACCACAATCTATCTGGTTGTATTTAAGGCCCACTCCATGAGATAGAACTCATGCCTAACACTGTTCATATTCTTAAGCACCTGATACAAGATATCCCATGAACCTAGAGGAAAACCAAATACTATTATTCTGTTAAAGGAAAACAACAATAAAATGACTCCCAATGACATTCTGCTATATCCACAGATCAGTGTCTCACTCATCCAGCATCAGAGAAGCTTTCTCCTGTAGTAGATGGAGACTAATACATAGACCCCAAACTGGACAATAGGCAGAGAGTGAGAGACCTGGAACAACACTCGCTCCTAAATGAGATGTCTTCATCAAACCTCTTCTGACAAGGCTCAAGGAATTATGAGGAAGAGGCGGTACAAAGATTTTAAGAGACAGAGGGGATGGAGGACACCAAAGAAACAAGGTTTTCTAAACACAGCAGAATTGGCCTACAATATGAATTTACAGAGACTGAGGCAGCATGCACAGGGCCTGCACAGGTCCAAGCCAGATGGAGTGCCAGCACTGAGAAGAGAACGGAACATGAATCCCCATCCCCCTAACCCAGAATCTATCTCCAATTGACAACTACTTGTAAAGGGAAAATAATTTTCTTCTACAGAGTTTCAATGGGTGTGCAATCCACACTTAAAGGGGGCCTATACATAGTTTTAGATGGCCAACACAAAATGAACTCAATGGTATTTTTTGGAGATGTTTTCTCTCATAATGTTTTGTTTGGGCATTTTTATTTTTACCTTACTTGTTTTTTTTTTGTTTGATTATCTATTATGGCTTCCAATTTTGTGTTTTTATGGATTCTCTCTCTCTCTCTCTCTCTCTATATATATATATATATATATATATATATATATATATATATATATATGTGTGTGTGTGTGTGTGTGTGTGTGTGTGTGTGTGTCTGCATGTGAGGTTTCTTTGTACTTTGATTCTTTTTGTCTGCTTCCTTCATTTTTTATTATTATTATTTTTTGCCTGTTTTCTGGAGAGAGTTGGGAGGTTGGATGGGTGGGGTAGTGGAGAGGATATGAGAGGAGATGAGATAGGGGAAACTGATCAGATTATAATGTATGACAAAATTTAAAAGAAAGATGTATTCTAGTCAGCTTAATTAATCAGGGTAAATACCTTTCAGTTGTGTTTCCAGAAATGTCACATAATTTTTTGTTCTTCTCTGTGTAGAGACTTCAAATGCCTCTGAGTCTGTATTGAGAACTAATCTATGAACAGTTTACCTTAAAACAAAAGAATTTATGATGTGCCATCAGCTGTTTTCTGGGATAGCTTGGTGGCAGATCTGTCCTATTGACAAAAAAATAACAATTTAAGCAAATAAGCATTTTTTTTTTATGGAGCACGCGTGCGTGTGTGTGTGTGTGTGTGTGTGTGTGTGTGTGTGTGTGTGTGTGTGTGTGTGTGTATGTGTGTAATTTCAGTTAACTTTAAAACTGGGAGATCTTTAACCACAGACTAATGAAGTTCAGTTTCAACTCCTCTGTGAAATTTGCCTTAATCACCTCAGTCCTCAGATAGGTTCTACACAGTACTGCCTGCAGAGCTTCATTGTCTGCCCTTTGATGTGGAGTCTATCTGATTAGATGGTAGACTCATAAAGCCAAGAATGTCATAGCCTACACAGAACTGGGAATTCAAAGGTATTTATTATCAACCAACCAATCAATGAACCACCCAAGCAACCATCCAACCAACCAACCAACCAACCAATCAACGAACCACGGTGTTGGCTGCATCTACCCATTTCATCTGTGACTTGGTGTCATCTTCCAATGTCCTCCAACTCCTGATATTAGCTTAGATGCCACATTTTTTCCTTTTCGATTTACTTATTTATTTTTAAAATTACATTTTAATTGCATTGCTCCTCCATTCCCTTTTCTCTTTCCAGTCCCTCTCATATTTCCCCATCTCCCTCTCAAATTCTTTTTCTTTGTCATTATTATGCATATATTCACAGAGATGTATAAATACCCAGCTGAGTTCATTTGGTGTTGCTTGTATGTCTATGATTTTAGGGATGACCACTTTGTAATAGATGATGATTAAGGGGTTCATCCCTGTTGGCGATTCTCCTGCACTCAGCTTTCTTTAGTTGCCTATAGTGCATTTTCTAGAGGTGGTGACCTATGAGATTTCCCCTTCCATGTAGTTTTATTTTCTGCGTATGGGTGTTTTACATGCATGTAAGTGTTCTGTGGCAGTGCTCATGGAGGCCAGAAGAGGGTGCCAGATCACCTGAAACTGGAGTTGCAGGCAGATATGAGCCTTCATGTGGGTGCTGACAACCAAACCAAGTCCTCTGCAAGAGCAGCCAATGCTCTTGATGGCTGGGGCACTTGCCTGTCCTAGAGATCACCTCCTTACAGAGACTTTCTTTATCACCCTTGTTACTTTTTATCTAAATTATGTGTGTGGTCTTCACTGCCCTTAACACAATTAGTGAGTTATTAGCCTCCCCTGGTGAATTTAAACTCCTCAAGGGTAGAGACTTGAATATTTCATGTCTCATTCTGTGGCTCCCAGTAGCTGCCCCCTCCCAACACACACATACTCCACATGTTGAATGGTGGATGTAAAGTGCACTAGGGAAAAAGGACAAAACAGAGAAATTTGGGTGGACATCTATATTTTATGGGAGTTGGGGAATAGAGGATAAAGGAGTGTTACAGCAATACAGAAGAAGAGGCGGAGGGAAAACTTCTTAATCACTGTTCCAATTGCCAACAATATACACACAATATAAGAAATCTAAGTGTGTATGTCTAGTTAGATGGGTTTGGGACCTAGGTAGTAGAATTAAACACAATTGGCAGCTCGATGTACATGAGAGGCCAAAGGGTATGACGATTGTTCACAGACATGATGGTGTTTTCACTTGACCAAGCAAAAATTAATATGTATTATAGTTTACAACAGTTCTTCCTTTACAAAAAAATTCAAAAGCCAGGACAGTTCTCACCATTTTCAGTAATGTGGTGAGGGAGTAAAAATAGCAAGCATGGATCACACTTCAGAATGCTTGGTGGTGTCTCTCCTTCCAAATTTCATCTGTAATAATAGATATCTACTATTTATGTAGAGGTTCATCAAAGCCAACCATAACACGAGCAAAGCGTTCCAAGGAACAATAGTAACTTAAAAGCAGACCTCCCTAGGGCCACTCATGTTTCTCTGTGAGTCAACTATTTGATTCCAATAGCACTAAAATCTGGGAAGATTTTAAGATGCAAGCTGGAAATAAAGACTGAAGACTATTTAAAATGGAAACAACTGCCTGGTATAATCAGAATTCCAATCTAAGTTTACTCTAACTTGTAGATGCCAGTGACAGACACCATCTGCTATTAGCTCCTGAGGTCTGAGCCACACTTTGAAGGCCAAAGGCAGCTGAATCTTTTGTTTGCCCACAAACGAAGAACATGAAGTCCTCAGCAAGATGGAGTGAGCGGAGCTGGAGGAAGGAATGTTGGAGCCAAATGCAGTGATGGCTCAGGCTGTTAAAATGTGGTGAAGAGCAATCTCCCATCACTGCCTGTATCTATTAAAGTTGGAAATAGACTTTCCTCCACTGATCCCATGTTCCTGGGTTCCTGCAAAATTGGGCTCACGAAACAAGAAAGGAAGAGCCAGAGCGGCGTTTGCATTTCATGGCAACTCAAAATGTAAGCTGTAGATCACCCAAATCCTTTCAATATCATGCCATCTGGTTCTCAGAAATATCCTGGAAGATGGGTAAAGTGGCTTTCAGCACTACCATCCACGGTCCAGTGACATTCAATGCCAGCAACTGGCACAGCCAGGTCAGGATATCCTGGGTTTCTGGATGTAGGACCTGTGCACCTCTCTCCAGGAAACAGACTCCATCCATGCAGGAAAAGACTCTTCATTTCTCCTCCTCTTTTAAATGCTGGCATATCACCCTGAGCAGAGTGATTGGCCCTATGCATAGCAAGTCACTAGAGTAAAATAACAGATGAAGAAGAACCGAATGTGCCAAAGCATGCAGCATCATCAGCATCCCCGGATGTCAAGAATGAGAGAGGGACATCATTTCCCATGATAGCATGTATTTTTTTTCTGAAATATTTGCTCCAGAGAGACACTCTACCTAGAGGTACACTTAAAATATAATAACTCCACAAGTATCTCTATGGTTACATGTCCTCATTAGATTTTCAACTATGGCAGCTTTGTTAGTGATGGATGAGAGGTAAACCACAGGTGATTGCATAGCTAACTATCTATGATGACTCTTTCTAGGGAAACGATGTGTTGGGTAGTTAGAGCAAAGGGGGAAGATGGTGACATGGCTTCCTGAGCAGTGATTTTTAAAGACTTATATGATGGGATTTTCTTGTTGATGCTATCTACAGCAATCTATTTGTCTGTAAAGAGATAACACTGCCTTGTCAACGATACCTTCACCATCATGAAGCTACAAACATACTGATTTCTAACCACCTGTGTCAGCCTGCATGGATAGCTGTTTATTTGCTCAAGAACACTTTATAAAACATGGTGTTAAGTATGTATTTTTATATGTAATGTTACTAACAAAAGTTCTGAGCCTGTGGAACAATGCCAGACTTTACACTTCCAGACTGTGATGGTGCCCTTCTCAGAGGCAAAGCATAGGGATTAATAGTCTGGACACCTGAACCCCTAGCTTCTGGATGTACAGCTCTTGCCTTGCTGTTCATTCCTCTTTTTTTTTTTTCAGACAGACACAGGGACAGATACATGCATGCATACCCACTGTTGAATGTCTCAGTCCCTTCACTGCCTTAAAGGTGTTCGATTGTGAAAAGTCCTGTACCTCAGGAGATGAAGAGCTCAGGTGAACTGTGCACACATAGCTCCCTTCCAAGCACAGCTCTGAAAAGTCACTACAAATCTCAGCTGTGACCTGAGCCAAGCTCTTAGCTCTAACATCAACCAACTTGTCTTTTTTCTTTCTTTCTTTCTTCCTTCCTTCCTTCTTTTTTTTTTTTTTTTTTTTTTTTTTTTTTTTTTTTTTTTTTAAGACAGGGGTTCTCTCTGTAGTTTTGGAGCCTGTCCTTGAACTCACTTTGCACACCAGGCTGGCCTCGAACTCACAGAGTGTTGTGCCACCACTACCCGGCAATATTTTCTACCTTTACAAGCACATTGACCTGTAGAAAGTTCTTGTGTTTGCTTTAAGACTATTATTTTAAATTTAAATTTATCACTTTATTTTCATACAGGCATACAGTTTATGTTGAGCATATACCCCACCCCAGGATTATGCTCCCAATCCTGTTTGTCCCTTTTGTTCCTGTGGACAATTCACTTCTGATATAATTTAAAATATACATACTATATATACATATATGGTTTTATGTGACTATATAAGATCTAGGACCCCCAAATGAGAGTACATATTTGTGTCTCTCGAAGACTGGCTTAATTTGCTTAACATGATTATCTACAGCTGTGTCCATTTTCTTGCAAATGATATAACTTCATTTTTCTTGGCGGCTAAAAACCACATCCCATCATGTATATTTGTCCCGTTTTCCTTGCCCATCTCTCTCAGTTTCTGGGCACCTGCATTGGTTCTGTTATGTGGTAATTGTGAAAAATGTTGCAAAAAAAACACTGATGTGCAAATATGTCTGTGTTGTATTGACTTGGAATCTGTGGATAAATACCCAGACATGGTAGAGCTAGGTCATCTTTCAAATCTGACTTAGTTTTTTGAGAAACCTCCTTTTGATTTTCACAGAGCAGACCAGCTCACCTTCCCATTGGCAATGTGTAAGTGTTCCCTTTTGTCTACCTCCCCATCAGCATTGTTGCTGCATTCTTTCCCTTTTTATTTTTTGTATATTAAATTTTATTATTAAAATGTTTTTATTATTAAATGTTATTATTCAAAATTTTCTATTTTTATAGTAAAATATTTTATTATTTTATTTCAATTATATGTATGTATGTGACTGTGTTGGGATGTGTGCACGTAGGCTCAGGTGCCTGTGGAAGACAGAGGAAGGTATTGGGTCGCTTGGAGCTGGGGCTATAGGTGGATGCTGATGTGGGTATTGGGAGCCAGACTTGGGTCTTCTGCAGCAGCAGAATGAGTTGTTATTGTCTGAGTTATCAACAGCCTCTGTTGCTTCTTCTTTTGTTTTAATTCAAAAATTTTTAATGAAATTCGTTTCATACAATATATTTTGATAATGTTTAACCCTCCCTCAACTCCTCCCAGATTCTCCCACCTACCCACCCATCCTTGTATACCCCCACTCCCGTGTGTGTGTGTGTGTGTGTGTGTGTGTGCACTCATATGCTTGAGTGTGGAGCTCAGAGGACATTTTGGAGGAGTTGGTTCTCTTCTTCCATCATGTGGGGTCTGGGGTTTGGATTGGTGGCAAATTTTTATTCCCACTGAACCATCTCATGGGACTCAAGTCTTAACCCTAAATTCTGCAATCCAGTCAGCTCAGAAGATGAAATTCCAGAAGAGAGAAAAGAGAGTGGAATAATTTTAAAGAGTCATCTTTAATTGTGGAATTCTGTGGTTCTATGACCAAGGTATTTGAGCTTCCAGAGAGCTAAATAGGAGATTATCCATAAAAAGCAGCGTTTTAGAATGGTTCTTTTCTCCCCCTCTCCCTGTAGTCTGGTTTTCTCCCCATCAATTATCTTTTGACAAACTGCCCTTGAAACAGAATTAACATTTACCTCATGAAGAAAGAGGAGTTATTTTGAATGAGCTAAGTCACCCTGGGGGAAACTCTATTAAAAGTCCTTGGGGAAGTGAATTATTTATTGATTCAGTTTGTGGTCTAAGGTTGAGGTATGTGTTGGGGAAAAAAGGAAGCATTGTGCCTTGTGATATTTAAAAGAGGAAACAATACATAATTCTTATCTTAGGAATATGATGGTACAGAGAGCTAAATTTTGCAACTTAACTGTGCAGGGGAAGGAGAATAAGAGGGTTGTAGTTAAGCACAGTCCCAAATTTGAAATTTACTTAAAGTAGCATATCATAACAGATAATGCTAATAAGTACAAGAAGCTCCTAAGTGTTTCACTTTTTATTTTTCAGAACTTTATCATTTATTATGTATAGGCCATGACTACAACAGTCATGCTCCTAGCTTTTTTTTTTTTTTTTTGAAGGCTAAGTTGCAGACATGGAAGTGAACTTGATATAGCATAGAGAGACTGAAAGAGGAGTCTATATATATAGACTGAATATAGTCTCTAAATGACAAAAGACTTGCTATATAAATTAATATTTGGATTCTTCACAACACCACTAGACAACCAATTGGTTACATTCAACTCTTTCTAGCAATAAGTCCAACAGTGTTCTTTAAACTGTAAAACCATCAAAAAGAAATAGATAAAGGTCTAGCATGGAAAATTTGGGAATGCTATCCTCTTGAAGAAATGATCAATGTCGTGCAATTTGGTTATGACAGAACATTCCACCTCCCATGGGGTGGGTCACGTGGTGCACCAATGATTCAAATTACTCCTCAAATTGGACCCCGACTTTAGGGTTTATAAAGGACGAATTTTCAAAAGAGGTCATTGCCAAAACAATCCCTTTAATCAACAGTCAGAGGATTTATCCAATGGATGGTGCCAAGCCTCCTTCACAGGGACCACGATGGTGCAGATCTTCCATCACTCAACAGGGTAAGAGGATCAAATGAATTTGTAAATGCAGATTTTTGGTTTATACAGTTCCTTTTCATCTTCTGGAAAGTGATCACTAGACTTAATCAAGGTTCCTCTGTGTATCATTAGCTAATTTTATCTTTCTCCTTAAAGATTTTTTTTTTAAATAGTGAGTTTAGAAGACCCCATTCTTAAGTCCTCTGGATTTCACATTCTCTCTGTTGAAGCCTTGAGGGAAGCTAAATTCAAAAGTAGGGAAATAGTAATTAAAAGTGATTAGGACAAGGAGTTTTGGTGCTATGCAATATGGACTCAATTCTCCCAGTTATAAGCCTAACCAAGCAGCAGTTTTGGTTTTCATTATAGCTTTACTTGCTATTTTAATAAACATGAACCAGTATTCAAACTTTTAATACCCTGCTGTTTAACTGTTTCCAGAGAGCCATCCAGCTCTTTTTAAAGAGTCTTTGCTTTAAAATTTTAATTTGTTTGGCTCAGTCTCACCTTAGAAAGTTGTAGCCTCATGGTAAACTCTTTTATAAGTTGATTTCCAGAATCATAGCAATTCTTCCCCCTGCCCCACCTCCTAAGTGTTTCTTCATATGTCAAAGCTATTGGTGCTGACGGCTTCCCTGACTTGTTTTATCTGGTTCCCACAGCAAGTATGAGAGACAAATGCAGGAATGTGTTCAGCATTGACTGGATGCATCCAGACAGCAGTGTGGTACTTACAGCTCTTCTAGGAAGCGGAGGCTGTGGAGGAGGCTTGGGGGCAGCTGACTGATGTTGTTCATACTGAGGTCCCTGGAGGGGAAAGACAGACAGCATGTGAGGAACAGGGTATGCCACTGCAAGGAAATCCAGCTGTTCGATTCACACATTTCCAAGCGAGACAGTGAAATGAACTCATTCCTCTGCTTGACAAATGAATGGTCATTTTCCACCTTAAGTATATAACCCGCCAATGTCAGGGCCCCCTTCTTGAATTAAACACTCTACGAGGAGCTTTCATGGAATTCAAGATTATTTAGCCCATTCACAGGCATAGTTGTCATTCTTCATGTTTAAAATGATGTCAAGTAGGACAGAAAAGGAAGCAGACGTAACTCAACTTTGTGTTTTGCTTTCAGCTGTGTGACAAAGAGAAATGTCTTCACCTGGCCACTCTGGAAGCCCAGTTTCTCTGGGATTTTAAGCACCTTGTAAAAACAAATGTTTGGATTCAAAGAAACTTAAAACAAAACAAGACAAAAAGCCTATTCCCTCTTCGAACTTGCTCCTTTTGCAGCTTCTCAGATTGCATTAAATAAGTGAAATGAACCATAAAACGAGGGTGTAAGGTGATCCTGTTCTGTCGCACACTTCCTGCTGGGCCTGCACAGTAGTTCCTGGCACAGGAAACAAGAAGCCACTTTGGGCAGAACTCAATCAATTTTGTTTTAAGTGAAAGTGCGTGTAATTAGATTTCATTCTGTTTTTTTTTCTCTATTTCTTTACTGTCTCTCACATCAGCATCACTGTTCAGCATCACTGGTTTTTCTATCTGTATCTCAGAAGCCCAAATACTGACAGCTGGGCAGACCTTAACCAAGACCAATTCAGACTTAGTATAGTCCTTGCAGGTTTGGGTAGGAAGTGACCTGTTGTGCTATCCTGAGAACAAATGCTGTTATAATATCAGATCTGGATTCTGTACTTAAAGCTCATCTGAAGACTCTAGGTTTCTTTACAATCTGAATTATCCCTGTTGTTAAAGTACATGCACCCATTGCAAATACTCAGTGGAGCAGACATTGAACATGGAGTTAGCATTTGTCAGATGTTATCATTAACTCAATGATGCTATGCAGAGTTATTTTTAAAATTAGCCAACATGGGGCTGAGGAGATAGTTTGGTGGATGATGCATTTGTCATGCAAACATGAGGACCAGGGTTCAGATCCTCAGTACCCATGAAGCCAGGCAGGTATGGCAGTCCGTTTTAGAGCTCTGGAGGCATAGAGACAAGGGACACTCGGGGTATACAGGCTAGCTAGACAAGTTGGAATCAGTGACCTCAGGGTTTGCCAATATACCCTGCCTCAGTAGAGTGAAGGGTGATTGAGAAAAATACCCAATGCCACCCCTCAGGCCTCCATAAACATGAGCACACATGTGCATATGCACACATACTTGCTTGTGTACACATGTATGTCCCCACATGTAAACACACATACACATGCATGCACAGTGCACAACCTATACATGCAAAAAAAGGTAACAAATACAGCACTCTCATATCTAGATTTTCCAAATGGAAAATCAATAAAGAAACATCAGTTTCAAACTATACCATATTTCAAACAGACCTAGCAGATATTGATATAATTCAGATTCCATCAAGTGAAAATCAGTGGGGGAGGGTCCAGCCCATGTGGGTAGTGCTATCCTTGGGTAGGTGGCCTTGGTTCCATAAAAAAGCAGGCTGAGCAAGCCATGTTGAGTAAGCCAGTGAGCATCACCCCTCCATGGCCTCTGCACCAGCTCCTGCCTCCAGGTTCCTGCCCTGCTTGAGTTCCTGTCCTGACTTCCTTTGGTGATGAACAGCGATGTGGAAGTGTAAGCTGAATAACTCTTTCCTCCTCAACTAGCTTTTTGGTCATGGTGTTTTGTTGCAGCAATAAAAACCCTAACTAAGACAAATCAGGAGTGGGGTATTGTGGTGGCAGGGTTGACCATGTTTTTGGGAGGATTGGGGAAGAACTTTGGGCTAAAAAAGCCTTTGAGTGTTGAGAGCTCTGTGGGAGCTTGGAAGATAAGAATTTTGAGAGTAGTGCAGAGGATGGCAACCTGGCTTGTAAAGTTTCAAAGGAAAGATTAAAGACTCTATCAGGGTCATTTTTTCTTTTGATTTATGAGTCTGACATTCTGGTTAGCTGGGGCTGAAGAATCAACTGTGATTAACAAGATACCAGAACTATTAAAGCGAAACCTTTGCTTTACTGGGACAAGAGTCGCTTGCTGGTCAGCTGGAGCTGAGAATTTAGAGATGATTAAGAAGAGAGCAGCAAGCCAGGTACACCTTTAATCCCAGCACTCAGGATGCAGAGATAGGTGCATCTCTGTGAGTTAGATGCCAGTATAGTCTACAAAGCAAGTTCCAGGACATCAGGGTGTTACACAAAGAAACAGTCTCAAAAACAAACAAGAAACTGAACAACAACAACAACAGTACCACCACCACCACCACCAACAAAATAAAAAATAAAAAGGGGACCAGCACTATTGACATGCAATCTTCTGGGAAGTGTTTTCTGAGAGCAGAGAAGCTGTGCTCTAGAGGCAGCCATGGTTGGCAGCAGGACTTGGTAATGTGTAAGCATCACCAGGTGGTACTGGATTTGAAGCCATGAAAGGGTCATGGAGAGCAGCTGAGGCTTGGCACCGTGAGAGGCCAGGAGAGGTCATTGGTGAAGGTACAGCCTCAGTAGCAGCTGAAGTCCCAGGAATGAAGGGGTCATGAAGAGAAATTGAAGCTTGGCACCAAAAAGAGAGCCTATAAGAGACTATTGGTGAAAGTGTGGCCCAGTTGTAACAGAGGACCCCAGCAGTTTTGGAAATGTCAATACTATGGGCCAGTTCAAAGAGTATATCAGAACTATCACAACTTTACATCCATTAGTGTTTGCTAATGAAACTGGGAACCCTAATATTTGGTGCATGTATATTTATAATTGTGTATCTTCTTGATGTATTGTTTAGTGTTTACATAAAAGATAAGAGAGAGATCACTCAGATAAATAACCAAATGATGCAATTAAAGATTTTTAGAAAAATAAGAAGTTAAACCCAAATGCATAAGTGACAAGGAACAGTAAAGATTGGAATGGAAATCAATAAAATGGTGACTGAAAGAACCACTAGGGAATGCTTTAAAAATATATTTCCAAGAACTGGAAAACCTAGAAAAAATGGATAAATTCCTAGACACATCTGACTTATCTAATTAAGAAGATATAAATAATTTTAATAGATCCATAATAATCAGTGAAATTGAGGCAGTAATAGAATTTATCTTCACAACAAAAAATCCAGGACCAGATGTATTCACTGTCAAATTATATCAAATACTTCTCCCAGTGTTCTACAAAATAGGAATGGGTGGAATACTTATTCTAGATGGCCAGTTACCTTGGCCAGTTACCCTGGCCCCAAACCAGATAAGGATGTAACAAAAAGAAAACTATAGACTGATTTCCCTGATGAATATACATATAAAATATAGCAATAAGATCCTTGCAAATTATGTTTTCCAGAACATAATAAGATCCTACACTATGACTAAGTTGGTTTCATTCCAGGGATGAAAGGTTGCTTTACCATATATAAGCCAATAAGTTAGTTCAGCACACAGGCTGAGGACAGAAATCAAATGGTCATTTCACAGCAGAAAAGATCATCAGCGAAGTTCAGCATCTCTTCCTGATAAGCCTTGAAGAAACTAGGAACAGAGAGAACAAAGCTGAGCATCATGAAGAGCTACAGTTAGCCTAAAGCCAATGTGACGTTGAGTGGGAAGAAACTAAAACCATCTCTCCAAATTCACTGTGGGAGACAAGGGTGCCCAATCTTACTGCTCATATTCAACAGTATTTGAAGTCTCATGTAGAACAACAAAAGAGAAAGGAAAGCATTAAAAGTAGGAAAGGAAGAAGTCAAAGTATCCCCATTTGCAGGTAATATAATCTTGTTCTTAAGATACCTTAATGACTCCACCAGAAATCTTTTACATCTTTTCAACAATTTTAACAGTGTAGCAAGATACAAAACCAACATACAGAAACAAGCAGCCCCTTTACATAACACTAATGAAGTTATTAAGAGAGAAGAAAAGAAAAAAACTATTTATAATAACATCAAACAATAAACAAAAAGAACCTCAGAAACAAACTCAGTCAGTTATAGCCTTCTAATTTTTGACTAAGGTGAAAAATATAAACTGGAAGGGAAAAAAAGACAGTCTTGTCAACAAATGGTGCTGGGAAAACCAGATCCTCACTGGTAAAAGAATGAAACTCGATCTCTGTCTTTTGCCCTGCATAAAAGTCAATTCAGAATGTCTCAAAGGTTTGAATGCAGGGCCTGAAACTTTCAAACCGACAAGGGAAAACACAGAAAACACTTCAGAACATAGGCATAGGCAAGGGCTTTTCCAAAACCAAAACTTGACAATGGGATTACATGAAATTAAAAAGCTTTGGTCTAGCAAAGGAAACAATCAACAGAATTAAAGAGATAACCTACAGAATAGGAAACATTCTTGTGTGTGTATGTGTGTGTGTGTGTGTTTGCATGTGTCAGAGTCAATGTCTAAAGTATACAAAGAAAACACCACTATTTGAATCAACTGATCAATGGGTAAATGAACTGAAAAGATAGTTCCCAAAAGAAGAAATGCAAATAACAAATGAATATTTGAAAAAATGTTCAATATTCTTAGTTATCAAGGAAAAACAAATTAATACTGCGTTAACTCAGAGGAGAAAACAGAAAAATAAGAACTGGAGGGTGGGGAGGAAGACTGAGAAATGCTGTCTTTGAGCCTTGACATGGCCACTGTGCTCATAAAGTCACTGCAGCTATTCTAATTGACCTAAGACCCACCTGATATCAGGCCAACAAAACCAGCAACATACCAACAGGCAGCACTGATTATACTCAGTTCATTATTTAAAAGAAAAAAAATGGAGAGGACGTGAAACGCAGGAGGGTTTGTTTTGGGGGTGGCACCTGGGAGAACGGGAGCAGGAAGGTGGGGTGGATTTAATTGAGACACATGGCTTACATGAATGATATTGTCAACGACTCAATAGAAGGTAGTCTATTCAGAAAACTGATGGAAGGTTCTACCTCACCCTAGTCAAAATAGGCATCAAGAAAACAAGTGCCCATGTGAAGAAAGAGGGACCTTCGTGTACTGTGGGTAATGATGTAAACTGGTGCAGACATTATGGAAGTCAGTGTGGAAGCTCTTCACAAGTTCTCCACCATAAGACCCAGAACTACCACTTCTAAGTATACACTCAAAGGACTTCAGATTAACAAACCACAGAGATCCTTGAAGATCTATTTTCAGTAAGAAATGGAATTAACTCCGATGCCCATCAGATGAATGAATAAAGGAAACATGGTACGAACACCAAATGGAATTTTACTCAGCCATCAAGAAAGGAGAAATCATTACATTCGCTGGAGATCATTACATTCCACATGATAACCAGTTGAGGGAAAACAATTACCACAATTTCTCTCCTATGTGCACTGGATTTAAGCTTAGAAATATGCATGTATGTGTATATGTGTACGTGTGCATATGCAGGCATAGGCCATGGAAGTAGAAAGGCCTTCATGAGCAGGGAGGAAGAGATTTTAAGGTGGGTGGGGGTAGTGGAGCACATGGGACATGAAAGCAGATGGGGTAGGCAGGTAGTCAATAAGAGGGGGTTTTGGAGGCTGGGGGAGGTTGGTGGGGGAGGGAGTCAATAGGAACAACACAAAATGGCCCACACGTATAAAAGTGCCAGAATGGATATGCTACTTTGCATGCTAACTTAAAAAAACAAAACAAAACAAAACAAAACAAAACAAAACAAAGAGATCTTCCCCTGTAGCAGTTGTGGAGAAGGATGAATGGCTTGGCAACTGTGGTTTGGCCCAGAGCTAAGGGCCTGAGGAGGAGCCTATCTAAGCAGGACCCAGCCTGTATCAACAGCAAAATAGATGTGTGGGATGGCTCTAACTCCCCAGGCTCAGAGCTTCTGCTGGCTCCTGAACTCCGTGAGGCTTAAGTGCTTCATGCTCATGTCTTAACATACGCTCTCATCTCCATTTCTGAATTAGTTCTCTCTTGTGTTGTTCTTCACCACTCAAGACACCATTCAACAGACCCCTAAATTTCTGACACAAATTTCTGTCTTTCCAAGTGAATTCCATATTCCTTGGATGCTTAGGGTGTCAAATCCGTGCTCCTGCTGAACAGGTTGGCTCAGATCACCTGGGTTACTGTCTATAGGATGCTGTGAATTCCTTAGCTCTTATCCTTTGCTTCAGTCTCCGGGCAAAACGCCAGTTCTGGAAAAAAAATCAGCATTTGTTTTCTCTGTGACTATTCCAGGTACTGAGCACTACTAGGAAAGATAAATGCACAAATGTACAGGGCAGTGTCTATAAATTCCTGGCCTTTGTGGGTTTCCAACTGTGCTACACAATCCTGTTCTTTGTTATTGCCCAACTTGCTCCTTTGGGAACCGTTTCCCCCTTTACGAGTTGCTGCCCACCTCTTAATCAACAACCTCTCTCATCATGCCCTGGGGATACCTTCCCTTTTACTTCATGGAAATAACTAGAATTCTTTGGACCACCAAAGATGAGATAGACCAAGTTCTAATTCTCTTTTGCCTCCTGCTTACTATAGCCTTCTTAGTCTTCCTCAGAGGTCTTACATACTTTAGTGTGTTGCACACAGTGGCACACTACTCTATGCTATTAGATGGAATTCTTGTAACCCTACTCCCAAGGCTGTTAAACCCCTAATCTTCAAGGACAGTACTTAGAGATGGGGCATTTTAGAGGTACTCAGGCCATGAAGGTGGTATCCTCCTTATGGGGTTGATGTCCAGATGAGAACATCCCTCAGGGCGATGTGAGGACACAATGGCCATCTCAGAACTGAGGAAATCTGACTCAACAAGTCTGTGATCTTGGATTTTCTATCCTCTTGAGTTGGGAAAAATAAACATACGTTGGTAAATCCATCTATTCTGTCATAAATTGGTATAGTTAGAATTAAGACCACCTATGAACACATTGTATGTGTTTGCAGCATCTTCCCTTTCTTTATATGAGCAAGAGCAGGTCTCTGCCACTGTTAAAATGAAAGAAAAACGAGGTCTTTTAACCTCATGTGACCACTCTTACTCTGTTTCTGGTCTGTGTTGGCAGTCTGGCTCTCTCATTCAATCTCTAGTCGGCAGGATGCAGGCACCCATCCCTCCCACATAGTGAGTGAAACTGGTCCTTGCCAAGGACCAGCCATCTCCATATCAAATTTCCTGAGCACATGGCTCATTGAATTTCTATGAATCTTAATGGAAGCTCTATTGGTTTTGAAGTCAGCATTCTCCTAGTATTTTTCCAACATGCCTGTGGACTCGTGTGGAATTTTCTTCTACCTATTGTGTAAATGTTGATATTCTCTGGAGTTTTTATCCTTAGCGAATACTCTACCCAGAATCCTCTCCCTCGCTTTCATTCTGTGGTTGGTCAATATATGTGTGCCTGTGTGTGTGTATCCCCATGAATATAGAGGTCAGAGGTTGAGGCCAGGTATTTCCACATTATTTTTTGAGACAAGATCTCTCATTGAACCAAAAACTCACTGATTTGGCTATATTGGCTGTTGTGGAATATTTAACTAGGCAAAGATGTATTACATTTGTTTCTGCTGCCTTTGTTAACAATGTAAAGATGGGTTACATTTGTTTATGCTGTGGAATATTACTTTAACTGTGTAAAGGTGTGTTACATTTGTTTATGCTGTGGAATATTTAACTGTGTAAAGATGTGTTACATTTGTTTGTACTGTAGAACATTACTTTAATGTGTTACATTTGTTTATGCTGCCTTTGTTTAATTATGTAAAGATGTGTTGCTGTTTCACCTTGCCTACCTAAGGCACCTGATTGGTCTAATAGAAAGATTAATAGCCAATAAATTAGACAGGAGAGGGATAGGTAGGGCTGGCAGGCAGAGAGAATAAGTAGAAGGAGAAACTAGGCTCAAGAGAGAAAGGGAGAAAGAGAGGGACACACCTAGGGCCAGAAGCCAGGCATTGGCCAGCCAGCTAGACCACAAGAAGCAGTCAAAGTATGACATACAGAATGAAAGAGAAGTAAAAAGCCTCGAGGCAAAGGATAGATGAAGAGAAATAGGTTAAACTATAAAAGCTAGCCAAAAAAACGATCCTAAGCTAGGCTGAGCATTGAAAACTAAAAATAAGTCTCTGGGTCATGATTTAGAAGCTGTTTTGTGGCAGGGGAAAAAAAGCCTGCTACAACACAATTTGCATCCCCTGGTCCATGTCCATTCTAGATTCTGGAACTGTAATTGGAATCCTGACCTACCTGCTCGTCTGAGATGAAAAGCAAATACAAAGGCTCACACCACATCTCCACTGTCATTTTTCCCCCCTCCCTGTTCTAGCTGAACTTAGTTTGTTTCCCCTGTAGAATAAAAGAGTTAACATTACACAATAGGCTTCTTTTTCTTATAATTTATTTGCCTAGAAATTTAAGGTATATAATGTACTTGTATCATGCTTATGGATTATTGCAAATTTTGACGTTAGGTGTAAAAGTCAGGATGTAGTTGGTCTTACATTACCAAGAAGCATCTTTGGAACTTATTGTGAAAGATAGCTTGTCTGTGTGGTACTTGAAAATGGATATCTGAATCCTGACAAAGATTGTGTTGTAGTTTATAATTCTCATGCTCACTTTAGGTGGAATATGTTCTTTAAGCTTAGAAAAATGATCAAATAACCAACTTTGGAACTGAAAGGATTTTCAACCTTTAGTACAATTGACATTATTGACATATTAAACTGGAAGTTTCTTTGTTGTGAGCCAGGTATCTTTTGCATTGTAAAGTGCTTAGCGACATTGCTGGCTCTATAGAACTGTGGCAACCTTTCCAATTATGAAAAGCCAGCATTTTTTTCTAGATGTTTGTGGGTTGAATTGTGTCCACCTAAGATTTGCATATTGAAATTCTAGCTCTGAGTAACTTGGAATGTGACCATAATCAGAGTCAGGATCTTAAAAACACAGTTAGGTTAAAAATGAAGTTATTGGGCTCTAACCCATTATAACCATCATTTGGCAGAGACATTACAGAAGAGGATTGTGTTACATCACAGAAGCTAACAACGCAAGGACAGGCCTTCAGAAGAAAGCAATTCTGTGGATATGGATCTTGAACATCTAGCCTCCAGAAGTGTGATGCAATCAACCTGTTTCATAAACCACAAAGCCCATGCACTTTGTTACAGAAGCTCTGGAGGAACAGCAGACAAACATTGCCAGGTAAGTGTCCCGAGGGGTTAAGTCACCATTGGTTAAGAATCACTGAACTGAAAGGTATGAACCACATATGGGGAACTATTAATTTTGCCTTTTCCAGAATAGAAAAACCAAATTCTTTTCTTTTTTTGGGGGGGGGTGGTTGAGACAGGGTTTCTCTGTGGCTTTGGAAGCTGTCCTGGAACTAGCTCTTGTAGACCAGGCTGGTCTCGAACTCACAGAGATCCTCCTGCGTCTGCCTCCCAAGAGCAGGGATTAAAGGTGTGAGCCACCACCGCCCGGCCCAAGTTTCTAAATAGTATTTTTTTCTGATATGGGGAGGATCTTCTCTATTTCTTTTTCACACCATAAAATCCTTTCTGAAGATAATTTCATCACTTTATAATTAGATAACAAAAATAAAAAGCACTCCAAAAGGCTATAAAGATATAGATAAGGCTATAAAGATATGATGTATACATTTATCTTGGAGTGACTCTGGGGCTGTGCCACTGAGTCTCTGTAGGGTAATTCCCGGCTTGTGGTTATGCCTAATGACTATGACATTTGAACAGAAAATACTTCCTTAGAAGCACTTTGAAGAAAATCTTCCAAAAGTGTCAGTGTTCATTGGAAATCCCAATAAATTTCATTCAAACAGAAATTCTTATTGTATTTCCTATCCTGAACAATAACTAGGGTATGGAAATACCGCACAGGCCACAAAACACAACTATGGGGCCCTTCCAGGACAATGGGACGAGTCTTTTTGTTTACCCCACAGTCCATCTGACACTCTGAAACACATGGAAGAGTCTTATTCATCATTATTAAAAAGAGTGGACCTCCTGCCCAGCAAGTGACTGGATTTGCCTTAAAACCCTGAAAAGATTATTGCATAAAAGTTTAGAAAGAGTACACATTAGATTAAGTTTCTGTATTGAAGATATACCCAAACACAGTAGTTTAACAAAGGTAGCCTGCTTTCTTTCTTTCTTTCTTTCTTTCTTCCTTCCTTTCTTTCTTTCTTTCTTTTTTTTTTGTTTTTTTTGTTTTTTTGGTTTTTTTTGCTTGTTTTCTTTTCACTCAATAGTCCCATGCTCACAAGGAGTGGGCCAGTGAGTGGACTAGTCTGCTTTGCTCTGAATGCTCCAGGGTCTTCAGGTTGCTGAGTTACTTTGCCATTATCTTTAGGATTGAGCCATTTGTTGGCACTCTCAACAGGCAAGGACAAAGATGTCCAAGTCAAGAAGTTACAGGCTTCAGAGAAAAGGAAGTTACATATTACTGTTGTGGACTATTAGTTTAAGATGTGTTACATTTGTTTATGCTGTCAAATATTTGTTTAATGATGCAAAGATGCGTGACATTCTTTTATGTTTCTTTTGTTTAACTCTGTGAAGCTATGATTCTTTGCCTGTCCAAGACACAGGATTGGTCTAATAAAGAGCTGAATGGGCAATAGTTAGGCAGGAGAGAGGGATAGGCAGGGCTGGCCAGCAGAGAGAATAAATAGGAGGAGAAATCTAGAGAAAAGAGAAGGGGAGGGTCGAGAAAAGGAGAAGGAAAGGAGGACATCATGGGTCAGCCACCAAGCCACACAGCCGGTCACAGAGTAAGAAGGAAGGAAAAATATATGGAATATGGGGTGGGTTGGTGGTGAACATGGGAGGATGGAAGGGCGAGGGAATTGGGGGGGGATGGATATGTAAATATGAGTAATTAAAAATAATTAAAAAAGAAAAATATATGGAATAAAGAAAGGTAAAAAGCCTAGAGGCAAAATGTAGTTACAGAGAAATGGGATAATTAAAGATAGAAAAGCTGGGTAGTAGCAAGCCAAGCTAAGGCTGTGCATTCCTAAGAAAGAATAAGTCATCATGTATTTATTTGGGAGCTGGGTGGAAAGCTCCCAAAGAGGAAAAAATAAAACCAACTACATGTTACCTCTAACTATATCCTCTTGTCTCTTGTCTAAACTTAATTCACCTAGCATATTTGGCTGTATAGGATCTTAGAATATGTAGTTTCCATGATGGTCAAATGTGCCGAAATGGTAGGGATTCCACCACTCCAAAGCAGAAGAGATAACTGATAGAATAATTATGAATTACTGATCTCTGCCATAAATACAGTGGGAGTTTGTGGTGGGACAGTGATAGCTGGTGAGTGTACACATACACGTGATGTGGGTAGAGCTTCCAAGGGGAGAGAAAGCCAGTCTCAAGAAGACTAGGAGACACCAACTAACTATCTCAGCCTTGGAGGAGAGGTTACCTTAAATGCCCTCCCCTGATTATGAGATTGATGACTGACTTATATGCCTTCATCCAGCAGCTGGTGGAAGTAGAAGCAGACACCCATAACTAATCACTGATCTGAACTAGAACCCAGATGCAGAGAAGGACCAGTGAAGAGCACAGAGGTCCAGACCATGGTGGTGAAACCCACAGAAACAGCTGACCTGAACATCTGGGAACTCTTGCTCCCCAGTCTGATATACCAGCATGGGACTGATCTAGACCCAAAGAACACGGGCTTCTGTGAGGAAACCTCAGAAATCTATGGGACCTCTTGTAGAAGCCCAGTATTTATCCCTAGCATAGGTGTGAACTTTGGGAGCCCAGTCCAGATAGAGGAATACTCCCTGAGCCAAGACACACGGGGGTGGGCCTAAGCCCTACCCCAAAGGAAACAAAAGACTCTGATGACACCTTATGGAAGGCCTCACCATCCAGGGGGAGCTGAAAAGATATGTGACAGATAAGGTTTTAGTTGGGGGGGGCGGGTAGGGGAGGACTGGTGGGAGAAGGGAAATGGGATTGTCATGTAAAACAATCCTGTTTCAAATTCAAATAAAAAAAAGTTGGAAAAAAAAGAAGACCAGGAGAATGCTACATTAAAATGGATGAATGGTAGGATTGTTTGTATAATTTTACATGTGAATAAAAACAGAACCATGCCTTTTTTTTTTTTTTAAAGAATGGATTTGATCTATGTTATCCTTCTTCCTCCTAGGGTTTCTACTGGGGCTTGGGTGCTGAAATCTAGCTATAATAATAATGCTAATAAGAGAATGGAGAACAGATCTGAGAAAGAGACGAGGGTCTCAGTGACAGCACAGACACCAAGTCATTGTTAGACCCTGGCCACTTTTGTGCCTCTGGGTCTGAATTTCTTCCTTTAAGGTGGTTTAGTAAGCAAGCATTAAATGAGGTTGTGTGAACACTTAGCGCAGTGTCTGGTTCCTGAAGGACTCTTCTCAGCTGTGGATTGGAGTCTCCTACATGGTCCAGTCCTGGTGTCTGGGTTAGATTTTCTCCCTCTGAACTTCTCCTCACTGTCTATATTCCAGCCCCAGAAGACTGATTTTTATTCTCCCTCCGAGTCACAAAGTCAAAACAAAAAGCATACTTCAAACAAATCCTTTCCTCGAGGGTTATGTAGAACCTTGCCCTGTGGTTTTCTGTGTCCAGGACAACTGTTTTTGTGCAGATTTAAGACACTGCAGGTTAAGTGCCATGAGGCTGTAGGTGTGGACACAAGACCATTGCTGTCTGGTCACACCTGCCAGTTAAGCCCACCTGTTCCTTGTTGCTGTGTGCTCTTCCACTGCCTGCACCTGCTCTCATCTTCCCCATAGAGTTCTTCACAGAGGAGTCATTTGAAATTCTAAACAGAACCAGATCATCCCTGCATTGCCGAAAGTCCTCTACAAGATTGCCATTTGCTCTTGGATGAAATTCAGATGTCTGAGTATGTCTAAGAAAGTCCTGCAGGAATAACCGATCCCCGCCTAACTCCACTCTCATCTGACATGTTCCCTTTTAGTTATTCCCAGCACCACACAGTTCCTAAATGCCAAATCCTTTCCTTTCTAAGGGCTCTCACTACACATTTACCTCCACTCCATAGCACTTATCTATGCCTACTCTCCTTTGCAGTTCTTGTCCTCTCTTGTGGCTTGAATGAGAATGGCTCCCATAGGGTCATAGATTTGAACGCTTGGTCACCAGGGAGTAGCACTATTTGAAAGGATTAGGAGATGTGGCCTTGTTGGAGTAAGTGTGTCACTGGGGGTGGGCTTTGAGGTTTTAAAAGCTGGTACCAAACCCATAGTCTCTGTCTCTTTCTCTCTCTCTCTCTCCTTCCCTCTCCCCCCTCTCGTCTTTCTCTGTCTGTCTGTCTGTCTGTCTACAGATCAGGTTGTAGCTCTCAGCTACATGCTTGCATACTGCCATTCTCTCCATCACGATGATAATGGATTTAACCTCTGAAACTATGAGTAAGCCCCAATTAAATATTTTCTCTTATAAGAGTTGCTTTGGTCATGGCATCTCTTCACAGCAATAGAACTGTGACCAAAACATCCCTTTCCTAAATTTTATTATCCAAGATAAGTCCCTTTTTCTTCTACTCTATAATAGGTTGTCTTTTTTTTTTTTTTCCATTCCAGGTTCTGCTTCCTGCCTCTGTTTGCCTTCACACCCTCTCTCTGATTATTTTCGTTTATAATAGTTTGTGGGCACACCTTTCTTTACTTCCTGTATTCCTTTCTTAACTGTCAGGAGAGTGTGGAGGCACCAAACCACCACCTTCTAACTTAGCTTGTAGCATATGGCTAATGCTCAGCAAATACTCTTGAGTGACTGCCGGTGAAATGAATGCTGTGTCCTCCTTTGTTATTCTTTCTTATTTTTTTATTTCTAGGAAGATTATTTTGAATCACAATGTTTTGTGAGTCTTGAAGGGTAGTGCAGCAGATATATTAGAGAATATTGGTACTGTCCTGTGCTTTCTTTACACCTTTACACCTTTATTTTTTTGCATTTGTTATACGTGCTGATCTGTTTAATCACAAATGCTATTACTGAATTTGCTAAAAAAAGGATGCAATAAAGTTCACTGACTATCTTTTGAGTTAATTTCCTACAGGATATAAAAGATGTGAAAATGCAGCTGTACTTAAAACTGACAAGACAGAGCCCAGTCTTAGTTTTGCTGTTGAATAGTATGTCAGCCTGCAATGGTAGGCAACCATTTCCCCAACTAGGGATTTTTCTCCCTAATAAATGGAAGAATCTTTACTATTCTTGTCTCAATGGTATGAGAAATGTGAGTGCAATAATTATAACACACAGTCTGGGCTCTTTGGAAGTTTACAGGATATACTTAATGAGTGTATTTCTATAATGTTTCAAGGGTTTTACACTCTAATCAAGTAGGAATCAAGAGCTGTAGTTCTCCAAGAGAACAAAATCCTACAAGATGAGCCTTGAATTATATTCAACTACCTAAGCTTTGGAGTTAGGCCTTCCTTTGCTTGGAGCTGAAAGATCCTGTAGATACTGTTATTAACTTGAAAGAGGAAAGCGAAAACTTTCTCCTGCCACAGTGGTAGCACTTTGTAGGAGTGCCATGGGAATAAATTCCAAGCTTAATGCAATGCTTGTCCTTGTTTCAATCTGAGACTGACTGGATAATTTTGGCTATTTGACTTCAGGAAGACATTTTTTTTTTCTGTTTTGTTTAACTGAGATTCCAGTAAAGGGAGCAGAATTAGCAAGTAAAGAAGAGAGATTTCTAAAACTCAGCTATGCAGTGAAAAGACCAAATGAATAAGTTCATTGGAGAGGCATATGAGACCTCATGTTAGCCACCAATAATGTGGCTTACTCACACTTTACAAAGCATTGCTGTCCTAAAAACAATCATCTCCCTTTCTTAACATCTGCTATTAAATGTTAATTTTTATACTGACAGTTGTCTCAAGAGCTAAAAAGACACTGATGCATATAAGAAAAAAAACTCAAAGATATTATTTGTTGTTATGGGTTCAATAAATTACTAGTCTTAAGACAATGCAAATTACAATATTTAAACTCTTTTAGGAAAGTCTGACTAGATATATAATTAGAACTTAAAAATGTCAGTGTGAGCTACATCAACTGTATAATTAATTGTTAGCTTAGAGAAGTTCAAGGCGGGGAAGAAGGGAACACTCATATCTCTATAGTAAATTTAACTAAAGGGACTGATATGTGGTAAGTCAATAATACATACTCATTATTAAGCTAAAATTCCTGAAAAGGTGAGGTGTTGAATGCACTATGAGAAGTCAAGATCACAAAGCTTGTTACAGATGAAAAGGTAAGAAGTAAGAAGCTGTGCCAACTCATGAAAATGCACCACTAATGTCTGTTATTTGTCAACTCGTTGCTCTAGAGTTGGGGTGTGCACAGCTGTGTGGCTGTCTGTGGCACTCCCAGGGCAGTTAGTAGAATACATTATCAAGGTTGATACATTAATATAACAGTCTGTAATTTTAAATGTGCAATCTAACAATATGAAACTCTTGTTATTTTATTTCTTGTTTTAAAAATTAATTTAAAAATTAATGTGTTTGCACATATGTGCACAGGTGCCACATGGGCTTGTGGAGGTCAGAGGACAGAGGACAACTCTCTTGGGGAGTTCTTTCTCTCCTGCTGCCTTATGGGGTATTGGTATTGAACTTGTGTCATCAGACTTAATATACCAAGTTCCTTTACCCTCTGAGCCAGCTCACTGAACTTTTTTATTTCTTTAAATTAAGACTTTATTTTAAAGTGTTACAAATATATATATATATATATATATATATAAATATAATTATATCATTATACATATAAAATACTATATGTATTGTAGTGCACACGATAGTATGTATATAAACTGATAAATTAATATTAAAAATGAGTTACAAGCCTTATAATAAAAATAAAAAAAACACAAAAATTAAAGTTTCCTCTGATTCCTGCTGTGAGGTGACAACCATTATTATCTCTTTGCTCTTAAGGGATCTATCTGCTTCAGTCTCATACCAGGATGACTGCTTGTACGGGCTATGTGGCTAGTGAGGAGATAGATGGTTGCCTGGCTGTGTGAGCTGAAGGATGTGTTTGTCTGCTTACTTCCAATGGTCTTCCTAATGGTACCCTGGTCCCAGAAAGGACATTTTCTAGGGTTTCACAGCAGGAGTTGAACTGTTTGTTGACTTACTCCCAGGCCATTTTTTCTCTACTAAGCCATTTTACAAATTTGTTAACACATCCTGTCCATTCTAATTTTCTTTTCCATTCTTTGTTTGTGTTGGTTTATGCTTTTAACTTTTTTTTCTGCCACTTGAGACACATCTGCTATTTTTTTTTTGTCTGATATATTTCTTAAGCTGGAACCACATGCCAGTCATTCAAATATCTCCTTATTTTAGGTATAATGTTTTATTTGCCCAATCCATGCCAACTTGATTAAAAATAGCCACAGTATATTTATCCCATGACTTTGCCCCTATTTACATGTAGGAACTTCAATTTCCAACAAAATTCCTTTCCCAAACCACTCTGCAAGCTCCAGTCTATGTTGGGAGGACTCATTTACATGTAGAGAACTAGTGCCTTTGACCAAAGTGTTGTCTGTTCTGTATCCTCTTCCCTGCCCTTACTCGTGATGATGAACATGATTCTATTAATGACCCATCCATCAATCAACCATTACAGACACTTGAGACGAAGAGGAATCCTGCTATTCCTCTGGAGAAGAATCTATTGGTCAATGCCAGAGTTACTACTCTTGACCATAACTTCTTTAGTAAAGTACCTTTGCTTTTAGAAACTACTCAGTAGACTACAGAGTCCCTCTATGTAGATTAGCTCTTCTTAGGTCTGGTTTGACAGTAGACGCAACTGGGTGGGGGTGGGCAGGGGAGTTAAGGAATTTACCCAGAATGATCTCACACATGAGATGACTGAAGAACATGTCTTTAATGCAGCCATAAAACTGTCAACTCATTGCCATCAGTTGGGGAGAGGTTTCTTGGAAGAGATGGCATTTTAGTAGCTTTACAAGAAGAGTAGTAAGAAAAGGTGGGGTTTTAGAGAGGGTTTGCTGCCCCCTGCCAGCCCAGACTGACACAGCTGGCTTGATAATGTCTAATCATCCTAACTTGAATTTGAACCCCAGAACCCATGTAAAGATAAAGAGAACCAACTCCATAAAGTTGTCTTCTGACTGCCATGTGAATGCCACACACATGTGCCCACCACACCATGCACAAACATACAGATAACAATAAAATTTAAAAAGAGTAAAACCTTCCTAATTAGAGAAATCCTGGGTATTATTCTGTAACACAATGGCAAATTTTCCATCCTATTAGAATCTTTACAGCATTTCAGGGAGTAAAAACGTCCAAGGAGGAAATGAGATGTACAGAATAAAGCTCTTCAATTTTCTAAGTCAGGTAATGCCGCCAAAAATGCCTTTAGTCCTGCAGTGCTCCTCATCACATAAAACATCTCATAAAGTGTCTCACAGGTCTTAGCTGGTTCGGAGTTAATCTCTTCTTCCATCAAACTTGCTAACAAGTTTCTTTCCACTTGTATTAAACAATTCATCGCCACTTTCCTACTGTTAGAGTTCTGAGAGGCGCTGA
Source organism: Cricetulus griseus (assembly GCF_003668045.3). Lineage (NCBI taxonomy): Eukaryota > Metazoa > Chordata > Mammalia > Rodentia > Cricetidae > Cricetulus > Cricetulus griseus. Next base: position 140,610,497 of record NW_023276806.1, on the reverse strand, counting down.
CACTTGAGCTGTGTCTTGATGAGCTGTGATGGTTGGGATAAAGGGAAGAGCAAAATGGGGAAGGCACTTCTTTAAGGAGAGCAGCATGCATGAGGGCACTGAAGCATATGAGAACAGGCTGCTTTCCAGAAACTGCAGATCAGTTGGCATAGTTGAGTGGAAGAGCCTTTGTTGCAACATGACCCATTGTGAGGCCCCCCCCAATAAAACTTCAAGGGTTACAGCTAGCCCAAGCTGTCCTTTCCTCGTCATGGTGCAGTGCCCAGGCTCTCCTGGAGGGTCCTGGAGCCTCTCTGGGACATTAAGTAGGGAAATGACATCATCTTTGGATTTAGTAAACACTTTGGAAGCTTCTTTCTTTCCTTCTTTCTTTCTTTCTTTCTCTCTCTCTCTCTCTCTCTCTCTCTCTCTCTCTCTTTCTTCCTCCATCCCTCCTTGCCCCTTCCTTCCTTCTTCCTCCTTCCCTTCTTTCTTAATAAAAGGAGTGATGCTTTGATTTTGGAGATTATATATATATATATATATATAATATATGCATATATATTAGATGATTTTCTTTCTTGATAGTGAATATTTTGGGATTTTTAGTCATTTTGTGCACATTGAACATTAGCTTTGTGTTATACATATCAGCAGCCTTCGAAGAGAGCAATTCTTCATACATTTTTCCTTTTTTTTGTGGTTGAGCAATCTTTCTAGATGCATTCTTAAGAGAGTTAAATGTGTATCCTCAGAGAAGCTGTAAGAAACTTCTTGAACCATACTTTCAAGTTCAGTTAGTCACAGACCAGAATATCGATGTGGACAAATTAAAACAGGAGCCTCAACACCATCTTTTCTAATACTTCCTGTCTGCTTTGCAACATTAGCAGGGTCTTTTGCATCTGAACCCTCCAAAGGCAATTCAGTCTTCTCTGGAAAATGCTCAAGATTTAAAGCAACTCTATGCTAGGATAAACTTTTTCTCATTTCCCAAGATCAAGCATTACACAATTCATGTTTTATCAGCTCAGTTCCTACAGATGACCAGTTGCCATGTTGCTAATATTTTTTAACATCCTTTAGAAAACAAAACCCTATAGCTTAAAGTTAAGTAAATCGAGTTTCCCTTATTTTGTCTTGTGAAATTGTCCATGGGCAAGGGAATACGCTAGAGTATATCAGCTTGTTTCTTTGTATTATTTTTAATTCATAATAATATTTTAAAAGATTTTCCTAATGCCCATTGATAAACCTTAACCAGCAATGCAAACAATTATGCAATTCATTCCCTGGGCTTAAGACATGTCTTTCAGTAGATTTAGAGTTTCCACCTGAATTGAAGCTTACCTTTCAAAATGTCTAAATATTTTCAAAGTTAAAATTTCACATTGAAACAATTTTAAATTTTATTCTAGTATTCACTATCTTCTAAAAAAAAAGAATTTAAATTTTCTTGCTCATTCATGGTCATCATCACACAGACATTAGTACCCTCTCTGGACCATCCAAAATGACCAAGTGATGTCTGTGGGATTCTTTGTTTGCACATCCAGGTAGTTCTGTGTGATGTTTTGATGACTATTTGAAATTCTTTCTCTGCTGTTATTGGCTGGGCTCTTACTTGGCTAGTTTTGCAAATAGCAGTGAAAATCGAAACATGTTTTTTTCTTTGTAATTTGATCCTTATTTGACTGACCTGCACATCAGCAAACTGACTCTCATTTTTTAATGAGTGCAAATGAATATAGGATGTATTACTTAAGGGACTAATGACACATGGACATCTGTTTTGTAATTTAGTTATTTCATATATAGTAACAGGACAAATCATCTGGTTAGCTGAATTGCCACATTTTATAATTAAGTATAAGTTAAGGTATCACTCCAAATTTGTCCTTTTTTTTTTTAAAAAAAATTACATTTAGTGTGTGTGTGTGTGTGTGTGTGTGTGTGTGTGTGTGTGTGTGTGCACTCCCAAGTGCCACAATACATGCATATGCCAAAGTTGCATGTGAAGGTCAAAGGACAACGTGCAGGGGGTGGGTCTCTTCTACCCTTGAAGGTCCTAGGGATCGAACTCAGGATGTTAGGCTGTTGGTGGCTTCCCTTCCTCACTGAGCCATCTCATCAACCCTTGTCCTTTTTTCTTAACTAAATCTCAACCACATGCTAAAATGAATTATTCAGAAAGAAGAGTAGAAATTAATGAAAAAAAAAACTCTATTCATTTTCCAGCCTCTTTCTGAAAACTTAGCTTGCCATGCTAACACATTGTAGGTCTATTTACTCCCCACTCAGCAAATTACTAATGAACATTTTTATACAGTTGGAAAGTGTGTGACCGTGTTTTGTGAGCTCAGCATTACCTCACTCATCCGTTTACTTTCACCAAACTAACATTATTGAGAACCGTTCATACGTCAAACATGACAAATACCGGGAAAACAAGAGACAATCAAAAACACGTTCCTGTTAAATTCCTTCAAACTAGATGATAATCTCTTTGAGAGGAGAGACTTAGTGAGAATTAGACACTACACTATGACTGTATCCATCTATGAATTATTTACAACATACGAGATGTGGCTGACCTACAATTCACGAGATACTCGTGAGAGACTTGCACAGGAAGCTGTAAAGTGGGCACCCAGATGTTCCAAGCAAACTCAGCTGTCCACCAAGGATTACATTCGCATTGTCCTTTTTGATCATAAGATGTGCTTCACATAATCAGCTTGTGCTGTGGTATGCACGTGCCATGTGCACCATATTTTTTCCCTACTGACTGAAATGATTGAAGTCAGATGCAATATACTCTTCTTCTTCTTCTTTTTTTTTTTTTTAAACAATGTTATAATGCTAGTGTTGAGAGATGAGGATCACACCTTGTGGCACAGACCTCCCAGAATTATCCTTTCTCAGTTGTTTTCGTTTAAGAGCATTCTTCAGACAAAGCCTCTGCTATTTTCCATTTAAAAAGAATATTTCTTGTAAAATCTCAGACAAAACAGGAGGGCCAATGGATATAGGAAATGTGTTTTAATAAGGGAAGCATTGTGGAGCCCATCATAACCTCAGGTAGTGTTCTCTGGCTGTGTGTGTGCCTGTCTGTATTTGTTGATCATGTATGTGGGTACATGTACACAGAGACAGCCCAGTGAACAGAAGAGGGAACTGACGTGGGGAATCGGATGATCCCAGTTCTGCTATGCTTTAAACATGGAAACTTGAGCAAGTTATTTTCTATAAAATAGTGCTAACACTACTCCCAGAGGTTTGTTGAGACAGATTTAATATAATGTACTCATAAGCTGATGCTGAGGATTAATGGCATCATGCTAGCTGTGTACACATTGTGCGTATGTATGTGGGTTTTTTTTTATTATGTGTTTTATATAGAATGCAAAGGATAGCTCATAGCTAAGAATGTTATATATGCTACAGGTAGATTGCCATTTGAAGATGGAGGTTTCTGTTCCACAGGATCCTGCCTAGGATTTTATCTTGAATAAACACACAGAAGCTTATATTAATTATAAACTGTCAGGCTTCTTATTGGCTAGCTCTCTCTTAATTATTAACCAAATTTTTAAAGATTTTATTTATTTATTATGGATACAGCATTCTGCTTCCATGTATATCTGCACACCAGAAGAGGGCACCAGGTCTCATAACAGATGGTTGCGAGCCACCATGTGGTTGCTAGGAATTCAACTCAGGACCTATGGAAGAGCAGTCAGTGCTCTTAACCTCTGAGCCATCTCTTCAGCCCCCAATTAACCCATTTTTTTAAACTATATATTGCCACGAGATTGTGGCTTACCCGTAATGCTCCAGCATGTACGCCTTTGGTGCCTACATGGTGTGTCTCTCTATTTCTCTTCCTGGCCTTCTCCTAGTCTAGTAGCCCCACCTATACCTCCTGCGTGGCTACATGCTGCCTGTCCATTGGCCGAAACAGCTTTATTCATCAACCAATAAGAGAAACATACATTCACAGCATACAGAAGGACATCCCCCATCAACCGTTTTCATTCAATTACTTTCTTGAGACAGGGTCTTGCTCTGTAGATCAGGTTGGCTTTAAATTCACAATCCTCCAGCCTTAACTTCCTGAGTAGTGAGATTATAGGTGTGTGCCAGAATGCTTAGCATGCCACCATTTTTGGAAGAACTCTGACACAATGTTGCAAATATATCAGATATGCATTATTTCCCCCTGTGATGCAGAATATGCAACATAATCTTTTAGCATTACTGACAACTAATATTTCTTGAGTGCTAATGGTTCATCATCAATATGCCAGACACAGTCAGCTTTCATAATATCCCATTATGCTGGGACTAGCCTCATTTCTCTCTCTCTCACACTTTCTCTCTCTCTTTTTTAAACAGGAGGAAAACTGAATCACAATGGAATTAACTATCTTATTCATGATCACTGAATAGTAAATTTTAGAGAACTCAGAACCAAGCAATATTGTTTAGAGGCTTCACTCTTCAGCAGGAAAAGGTCTTACTGAGCAATCGTGCACAGACATGACTGATCCACCTATTTAAATATAGAAATCATTGATTTTTTCATAGGTACAGAGTTGTTTGGTCAACATAAAAATCTAACATTTATACGAATCTTCACTCCAAAATGGGCCTCGGTGTCACTAACTCATACTCTACCACCTCCAAGCCCCAATCTTAGGAAGGAATCTAGTTCTTGATCCATACATTTGTCTGTTCTCATGTCTGTGTAGTAAGTAGAATCACACATAACACTCATTTATGTGGGATGCCCTGTTGTGGAATATTATTTTAACTGTGTAAATGTGTGTTACATTTGTTTATGGTGCATTCGTTTAATGATGTAAGGATGTGTGTTTAACTATGTAAAGATGGTTTGCATCTGTTACACCTTGCCTGCCTAAGGCTCCTGATTGATCTAATAAAAAGTTGAAGAGCCAATGGCTAGGCAGGAGAGGTTTAGATGGGGCTGGCGGGAAGAGAGAATAAATAGGTGAGGAAACCTAGGCCTGAAAAGAAGAATGAGAGGAAGAAGGGAGGAGGAAAGGATGAAGAGAAAGAGAAGGTGATGCCTGGGGCCAGCCAAGCAACTGCCAGTCAGTCAGACAGAAGCAGTGAAAGTCAGATATATAGAAGAAAAGTAAAAAGCCCCAAGGCAAAGGGTAGATGAAGAGAACCATGATAATTTAAGTTAAAAGACCCAGCCAGAAATGAGCCTAAGCCAGGCTGAGCACTCATAACTTACTATTATAAGTATCTGTGTCATCATTTAGGAGCTGGTTGGTGGCTCAAAAGAAAAAGTCTGCAACAATGCCCTATGAGTTTAAGTCCTTTTTGTTGCAGAATAGCACCCCGTTGCATGGTTCTATTACACTGCAGTCACCCATTCATCAACTTGTGGACATTTGAGCTCATTGTTCTAATTTTCTGGCAGAGTCCTCATTCTTATCAATGAAGGGGAACTGAATTATAACTAAATTGTTTACCAATACTAAATTTTTGTATTTTGATATCTCTGACCATTTTTCTCCCTGAATAAAAAAAAAGCCAAAAAAAACTTGTTAATTCACCATTTACTGAAAACTACATGCCGTGTGTTAGAGATCTGAACAAATTTCCTGTCCTTGTGGGGTTTATAGAATAGCAGGGAAAATGTAATTTAAGAGTCACAGAAGAGGGAAGACCTCTAACCAAGACACAGCCAAGATGCTGTGTGAACTCAGAGAGTGGTGAGGGCTCTACTTCAACTAAGGGCAGCATGGTAGATTGGTAAATCAATGGGACAGGCTGGCCGTGTCAAGGGGTGGCCTTGTGTTTGCTCTTAGTGGGTGAAGAGGAATAACTTAGATAGACAGCAGCATTAAAAACAGCCTTGCAGCAGAATATCATTGGGGAGCCCAGCATGTGCTGGGTGGGAATCAGAGTATGGAGCTAGTTAAGCTGACCTGTGCGTTGGGATGGGAGCAAGATTAAGTCAGGATTTATACACTGTGTAAGGAGAGTGTACTTTTGTTCCTTGTTTAGTGTCTTTCAACTTCTCATTTTCCTATAGAGGAGTGGTATTTGATTATTTTGTGTTAGAAGTGTACTTTTTGGCACACACCTGTAATCCCAGTGCTTAGAAGTGGATGCAGGAGAATTGGTAGGTGAAGGACAGCCTGGGCTACATGGAGAAACCCTGTCTTAATAAAACAAAGTGTGGGGATGTAGTTCAGTAATAGGCTGCTTGATTAGCAGGCCCAAGGCTCTGTGTTCAATACAAGGTGGGAACACACACACACACACACACACACACACACACACACACACTGCACATGTAAGAGTGTACATGCATGTAGGCATCTATGTATGGTATTATTGAGAAATAAAATGACCCCAAAGGCTTAATCTCCAGCTGCTAAGTGATGATTTGATCATGAATGCTTCACTAATAGCTTAATCTCCTGATGGATTTATTATATGATGACATCATTGGGAGGTGGTAGATAACTAGGTGGTGGGACCTAATTGGAGGAAGTGGACACAAAGAGAGACCTTGCTCTCCAGCCCCCCTGAACTTGCTTTCTACTTGGTGTTTGTTCTACCATATACTCTGAACCATGATATTTCACCTCCCAAAAGCAACGGAGCCAAATGACCATGGCTAGGGACCTTTAAAGCTGTGAGCCAAACTAAATCACTGTCTCCCCCTCCCACCCCCCCCACTTTAACAAAATGTTACCCACACATTGTGGTATAAAGATATCTAATAATTCAGAGCACCCAGTCAGGTTGGCTAAAGTGGGAAACTTCTGTCATTACCTATAAATGGCACACCAATTGTTGCCTGTTATAAACAGAGGGAAACAGAATTCTTTACAGTGTTGAGATACAATTGTAATTAGGTTCTCCTCAGATTTCTAGGTAGAGATGCCAAATCAAGCCCATGCCGGTTGCCCGTTTGGTAAAGAGATACTGGTGTGTTTAAGAGAGAGGCAATGAAGGAATTTGGCTCATGGAGACTTTCTCATTGATGAAGCCAGAAGGGCTGAAAGGGAATTGGAACTGTACTGTTACTGTGATGTTAAATTTTGAGACCCAGTAGTAAGATCTCTGTGGATGCTACTAGTATTGTGAGCACAACAGAGAATCAGTTAAGGTTTTGACATCACCCCTGGGGTGGCCTGGAGGATGAGCTGGAGGACAGGCCACACACAGGGAGCCTTGCTGATAACCCTGGTGAGAAAGGAGGAGGAAAAATGGGCTGATGTGCTGGGACTTGTGGTGCCTGGACTTCTTGTGTGGCATTGGATCTTTAATTGTTACCAAGACAGCTAAGGGGCACGATCCTTCCAGGGTTTGGGGGAGGAGTGGCTGACAGACGTAGACTAAGAAGCAGCTCTAAGCCTTTTATATGTTTATCCTTTCAGTTTCCATGACGCTGGATTTTCTCGGTTTCTCTGCTCTAGCCTCGCTCTCATCCCTTGCCTCTCCTGGCTTCTTTGTGCCAGTGCCGCTTCCTGTCAGATCACTGTCAGCAGCCTACAGAAACGGGCAATTAAGGCCAGGGCTCTAGAACCCCACAATTCCCAATTCCCTTAGGGCCTGGGGCAGTGACAGGGCAGTGGGGAATGACAGGCCCGCCCAGCAAAGTGACTCATTTTACACCTCTTTGGGATCAATGGAAGGAGGCACAGGCTCCCTGTTAATGAGTGAGGTCACCTCCAGATTTCACTGGCGAGAGCGAGGCGATGGCAAAGGATGAAGTGGGAGTAATTTAAATCTGCCTTTACAACTGGATGCCGTTCAAAAGCTGCATGTAGACTTTTACTCTATGAAGAGGAGTTTGATCGAATCTCTGGGACTTGGTTACTTTACAGACTGAGCACCCCCTACAAACACACATACCCCCAAACCCAAAGACAAAATAATACACCTAACAATGAAAGTGGAAAGAAAAATGCTGCCTTACTAGCATCTGATTCACAGGGCAGGGATGTTGATCAGTGGTAGAGAGTATGACTACCCTGGACCAGAGCCTTGGCTCAACTCTTACTATTAAGTCAAAAGGAAACAAAGAAACCAACAGAAACTCCAAACAAAAATGTGATCAGTAACTCAAAGGTATCGGCAATGATACTGTAGACCTCTAAAATAATCTATATGCCTAAACTAAACCAAAATTAACACCAGACAAAAATATCAAAGCTGTGAAAAGGAAAAACCACCTTAGAAGGCTCAGATTCCTTATTTGGACAATTTTATATCATAGCTTCAATGCTGGGGTGGGAGCTATTACAACTCTTATATTAACAGCAAGATACTGGACAAAAACATCCTGTTTGTATATAATTGTCTGGCAAGAGTCTTTGTACTCCTAACTAACAAATCATAGCATAGGGATTAAAGGAGGCTCACTGTCCCCTGTTGAGCCTTGCATTTTTGGAACTCAGAGAAGAAATTGCAATAAATAAAGAAACAGACACCAGGAAAGACAGAACTCACCCACATGCACGCACCTCTCCATCCAAGGCCAGCAGCTTCTATAGTGAGAGGACTTCCTTTGAGTCCCTTCAAAAGCATATGGCTGCCTCTGAGAGCTTAGGTGGCATTTGTCAACCATCACTAAATCTTGAATATTGTCTCAGCAAAAAGGCCGACTCAGAGTTTCAGCTTTCCCATTCATCTTTGGGGAGGTCCACTGAAGACTGTTACAGAGCTTAGACAATGCCTTCATTAGAAGGCCCACTCAAGAGAGGAGACCAGCATTCACTTTGAGTATAGAGTCATTTCTCCATCGTGTTCACAGGCTGTTATTTCAACACTGTAATTGTGTGCCAAACAAGATTTTTTTTTTTTTTGCTACAAAGTTTACAGTACAGGCATTCTTTAGTGAATTACTCAAATCTTGCCTTTCTATTTTTTGTAGCTTGTTATTTTTCCTATCAGATATAATCAGTTCAGGTTGAAGCCTTAGGTTGACAACTGTGCAACTGTTACAATTTAAAACATATGTCTTATTATATTTTTCTAAGTGTCCGTACTTTTGCTAAAGTACATGTACCTGTCTGGGTATTGTCTTATTCACTATTTTCTTATTTATAGTACAGTTTCTGTCAATCAATACAGGAGCAAATTAAAATAGGTGAAGATAAAAATGTTAAAAAATTGAATGAACAATTTTAAACTTTCCTCAGTATTTAGCCTACCACATTAATTAATTAATATTACCTAGTGTCATTTGTTTCATGTAACATGTTTAAAAGCATCTCTCTCCATTTTACATTTTACAGAAATCCTTAAGGTTAAGCTCTGTGAAATCTTTGGTGTGAATTGGTGGTTCACAACACAAACCTCTGGAGCCCCAGGAGGTTAAGGTTTACCAACTTAGGGAATCACTAGAGGGCAAGACAGGAGTCTCCTGAAAGAAAAAACAGTTTCTGGATACAATATTTAGGATCGTGGCAACTAAAGTCACGGTCCATTCCATTGTCATGTGACCTGCAGAACTGTCAACAATTAAAAAATAGCTTTAATCATATCATAAAGATATGATTTTAAGATATTTTTGGAAGTCACCAATTATCTCTGAGATTACATGCAACTAACGAACAGAACTGGACAGACAAACCGGACCACTTTGACTTCCATAGAAAAGTCATGATAAAAGAGACATGATGAAAAGACAACCAACCATCCCTGGTGCAGATGTTAAAAATGACATCAAAGAGTTTCTAGGTTTGTAGAGTGCTTGCTTTGTAAGCATGGGAACCTGAGTTGTGTCACTAGAACCCATGTAGAAAGCCAAACGTGGTTGCTTGTGTTTGTAATGCCAGTGTTGACAAAGTTGAGAAAGGAGAACCCCTGGGGCTTACTGGCTAGCTAGATTAGCCTATTTGGTGAGCATCAGACCGCTGAGAGACCCTGTCTCAAAATACAAGGTGTATGGTGCCTGAGGAAGTTTGTCAACTGGCTTCTGGGTGCATGTGCACAAACCCACTCCAACATGAATACACATTTCATGGACACACCGGCACGCATGCACGAATGCAAGCATGCATGCATGTTTGCCAAACAATAGCTATCAAGTTCTTATCTTTAGGACTAAGTCCTTTTTTTTCTTTTCAAGACAAGAGTTTCTCTGTGTAGCCCTGGCTGTCCTGGAACTTACTCTGTAGACCAGCCTGGCTTAGAACTCACAGAGATCCACCTGCCTCTGCTTCCCAAGTGTTAGGATTGAGTAAGTCCTATGGCATCTATTGTTCCCCCAGTTCTTCATGTTAAAGTTATTACAAAAATACTTCCACATCAGTATAATGTTGAAGAAGACTTTTTCAAATGTATAATTGCCCTTACTGCATTTAATATAACTTTAAAGTTTCCACAAGATGGTAAAACGGCCATCATAGTTGATATTAAGATCAAGTTGCCATTTGGAAAGTCCTCATGGAATCTTGGGCATTGGCTTTAGAATTAGTTCTCTATTCAGTAACTTCTTCACTATTCATTATGCTGGAAACCCTGGAAAATTCCTCAACTCTCTGACTTCATTATTTATGGACTAGAAGCAAACCCCACTGGTTTGCTGTCAGGAATAAATAAGTTAACATATGTGAAGTCTGGCATATCATAAATGGCTATTTTCATTTTCAAAGCTAAAGACACATTATTTTCTTTTTGGCCTTCACCATCTTCCAAGTATTCAGTCCCTACCTCAAATAAATATCTTGGTGACCTTCATTATCACTCAAGATCCACTTTAAAGTCAGCAGCAATCTTCTTACTTCCAAGGACTGCACCATACTGGTTTCACTAAATAAATAGCTCTCCAAAGAGCCAAAGCTATTTCCTAACTCTAGTTTCTTTCAATTTGGAATACCTAAGAATCTTAGCAATGAAGGGAAGCATCTCAATTTTTCAATTCATTATAATTTTCCAGATCTCTTTTAGATACAACTCATAAAAACCCAAGACAGACAGGGGAGATTATAAATCAAATGTATAACCTATTTTTTCATTTTGCAGAGATCCATGCCCCCGCAACTGCAAAATAATGTTCTCGAAAAGACTCACAGATGCAGAGCATCTTTTTCTATTACCTTCTCAGTCTCCGAACAAGTTGATGGTTTTTAAATTTAATTCACCATCCATGTTTCGGTCCTGTTCCCATCTGATATAAAAGTGTGAACACAAGATGACTCCCCTCCCCCAACCCCTTCAGTTCTGCATCATCCAATATTTACAAGGAGTCAGAAATGATTTCAAGTTTAGAAAAATGTTTTTGAACTCCATTTAGTAAGAAAAAAACTTTGCTAAAATGAAACAAGGGAATGTTAAGCTCCTTCAGGGTAGATGATACAGAAGTAACACAGTTCCTTAGTCCTCCTTGCTCCTTCAATTCTCTTGTTGAATCGTAAAGTAGGATTATACTGGTGGTATATTTTATCCTCATTAAAAAAATACAAACAGGAAAACTGTTCTATTCAATGGATAATCCTCATAGCAGTCTGTCTGGATGCTGTGATTCATGACTTTCTACTTCTACATAAAGGCACAGGAATCACTGACGAACACCAGCCTTCAAGTTGGTGGCAGCCTGCCAGCCTTCCCAGGTGCAGTGCTGGCTAAAAAAAATTATCTCATTCTATTGAGTTCTAACCGTGTGCTAGACATTGTGCAATGGAAAGCAGTACAGGACAGGTGCAACTCCTGCTTTTTAAGACTTCATAACTGAAGGCCAAGGAAACATCCTTGCTGCTGCTGACCCACAGAATTATTTTCACGTAGGTTTTCATGAGTTGTCAGGAAATGGCCGTTTGATAACCTCTTCACTGTGGGTTACTACAGCCTGTTTGTTTTCCCATTTCCAGTTAATCAGTTTATGTTACCCGAAGAGGGTGTTCTGAGTTTCTAATAGAGGAATTAAGAAACATGCTTTTCCAGGTGTTAAATCACAGGAGCTTACCTGTGGACAAAGAGACTATAAAAGCAGGGAGAGAGGAAGTTTATGCAGCTGAATGGGAGCTGGGGGTGAGCTACTGTGGTAGCATTCTGGGGCTGTATACTGTGACCTGCAGAGGAGCTCTGGGATATAGTATTTTGTTTTTAAAAAAGCGGAGGAAGGAAGCCAGGGAACAAACTCATCCTTTGGGAGATTGAAGAGGCACAAATGTATACATGTGATGAAGACGGAAGGGTATTGGCTGTGAAGTTTATGGAGTTTAAAGAGCCTATGAGATAGATAGCAGTGGAGGGGGATTACATTGTGAAATGGAGTAAGACTTGAAATCTTACTGATGGTAGAGCATTTTTAGAGTAGCATTGACTCCCTGTGAGACGTGAACTCTGATGCCTGTTCCTTTCCTCTTGTAGACCAAGTTTTTCTAGACCACAGGTAGGAGAAGTTATGCTATGCTACCCAGCCGAGTCCTTTCAGGACTGAAAGCTAGAGCTAGAGCTCCCAGAGACTATCCTGGTTGCTGCTGTCTCTTTGTTCAAGGTCAACTCTGAGGAGGAGAGAGAGGGACTCACAGTCAGTATGGGATTATGGAGGGACACTCTTGAGGGCCACCCCTACCTCAATATTCCCTGTAGGACTGGATGTGACCTCATCTCAGTTCAATGGCGCCTCCTACCCAATCCTGCCTCCATGCCAATCTTCCTACAGATGAAAACGTTTCTGTTCTCAAATCTCCCAATCTAAACCTGTTTCCAGGAAAGGTTTCTTTTCCAACCTACACTCCTGTCTTACTTACTTATTTATTTATTTTTACTTATTTACTTACTTGCTTACTTTTTGTTGTTAAAGATTGGGTCTCATGGATCCCAGGCTGGCCTTGCACTGTAGGATTGCCTGAAGTCCCAATCCTCTTCCCTCTACTTCCAGAGTATTACTGCAAGTTTATGTGGTGCTGCAGTGGGACTCACGGCTTTGTCTATGCCAAGCAAACATGCCACTAACTGAGCTACACCTTCAACTTTCATATTTCAAATGTAAAAATCCAGTGAAAACTAAAAACAAAATTCAAAGAGTTTTCAAATTAAATCTTGCTGAAATTAATCAAAATGATATGACATTGGATGTACTTGTTCAAACAATGCAAATGTCCTCCCAGCCTCTAGCCTATTAAAATTCAGTTTACTTTGGACTTGGGACTCATTCCAGTTCTGTGTGTTCTAGAGTCGTAATTGCAGTATAGGCAGTATACTCCTGATTTTCTTCACCTCCTTGTGATTTTTCTCTTTCAATCCTTTTCCGGGTCAGTCTGATATCCTCCCACCCAAATGTTTCTAAGTGATGCTAAAACCTAGGTAAAGAAACGCACCATCAGAATCTAGTCTGTGTTGTCTTCCTACAGCTAGCTGCCCAGCTGCATCCCACACAGTTCAAGGACTTGTGTAAATGGGCCCATCAACAGCCAAGCAGGGCCTCAGAGGTCACTACCTCACTGCTGAACAACTTTGGGACCATAGATTCAGTGAAAGGGGGAAGTCATTGCCTTCAGCTGTGTACACACTCATGGTTCCACCTGGCTCCAAAGGATAATCCCCACCTGATGGTCACACAGATGGCCCAGCTGGGCATGGTGGCACATGCCCATAGTCCCAGCACATGGAAAGCAGAAGCAATGGATTTTTACAGCTAAAGGCCAGCCTGGTCCACATAGTGAGTTCCAGGTCAGCCAAGGCTACAGAGTGAAGCCCTGTCTCAAAACACAAATAATGTGTTTCCATATGAGTGTGTAGTCACTTTGTATATATCTTTGTAGGATTTCTAAGAATTTTAATTTATTTATGTGTAAGTATCTGTGTGTATTAACCCTAACCCTAACCCTGAGTCACACAGCAAAACCAAAAGTCATGAATCTGAGAAAGAAACAGGCATGTGGTTATGTGGTTAATTAGTAGAAGGAGGGAGAGGAGATAAGAGAGGGGCAGGGAAGAGATGGTAAGGACAATTCATGTATTAAATTATCAAAGAAATAACTTCATTAAAAAAAGACCAACAGTTTTTGTTGCTTAAAAAAAAAAAAAAAAAAAAAAAAGACTGCAATCAGCAATCCCAGGAACCTGTGTCACCGTCTAACAGCAGGTGCTCCAGTTTATGTCTAGAGCTACCAGAGCGACATCTCTGCAGGTGGTATCCAGGAGTGTGACTCTAAACATAGCCCAGTGGTCCTGCTTTGTTGACACCATTATGAGCCAGTAAGCTGGAGTGTAATATGCAAATGTATCCAAATTTTTATGGAAAGTTGCTTCATCTATTGATAAGTGATGAAAAGGGCTGCAACATTGATAAATTGAGATTTTATTCTCACTTAAGGTTAACATATAAAGTCACTAATCTAGTTAATAATATAATTAGCATTAAGAAGTTCAAACCCTACACAGCTTCAGCCTCTTTGGCAGGAATTTGTCCTGCTGACTGGTTGACAGATGGGAGACCTGACATTATCTGGAACATTTGGATGAAGTTCTGTGAAGCTCTGGATAAGGGTGCTGGGTTTGAGGAAATGAATCATGTTTGGGCATGGCATATCTTTAATAAGCTACAGCATGGCCAAGGCTGGCTAAAGGAAGACAACCTGGCCAGTGTGCAAAGGTTCAGCTGGTGGGGCAGGGAAGAGAGAGGAGAAAATTTTAGTGGTCCCAAAGAGAATATTTGACATCAGTGGTAGGACAAGCGTCCCAGCTATGAAGAGGGATGGCACTTGAGGGGAGTCGGACACAGTTTCCTACCTGGAGGTGGGAATGGAGCCATTTCAGCTAGAGGACAAAAGGGAGGAGGACTCATTGTTAAATGGGAATGGGGCCCAGTCCAGTTTCCATGAACAATGTAGGAAACTTGAATGAAAAAATGTGGAAAAATTAGGTTAGAAAGGTAACAATCATCACGGTTTTAGAGCTAAGCCCTTTAGCTTTAGATGAAGCGAATATGTCATTCTGATGAAGAAGATATACAGTTACTAAATGACAGCTGCTTTACCAAGGGACATGGCGGTGGAGGGGGGAGGGTCGAGGGGCGGGGGCGGCGGCTGTCAGACTCTGAGGTTCAAAGGTGTTCCCTGTTGGGTTGCAGCTGTGCATTCTCTGAGCTGAGGCCTGGAAAGCGGAGCTCTGCATGTGTTGTTTCTAGTCCCTGGGTAATGATGCAAACTCATTGACTCTAGAAAGATGAGTTTGGCAGCAGGGTGTGTGTGTGTGTGGAATGAGAGGGAGTAGAGAGAGGATCAGAAGGCAAACCAGTCGTGTGCCAGACACAAATGACATAACTTTATTAACCCCATTTTACAGATAAGAAAACTGAACTTTGGACTCTGGCCATATCCAGAACCTACACATTCCAAAATGTGTACTATCTGAAACTGGAACCTTCCATGAACTCTGCTCAGGATTGGGAAGGAGGCCTGGCAGCAGGATCCAATATTTCACAGCCAGCGTGGAAAATTGAGCGCAGAAAAATGGCCATCTGGATTTGGCAATGGGAAATCATTGGTGGCCTTTAAGGAGGGTGATTTCAGTTGAATGGCTGCTGGGGGTGGCGAGCTGGTTTCAAAAGGGGTGAAAGAGTGAGTGGGTGGTAAATGAAATGGTGGCACGGAATCTAACCTCCCTTTCAAGGATGTTGGCAGAGACAGAAAGGACACAAAAGGCTTGAGGAAATTGCAGAGCAGAGTGACAGCATTTGATTTTTGAACTGTGGAATCTGCCATTCCATTTTATAGGTGTTTATATGATACCAGAATGTGTCAGATACTATGCTGGACACCAAGAGACATGATGTTGAATAGGTGATGACAAGGAACCACAGGATCATAGCGATAATGTCCCTGGTGGCAGCATGGCAAGTTACCAAGCCTAATACTGTTGGAAGGACACCAACATTTTTCATCTCAAACTTCATTTGTGTCCTCCCGTGGCATCTTGTAAGGCGCATGCTTGGTAAAAGTTTGCAGAAGGAATAAGCTATGGGTCCCAGAAGCTAAAGGGGAACGGGATGACAAATTTAAGATAGGATTTGGAAAGAGTTAGGACATGCCATTTTTTCGACATGAGAGAAGAGGGACGGTGGGTTCAGAGATCATTGGAAGCCCAGAAATGTAGACAAAGCGATTTATAAACTCCAGCGTACTGCTCAGGAAATCAACTCCATTTTGTAGGGAATGGAAAGGGGGTGTAAGGATGACTGAAAGTAAAGTTACTGTGCAAAGGAGATGGAAGAACTGAAGGTGGGTGAGTCTGAGTAAGAAAGCCATTTATGGGCCCCCCTTTGTACTGGCTCAGGGGCATGCAACATCTGTGCATTAAATGTGGCTGGGCACTCATGCACAGGTTAAATTGCCTTATTAGTTCATCCGGATCAACGTTCCCACGAAAATGGGCACTGGATGCATCTTCTCATTTACAGACGACATATCAGACAGGGTAAATGGTACCTCTTAGGCATATAATTAGCCAATGGCTACTGAAGATAGGGGTGCATAGGCATAGCCTTAGTCTTGGAGAGCTGTGAAGGGCCCTATTACTTGAAGAAAAAGTTGAATAAAGACCAGGAAACTCTCTTTAGCAGAGAAAAGTTGTGACTGGTATTTAGCATTATGTTTAGTCAAATTATCCTTTAGACTTGCAGTGTTTTTCTTTTCAGGAGGAGGTGGTGTGTGGTGTGTGTGTGTGTGTGTGTGTGTGTGTGTGTGTGTGTGTGTGTGTGTGTGTGTGTGTAAGAGGGGGCATTGGCATGTTTCATTTCAAATCATTTTCTATTCATTCAGCAAATCTAAAAACATTTCCTCAAAGAGAAGTGGCCTTCCTATATCTTTGCTGATGTAGATCCAGCCTGCAGGACGACACACCCCCTCTGTATGCTATCTCTCTGTAGCAGGGTGTGTGATTTGAATGTTCCTCCACAGGCTCCTGTGTTACAGGCTTGATTGACAGGTAAATGGCTCCTGGGAAGTGACAGGATACTGAGGATTTGAATGGAATCAATAGATTAATCCCTTGATGAATTCTTAACCTGATGGCACTGCCAGGAGGTGATGGAAACAAGGAGCTGGAGTCTAACTGGATTAAATAGGTCACTGGGGCACGCATTAGAAAGACACCTTGTTCCTGGCTCCTTCTCTCTTCCTCTGATTGCCATGAGATGAGAAACTCTTTCCTACCATACCTTTCTATCATCAGGTCTTGCCCTTCAATGGTCCAGAGACAATGGAGACAGCCTGACCTGAAACTTCTCAAAGCATGCGTCAACTTCATCTTCCCTCCTTTCAAGTTATCTATAGTGGTATTTTTCAAAAATTGACTAATAGACATTATCTCTCATGAATCATCTCAACTTCAAGTACAGACGCATTTCGCACATAACCTGTTCTCTCTGCAGGGAACAGGGAATCCGACCCTGAGATACATTCCCTGGCACTCTAGGCTTTTCTCTGGAAAACTTGGCATAAAACTCTATGACCCTATAATTCTTGCAGTCTGTATACCAGTAAAATGGGCATCATATGGATGATGTTGGTTCCTCTATCATCTTGAGACCTAACCAGGCCCCATTGGGTCATGGCTACAGTGGCCTCTGAGTGTGTTTAAGTCTGGAAAACACTCTCCTAGGTGGACTTTTGCCAACAGAGGGCCCTATAGCATCTCTCTCTCTCTCTCTCTCTCTCTCTCTCTCTCTCTCTCTCTCTCTCTCTCGTTTTCAAATCAGGGTTTCTCTGTATAGCCCAAGTTGTCCTGGAACTCACTCTGTAGACCAGGCTGACCTCAAACTCAGAGATCTGTCTGCCTCTGCCTTTTAAGTACTAGGATAAAAAGTGTGAGCCACCTCTGCCCAGCTAGCATTCTCTTTTTAAAGAAAAGTCTTTGAAATGAATTTCTGTTTTTACACCCTTCAACCCCTCAATAGGTGAGATTTCACTGTCCAAACACTTCTGCTATTGTTCCAGTGCAGAATGCAATAGCTTCACATCAACAGTGTTAATTGTTGCAGCAAACACAACAGCACAGTCTGCTCATGCTTTGCCTACAGCTGAAGACCCACACACAGTACTTTTCACACCCTGCTGCTCAGCTCTTCTCTTTGCCCCCAATTCTCTCTCTCTCTCTCTCTCTCTCTCTCTCTCTCTCTCTCTCTCTGTCTCTCTCTCTCTCTTTTTGGTTTTTTGAGACAGGAGTTCGAGGCCCCCAATTCTCAGTGTAAAGCTGGCTAAAATTATGCCATACCTCTATACTGCTGCCTGTGTACCATGCTGTCTTGAAAAACCGCTCTGCCAAAATTTCAAGACATGGGTAGAATGTTGACAAATTCTTCTCCAGAGTACAACAGGGATGCCTCTAGTCCAATTCCCAATAGCAACTTTCCCATGTGAAACCTGATGCTGTCTTCACCATCTACATTTCTATCAGCATTCTGGTCTTCTACACTCCGACTACAATTGTTAAGCTCTTCTTACAGCATCTTAGGACTTGTCTAGTTTGTATCTCCAAATGCTACCACATGCCTCTTTTGTAAACCAGTTCTTAAGACTTAAGAGGCACAGAGGTTTAATCATAGCAGTGATTCCTCTTCCTGGACCTAGTTTTTAGTATGGCTTTTGGCTCATGGTGATGTAACACCTGGCATAACAAGGTAGGAAAGATATATTTCAGCTCACAGTTTCAGAGGGTTGCAGTCCATCATGTCAAGAAAGGCATGTGAGGGGCAGCCTAGTTCAGAGCAGAGAGAGCATGAGGCAGAGGCTATTTTTACGATGACAGATTAAGAAGCAAAGAGATCAGGTTGGATCCAGGATTGGGAAGACTTTTCCTTGTCACCTATTTTACCAACTAGCCCCCCACTTCATAAAGCTCTATAGCACTAAAATTAGCACTGCCGGCTGAGAGCCACACATTCAAAAACATGAATGAGACCATGGGGGGAATTCTCAATTCCAGATTGAACGAATGGCACATGACTGAACACAAGCACTTTCTTGACCACTATGATCCACTTTCAGCTTCTTGGCCCTCTTAATCAGTAAACTGTGAAGATCAGAGTTCTTTTCTTTATGCAACGTTGCTTTTTTGTTCCTACTCTAGAACCTGATATGGAGTGAAACATAAATCTTACTTGAGTAATTGAATCAAAGCATAACTGTGTATCCTTAGGTTTGACTAGGTTCCCCCCCAAACAAAAAAGGAAGAATTTACTTTGAGTTACGGGGAGACAGAGGTAAAATCTTGCAAGCTACTCACAGTACAAAGTAGGGTTCTAGCTCCCTGTGTTTTGTGTTCCTATCGAAGGTAAGAAAAATGTATATAGGCTCAGACAACATGATTACCCTTCCTCCCAGACTACAGGTACAAAGACATGAATTTTTAATTATGTTTCAGAAGTACTGAGAAAAATGGTGGCATGCTAGTAAAACTATAATCCAGTAAGGCAGAAGGCACATTTATGAGATTAAAACATAACTGCAGAGCCCTTTCCTATAAAACCCATTTTAAAATATTTGTGTGGCAGGGCTTGTAGTGATAATAGGTCAGGTCTTATAGGAGGATCCTGTCCTGGAGGGCTAGCTGTGTTTAATACCTCCCTAGTACAGGACGCTTGCTGGTTCTGACCTTCATGCTGTACCGAAGTGACAGAATGCATAGATGCGAACTGAGCCTGGACGAATCCATTAGGAACCTTAGCTCATAATATTTACCCTTCTTTCAACTTTCTCTCCAATTCATGCTCCAGGCTCTAGATTAAGCATCACTTTCTAAGGGAACTCTTCTTCAGCCACCAGGACCAGGCCAAGTTTTTTTTTTATTCTCCTCCAGTTCACCACCAGAACCCTTTTACAGTCTTAAATTTTTAAAGATGTTGCTTAACGTTGGTTTTTCCTACAAATTGGGTCCATATTGCACGCTGTTACACTCTTAGCATCCGGCACCCAATAGGCAATAATAAAGTGTCATTTTGTGAATGAATGAATGAATGAATGAGTGAATGAAGGTGCAGGAACATGATGAGGTCATCAACATTAAATGATTCTTTCAAAGCCTTCTGTTGACTTTTTATTTGTACTGGTTGCCATTGTCTTTAGAACTAGGAATGCTGGCAAGAAAGTAAAAGTAATCTTATTTGCATTAAAAACAATTATTGCTAAGAACTTTTAAAACAATGATAAAAATATTTGTTGGTTACAGATTTCTTTTTTAAAAGGAGAAATACACTAGTAAATGTTAACTAAGTTGTGATAATCAAACAAAACAAAACAAAACAAAAATACAAGGTAGGATAGTGCCCTTGAACCTGCATCTTATAGCTTCCTTTGGAATCATTCTGAAGTAGTGGTCTCTGTAGATATATTTTTATTAGAGGAGACAAAGCAGCATTGCAACTTAGTGAACTCCAGCCTTCTAAAAAAGATCCACTCAGCTTATTAGACATATTACACCGAAACCTGAAATGCACTTTTTGGTGTTTAAGAACCTTAGCAAAGGAGATTAGTGGAGGGGGGGTTGTGCAATTAAATTTACAGCAGGGTTACAGATACCATATCTAGTACAACAGTTTGGTTACGGAAGTAACACAGAGGTCATACCAACAAGAAAAGAAGTAACGCTAAATGCTAGATTTCTCTGAAAGAAACAGAACAGAATCCCATACTCAGGAATCTTTCTTTATCTCACAACTAATTGTGTTTGGGTTCACAGAAGCAGGAAAGGAGGAAGCAGGGTGTCTGAGTTGAACACTGGTGCAGACACAGCCAGCCAAGCTGTGAAATGAAAGAAGCATCCTTGGAGTCAGGTTCCTGATTAGCGCAAGCAGTTTGATCTCGGATCCTATGCTAGCGTATCCACGACAAACTCTTACTGGCTATGTCCGTGTGATTTAGAGACGCGACCGCGACAGTTAAGGGTTCAAAACAACGCAGCCAACTTCTCAGCTCGGGCAGCTTCCTTGCAGAAAACGCTGTGCTTCGAGAAAAACCAAGACAGTTTTCCGACTAGCAACAAGGTGTACCTTTTCACACAAAGGTAAAGAGGTCCTCAAGAAAGAACAGGGCTACATGACGCAGACACCAACTATCAATCCCCTTTAATACTTTTGCCGTGTTTCAGAGCATGGCAGATCCCTGGGTCTCTGTTTTGTAGCTGGCGAAGCTGTTTGGAGCTGGGAGTTCCTCTTCTGTGTTTGTATCCTATTTTGAATGAACAATGCTCTCAGATGAGCCAAAAGGATGTGTGCGGATCCCACCATTAGTTTCCGATTCCCTTCAGCCCTTTGAAACAGCATGAAAGTTGCACCAATTGTTTTTATCTAGTCCATAGAAAAATTAGTTTAGCTTCTCGATCAAAGCAAATTAGGCAGATCACGGCTGATTAGGATGCAACAGTAAAGTCTCCATACTTTCTCTTCCATCCCGTTTCTCTCCAAAATCCGGCCTATGTCAAATATGTAGGTATTTCCCACGGCCAGGCCAGACTCTATTTCCAACAGGGTCTGTGGTTTGGACAATGGTTCTTACAGAGACACTGAAGTCCTTTGGTTCAGTCATTGTGCTAAAAAAGAACTAGCAACCCCTTAGCTAGCATTTGATGAAACATCTAGATTTACATATTTCCTTAATTGCACTTTTGAATGTGAGTGAGATTTATCTGACTGGAGTTAAATGCTTCCTTTATTTTCCTACCCAAGGCAAAATTTAACTGCATGCTCTCTAAAAGAAGTGAGATGGGGGTGGTGTATGGAATCTTATTCAGTTCCCACCTGAACAAATTTTAGGGATTCAGCAAAGTGGCACAAGGGAGTTATATTACCAAGGATAGAAAGATATATCTTTACCTTTTAAAGCAGAATGGCTAGTTTTTAAGGCTTGTTTGCCCCTTTCAAAAACAAAACAAAACAAAACAAAAAAACCCTATGTCGATTTTTTTAAATGAATGCTATTCCTTGTTAATGAATTCCACAAATCAGTTGTTAAGAAGTTTCAAAGTTATTGTCCATAATAATTTCTTCCCCACCTTTCTGCTATGTGGCTGCAAAGACTGGAAAGTTAGTTTAATTTTCATTATTTATTTACTATAAATTAACAGTAAATCTTGCACTTAGCTCCATTTAAACCTCCCTCTGCAGCTGCCCATTTGAAAAATAAAATGGTTGCCTTCTTTCACTTCAGTGGGCACAATACAAAACATCCATTGAGCGTTCCCTTTATTGCAGCTGCCAATGCCCAGCCGACTTTTAACAAACCAACCAAGCGGAATCACAATGCAGCTGCAACATTTTATGGTATTTCTGTTGGTTCTCTTTTGAGACTGAAGGTGTTAATTAGGAATCAAAGAACACAACCCCGCCAGCTTTCTTTCACAAACCGTACCCTGGTCACTGCCGTTTTCAGAAGAAAAAATAAATCTAATAAAGGGATAAAAATGTTGTTTGTCACACCAGTAGAGTGTACTTAAGACTCTTTGATCAAAAGCTTTTCATGTAGTCTTGTCAGATGGTCTGGAAATATTGTATTTTTTTCCTTTTCTCCTTCACTCAGCATTCTCTGAATTCAATTTAAGGCTGCCTGGAATTTAAAAAGTATCAACAGTCATGAGGGAATTCTTTAGGGACAGTGTCTGGTCTAATATAGTAGACAGAGTTGCTTCTTAGGAAAAAAGTTACATTCAACATTCCATCATGCCATAGCTTCACGCCATGTACCTCCTATTAGCATATTTATGGTAATCTAACCATACTTTTCCCTGCTTAAAATATACATACATAACCGTCAGTGTTATTTTATAGATATAATTCCCGCTCAGATTTTAGGAGTGTCCCCTTTAACATGCACAGAACTGAGTATTTTCCCAAGCATAAAAAAATCATATACGACCTACAATGTTACTTTACAAAATAGTTTGTCATTTCTTATGTAATTTTTTTTGATGCATCATGAATAGCATGCTGTCACACATAGCAGTGTGAAGCCATTATCTTTACTCTTCAGGTCAAAGTTAAAAGCTTCAAGTGAGTTTATGAAGTTAGCACTTCTGGGAATTAGTCAAGCCTGCTAGCTTTCTCAGCAAGAGGTTTAGCTCCTAGATGCACAAATCATCCCCAAATCCATTAATCCCGCCAGAGAGGAGCAGAAAACAAGTCAGCTTGTTGATTTAATGTTAATGAAATGAAGGGGCTCCCGAGGCCACCTATGGGGGCCCTCGAAACTGTAAAACAAATAGAGTCATTTAAAGTAGTGTTCATTGCAGGCAAGGAGCCCCTGCTTTTGGCTGGGCTGGAGGAACCTTGGGCTTTCTGTAATCCAGCTACACCTGCCCACAAACACTAGGCTGACAGATTCCTAGGACAAGGAGCCTTCAGAGCGGTGCTTGCTTCCCTTATGGCACAGATGCAAACGTGGAGATGGAGGAAAAGTCTGTGCTAGAGGTTCTGAGGTGGGCTAGTGGAGCCGTGGTTCTTCTTTCCCTTTTAACTCTTGCCCTTGTTTTTTATAAAATAAATAATGTCTTTTTGGTTTTGTATATCAAGATTCCCAAGGAAAATGACTTTTAAAAGATACATTGACTGAGTTTGCTTTTCTTTTTTGATGTTCAAGATTTTAAGTTTATTATTTGATATAAACCTTTTTATCTTTCTTTTTTATTAATTAATATTTTTACATTCCAATCCCAGTTCTCCCTTCCCTCCTCTCTTCCCGATCCCCCACTCCTCCCCACCCCCCATCTGCTCATTGGAGAGGTTAAGGCCTCCCCTAGGAAGTCTACTAAGTCTGTAGTATCATCTCAGTAAGGCAGGACCAAGGCACTTCTCCACCCCCACACCCCTGTGTCTAGGCTGAGCAAAGTATCTCTCCATATAGAATGGGCTCCACTAAGTCAGTTTGTGCGTTAGAGTTAGATTTTGGACCCACTGCCAGTGGCTTCGTGTATTGTCCCAGTCACACCATTGCCACCTATATTAAGGGAGTCTAGTTCAGTCTTATGCAGGTTCCCCATTTGTCAGACCTGAGTTAGTGATCTCTCACTAGCTTGGGTCAACTGATTCTGTAGGTTTCCCCATGAAGTTTGTTTTCTAAACTGAGTACCCAGCACCTCATTGGACTGAAACAAACTCATGGGGTAACTTGGGTGAACTGTGCAAACTTGGTTATTTTTGATTTTTGTTTTCTTCTGTTTATGAAGCCATTCTGGTTGCAGAACCAAGCTGGACTTGAACTTGGAATCCTTTTGCTTTAGCGCCACTGCACCAAGTGCTAAGATTATGGATGTGAGTTACCACACCCAGGCTAGACCAGAGGTTTTTAAACTTGTCTGACAAGTTGAATTTGTCTTGGAAGCTAAAAGACATTTTGCTATGTCGCTCCTTCCCCACCATCCCCCAAGCTTATGATTTAGTTTCCTTATTGTATAGTCTGAGCTTTGAGATTGCCATATTAGTTTCTAGGTGAGCAAAGAAGCTAAGAACCACAGACTGGGGTATTTAATATACCCTGCTCTCCACATTTGTTTGGAGTTTTGATGCATCATGGTGTTACTTGTCAGCACCTTGGAGCATGTCAGGTGCTTTAGCATCCTATACACAGAACAACTTCATTATTTTGAGATTTTTTTTTCTCTTCCTAAATGAGCATTTCTCTGATTTTTTTTGTTCCATGTGTAACTGAATCTCTTAGTGTCTCTGTCTCTCTGTCTCTGTCTCTCTGTCTCTGTCTCTCTGTCTCTCTCTCTTACACACACACACACACACACACACACACACAGAGAGAGAGAGAGAGAGAGAGAGAGAGAGAGAGAGAGAGAGAGAGAGAGAGACTGATTTTGACTGGTGCCTAGGGATTCCAAGAAGGACCGTCTTTCTCTCTTCAGTGAAGCAGCCCATAGAGGAGGGAGTTGCTTGGGTCTAAGTTCTGCAGCCAATTCCATTCTCCAGTGTCACTCTTCCTGTCTTGAACTTTACCATACCTTGGAATTCCGTTCACTCTTTAAATCTGTCACCGTTTCCTCTGGCTGTCACTTTCTTCTTACCAGCCCTCTTCACCTGGGAATTGTCTTTAGTCTGGTAGCCAGCCTTCCAATTCTTCACTTGAAATCATTTGGATTCCACTATCTTCTGCTCTTTGCTTTGGTGACTATTTAAGCCATTTTATTTTATTTTATTTTATTTTTTTAAAGCTAGGGCAACAGAATCCCCTCTTTTAGTCAGTGCTTCTGGCTAAGGAGCAATAGAGGTGTGGCTGAAAGTTCCCTTGTTTGTGCTTTGAAATTATAATATGAGCCTCCTGCTATACAACTTACTTCTTCCGCTATGTGGGAATTAAGAATTATATTTTTTACATGCAGGAAGATATACGATTGCCCCTCTTCATTTTAGACCTGTTGAGTGGCTCATGCCTATGGATGCATAGATCAAGATTCATGGGACTTGGCTCAATATAGGTTAATATAATTTTATAAGGGAGAAGTCACACAAGAAGCAGATGGCGGCCGCAAGTCATCGCTCCCAGGATCCACACAGGCTGCCCTCGGTGACCCTAATAGAAGCAAGAAGCATCCATCCACCTGTGCTCCTACCCCAGACCTAAACCCACTCTCCATCAAGTCCCCACCTGTGACCATGCCCAAATGGGTGCAGATGGGGTGGATATCTCACTGCAATTCCCCTTTTAGTCTAAAGAAAAAGATTTAGGCTAGATACAAACCTACATACAAAGATAGCAAATATCAAGTGTGCTCCAGAAGAAGGAAAAGTAATAACAAACACACTTAAGACCTATTGCCAGTGAAGCAACAAGAGCAAATGGTAAGAACTACAGATGTCTTCTGCAGAGTGGTCCAGGATTCTTCCAGGAAGGCATTCATTAAATCACAGGTAGGATTTAATGCAATACTTCAGATCATCATCCACTCTCTGAGGTAAAATGCTCACTGACCTGTCAATTATCCTGGAGACTTTTTGTAAAACCTCTATACCTCCCTGCAAAAATAAAACACCATTTAAAACCTAGAGGCTTTATCTGTTTGAGCCAAAGGATAAGAGATGAACTGTTTTTTCATTTCTAACAGATGCTGGTGATATCCAAATCATTTGAAGCTGTTTCCTCTTTGCTTCTTTCACTTGCACTTCTTTATCTGCTGGGGACTCCACTCTTCTCTCCTTTTTAACACTATAAGTTCCTATTTTATGAAAATTGCATTTGTATAGAAAAGTTTCAGATCAAGTTACGTAACTGTTTTAGGGAGTAAGAAGAAAAGGCAGCATGGTGTGACCACTGTAATATCAGCAACAAAAACAATAGCATCTAGCATCTCAATCAGTGGTTCTCAGCCTTCCTTATGCTGCGACCCTTTAATACAGCTCCTCATGTTGTGGTGACCCCCAGCCATAAAATTCTTTCATTACTACTTCATAACTGTAATTTTGCTATGATTATGAACCATAACATAAATATCTGATATTTATGTCGCAACCCACAGATTGTGAAACCATTGCTCTAAAGGCAGCTCCAGTGTGAGGTATGAATTATTTTGCCAGTCTTCGAAACAACTCCATAAGGCAGATATTATTTTGCTCAGGTGCACAAACTGGCTTAGTGGAGCCCATTCTGTATGCTCAGCCTAGACACAGGGCTGTGGGGTGAACAGGTGTTTCGGTCCTGCCTCAGCTAGATGATGGAGAGACTTAAGACTTCCTAGGGGAGGCCTTACCCTCTCTGTGGAGCAGATGGGAGGAAGGGGAGATGGGGGAAGCAGGAGGAGAGGAGGGAGGGGGAAATGGATTGGAATGTAAAAAAATAAATTAATAAAAAACTTTAAAAATATATATTCACATCTAAAAAATCGTCTTATCTCTGGGGTGGGGACAATAATAATTACTTTACTGTTGTTGGGAAGTCAAACGAGAGGCTAGAAATATGTGTGTGAACACCTTCTGAGTGTCTTTTCCTCTCTGTTTTGGTAGTTTACCAACAAGGCAGTTTACAAAGTTTTGGACTGGCTCTTTGCCAGTCCAGCCTAATCAGACATTATACCAAAAGTCCATTCTCTGTTCTAAGTTTATTTTGTGACCAAAAAAAAAAGGCATCTAATATCTAAGTATGGACAAAGTGCAAGTCTTGTATAGAGGTTAGCTCAACCTACAGGTCTCGACCACTTGGGGATTGAATGACCCTACCATAGGAGTACCCTAAGACCATCAGAAAACACAGATATTAACATTACGATTCTTCACAGTAACAAAATTACAGTTACAAAGTAGCAATAAAAAATTTTATGGTTGGGGATCACCACACCCATATTCAAGGGTGTATTCAAGGGTGGCAGTGTTAGGATGAACCCCTGGTTTAGGGGAACAGGACCTGGCCTCCTGAAAGAAAACAGTGCTCTCTCTACCTTTGTGTGGCCAAATCATGTCCTCTTTAAGTAACCCAGGAACAGACACACATGAGCAAGGGAGTGCTTTTCAAACGTAGTGTCTAATATTATGCAGGTCTGATGAGGCCGACAGAGCAGGGGACATCTGCTACAGGCAAGACAGTGTCTCACAGTTTCCAAGATGAACGAGTACCACAGGCTACACATGGCCACACAGACAACATAAAGATTGGTAAAAAGCAGAGGGAACAGCAAAGAATGATGGGCCATGAAAGTGTTATTGTGGTTCCCCTTGACAAAGCAAAGTAAAATGGCTCAGGATGGAAAAAAATGTCAGTGAGTTCTGAAGCAAAAGGTGAGAAGACAGGAAAGGCATGCAATGTCAGTGCTGAAGGAGAAAGAGAATAGATGACCAGAAGCATCTGGTCAAGTTATGGTCACAAATGTGAATCATAACAAACCTATTTAATTATTGTGAACTGAAAATTTGGAGATACGTGATCTTTGGATGAAATCTGAGTGATTTTTGGTGGCTTGTTTTGTTTTCCTCTACAAGATTTTTGACAACATCATATAGGGATTTTTTATAAACCAGATAAGATGATGTTAAAATTCAGGAACACGTGTAGACACAAACACATGTCATAGGATGTAAGCAACATGGCACTTGGCATCACCTAGGAAACTAACAGTTCAGATCTCATTTGAAAATTGAAGCAAAGAGGCCAAGAAAGGGAACACTGGCATGAAGTTTTCAGGACACCTGGGCTCTGGGTCCATTTCTGCCAGGTGTATACTTTGAGGGACACAATTTGCTTCTTCCAAACACAGATTTTTGTCACTTGTGAAATGACAGTGTTAGACTCTCTATATTCTTCCTATTCTAAGTCCCAGGAGTCAACATGGCTCGTGTCTCATTGAAATGTTCTACAACTGTCACAGTGATTTTAATTCAGTCTACTTGCGTAGAGAGGGTAACGTTCTACCATAACAATCAGATTTCAGCTCTGTGCTGTATGATTTGACCAAAGCTTTGCTAGTCTGGTGATTTGTGGATAAAATGTTTTGTCAGAACTTTAAAATGTTTATATTTATGTATTTGGGGGAGGGGCTGTTCAGTACACCCACGGAGAGCCAATTTTCTCCTTCCACCATATGAGTCCTAGGAATGAAACTCAGGTAGTCAGGTTTCATGGTAAGACGAACCATCTTGTCACCCGACCCCCCCTTTTAGTTCTTTATAGAATTTTTCATAAGTGTAGTTGGCTGTTACTTCAAGCTCTGCATTGGTTTTTCTTAATAATTAACATAACTCTACCAATGTGAGCTGCTCCATCCCAATATTTTTTGTCCTGGGATATTTCTACAGCTAAGGCAAACGGCTTCAAATTACTACATCATCGTCATTTGGGACCAGACTGTATCCACCTAGCCCTTCTCACAGTGGAAAGACCCTGGGGAAATGCATGTTTTGCTAGAAGGCCAGCAGCTGTAAGGTGGAAGTGGGTTACTTGCTGTTAGTTAATCGTACTGCTAAACCTTTAGAGTTCTCCAAATGAGATATGCTTACATCCTAGGAGAATCGGGCTTAACCGGGATTTCCTTTTGCTATCTGAGCTTGAAGACTGAAAAAAGAACTTGAGCTTGTCCCTGTGTTCTGTTGTACTGAGTCTCAGAGAATAACAGCTGCCGGGCATAGGGGCTGTGGAAGAAGTGAGATCACTCCAGGGAGGGTGATGGATGTAGTGTTGCCAGGGTAGAATCAAAGACTCCATGTTTGGTGCACTTGGAGTTGATATTTCAATCCTAAGGAGTTTTCTTTCTGCACTTAGCATATGAAGGCCAGAGGTGGGGGACAAATGTCACAGATAACGAAGATGCAGCCTTCTCCTGATCCTCTGTCACCACTCATAAGTAAGGGCTGGGGAAGGATAAAGGGTTATACCACCCAAGGACACTTGTCTGATAGAATCCATTCATGGAGTCTCTCAGTTCTGTCAGCCTGCATAGCCCATTTCCTTAGCTGGCCTTTTCTCCTCTCTTGTTAACTTTTACTTGGTTTATTCTATGGGGCAGTTGACAGTATAACAACTGTAGAAGAGGCCTATTGCAAACTGTTGGCATGTTGTTTAAGGGACCCCTTATGACAGGAAATATAAAGAGAAAATGAAGATTTCTTGTATCAGACTTTACTAGATGACTTCAAGTTTATTCTGAAAATTTAATCACTGTGAAGTAGATGTTTACTGTGATGTCTATACATAAAAGATGACTAAATAGTGCAGTTCTTTCCACAAAAACTTTTATTTTGTCTTTCATAATCAAATGTTCTTTACTAACCATGTATATAGAAATAGGGCAGTTACTTTTTGTCTGTAGAGTTAAAGATTGATTGATTATGTAACAGAGTTCCTTCAAGTGAATGCCTCATAAGAAAATTTATTACCTAAAAATTTCAAGCACCATGTGGTGTTTTGTGTGTTGAACCAATAAACTCATTAAAATAACATCAAGTAAACCCAAACACAACACAATGAAAGTCCTAACACAGCCCACATTAACCAACCAACTTTAAAATAATATCTTTGTTATGTACTAAAGTTAAAAATTCAGCAAATTCTTTATATTTTTTCCACTTGAGATCATGAGTGGTTTTCTACTTTCCTGAGAAATACACTTTTGTGGCTTTTGGATCAAAGCAAACAGACATCCCTGCCCTATTTAACTAAGGTTTTTTTTTTTGGGGGGGTAGACAAATGTATGTACAGTTTTTCTTTAATGTAAAAATTGCAAAGAGTCTCCATTCAGTGTAGACTTTAGAAACGTGTGTTCATAATGTTGGTCACCACAAGAATGGTGTGTGTGTGTGTGTGTGTGTGTGTGTGTGTGTGTGTGTGTGTGTGTGTGTTGGGAGGGATGGAGGGAAGGATGGAAAGGGGGGAGGAAACAAAGGAATTTGGCTGCAAAATGGAGTAATAGTTTGCAATACTTGGCTTCCAGTTGTGAGAGATGAGCAACAGTGGGGGAAAGGCTAGGCTAACAAGGATCCACTTGAGGGAAGCTTAATCTCGGCTGGCAGGCTGACTGGGAGGTCAGCTCTGAGCACGCCTTCTCAGCTGGAGTTAGGCTCCCTTTGCCAAGACAACTGTCTCCTGCATTTCAGCTTCTGAACTGAACTGCAGGTTCCTTTAGACAGGCAGCACTCCTGTCTCTCCTCTAAAAGGGTTGTCCTTCCACTGCCATGCCCTGTCAATGGTCATATGTATCATTTCCGCCAAGCAAGTAGCACAAAGGGAGGTGCTTCTTACCCATATGTGAGGGGGTGTGTGGTGTGTGCATGAGATCACCTTCCTTGTGGTGACAGACCTTGTCTACTGATGCTGGAGCAAAAGTCAGTCCTTCAGAAGGCAGACAGATATGATCAACGAGAAGTGAAATACTTGAAAATTAGTAATGGTTGTATAATTTTAAATAATGTTTAATGTTAAGTTAATTGCAAATTTAGGGCACAAGAATTCTAAGAGACTCTGGAGACTGTGTGCCCCAATGTCTCCTACATTTTCCACAATCATAAGCACTTAGTTAGTGGGGGGACTTTAATACTGAGTATAATTCATAGTTAAATTTCCACTCATGGGTTTTTTGTGTTGATGTAGTAGCCAACAATGATGAATGTATGTCAGGTTTGCAACAGCAAATGAATTGGAAGCCTTAGGAAGTTAAACATGAACTTCAGGCAAGGCTCTTTGTCTTAAGAAGACTGTCTCTAATGTAATGGGATTCTAGCTGGTTCACAACTGACCTTCGTGTTTAACTGTGAATTACACTTTTGCCATCTATGTTGGAGAAACAGCTCTCTATTCTGAATAATACAAAGCCATCATGCCACTTTTTTGATACCCATTCGTCTTATTTATTTTGAGGGTAAAAGATTCGCCTTTTAAGAGGGGTTATAATGCTCACCTGAGAAATAATTTTAAAGATGGCAGCTACTTGATTCAACACAGGGATCCAGCACACAAACAAACAAACATCTGAATCTGATTTGCCTGGAAGCTTACTCATCAAGTGTCAATCGTTACCATAGTCTTCAACTGCTGCAGCTTAGGAGACAAGAAAAATTCTTCTCAAGTAGTGAGAAAATGGACATGTACCTACCAAATTTATAACACTGGCCCTACACTCTGCAGCAGAACACTCATGTTAGACGAAATGAGAAACAACACTGTGCTCTGCAAGTCCTCAAAGGGACACTTCTGATAATAGATAGACTTTCATTAATTGTCCTCCTGGAAAGTAAAGTGTGCACAGCCATCATGAGCCATAACTAGAAATTAGAAGTTGTCTTTCTTTTATTGCTGAGAAACTGGCCTCGATCATAATTTCCGAGAAACACAAATCTGTTTTGAACAATGGAAATATCCTTGGAATAAACTTGCCTTCATGTAGTGAATAGTGCCTATATCATAAAGCTATTATGGGGTATATAAGCCAGGTATTTGTCACAGTATGTTAGCATTCAGGATAAATTTCAATTATTTTTATTAAATCGGCAAAGTAATCTGAATATATTAATTCTTGTGTGTGCTAAAATAAATAACTTGTTGCATCATGTAAGCTGTCTCTAATTTAATTGTATTTCTGTTGGGACTGGTCAATTGATACCCATACTTGTATACTACTCTCTCTTTTTCTCGTCCCCCCTTTTTTTTGCCACTGGGATTCCAGCAGCTAATGCAGCTGATTATGTTAAGTTCAACATTACAAATATTTGTTGAGTATTGATTAAAAGCCAAGAACTGAGGTGAGCTTTGGATATGAAGTAGAAAACTTTCTTCCATGCAGGAACCTGCAGCCAAATAAGGTGTATATACCAAGGGCAGAAGTCATGCAATTGCATTCTTGAGTATTCCCCTTAGCCTAAGGGCTATGTTTTCTCAATCATGGATTGGTTCCTTTGTGTATATCAAGGGCATTTCAGTGTCTTCCATTCCAGGTATACACATTGAGGATAGAAAATACAGGGTATGAAGAAATATTCCTGCAGATTAAGCATCTTTTAAACAATCCCTCCACTAATATTAACCCCATTGAGAGTCTTTAAGCGTGTTCAGTAGGTAATGTTATCCCATTTCAGAAATCAAACAATTCTTTGTTCTTTCTTCTACTTTCAAATAAGTCATCTCCACTGGGCTCAACCATTGTAACAGAAAAGTTTAACTGGGAGGGATGGGAGAAAATATATGTTTAAGACAGGACCCACTTCTCACCATATAACTTATGGAAAGCAAAATTAATACTGAGTTATGGAAACTTAATAACTAGTTTTACATGATAACTTATGGACTCCTTTTTTTCCACAGCTACTGAGTTCCACGGGTAAGAGTGGGCATCTAGTTATTGAAAATGATGCTGAATAAGACAGTGAATTGAAGCTGACCAATCCGGGAGAGAAAGAACAGTGTGAAGAGGAACTCACAGGCAAATGCAAGTTCCAATAAAATTCCACTAAGTTTACCAAACAGCGAGAGCATAAGGCCAGTGGCTTGTTCCTTTCTGGCTGGAATTCATCAGTATGGCCTTAGTGCTTGTCTGTCATCGTCTCCCTGCTACAAAACAAAGCTCTACAAGGAAAACATTGCAGTGACTTCAGTTTATCAGAAATATCAATTGGAGGAGATATTTACATGGAAAAATGCCACTTAGCTTCATTCTAAATTTATGTGAATATTTGAACAAAATAAACCTTAATAAAATTGCTTGAGGTAGAGTTTACTATAGTTTTTTTGCTTATGCACTATGACATGTGCTTTAGGCTAACTGGAAACATATTTAAATTTATTGTTAAAATTACTTAAATACTTCAATTTGACAGAATATGAAGTATTTTACTAAGGTAAATCAAAATTAGGCATCAGCTTGAAACTAAAAATTCTGTGGCATATTTAATTTTGATGGTTTTATGGGTTGCTTACTCAATGTTATTTTATGCTTTTGGCAGGTCTACACTTTGGAAATTAAAAAGCAATCAATTAGCTCAAGTTAAAAACTGAGTTATGAGAAGTCATAGACAAATTTTGTGTTTCTGAACTTCCTTGGGCATATTCAAGGGTGAATGCTGCCATCGGGATTTTTATGTCTTCATTCATGTCTCCTAACATGCATGATGGCTCGTCTTTAGTAACCCTTTCCTTAGAAGAAAACGAAGGCAGAAGGAAAGAAGAACTCAAAGATCATGGTATTCTATATACACATTCACTGAAACTCCACAAACCCTGACATACACATATTGGACAACCTGTAACATATCTGTTCTGAATTTATGTTATAAAATTGTCTGCATCATAACTCATCATTTAAAAATTATTTAGACTCATTTAGTCAATTAGCATCAATAGTTGCTCCCATAGCAAAATCTCTACTGGACCCCCAACCCCCAGTCCTGGGACAGAGCAAACTTCATTACAATGTGGAAAGTTATGACTATTCTACTTCAAACAAAATGTCAATAACTTCCTGTGCCAAAACAAACAGTATACATTTTGCAGTTGATCTAAATTGGAAGACATACCTATTAAGCCTTTTTGAGCCATTTCTTTCTTTCTTTTTTGGAACCATTTCTAAAGGACAAACATTTTCTTTCACTTAAAAATCTTCATCTTTGTTTGAGAACCAGAAATGTATTACGCAATTTTTGAAGAAGACTCTAAAAATTTTTTCCCTTTAATTCTGAAACAGTATCTCAAGTGCTCGGCCATGTAAGAGCCTAGAGCTATACATGATATAGCAGAGATTTTCTGATTAGTTCTTAGTAACACCAGTTTTATTAATTATGCATAGACGCAACCAAACTGTATAAAATATAAATATTCTTTTGACTCACTTTGTTCCTACGGCATACAGTGGACAAAATGTTCATGCTGTTAAACGCCAACTAAGGAAAGGCAGAGTTTTCATTTAAAAGTAAAAGAGCTATTGCAGACTAGTGAGGAAAAGCAACTAACTCTATCAATCTGTTTATTGGGCCTTAGTTTTCTACCTGGGAGCCACGCTGACTAGATGAAGGACATAAAAACTAGCACGCGGAAGTTTACTTTTATGACCCTGTTCAAAAAACTGCAACATTTGATGTCTAAAGTGACTCAGTACAAGATGAGATGCTAGACCCCTGCTGTTTCTGACAGATCACTGATGAGATGAACTAAGCATCGTACACAATTATTATCTATTTGATGTTTTGACTTCTCCATGTGCCTTATTTTCTGCAGAGTGAACTTTACGGGCCTATAAACAAATGGGAATGGGAGGGAGAGAGAGAAAAGAGCCAAAGGAGAAACGTTCAGTTGCCAGCGAAGCGCAGTGGTCCAGCTACCGGGGAAGAATGCAGACTTAATGTGATGGTACAGGTTGCCTTCAGATTTATGTTCTCTGGGAAGAGAGATTACCAAGTGGAGCATAAACTGCTTGTGTCTTGTATAAAGAGGGCTAGGAAACTTTTACCTGTAACGATTTTTAGTCAGATATCAGATTGTGGCAAATCTATCTGGCAAGTATTTACAGCTGGAATTTGCCATTCGATCTGTTTGAAGGAAACAAAATACTTGTTCTTTATTGGGAGATAACATTTTGACTAAATAAATGGTGATACTGTACTGCAAACAGTAAAAGACAGTCGTCTACACCACCTACATGTCTCGGCATACTTAATTACTACTGTGCATCAGGGCAGCAAGATCATTTTAAGGCTCCCTTCCGAATGTTTCAAAATCTTACTTTTCAAAACAAGAAAAATCAAGAAACCACATGTTTATGTACTTGAATACAAGTAAATAAAAATGCCCCTTTACAATGATTCTCAATCTGTGGGTCGTGGCTGCCTTAAAAAACCTCTAACTCCCAAAGAATTTGCATTACAGTTCTTAATAGTAGCAAAATTACAGTTATGAAGTAGCAATGAAAATAATTGTATGGCTGGGGTCCACCACAGCATGAGGAACTGTGTTCCTCATGGAACCTTGGAAGGTTGAGAACCACTGGCTGAGGACTCCATAGCCAAGGCAGAAATGTTCAGGTAATACTAGGGGGAACCAAAAGAGGGCATCATTTACTCCTGAGTCTCTACAGAAGACCCTTGAGTTGTCAAACAGAAAACCCAAATCTTCAGCCCAGGGCGAAAGGCATGTGGCTGCTGCTGGCATTTTGTGCCCAGGAGGAGAAAAAGAGAAATCAGGAAATCACACATTGTGAGGAACAGGCAGGCTCTTCACATTTAGGATAGCTTGCTACATTCAGGACTTGGGTCCCCAGAAATATGAGTTGAGAGACAGGTCTACCACTTTTTATAGACACTTGGGGTTGAATGTTTCAGAAGCCCCTTGGCGTAGATCAGGGCACAGAATGTCATCAAATAGCACAGGAATACAATGACAACGCCCTTCCTAATAGCATCTTAACTCCCAGAAGTTGTCTATAGTGAGGGACAGAGGCAGAAGGTAGTAGGTGGCTGTAACTTCTGACAAGAAAAGGATGCAATTAAATGCATTGGAAGTATATGGGAAATAGCATTTTTAGGCTTTTAGAAACATAAGCCCAACAAAGTTCATTCCTTCAAGGGGGAGAAAAAAAGTAACTAACACTTCATCAACTTGCTTGCCTATTTTATAATGGATGCTTGTTTTTCAACAGGTATATATTTGCAATGTGTATGAGGAGTTGCTCATTGCACATGCCCATAGTCAAATTTCCTTAGTGGCAGAGGAAAGAATAGTCTAGACTCTAAAGAGCAAACTCCAAACTAACCTCAGACACGAGCTATACTGGTGAACACATTATCCTTGAATCACTGAGGGTAGCGGCTAAACTAGGGAAGCTGCCGGAAGGGAGATGTGCTGAACTCTGTGGTAAGACAGCTGTTTGGAAGGCAATGTAAATTCTGAGAGAAGGATTGTTTCCCGGAGCAGAATTCCATCCCTTAAAAGAATTATCACTACATGCAATGAGTTCAACTGAAGGGAAACCTGTCGGGGTGTGGGGGTATTTATATCCTACCCAGGTAAAGAAACGTGGCCCTAACAGCTTCATGAAACACGGAGGTGCTCGCTATCCACAAAAACGGAAACTTAGGAGGCTGGTCTTTTTCCTGAGACGTAATATTAAAACAGGTTGGACAATATTTTCTGTTGCTCATTGTCTCCAGAAAAGCACTGGGTGCCTAGCGGGGAACATTGTGCAAGCCTCGCGTTTCTTTCCTCAAAACTACTAACCAGAGGGGGGGAAAAAACCGAACTCACAAACATTTCAGCCAGCCCCTGCCAAGGTACATCAGAGAAAGCCGAAACTGGGAATACAGGGTTTGGGATAGGCTCAGCGAAATGTCTTGATTTAAAAAAATTTAAAACCCACACATTTCACCTGGTTACTCCAAGGTGGCCTCGACCCTGGTCTCTGGGCCCCAAGGAACCGAGCTTCAGATTAGGAGGGGAGAGTTGGGAGAAGTGCTTATCTTGGTCCCACAGAGCTGGGTTGCTTCTGAGTCACCTCATCTACCCCACCACCTGTTACCCTCCTGCCTGGGCTTCTCAGAGACCACGTTATAAAGGAGCCGAAGCCTCGTTTCCATGATCGCGGATTTGGTCGCAGTAGCAGGGACGGCAAAACTGGGAGGACGCCCTGGGGCTGACAGAAAGCTCCAGGTCCCCCCTTTGGATGACCGCGGCGCCCCTGTTTACCCGCCAGGCTGCCTTCAGCCCACTTCCCTTAGCTGCCGCGGGGGAGGAGATGGTTAAAGATTACAATGTGGCCGCCGGCACTTCAAAGGGCGGCTCGGCCAGCCAAAGGTAAAGATAACGTTCTGGCAGCTCTAATCGGGGGTTTGTGGTTGCTACATTTTAATCACTTTGTTAAAAAAAAAAAAAAAGAAAGAAAGAAAGAAAAGAAAAGGAGAAAGAAGAAAAGAGAAAGGTTACATCACATTCCGGTGCGGGTCGGGGGGGTGGGATGCAGAGCAGACCCCCCCCCGGGGAGGGGGTGGAGAAATTGGGTTTTTCTTGCAGGGAAAGTTTTACAGCCCTGACGCAGAGGTCGCGGCTGTGAGCAGTAGGGCAGCCTGCCCTTGGGTTCCAGGTTCCTGAGCACAAACCCCCAATCTGCACACAAATGCCCACATTAAGAGAGACTGGTCCTGCGAGCTGCCAGGTGCTTCAATGGGAAGCTGCTTGAGCACCAGCTCTTGATCCGGGTGCGCTTCAAGCGGCTTCTCCCAGGGTACAAAAAGCCAAGAGAGGCTCTGTCAGAAACACGTGCCTTTCTCTGGAGACTGAAACAGGTCTGGTCCGGGTGCCCTTGGCAAACTCATCCCGGCCCTTCCAGAGCAAGCATGCGCCCGGGAACCCCAGCCTTGGCTCCCACCAGGCCCTCCTCCCCCTTTAATCCCCTGTCTGCAGCGAGGCGGGGGTACACTTACAGGTAGGAGGTGAAGACGCTGAGGTTGGAGGGCAGTTCCGAGAGCCCCAGGTCGGAGCAGTCCACCCTGAGCAGCATCCTGCCATCCAGGTCACACTGACAGTGTGACGGGCAGCCCCGCGGCAGCGTGTCCGGCCTCGGCGGGCTGCTGGCGGCTACCAACTGCAGCAGCACGGGCAAGGACAGGAGCATGCTGCGGACGCGGGAGGTGTCCATGGTGCCCGAGGCTGGCAGCTGCGAGCCGGAAGCCTGTAGAAGGCAGAGCCCGGACTGATGCACACGGAGACGGTCCGGGCTCCTCTCCAACGGCTTCTGCAGCTCACCGGGCGTTTGCAACCCCAGTGGCTTCTGCAGCTCACCGGGCGTCTGCAGCCAGGCGGGAGTCTGCCGGGTCGTAGCTCTGTGGGGACCGCACCGCGCGCTGTGACCACGCCGGCCTCGGGAGCCCCCTTCGCTGCAGTCGCCGCAGTGGCGGTGAGCGTTGTTTGCTGCTGCAGGCGGTCTGAGCTGTGTGCAGCAGCATCTCCGCTCGCACGCTCCTTTTTTAAAGCGCTCCAGCCAAATTGCGCGCCCAGTGACGTCAGCGCAGCCCTGCTTTCCAGGCACCCCCGAGCCCGGCCTCGCTTTCCCTCCCCCACCCCCCCTTCCCATGGACCCGGCTGCGCTGAGGCTGGCAACGTTAAGTCTCGGCCAGTACTGGGAGCTCCAACTGCGCTTCCGAGGGGTGGGTTCCTGCACACAGGGTCAGGGACCCGACAGGGGACCCCCACCTGCACCCACCCTCTACAGTTCTTGGCTACCTGCAACTGAGATGTGAGAGTCGCCAAGGGGGACCTGCTTCAGAACCACATACGCAGACACTTAGGGACCAAAAGATAGATAACGTAGGCTTCCTCCAAGTCCATGTCAGATAACCGAAGGGATGCATGCAGTGCTTTTTTAAAAAAAGACCAAAATCTAATCAGAAAGATAGTCATCAAGGAACGAGAGCAGGACTCCCCCGGGAAGATGGGTGGCCTTTTTGATCCTCCCGTCAAGGCGCTGTCTGGCCCGCTCTTGCTTCAAAATCAAAGCCTTGAAGAAATCGCTAAACAAATAAAACTAGTAAGCTGGCACTCCGGGGTCTTTCCAATTCATCCCGGAACAGGGAGGCCAAAGTGACTTTTTAAAAGGCAGCAGCCTGTGTGTGTGTGTGTGTGTGTGTGTGTGTGTGTGTGTGTGTGTGTGTGTGTGTGTGTGTGTGTGTGTGTGTGTGTGTGTGTGTGTGTGTGATATTTTCACGGCAGTGACCTTTAATGAAGTGATGCTGAACTGACAGACCCACGCTGCTGCTGTTAACTTCGTGGAAGATTCCAGGTTCTTCCCCTCCCCCCCTCCCCTTTCTATTCTTTCTTTCTTTCTTTCTTTCTTTCTTTCTTTCTTTCTTTCTTTCTTTTTTTCTGGACTAGACCTCAGTGAGGTATAAGTTGACCACTTCCACACCTGAGTGAACAGCTGTAGATGCCAGGCCAAGCCTCCCATGCCAACTCACAACAATGCAGTTTTCACACTGGACCACAGCTTCCTGGGAGCTCCTTTTGCTTACAAGTCCACCTACATTTGCTTCTTAGCCTGCCTACTGGGATTTATTTCACAAACTGAATTTTTTAAAGCAGGAAGACTTTGTGTGTGTGGTACGTTTATCATCTTTCAGTTTTAGAGTGATTCCCAAACTTGCCTACTTTTTCACCTGATATATATATATATATATATATATATATATATATATATACACATTTACAAATATATATTCACCTGATATGCATGTATGTATATGAATATATATTATTTTATTTGAACCTGTAGTCTCACTTTTCTTGGGTGAGTTCAGATATTAATAAGTTTGTGTTTCTCCTTCATAAGAGTTGGGGGGGGGTGGCAGAAACACAGATACGAAGAGAGATAGAGGGAGAAAGAGAGAGAGCATAGGCATGTTCTTTCTCACCTTTCTCATTTGTCAAATAAAGAAATTGTGGCCCAGGATTTGGGAAGAACTAATAGTACCAATGAAAACCATGCCATTAGTTGGTCTTGGCTTCTGGAAAATCAATGCATTTCCCCATTTCGTTCTTTTCCTTCACCTCCTTCCCAGTTCATAATATATCCATTCCTCCTGTTCTTTGCCCATTCTCGCAGTTTTGTTTTGTTTTGTCTCTCTCAGCCATTCCCTCCAAACTTGGAGAATGCCCACTTATCTTCCTCCCATAAAAAAAAAAAACCTATCACCTGATTGTTTCATGAATGGAACAAGAGGTTTATTCTTTCTGCGGACTGTCCACAGATTCTGTAGGGGCACAACTGGAAAGCCTGAAGCATGCTGGAGCTAAGTTACCCTTGCTCATGAGTCATGCATCTAAACTGCTAACATATTCTAGATAGGAATCCCAACAGTGATGGTCAGTGGATTTTCCTCAGAGTTGTTTTGAACAAACAGAAGTCTTGTTCAACTAACTTTTGTAAAGAAGGGGCTACTGAAATATCAACATAGGCATGCAGAAATTGTTGTGCCCACTGTCCTTTAAAAAACACCATCACCTTTGATGATGTCAAAGGAGCAGAGTGTGTTTGTTGTGGAATGAATCAGGCAGAACTGCATGTGAATCTAGATTCTTCCAGTTTCAACTTGCTTCATTACAGACCCCAAATGAACCAACTCTCAGTTACTTTTCCATCAAAGAGGTGGAGGTGTTATTTACGTTGGTTGTTCTGCATGTTACAGTGTTTGGAACTTGGCCTATATCAAATTTTCAAGCTAGCAGTGATCTTCTTCTTCTTCTTCTTCTTCTTCTTCTTCTTCTTCTTCTTCTTCTTCTTCTTCTTCTTCTTCTTCATGGTGTGTGTGTGTGTGTGTGTGTGTGTGTGTGTGTGTGTAATGGAAACTTGTGAACAAATGTAGGCAGGGCAGGAAGGTTTCTGATTTGATAAAACAAGGAAGACAGATATGTCAAATGAAGCCAAGAGGAATAAACATTGACTACCTCTTCCTTGTATCTTTCTTTTTCTCTTCCTCACCCCTCCCCCTCTCTGTCCCTCCATCCCTCCTTTTTCCTTCCTTCCATTTGCATACTCAACATTTATTTTCCTTTGGTAAGACTACTCCATAATTCTCATGTGGGAGCTTCCTCCCAAAGCATAAGTTGGCCACCCTGGGGTGGGAATGTGATCTCAGGAGAATGATATGGGTCTCTCTTGAGGATTCTTATGGTTCCTGGAATCAGAGCATCCCCATTCTAACATCATAGGAACTAGGACAAGAACCTCCAAGTTCAGGGAGGGGGCTTCTTCTGCCTTAGGGAGAAATCTCATGGGTAAGAAGCAGACCATTACGACCAGCAAGTAGAGAAGTTTGTTCCCAAGGTCGCCTTCTAGACAGCTGGATCTAAAGCCATCTGCTCCCCATATCCACATAGTTTTGTTTAATTGCTTGACCCAGTGAGTGAGAATCCATCCAAGGTCAATTTACAGTTCAGCTCAGTGGAAAACTTGAAACACAAGGACCACCAAGGGCCTGATGTTTCTTCAAGCTCTTGATGACTCTGGAATAGAGAGAGGGTCACGTGGCTTGAAGATAAGAATGCTACAGCTGATGGGGATTTTGTTTCTCGAATGGATGTATGTTAACTAGTTAAGCTTCACCAATAAAAATGAAAGTACAGCAAACTAAATAGCTTTCTCCCCCAAAATAAAATTTCAATATGACTTGTGAGCAATTAGCTCTGTTTTCTAGAAAATACTATGTAATTTATAAGATTATCATATTGACTGATAATGACCAACAACACTGACTCAGCCCTAATAGTGACAGGTACTTACTAGGCTGTGGGAAGAGATGTTGCCATTCTCACCTGACATTGAAGGATGGGGAATGTGAGGGTTTTTCCCAATGGTGGCTAGTATGCTGGGGGCGGGGGAGGGTGGGAGCCAAAACTCTAACCTGAATCTTTGTCCTCTGCTATTAAGTCCTGTGTCCTTTTTCTTGTAACTTTATTATTATTTTATTGTGATGTTTTCATAAATGTTTTTTTTCTTTTCTGGTTTCTCTTAATGACTAATTACATATTTGGGTCAGAAATACATATTAGAGTCGGAGAAAGGCACCCCCTTTCATATGATAATAAGGTTGGCAGGGTGAAGTTAGATTCATTTGATATTATTTGTTTGATGTATTTTATTTTTTATGATTTTGGAAAGTATGTCAGTATTAATGAGCCACTGAGTAATGGAATATCACATGCTAGAATGTAAATCACTTTTTTTTAAAAGACCCTTTACTTTAAGGTCTTTGATGCCAGTGAGGTAGAGTCTGGAACATGTCCTGCTTTCTGGGTTTGCTAAATGGATGTTTCCCCAATCCTTAACTTTAATGTAACACACAACTCAGAACACTCACATGTGCCATGAGAATTACTAACAAGCTTAGCTGAAGCATGCTGGGATAATTTTAGTTAACAGGTAAGTCAATATTTCTTTTACAAGAATAGTGAAATAGTGTTTACACAACTGGTGGGCTATTATGGACTTATTTAACTTGTTCGAAAGAGTATAGAGCCCATTATTTGCCCTCCTCATTTTACATCCATGATATAATCAGGCTAATGCTGAATTTCTTAACTTCCTTTTACTAACAACGTCTAATTAATTGAGAAGGGAGGAAGAGGGTTTAAGAATAAAGATCTATTTTCTTTGGGAGTTATTTATTTTGTGAGAAAACATTAGTTCAGTTAATTCATTACTTTGAAATAGCCCATTATGTAAAATCAATTGGATCTGTCTTTGATTTTATCAAACATAAAGGCAACCTTTAACTGTATCCATGTGTTCTGAAGGAGAGGACAATGGTGACAATGGTGACTGATACTATCAATTCTTTAGCTCATTCTGACCTTCCTGTCTAATGCGTGTCTGATAATGAACACACCCCCACTGCCATGCCGCCTGCTTCCTGAGAACATGTGTCCAATCAAACACACATGGAAACCAGAGAGAGATTTTCTTTTCAAACCAAGAATAAAAATAATGAGAAAACACTTGAAATTGAATGATCTTCCTGCCCATCCATGTGATTTATTTAATTCTCCCACATACTGCCCTAGGAGCTAGACAAACTCTTCCATATGCCTGCTGTTCACATTCTGGTCCTTCAATGGCAGGACTCGGGCAACGCTTGGGCTGTGCTCCAAAAGTGATGAAGCACCAAGGGGCTTCCCCTTTACAACTGCTTCTCTGACACGCCCTAGAGCTACATTCTATAGTGTTTAACCCTTCATCTGAAAATATTAAATCTCCATGCCAGGTGGGGAGAAGTTTTGTGAGAAATATGCAGTAGCAGATTTTGAACTGAGCTACCGTAAGTCTCTTTATAGCCTTTGCCCCATGTAAATACTCCCATTCTGCAGGAGAACAGCTATGTTTGACTACAGGGTGCCTCTCCAGAGTCTACCGAGGATTTTATAAAACAGGACACAACCTTCTAAGCATAATGTGTTGTTTTAAAACCCTCCAAAATTCTGCATTTTATAACATCTATGATTTTGACATTTTTTGGCTAAAGGACTGTGAACATGCCAAAATCAGCACAACAAAGAATATCTATTTTCAGAAGAAGATGATCAAGGCAGAAAAAAAATTTTTTTTTTGGATGAGGAAAGAGTGGGAGATCTAATCAAGATCAAAGGCCAGAGCAAGGGAGACATTTCGTCAGTGATGCGCTTCTCCTCAAGAGGATCCGAATTTGCTCCCCTGCACCCACGTAGGTGCATTCCTGTAATTTCAGGGCTGGGGAGGCCCAGTGGTCAACCAGCTAACCCAAAGCCATGAGTGACTATCTCAAAAGAAATAAGGTAGAGAAAGACCGAGGAAGACATCATCCAGGGTGCTCCGTGCACAGGTACATACACGGACATGGACACGAACAGAAATATAGGTATATACACACAGGAAGAACAAAGCCTGCAGAGATGAGAACAATGGGTCAGTGGTCAGCTTAGGTGACATGTGATC
Source organism: Cricetulus griseus (assembly GCF_003668045.3). NCBI lineage: Eukaryota > Metazoa > Chordata > Mammalia > Rodentia > Cricetidae > Cricetulus > Cricetulus griseus. The sequence goes on along the minus strand of NW_023276806.1, from coordinate 140,566,667 downwards.
ATTGGTGGACAAGGTCCCCTTTACAGAGAACATCCTCCTGTACTCAGCTTCTTGACAGATTTTGATGAAAAGGTAGTAGAAAACATTCTGTATGTTAGAAGTCAACTCTCTCCAAAGGTAGAGAAGAAATATCAGATAGTAAGCATACTCAAGCAAAGGAGAAGACAGAGCTAGGGACCTGAAATTGTGAAAATGAGACGGAATGTAAGTGTCTACCTAAAGATTTGATTCCACAGATGTGCATGATTCATAAAGTAAAGCAAGCAGCATGGAGCACCCTGCTTCCCCAAGTGTCGTATCTGGATGAGTCCAGTGCATTTTAATTGAGTGAACATAGTAGCATTTTTCCACAACTGCAATCTCATAAAGCTGGGTAAAACATATTGCACAAATGTAGCTGAAGCCAATGAGTTAGGATGAAACATATTCCAGATTACAGCTATTAAGATATACAGAAACCTTTTGTTGAGTGTTATTAGGTTTGTGGCTTAATAAAACCAGCCTGTTTGTTTTTGCCAGTCTTTAACAAGAAAGAACATTTTGATTTTTAATTGATTATTTTTTTATGCATAGATTTTAGATTGGAATTTTGTTGAAAGAAATCTCATTGTAAGCCGGGCAGTGGTGGCGGACGCCTTTAATCCCAGCACTTGGGAGGCAGAGGCAGGCAGATCTCTGTGAGTTCGAGACCAGCCTGGTTCCAAGACTGGCTCCAAAGCCACAGAGAAATTCTGTCTCAAAAAAAAACAAAACAAAACAAAACAAAACAAAAAAACAAAAAAAAGAAAAAAAAAGAAACAAAACCAAAAAGAAAGAAATCTCATTGTAGTTTTAAAAATTTCCAAATCCTTTTTCTACATGATAGCTGCTTGCCCCCACTCCTTAATCTTCCTTCCTTTCTTTTGTCACGCCATCTCTACTTATCCCACTCTGTGTGTCCGCTCCACCTTTCCATCAGGCTTACTGAGCGTGGGTAAATGGCATAAGGGGCACTGACTCAGTCACTGCATGTCATAGCAACCCAGTACAAATCTTGGCTTCCCACGGACCAGAGTACTGATTAGTCATTGACAGGCTGTGTGAATTGAAATAGTTCTTTGGTGACCCATTAAAAAATTCTAATTTGTTAATTTAAAAATTGTAATTAGCACATATGGCATTAGATCTTACTGTTAATTTTCAAACAAACTTTTATCCACTTGTTTGTTTGTGTTTTGAGACAGAATTTCTCTGTGTAGTCCTGGCTGTCCTGCAACTCACTCTGTAGACCAGGCTGGCTTTGTATTCAGAGATTCCCCTGCCTCGCCTCCCCAGCACTGAAACTAAAGGTGTGAGCCACCACTGCCTGGCTAGTTTTTTTTTTTTTTTTTTTTTTTTTTTTTTTTTTGAGGCAGGGTTTGTCTGTGTAGTTTTGGCTGTCCTGGAATTCAGTCTGTAGACCAGGCTGCCTTCGAACTCACCTGCCTTTGCCTCCAGAGTGCTGGGATCAAAGGTGTGTGCCACGCCCCTCCCCCACTTTGTGATCTCATTTCCAGTTACTAAACTCACCTCACGTTTACACACAGGAAGCTAGATTCTTCATGAGAGAGAACATGTCTTTCTGAGTACTTACTGCAGTATGTTCCAGATCAATTCATACTCCTGGAAATTTTACAATTTCATTCTTCTTTTCAGATGGATGAAGTTCCACCATACATAAACACATTTTCACTATCCATTCATCAGTGGATGGACGTGGATACTGGTCCCATTTCTGCTATACTGTGAATGATGTAGCAATCAATAACCACAGGTGTGCAACTATCTCTATGATAGGATTCAGAGTCTTTAGTCCTAGGAGTTGGGCCGCTGGGTCACATGGTATTTCTAGTTTAATTCTTTGTGAAACCTCCAGACTGATTTCCGTAGGGGCTATATTTACTTTTCTACTGTCAGTGAATAAGGGTTTCCCCTTTCTCAATCCTCCCTGGCTATCTGTTGCTGTTTATTTCCCAATTGGAGAGAGTCAGAGTCTCAAAGTGGTTTTAATTTCTATTTCTCTAATGGTCAACAATGCTGAACACTTTAAAACGTTAACTAGCAATTTTTTATTTATTTTTTCTGAGAGCTTTGTGTTCATTGCATTATCTCATCTATTTATTTGTAGTTTGTTTGTGTGTGTGTGTACGTATAATTTTTTTACAATTTAAAATACTTTACATACTACCCCCCCATCTGAAATACAGTTGGACAAGGTTTTCCCCAATTCTGGAAGCTGTTTGTTCACTCTGCTGGTAGTTTCTTTTGTTGTGTAGAAACTATCAATTTCACTCCATCTCATTTGCTAATTTCCAAGGTATCTATCTATCTATCTATCTATCTATCTATCTATCTATCTATCTCATTGAGTTCACATGCATGCGGTTATCCACCGAAGAATGGGGATGCTGCAGTGGTTATATTTCCTTTCCCATCAGCTGTAAACTACCAACAGCTCCTCAGCTAGGAACAGGACTGTTATCTGGTTCATGAAGGACACATAATTTCCTCGCCTGCCATAGGAGGCTACCTGTGTAGGAAAGGAAAACTGTGGCAATCTACTAGATGTCAAGTACTAGGAAGTGGTGATAAAAATAAATGGAGTCTGCTTTCAGGTATAGTTTACCACCAAGTTCAGAAGAAACATGAAAATCAGAAAGTGAAAATGGGACATAATGTCAGGGATGCAAAACATTCTCTTAGAGTCAAAACCAGGAGAGACTGAGCAGCTTCATAGGAAAGGAAGTGTTTGGAGAAGGTTCCTAAAATCTCAAGGAGAATTTGCTAAGTGAAGAGGAATGCAGGGACTGGATGCAAACAAAGCACAGTTTGAGACATTAGCTAGGTTTCCGACTAGGGAACATGTGTGCAGTCTGGGAGATCGGCATACTGCATAGCTGGAAAGAGAGATTTTTTAAAGGGGTGTCCTAACCCATGTTTGCTAAGATATTATTTAGTCCTGTATGCAGGAAGTCAGGGGATCTCTAAGTAAGGTAGTGACATAGCTGTATTTTATCTCTTTGAGGAGAAAATTCTGAGTTGGTGGAGATATTGGAGATGGGTGGGAGGAGGAGGGGCATGAGGTATTACTGAGGGAGGCCAGCAAGTAGTGAGGGGCACTTCTATGGCAAATTTTTGGCAGAGGAATTTTAAGTTTCCTTATTCTACTTAAACCTTTTCCATCACATTATGAGTTGAAGTTTGATGCATTGTTGAAGGCAGAGCATTTCTCCCCTCTGTTTCTCTCTCTCTCTTCTTTCTTTCTTTTTTAGTGGCTAGTGACACATATTACCCTACTGACTTTAAGAACTCATTCTTTTTTTTAAAGTTATTTAACTTTATTTTATGTGCATTGGTATAAAGGTGTCAGATCCCTTGGAACTGGAGTTACAGACAGTTGTGAGCTGCTATGTGGATGCTGGGAATTGAACCCTGGTCCTTTGGAAGAGCAGCCAGTGCTCCCAACCACTGAGCCATCTCTCCAGCTCTGAACTCGTTCTTTTTTTTTTATACACTGTATTGGCCTTAATCTTTTTGTGTCATCAGACCACAGTATAGTTTCTGAAGGCATTCTACCAATATTTGCTTGATGAGTCAGTAACCTGATGAATGAGTACAAGCTTATTATAGAAACATTGGAAAAATAAACAAGTGCTGAACAAAATAAGAATTGTGTACAGGCCCACCACTTCGCATTAACTGCAGGTAAAATTTTTGTCTAACTCCTTTCAGCCTTTTGGTATTCACACGTTTCTACCCAACTGTGGTAATACTCTACTCAAACTGGGAAAACCAATTCTCTTATCATTAAACATCTTCATAAACATGAGCCTCTCTGTCTTTGTGAGCATTTATTCTCCCTGTTGTAGAGCTGAGGGCCCTGGGACTCAGAGAACTTGAAAGACTTCCCTAATTAGGACTGATGAAATAGTTACAGTTGGTATGGATATTCTACAGTTGGTATGGATAGATGTAGTATGAGAATTCATGGAATAGATTGTTTATAGACAGGTAATGTTTCTTAATATTTTACTTTTTGATGTGTGTGCATCTATGTGTGTGTACCGATGTGCACATGCCTATGTGCATGTGTATGCATATATGTGTGTGTATATGTGTGTGTGCATATGTGTGCTTGTTTGTATACCTGTACAGTACATTCTTACTGAATCCAAAGCTTACTGTTTCAGCTATAGTAGCTAGCCAGCAAGTCCAAGATCCTCCAGTCCTCACTCTATAATTCTGAGGTTATGGACATGCATCACCATGTATAACTTTTACACTGGTTTTGGGGAATCTGAACTCAGGTCCTCATGCTTGTTATCTCCCTAACTCGATAACATTTCTTGAGCACCAACTACATACCAGTTACAATTTAAGGAACTTTATACTCATCATTTTATTTAATCTTCAAAAACAAAAACAAAAACAAAACTTGTGAGGTAGCTACTAGCAACATTCCCAGTTTGTAGATAACTCATTGTATACATGAAGAAGTAAAGGTCCAACATCGTAGATCCAGAATATTTTACATCCAAGATCTGGCAACAAACAGGCTAATTTCAAACTCATGCTGTGAATCCTGCCCCAAACTACCACACACAGTTCTCTATGCAGCTCCTAGGGTTGGGAAACAAACCGGAGGAATATCAAAACTTAAGGAGAGATTAGGAAGAGAAATTAGCATGCTCCTAACTTTATACTTAGACATTAACTAAAGGGAACAGTTAGAAAAGGACACTAGAAAGATGAACCAGGAGGGGCAGCCTCATTTCAAATATTATAGTCATTTGCTGGGTGAAAAGTACATTACTGTTGTTTAAATCAGGGTTTTATTGAAATAGTTTCAAATTAATCATATTTAAGGATTAATTACAAATGACTTAACACTATTTTAATAGTGTACTTAATAAACAATTTCTAACTCGCCTTCCTCAATACAGTCATCTTAAACAGTTCAACAAGGATTTGCTAGCAACTACTATATTGAGTTGAACTATACTAGACTCTATGACTGTAGTGGATATTTATTTATCCATTGGGTATTTCTTATTTCTTTATTTGAATGGAAGTTTTGTTTGTCTAAAGTGTATTCATGTGCATTTTCTCATTTATTAGATCTGTCTCTGCAGAGTTGACCAGGAATAAGCACATGAGGAAACTTGGAAATTCTGGAACCACCACTATTGTTAGTAACCCTTGATATTTCTTGAAGTCTTACTCTGGGCTAGACACTGTGTTTGGCACTAATGACATACTAATGAACAGAACAGATGGTCCTGGACTTCTTGACATTCATGGTCTGGTGAGCACATCAAACACTGAATAAGTGTGCATGCACACAGAGACACATACTTACAAACTGTAGAGCTCCAACACCTTTCCTTCAGGAAATAAAAATGGCATGACCTATAAAAAAGCTACATTTCTTAAGAGGACTGGCATCAGATCAGTTTGTTTAGTAATCTTTTATTCCAGAGATAGGTGAAGTAACATTATTCCAGACAGTTATCCTTGCTAGGCAGTGAGATGTGGTTTCCCTTTTTCCTTCAGTGTTTCCTTCAGGCATTTCTCTGATTTCTCTTTTTGTGTGAGTCTCTCTAATAGAAGTGGTAGCTTGTTGGGTGTAGGTTCATTCTAGCGGTAAACTGGTAAAGGAAAGGAATCCAGGAATCTATGAGTAAGTGACAGCTAACTGCCCAAAGCATTGTGTCTTGGTTATTTTTGTGTTGGTGTGACAAAATACCAGGACCAAGGCAAATTATAGAAGAAAGAGTTTACTGGGGGCTTGCTTATAGTTTCAGAGGGTTACAGTCCATGATCATCATGGCAGGAAGCATGGCATCAGGCAGACAGGCATGGCGCTAGAGCAGTAGCTGAGAGCTCACATCTTATCTGCAAGTTGGAAGCAAAAGGGAGAGATAGACAGAGTAGACTTTTGAAATCTCAAAGCCCACCCCCAGTGACAGGCCACACCTCCTGCAGCAACCCCCTTCCCCCCCCCAGCAGGTTTTTCTCTGTGTAGCTTTGGCACCTGTCCTGGAACTCACTCTGTAGACCAGGCATGTAGTACCACTGCCTGGCAAGGCCACACACCTCTTACTCCTTCCCAAACAGTTCCACCAGCTGGCAGCAAAGCCTTCAGATATATGAGCCTATGGGGGTTGTTCTCACTGAAACCCCACACAGTGTTTTAGCAGTGTGCTTTTAGTACAGCTTTGAGTATTGCAGGTGTGTGTTACTCCTGCAGGGACCGGCAGTGTGTATTGGGTATCTGATTTCTCTTAGATATTGTTAGAGTCTTTTAAGAGCTACATAAGTGTCTTCTACAGAGTAGTAACAAAAACAAGCAAGCAATTAAACAAAAAAACAAAACAAAAATCCAAAAACAAAACAAAAAAAATACAATCATATGAGTGGTTACTCCAGCAATAGACCACTGGGGACACTGGCTTCATACTTTTGATTTATCTATGTATGAAATGTCAAAAGAGATTGTATTTTTCCATGAAATTCACAATGTCTGACCATGTGATTTTTATTTCATTTCCATATGCAAATAATTTTCATTCCGACAGCTGTGCTCTTGGTTCAGCGCTGAACTCATGGCTTAGCCAGATGATGGAAGGCCCTTTATGGAGGAACACACAAGTGTCTGTGTGATAAGAAAAGAAAAAGGTGATTGCACAATTTTTGGATATGGAGAAAAAAGAACTCTAAAGAAAGATGGCATTTTAGAAATAAAAAGCATAAACTTAGTTTATTCTCAGGTATAAATGGAAAATATATATATCACAATAACTAAAATTAGCATTAATCCTTAGCAGCTACAGAGATAGTCAGCTAAAGCTACTTAACAGATAAAATTTTTATTTAATATGATATGTGTAAGACAAAGAAAATAGTAGTAATATTCATCGGACCTCAGAAGTAGAGTAGGGTCAGGCCTGGTTGTTACTTTTATTGAAGACATAATAATAATAATAGCTAAAGAGATAGAGTGCCAAAGAGACTAGTCCCTTAGGTGGTCAGTGTAGAATGGGAAGGGAAGCCCGATGCTGGGATTTAAGCCCAAGTGAAGTATAAACTAAAGCTAATGAGGTACTCTGAGAAGAATGTGTTTGCCACTGGGTTACATGTATCCATGTGTACATGTGATTAACCATCATGTGTATCAAAATAGTTCTTGTTTCATATTTCATAATTCATATTTTAAATTCAGAATTTCTTGACTTTTGCCATAATTCTTAATGCTTTCATTGTAAAGTCAATTAACGTCCATTCCCAGGGTAGGAAATGATTCTGTCATTATTTCTACTTAATTGACAAGTATTTATTGGGTGCCTACTATTCTTCTTTCTGGAAACTTAACAAACAAATGCAACAAGGCAAATGACACAAAACAACAACAATAACAAAAACCTCTGTGATCTTTACATTCTATTCTAGAGGCTGATAATTTACAAAAAACAAAAAAAACCCCAAGATTAACTGAAATATACAGACTAAATGGCAATCAACTAAAACAAGCAAGCCACTAAAACGAGGTAGGGAGGGTCGGTTGCCAGTTTAAGTGGAATGGCTGGGAAGGGCTCGACAAATGGAGTGGGTGAAGTCAGAGTAAAACCCTGAAGGACACGGGAGAGGGGGATGTGAGGTTGAATATTGATCTAACTTATCCAACTTGTCAGGGAGACTCAGTGAAGAGACAAGCCTCTGGGCATGCATGTGAGGGACTATGCAGATTAGACTAATTGAGGCATAACTACTCTCCCTAAATGTCGGAAGTACCGAAGTACCATTTGGTGGGCAGGGCCTGGATGAGTGAAAAGTAGAAAGTGAGCTGAGAACATCTCAACAATTCATTTCTCTCTGCTACCCAGCTGTGGATGCAGTGTGATCAGGCACCCCAATATTCTCCTGCCATGCCTTCTATTCCACAATGGCCAGTATAGCCTGTACCCTTAAAAACTGAGAACCACAATGAACCCTTCCTTTTTAAAATTCGTTTTGTCAGCTATTTCATCACGGCATTGGTAAAGGAGACTAATTCAGTGCCTTACATCCATCAAGGCAGAGTGGGGACATTTCCCAGGTGGAAGACACAGTGGACACAAGCTACTGGGCAGGCAAGTTCAGCCCCCAAGTATCTGGAGAACAGAGAAAAGCAGGGTGGCTGGTGAGGGTAGAGAAGAGGAGAAAGGCTTCAAGATGGTGCCAGCTTTTACTTTCAGTCAGGTGGGGATCCAGAGAAAGGACTGAGTGGGAGCGCCTTGATTGGATTACATGCAGTTGGAGTGTCGGACAGAGAGTGGATGGTGGGGTGGACAGAGGCAAGAGAAAGGCATCGTTCTTATGATCAGGTCACAGCTTAAGCTGAGGCATTCTCAGTGGGCACAGCCAATGGCTGGACTAGGGATCAAATTCTGGATATTTTCTGAAAACAGAGCTGACAGAATTTGCTGATGGATTGGATGTGGGCTTTGTGAGAGGGAGGGTGGGAGGAATCAAGAGAGAACAATTCAATGTTTTTGACCTGAGCAACTGGAAGGATAACATTGTCATTAACTGAGATGGGGAAGACTGTGGGAAGAAATGGTCTTGGGAGAAAACAAGGATGAAACGGGGTGGGCATGTTGATTTTGGAAGCATATTATATTTCCAATTGGAAACATTAGATATATACTTGAGTACAGACAGCTTGCCTTCTGAAAACTCCAGGCTGGAAAGAAAGATTTGGTAACTGTCAGAATGGAGGCTGTATTAAAAACAAGGAGTACCCTTGAGGTCACTCTTGTAGTAAGCAGAAATAGAAGGAAGAGAGCTTAGGAACAAAGATTGGGAGGCAGTGTCCGGTGAAGGAGGAGGAAGACGATGAGGAGAAATAAGCCTGGAATCCACAGGAAGAAACCTTTTCAAGTGGAAAAAGAGTGATCGTTAGTGACACATGCTTCCCCCATAGTTTCAACATAAGGAATATCTATGAGGTTTAGCATTGGGCAGGTCATTGGTGACCTTGAATATGTACAATTTTAATAGAGTCATAGGATTAGATTTTACTAGGGCTGGATTCACATAGTCTGTTTGAAAATGTTTGAGATAGACACCACACACATTCTCTAAGCAAAAGACATAAAACATACTTTGGATATTGAGACAAAAACAGCATTGCCCATGGCTAACATTTATTCAGCCCCTACTTGTGCCAGGCAGCATGTGCTAAAGCACTTTCCATGTATGATTTTGTTTGACTCTTCACATCATGAATGTGAATTATTACAACATGATCTCAATTTTATAAGTGAGAAAATGGACGTGTATAGATTTTATGAGTTTAAAAAAGGTGACCATGTGGATAAAGTGATAGAGCTGAGGACTTGGGGGCATTGCCTAAACTTTTAATCTGACTAGTCATTTTGTTTCCAATTTATATTAGCTGCTTTACGGAAACACTTTTATTCATTGGAAGTTAAAAGTGTAATTTTCTAGAGGGATTATTTTGGTTTCGGTATCTATGCATGTAGGTATGTATATGTCTGCATAAGCAGGTGCATTGCATATGGAGGCCAGAGGTCAACCTTGGCTACTGTTGGCTCTTTGATTTTTGAGATAGGATCTCTCTCTCTGTTGCCTGGGGTTAGACCAAGAGGCCAGCAGGCCCAGGGATCTCGCAGTGTCCTCCGCTCTAGGGCAAGAATGGAAAGCACTCACTACAATGCCCCAAAGCTCAGGTTCTTATGTTCAAACAGCACGTACTCTACCAGTTGAGACACCTCCTCAGTCTCTGTTTCTGGTTGCAATCGGAGTTTATTTGCAGAAACTCACGTACATTCTTTTGAAGTCTGTCCTTAAAAAATAACGACACGGAAAAGCCATTGGCCTCAATATATTCATGTTCACGATGTGCCTGTAAAGTAGATGTTACTTTTATTCAAATTTTACATATGGACACTAGAGCTGGGTTTAGAGAAGTTGAGTAAACTGCTTGAAGTTGCAGGGGTTCTAAGAATTGACCCCATGTCCTCTGAAATTACATTCCATGCTCTTTCCACTACAACATGCATGTAAATTTAGTTAATTCCCAGGCTCAGCTTGAAATATTATAGCTTTACTCATCTGTGTAAAATTGATTACTCTCATTTGATGCACCGTTATAACTCTGACAGCTGGTGCCACGGGGGCCACGATTTTAGGAAGCACGTATGCATGTTTTAATTAGACATGTTTTCTCTGGGAAAGCCACGTTAGTTGACTTTCTTTTCTTTATTAAGATTTTTTGTAACACAACAGAAGAAGAGGCAGAATTGATGTGTGATTGGTTATGCTTTGCATAGTTCCAGCTCTTCTGGGGACGTAGCTCCACGTTGTTGGTGGAGAACTGGAGTGAACATAGATTGGGATGGAGATTTTTGGAGTTTGCTGTGAGTTGGGCTCGGGAATTGTTGTTGTTTTTCGGGAATGACTATTACAACTTTCCATTGAACCCTGATGTAAGATTCGATCCACAACATATTTGTTGATTTCTTAATACCAGTATGTGCTTGCCATTTTTACTTTTGGTCAAGTTCTACGGCTGATTGAAAATGCAAATATAAGGGCTGGGGGACAGCTAAATCTGTAGAGTGCTTGCCTTGAAAGCACAGGACATGTGTTTGGCCCTCAGAAAAGAAGCCAGATGTAGAACATGAAGTTGGGTGGTTGGGAGGTATAGGGTAGGGAGTAGGTGGGGCAGGGAGGGTGGGGGAGGAACTGGGAGGAGTGTGAATATGTGATTAACCTGCATTATACAAAATCCTCAGATAATTAATATTTTTTTGAGATGAAATTTCTCTGGGTAGCCTTGGCTGTCCTGGAACTTGTTCATTAGATCAGGCTGACCTTGAACTCACAGAGATCCACCTGCCTCTGCCTCTGGAGTGCTGGGATTAAAGGTGTGCATGCTTATAATCCTAGCACTGAGGAGGTGGAGACGGGTAGATCCCTGGGGATCTCTGGCCAGCTCACTTAGCCCACTTGGTGAGTTCTAGTTTTAAGGAAAAAGGGCAGAATGGCTGCCAAGGAATGATATTTAAGCTTTTCCTCTGGCTTGTTGGTTGGTTGCTTTTTGTTTGTTTGTTTGTTTTTTGTTTTGTTTGTTTGTTTTTTGAGACAGGGTTTCTCTGTGTAACAGCCCTGGCTGTCCTGGAACTCACTTTGTAGATCAGGCTGGCCTTGAACTCACAGAGATCCACAGGCCTCTGCCTCCCAAATGGGGGATTAAAGGCGTGCGCCACCACTGTTGGGCTTCCTCTGGCTTTCATGTGCTTCTGTACACACAGCCATGCACATCGACATCAACACATGCGTACCCGTACTCACACATACACATGTACATCATAAACATGTGCACACACATTTCCCATATACACGCCTACATCATATGCATGCACCTGCTCACACATGCACGTCTGTATTAAGACATGCTCTTGTACCCACACAAGCACATGCATATACATGCTCACACATATGCATCTACATCATAAACATGCTCTCGTAACCACATAAATTCATGTACACACACACTCACACATACACACATACAGAATGCAATTATGATAACCCAGTTGTATATCTAAAATTCTTTAATAGCTACCCATCTCATGAAAAATACAATGCCAATCCCATAACACAACCCCCAGGACCCAGCATGACTCAACACCCTCCCCATTCTCCTCCCACACTAGCACCATCTTTGGCTGGATTACAATTCCCCACGCTTTGGTGGCCCTTGAAGTCTTCTGCTTCTATCGAGGCTCACACACTCCTAGTTGCTTTTCTAAAACATTCTCTCCACTAGTTTGTTGTGGTACCTCGGCAGAGGCCTCCCCTGTCCACCTCGTCTAAAATGGGCTCCTCTATGACTTCACACTTCCTTCAAAAGTAGTCACCACAATCCAGAGCTACATTTTTTTTTCTGAGTTTATTTTGCATCATCTATCCCAGAACACATGGAAGCCACATGGGTACAATTCAGTTTTGAGCCACTGCTACCTGACTTATGATAAGTGTTCAATAACACCCAGAATAAACTAATGCTATTTTGAAAACTATGTTCTCACCTTGAGGTATACCAAAACTGTCTGCCATTTATTTTGGACCATTAGCCTTAGCACTGTGATGGCATCAGAAATCAGTGAGTGGCAGAGAATGGGTGTTCATAATTAGCATGGACATATCAGGATGCTTATGGAATGGATGCCACCTCTCTGATCTTCTACTGTACTTCACTGACTACTTTAAAGGCAATTAATCTATAGGCAAAGAGTACCAAAGGATTGGGTTATTTACTTCACATCCCAACCACAGCCTCCCCCCCTCCCCTTCCAGTCACCCTCCTTCCCCCTTCTGTTCCCACCCTCCCCCCCAATCCACTCCTCCTCTGTCATTGCCCAGGAAAGGGCAGGTCTCCCATGAGTATCACCAAAATGGCATACCAAATTGCAGCAAGATCAAGCACCTGCCCATGCACCAGAACTGGGCAAGGCAATCCAGCATGAGGGGTAGGGCCTCAAAAATCTGTAAAACATGCTATAAATCAAATAAACCTAACAGACATTTACAGAATATTTCACCCAAACACAAAAGAGTCTATTTTCTTTTTAGCACTTCATGGAACTTTCTCCAAAATTAATCACATACTTGGACACAAAACAAGTCTCCACAAATACAAGAAAATTGAGACAACACCCTGTATCCTATTTGACCACTATGAACCAAAGCTGTATAAAAACAAAACCAGAAACAATAGAAAGCTTACAAACTCATGGAAACTGAGCAACTCACTACTGAATAAAAAACAGTCATGACAGAAATTAGAGACCTTTTAGAATTGAATAAAAAGAAACACACAACATATCCAAACTTATGGGATACAATGAAGATGGTCTAAGAGGCAAATTCATAGCACTAATCGCCTGCATTAATAAATGGAGAGATCTCATATTAGTAATTTAACAGAGTATCTGAAAGCTCTAGAACAGAAAGAAGAAATCACACTGAAAAGGAGTAGACAGCAAGAAATAATCAAACCCAGAAATCATCAAACTCAGAAACCATCAAACTCTGAGCTGAAATCAATAAAATAGAAATATATATAGAAATAATATAGTCAATGAATCAGAGAGTTGGTGCTCAGGGAAAATCAGTAAGATTGACAAACCCTTAGCCAAATTAACTAAAAGACTGAGAGAAAAGAGCCCAAAAAAAAAAAGAAAGAAAAAAAAACAAAAAAGAAATGAAAAGGGGGACATAGCAACAAACACTGAGGAAATGAGATTCATGAAGGCATACTTTAAAAATTTGTACTCTACTAAATTGGAAAATTCAAAAGAAATGGATAATATTCTCAATACATACCACCCACTAAAGCTAAATCAAGATCAGATAAGCAATTTAAACAGACCAATAAGCCCTAGTGAAATAGAAACAGTAATGAAAATTCTACCAACCCCACCCCCCAAAAAGCCAAATGGTTTTAGTGCAGAACTATACCAGACTTTCAAAGAGGAGTTAATGTCAATATTCCTCAAATTATTCCACAAAATTGCTGGTTGGTGGTGGTACACACCTTTAATCCCATTACTCTAGAGATAGAATAAGCCTTTGTGTGATTTATTTGGGAGTTGGGTGGCAGGCTCCCCAAAAAAGCAAAAGAGTAAAAACCAACCAACAACACAGAGATGCAGGGATGGTTCAACATAAGTAAGTTGATAAACATAATCCATTGTATAAACTGAAAGACAAAACACACATGGTCATCTCATTAGCTGTACAAAAGGCCTTGGGCAAAAATCTAACACCCCTTTAATATAAAATAATAATAAAAAATAATCTCTCCAGGAGAGATTAGGGGTACAAGGAACATACCTCAGCATAATAAAAAACAGTTTACAGCAAGTCCTTAGCCAACATCAATTTAAATGAAAAGAAACTCAAAGAAATTCCACTAAAATCAGAACTAGACAAAGAACTTGACCACTCTCTCCATACCTAGTGAATATAGCATTGGAAGTTTTAGCTGGAGTAATAGGAAAACTGAAGGGAAATAAGAGGATACAAATTGGAAAGGAAGAAGTCAAAGTATCTTTGTTTCCAGGTGATATGATAGTATACATGAATGACCCTAAAAATTCCACCAGGAAAACTCCTACAGCTGACAAACACTTTCAACAAAGTAGCTGGATACAAAATTAACTGCAAAATCAGTAGCCCTCCTTTTTGCATTCAACACAATGGCTGCACCTTAAATAATTGCTGTCCCAACCATCAATGGACAACTCCAGAGCTACCAGCAGCAGTTAGACTTCACAGGCCGGAGCCAGGCAGGAATTCTGTTCCCTCAGGCACTGTCTCTATCACAGCCACAAAAGGAAACTTTATCTAAATCTGTCCTTCTATAGAACTCAGGATTCAAAGGTTGAGGTGAAATCTTGTTTGCTCACAGAAGCTGAATAACAAATAAGTAACCTTCACTGCTTGCTCACATCTCCTGAAACAGGGGGGTGTCCTTCTGCTCAGGCCCCACTTAAGAACCTGGGCTACACGTGGTTCCTCCCTACCACTTTTTGTCAGCTACTTGCTGACACAGCCTCCTGACCACAGGTTAATTTTATTTAATAAAACAAATGTAACACATCTTTACACAGTTAAAATAATATTCTACAACACCCTCCTATATACAAATAACAAATGAATTGAAAAAGAAATCAGGGAACCAACACCTTTCACAGTAGTTTCAAAAATATATATAATATCTTGGGGTAACTCTAACCAAGCAAATGAAAGACTTATATGATAAAAACTTTAAGACACCAAAGAAAGAAGTTGAAGGGAAAGATCTCTCATGATCATGGATTGGCAGGATTAACATAGTAAAAATGGCCATCCTACCAAAAGCAATCTACAGATTTACCAAAATCCCTATCAAAATTCCAACACAGTTCTTCACAGACCTTGAAAGGACAATTTCACCTTCATATGGAAACACACACACACACACACACACACACACACACACACACACACACACACCAAAACAAAGCAAAACAACAACAACAAAAAACCCAGAGTAGCTAAAACAGTCCTGATAATAAAAGAACTGTGGGAGTCATCACCATCCCTGATACCAATTTGTGCTATAGAGTTTTAGTAATAAAAACATGATATTGGCACAAAAACAGACCTGTTGATCAGTAGAATTAAACCAAAGATCCAGACATAAATCTATACAGCCATGGACACATGGTTTTTGAAAAAAAATGAAAGCCAGAAATACACACTAGAAAAAAAGTCAGCATCTTCAATAAATGATGCTAGTCAAACTGGACGGCTGTGTGTAGAAGAATCTAAATAAATCCATGCTTATGACCCTGAACAAAACTCAACTCCGAACAGATTAAAGGACTCAACTTAAAACTAGACACGCTGAACCTGATAGAACAGAAAGTGGGAAATAGCCTTGAACTCACAGGCACAGGAGAAGACTTTCTGAACACCATTAGCACAGTCACTAAGATCAACAATTAATAAATGGGACCTCGTGAAACTGAAAAGCTTCTGCACGGCAAAGGACAGGGTCATTTGGCAGCCTGCAGAATGGGAAAAGATATTTACCAACTACATAGCTAATAAAGAGATAATATCAAAAATATATAAAGAATCCCGAAAAACTGGGTATGAAGAAAACAAATAACCCAGTTAAAAATGGGATACAGGGCTGGGTGGTGGTGGTGCACACCTTTAATCCCAGCCCTTGGGAGGCAGAGGCAGGAAGATCTCTGTGAGTTCGAGACCAGTCTGGTCTACAAGAGCTAGTTCCAGGACAGGCTCTAAAGCCACAGAGAAACTGTGCCTCTAAAAACCAAAGGAAAAAAAAAAAAGCAGGCGGGGGGGGGGGGGGAGGAGGGAGGAATACAGATCTAAACAGAGAATTCTTAATAGAGGAAACTCAAGTGGCTGAGAAACACTTAAGAAAATGTTCAACATCCTTAGTTATCAGGGAAATGCAAACCAAAGCTACTTTGAGGTTTCATCTTATACCTGTCAGACTGTCTAAGTTCAACTAAAACAAGCAATAGCTCACGCTGGTGAGGATTAAGGGGTTCACTCATCCATTGCTGGTGGGAGTACAAACTTGAATAGCCACTATGGAAATCAGTGTGGTGGTTCCTCAGGAGGATGGGAATTGATCTGCCTCAAGACTAGCTATACCACTCTTGGGCACATACCTAAAGGATGCTACATCCTGCTAAAATGACATTTCCTCAACCATGTTCATTGCTACTCTATTCATAGTAGCCAGAAATCGGAATCAATTTAGATGTCCCTCAACAGATGAATGGATAAAGGAAATGTGGTACATTTACCTAATGGAATATATGCAGATTTTTAAAAATGAAATTATGAAATTCATAAGTAAATGGATGGAAAGAGAAAAAAAAATCATCCTGGATGAGGTAGACCAGATGTAAGAAGACAAATATGGTATTTATTCACTTACAAATGTATATTATCTGTTAAGTCTACAGTCTGTAGAACCAAGGGTTATATAAAAGTAAGAGACTAGAGGGGGCAGGCAGACAGAGCTCCCTAGGAAAGGGAAATAGAATAGATAGTTATGAATGGAGAACGGGAGGATTAAGTATCAGGGAGTGGGGACGAAGGAAGGAATATGGGAAGAGGCAGCTAAAATAAAGGCCATTTGAGTGGTAACATGGAAACCCAATTGTTTTACTTTCATTACAGTGACTGAGCTTTCTGTTCCCCCAGACAGTGGCTCTGTTGCTTCTTCTAAAGGTAGTTCTAACTAAATCTCTGTGGTTCTAATAAAACTCAAGATTCAAAGGCTAGGATTAGAGTAGCAACTGGCTAACTTTCTTTGCTGGAGTCCTGGAAGCCATTCCCTTACACTGTCCCAACTAAAAAAAAAAAAAAAAAAAAAAAAAAAGAAACAAAAAAACCAAAAAACCAAAAAACAAAAAACAAAACCAAAAAAACCCCAAAACAAACAAAAAAAAACCACGCTAAGCTCCTCCCTGCTACTTCCTGTCAACCATTTGCTGACTCTGCCTCTCTGAGCCCAGGTTAATTTTGTTTAATGCAAATGCAACACATCTTTACAATTAAAAACAGCAGCATGAAAAAAAAGTAACACATCTTTGCCTACTTAAACAAATATTCCACAACACCCAATACAGTAGAAGTTTCCTCAAATACATGCCAAATAACAGTGGAGACAGAGCCCCATCCGGACATCTCCTGTCATCAAATGAAGCTTCTAGTACCGGGAATAGGTTACATCTAATTGAGTGGCCAAAAGGGTTCCATGGGCTATACAGGCTGGCTATAGATTGCTTTCCACAAACTGAAGGCAAGGCCCTATTGCTAAAGACAACATCTACACAACCCTGAACATGGAGAAGTTGAGCTGGTACCCACTTAGAGCCCTCACCCCTACAGGCTAGCATTCTTGGTAGAGGAAAGCATTCTACATGCTACCAAAGGAGAAATATAAACACCAGCCAAGATGCAAACCTTTTATCTACAACTGTGTATTGCCTGAAAGATACGTTACTGCAATGGTGGCAGAAAGATTACAGGAGTAACCAACCAATATCTGATTTGACTTAAAGCCCACTGCATGAGACAGAGCCCATGCCTGATGCTGCTTGGGGTGATCAAGAACTTGAGACTAGATAGCCCAGGGACCTAAGGGAAAACCAAATACTACTGTTCTGCTAAAGGAACACGGCAATAAAATTACTCTTAATGACATTTTCTATACTCACAGACAAGTGCCTTGCTCAGCCATCGTCAGAGAAGCTTCCTCCTGCAGCAGATGGGAACAAATACTGATACCCATGGCCAGACAATGTACAGAGAGTGAGAAATCTTGGAACATTCAACCCTAAACAGGATGTCTCCATCAAATCCCTCCCCTCATGGCTCAGGGAACTCTGCAGAAGAGATGGGAAGAGTGTAAGAGCCAGAGGGGACAAAGGACACCAAGGAAACAAGGTCTGATAAACACAACAGGGCTGGCACACACATGAGCTCACAGAGACTGAGTCAGGGTGCATAGGGCCTGCACAGGTCTGTGCCAGATGGGATCCTAGAGCTGAAAGAAGTAGACACATGTCCCCATCCCTACCCCAGAAGTCATCTTCAGTTGATAACCACTTGCAAATGAATATTTTGCTTTTCCCAAGGGAGTCTCACTAGGGAAAAATTACTCTTAAGAGTAGACCACATGCCCAGCCATAGAGGGCCAACAGAAAATGAATGCAACAGCATCTTTGGAGGTTTCTTGTGTCATAATGTCATGTCAACCCTTTTTCTTTTCTTTAAAATTTGCCTTTCATCTTTTTAATTTTATTTATTTATTCTTCCCCCTTCTTCTACAGGTGCTTTATGTATATATTATGGCTTCCAGTTTTGTGTTTTTATGGGATTCCTCAGTATGCAAACCAGTGAGTCTCTGCATCTATCTGTTCCTTGTGCCGTTCTTGGGCTCTTTTCCTTCTGTTAGTTTTGTCCTATTCTGATATGTAAGTTTTTGTTTTATTTTATTACATATTATTTCATTATTATTCCTTCAAAGTCCTTTTATTTTCTACTGAGAGACAGAAAAGGGATAGATTGGGATGGAAGGGAAGGGTTGGGAGAAACTGGGAGACCTAGAGGGAAAGGAAACTGTAATCAGAATATACATGCTAAAAAACTATTTTCAATAAAGGGAAAAAAGAAACCAAGACTTGTAAACTTGTGGGTTTTCAAAGAAGATGAATATTTATGTCAACTTTCAGTACGTTTGATAAGAGTAAGTGATGATAAAACTCAGCTAACCCTGTTATCTCTAAATTTGGCATTCTTTCACTGCCCTGTCAGTGGCGCAGACATGGGCTAATGCTATCATTTTAGCTCCCTCTACTGGTCATAAATGAGGTGTTTGCAAGAGGTTGAAAGGATAAGGACGAAATTAAATTTTTTTTTTCTGTATTCCCTTGGGGCCAGGTAAAGAGAATAAATGGACTTTTTTCCCCCTCCAGCTTTTTTAAAAATTTAAATTAGAAACAAGCTTGTTTTACATGTCAATCCCAGTTCCCTATCCCTCCCCTCCTCCCCTGCCACCCACTAACCCCCTATCTCATCTGCTTTCTGCTCCCCAGGGAGGGTGAGGCTTTCCATGGGGGAATCTTTAATGTATGTCATATCATTTGGAGCAGGGCCTAGGCCCTCCCCTGTGTGTCTAGGCTGAGAGAGTATCCCTCTATGTGGAATGGGCTCTCAAAGTCCATTCGTATACTAGGAATAAATATTGATCAACTAACAGAGGCCCCATAGATTGCTGAAGCCTCCTCACTGACACCCACGTTCAGGGGGTCTGGATCAGTCCTATGCTGGTTTCCCAGCTATCAGTCTGGGGTCTATGAGCTCCCTCTTGATCAGGTTAACTGTTTCTGTGGGCTTCACCAGCCTGGTCTTGACTCCTCCCTCTCTGCAACTGGATTCCAGGAGTTCAGCTCAGTGTTTAGCTGTGGGTGTCTGCTTCTGCATCACCAGCTACTGGATGAAGTCTCTAGGATGGCATATAAGGTAGTCATCAATCTCATTATTGGGGAAGGGCATTTAAGGTAGTCTCTCCAGTATTGCTTAGATTATTAGTTGGGGTCATCCTTGTAGATCTCTGGAAATTTCCCTAGTGCCAGATTTCTCTTTAAACCTATAATGGCTCCTTCTATTATGGTATCTCTTATCTTGTTCTCTATTCTTTCCCTGACTCAATCTTCCTGTTCCCTCATGTCCTCCTCTCCCCATCTCTTCTCCCCGTCTCTTTCTCTTAACTCCCTCTCCCCTCCCCCATGCTCCTATTAGCTTAGGAGATCTTGTCCCTTTCCCCTTCTCCGGGGGACCATGTATGTCTCTTTTAGGGTCCTCCTTGTTGCTTAGCTTCTCTGGTGGTGTGGATTGTAGGCTGGTAATCCTTATTCTATGTCTAAAATCCGCTATGAGTGAGTACATACCATGTTTGTCTTTTTGTGACTGGGTTACCTCACTCAGGATGGTTTCTTCTAGTTCCACCCATTTTCCTGCAAATTTCAAGATTCCATTGTTTTTTTTCCCCCCACTGACTAGTACTCTATTGTGTAAATATACCACATTTTCTCCATCCATTCTTCAGTTGAGGTTGCTTCCAAGTTTCTTTTGCAGTTAGTTTATATGTACTTTGATAGATTTTTGTATGTTGAATCATCTCTGCATCCCTGGGATGAAGCCTACTTGATCATGGTGGATGATTTCTCTGATGTGTTCTTGGATTTGATTCGCCAATATTTTGTTGAGTATTTTTGCATGGATGTTCATGAAGGATACTGGTCTGTAGTTCTCTTTTTTTGTTGTGTCTTTGTGTGGCTTGGGTACCGTGGTAATTCTAGCCTCGTAAAAAGAGTTTGGCAATGACCCTTCTGCTTCTATTGTGTGGAACAATTTGAGGAGTATAGGTATTAGTTCTTGTTTGAATTTCTGGTAGAATGTGCACTGAAGCCATCTGGCCGTGGGCATTTTTTTTTGGTTGGGAGACTTTTGATGATAGCTTCTATTTCATTAGGAGTTATAAGACTGTTTAAATTACTTGTCTGTCCCATAGCTAAACACTGAACAGTTGCAGAGAAGGGGGAGTGATGAGCAAAGGAGTCCATTCCAGGCTGGTGAAACCCACAGAAACAGCTGACCTGAACAAGGGGAAACTCTTGGTTCCCAGACTGATAGCTGGGAAACCAGCATGGGACTGATCCAGACCCCATGAACATGGGTGTCAGTGAGGAGACCTCGGAAATCTGTCTTTTGTAGTAGATCAGTACTTATCCCTAGCATAGGAATAGACTTTGGGAGCCCATTCCACATAGAGGGATACTCCCTGAGCCTAGACTCAAAGGGATGGGCCTAAGCCCTATCACAAAAGATATGACAGACTCTTACGACTCCCTATAGAAGGACCCTCCCTGGGGAGCAGAAAAGGGTGGGATAGGTAGGGTGTTGGTTGGGGGAGGCAGGGGAGGAGGGGAGGCAAAGGGAACTGGGATTGACATGTAAAATAATCTTGTTTCTAATTTAAATAAAAAATGGAGAGAAAGAAAAAAATTGCTTGTCTGTTCTTGATTTAATTTTGGTAAGTGATATCTATCCAGAAAATTGTCTATTTCCTTTAAATTTTCGAATTTTGTGGAGTGCAAGTTGTCAAAGTGTGACCTGAAGATTCTCTGATTTCCTCACTGTCCATTGTTATGTCCCCCTTTTCATTTCTGATTTTGTTAATTAGCATGATCTCTCTCTCTGCCTTTTGGTTACTTTGGATAAAGGTTTATCTATCTTGTTGATTTTCTCGAAAAACCAACTCTTTGTTACATTGATTCTTTGCATTGTTTTCTTTATTTCTACTTTATTGATTTCAGCCCTCAATTTGATTATTTCCTGGCATCTACTCCTCCTGGGTGATTTTGCTTCTTTTTGTTCTAGAGCTTTCAATTGTCCTGTTAATTCTCTAGTGTGACTGTTCTCCAGTTTCTTCATGTGGGCACTTAGTGCTATGAACTCTTAGCACTGCTTTCAAAGTGTCTCATAAGTTTGGGTATATTGTGTCTTCATTTTCATTGAATTTTAGGAAGTCTTTAACTTCTTCCTTGACCCAGGAATGGTGCAATTGCATGTTGTTCAATTTCCATGAGTTTGTAGGGTTTCTGCAATTTGTGTTGTTGTTGAATTCTAACTTTAAATCTTGGTGGTCTGATAAGATACAAGGGGTTATTCCAATTATTTTGTACCTGTTGAGGTTTGCTATGTTGCCGAGTATGTGGTCGATTTTAGAGAAGATTCCATGTGGTGCTGAGAAGAAGGTATATTCTTTTGGGTTTGGACAGAGTGTTCAAACCAATTGGGTCATAACTTCTGTTAGTTCCTTTGTTTCTTTGTTAAGTTTCTGTCTGGCGGTCCTGTCTATTGGTGAGAATGGGTTGTTGAAGTCTCCCACTATAACTGTGTGAGGTCTTATGTGTGATTTGAGTTTTAGTAATGTTTCTTTTATGAATGTGGGTGCCTTTGTATTTGGGGCATAGATGTTCAGAATTGATACTTTATTTTGATGGATTTTTCATACAGTGACTATGAAATGACCTCCTTCATCTATTTTGATTGATTTTAGTTTGAAGTCTAATTTGTTTGATATTAGGATAGCTACACCAGCTTGTTTCTTGGGTCCATTTGATTGAAAAATCTTATCCCAACCCTTTACTCTGAGGTAATGCCAGTGTTTGAAGCTGCAGTGTAATCGTGGTTACAACAACTGTGCCATATCTAGAAGACAGTGTTTCATAGCAATCCTCTCAATCCTCAGCTCTTCTCACCTTTCTGCCCCCTCCTTTCTGATTTCCCTTGGCCTTGTAGGGGATTAAGTAAACATTGCGTTTAGGGCTGAGCACTCAACAGTAACCTATTCTTAGCACTCAGACAAAAGCCCCAAATTCGCCACTACTGCAAATGATGCTTTCTTGTCCAAGGCTGAGAACAGCACTAGTCTATGGGTACAAACAAACATAGTTAGAAGGCAATTGGACTAAATGCCCATTAAGTAAAACAAGAGTAAGTTTATGACCAAGTTCCCAGTACCAGGCATGTATTCCTTCCTGTGAAGGTTTTGAGTTCCAGCAGAAAGTGGTTGGCTATGCCTAACTAGTCATGCCACTATCTGTGGGCACATCCTGTTTAGAAGGTCAGAATTGTGGCATGCAGTGTCTAAAGCTGCGTAGGACAGTTCATGCCCTGCCTCCTCTAGCTGCAAAACAACACCTTCTTTCACTATGAAAGCTAGCAGCACAGAGGAACCTTCTAGCTTAGTCCCAGCTGGACTTCTCTGCATCCTGGTCCTAAAATGCATCCTGCTTTTAGCAATAGGACTCTATATCATCTAGTTCTAGTGCATAACCAAGAGTAATGTCAATAACCTGTGTCATTTTGGGAGCCTCTGGGATATCCCTGGCCAATAACTCATAGGGAGAGATCCCACACTTGTCTCTGGTATTTTTGTTTAAATACCTATGTTTTCTGGAAAGAGCTTTGCTGAAGCATATTGGTGGTCAAATGCGTTATGAAGAGCTTATAGTGGTAGATTTCTATTTAGCTTTTTCATATATCCTTAGTTGTGGTTAGCCCACCCCTTACTCTTTGTTTCCCTGTCTACCCACCTACCCCATCACTGTTTACATCTTTCTATGCCCAGTATTTCTCTCCTCTACTTACACAACAGGTGTGTTTTTCTGTCCCCGGTTCCCCCTGCAGTGTTTTTCATAAGGTTTGCACAGAATTTCATTCCCAATAGTGATGTAGGGTTTCCCTTCCCCGCCCATAACCTCACAAATTAAAAAAAAAAAAACCAACTTTTTTGATAGTACCTATCTAGTTTCAGTCTGTTGCTGTGACAAACACCATGACTAAAAGCAACTTGATAGAAGAAGGGATTTATTTGGCTTTCACTTCCAGATCACAGTCCATCTGTTCCACTTCCTGCCTCTAGGTTCCAACCTTGAGTTCCTACTTTGGCTTTCTTTGACGATGAACTAGAACTTGTAAGTCAAATAAACCCTTTCATCTATCAAGTTGCTTTTGGTCATAGTATTTATCACAGCAACCAGTGGTTAAGAGCAGCCAGTACTCTTAACCACTGAGCCATCTCTCCAGCCCCCTTTGGAGGATTTTTTTTATCTATGTTTATCATAGTATCAACATATAGTTTCTCTGCTTTTAGTACTTTTGCTTGGTTTTGTGATCGGGGCAATAGTGATTTCATAAATGAGTCTGTCTGTATTTTGTCCTTTTCTCATTTTGTACTTTTGAGCAGTTTGAGAAAGAATATTAATTCCTTAAATGCTTGGTAGAATCATGCCATGGACTTTCCCTTGTTCCAAGGTTTTAAACTATTGGCTCAGTCTCATTACTAGCTATAGATATATGTAGCCTTATTATTTCTTTATATTCCACTGCAGTGGGTTGTATTTTTTTTTTAGTATGTTTGTTTTAGGTCATTCAGTTGATTGCTATTCAATTTTCATGATTGTCCTTTCATGATACTTTTTGTAGTTTTAGGCACTAGTATTGCCTCTTTCATTTGTAAGTTTAACTATTTGGAACCTCTCTAAATTTAGTTATTGGAGCTAAAGGTTTATCAATTTTATTTTTTTAAAACAAATATTAAGTTTACTGTTATTTCCTATTTTTCTCTGTCTTCATTTCATTTGTATACCACATTGATTGTTGTTGTTTTCTTCTGGTAACTTTGGGTTTAGCATGTTCTTTTTCTAGTTCTGTGAGTTTTAAAGCTACACTCTATTTGAGGTCTTCCTTTCTTCCTTATTGTAGGCATGGCTTCTTATGCCTACCTTTGCTACATCCTCTGTTTTGGTAGGTTATGTTTCTATTTTCATTTGTCTCATGATATTTTTAACTTTCCTTTCAATGTTTTCTTTTCTGACCCATTACTCATTCAGGACCATGCTGTTTAATTTCCACATATTTGTGAAAATCCAATTTCCCTCCTGTTATTGAATTCTAGGTTCCTATCATTATGGTTGGAAGTGCTATTTGATATCTCTCCCATCTCTTTAAAATTGTTGAGTCATGGCCTAAGCTATGTCTGCCCTGGAGAATGTGCCATGTGCACTTGGGGAAGAGCATTTTTATTGTTGCTGGCTAGAATGTTCTGTATGTCTGTTAGGTGTATTTGGTCTGCACAATTGTTAAAGTTTTCTATTTCTTTAGTCTCTGTGCTCCATCGTCAACAGGGAGCCCTACATTCCTTACTATTACTTTTTTGTTTTCTACTTCTCTATCCAACTCTATTAATATTTGCCTTTAATGTTTAGATGTCTCTATAATTGCTGTATCACCTTAATAATTTGGTCCCCTTATCATTGTACAATAGCTTTGTTTTTCTCTTGGCACAGTTTTTTTTTTTTTATTATTCAAAACGCAGGTCCCCGTGGTTGCAGAACAAATATTTCTTTCCACTAAGACATCTCTTTGTCCCTTACTTTAGTAATTTACATTATTAAATTTTATCTATTGTGTATTTACTTAAAATTCTTGGTGCATATAGTTATTTTAAATACTGTATATCTGTATTTTTTTATCTTTTGAATTTTATGATAGAGGAAGAGATGACTTACAAACCACCACCACAGCACTGGAATTTTCTTCATGCACATTTACAGCTGAAAGTATGCCAACCTGTTTAGTAAGCTTATGCATTAGAATATTTTAATGTTGTTAATCAGTATCTTTTCATTTAAACTTAAAGGACTCCACTATTTTTTAAATGTCTAGTGGTGTCTCATAAATCCTCTAGGGTTTCCTTATTCCATTATTTTTTTTCTCTGTTACTCTGATTGAGTGATTTGAAATGCATGAAACTTTTTGAACTAAGTGACTCTCCTCCTTGATTAAGTCCACTACTGAAACTTTGTGGAAGTTTTTTAAATTTGTTATGCTTCTTTGCTGTGGAATTTGTTTAGTTCTTTAAAAAATCTTTCTATCTAATTAAATTTCTCATCTTGTTCATTTATTGTTCTGATTTCACTAAGTTTTCTACCTGGCTATGTTGTAGTCATAGTACTTATTTTAGATGATGGTTTTGAATTCTTTGTTGGACAACGTTGAGAATTCTATTGCTTTAAGCTTAGCTAACTGTATTTTGTTCTTTTGGTAGCATATTATTTCCTGTTTATCCATAATTTATGTAACATCTATATCTATATATGTTTCACATATATGCTCATGCGATTTATATATCACACATATATAATTTATATGTAATTAAAAAGACTACTACCATCTCTATATCTACATGTGAGAATATCACATCTACATATTTATCTTCAGAAGCAAAGCACTGAACATTGCCAAAAATTTGGTGACATTAAAGAACTTGAAATAGACTGAAATAAAAAAAAATTAACCTCTTATTAGCCTAAGCATTCTAAAACTTTCTAAGGAATACTTTCTATACTGAAAATCATAAAAACAATGCTATATATATAATACCTCATTGTATAAACCCCAAGTTTCTATAAACTCCCAGTGTAGGCATATACTGACACATTTTTGATCATGGGAGTCCATTGAACCATGCTAAAATTCCATGCCTTAGACTGGAAGTTTCTCTATGTAGTTTCCTCTTTATAAACTCTGATATTGTTTTCACCTAAAAAAAATTTTTACTTCCTTTTTTCAGAAAGCATTCCAATTTCAGTATTTGTTCAGTTCCTTTCTGTTTGTCTCCCAGCCTTGTGATTATGAGAAATTCTCATTTATAACAGTGCTATTGGGTGTTAATGTTTCATGTCACACTTTACAGATATTGCCGAGTTTTAGTTCTTAAGTATATATGAACATAAGAATTTATAATATATAATAACTGCTATTATTGTTTTTGTTTTATGAAACAGGGCTTCACATTGTAACCAAAGCCGACTTTGAACTTACTATGTAACCCAGATCGGCATGAGACTCTCACAATCCTCCTGCCTCAGCCTCCTAGTGCTGAGATTACAGGAATGTACATCCATGCCCAGCTAGCTCTAAATAAAATTATAAATTACAACTAAAAGTCTTCTAATTCAAAGAAGATGATAACTGAATGTTTTAGTTTACTTTTTGATGAAGGATCTTTGGATCTGCATTATAAGCAGCATTTCAAAGTTGGGGCTGCCTTTTGAAAAGAAGAGGCCAAGTATGTTAAACTAGGCACTTAAGTTTTCAGCGTGGAGGGATGAATCCCAGACTCAGTGTGTTGACATGGTTCTTCGAGTGCTAAGTGTATTTGAAATGGAGACTTGTGCATGTGCTGTGCACTGACTTCGTCTTCTGCAGGAAATCTTTGTTTCTTTGTGAAACCCACAAACCTGCCATTGACCTGCACTCACAAAACCCTGTTGATTTAAACACGGTCCCCAAGGTGGAACAAGAGAAAAACCACGAGACTTAATCTACGGGGCTTAGGTTACAGGAAGCATATTTAATAGCAGATAGTTCCTGTTTTCATTGTTTCCCATTTAAGTTCCTGCAAAATCAGATTTAAATAGATGCTGCTGCTATTGGGAGAAGATTCAGTTTCACATCCCTAAAGAAATAGTTTTGTACGAATTCACTCTACCTTGGCCTCACATATAATAGGCCTAAGTCTAGCCAAATGGATTGAGATGAGTATCACACTAAATCAGTGACAGAATAACGACACCAAACACATGTGCTCTTTAGACTTCAATGAAGCCCTCAGTAACCAAGGATTATTTGCTGGTGAATGGGAGAGAAAAGGTATTTCCTTTGAGAGAAATCTCGTTTTGTCTGTTTTAGAAACACAATACAGATTAGTATTAAAGATTTCTGGGGAAAAGAAAAGAGGGGAAATAGTTTGAAAGAGCTATAATGTCTAACTAATGTCGTCATTTACAAAGGTCCTAGCTTTGACCAGATTCCTGGAGTTTTCTCTTGAAAGACATGCACTCCAATCAAACTGAGGTGATGCTAATGCTAATAATGATGTTGATTGTGACTAAAGTTTACTGAGCACAAAGAGTGTCTTCTAAGACTTAAGCTAAGTATGAAGTAAATGTGTATGTGCATACATGAATATATATGAGATACCGTGCTCATAAAACATAATTTAATAAAAGTTCATAGTGGTTTGGATTAATGCTGTACCCCAGATGTCTATATATTTTGATAGAAATGAAGGTATGTGGTTGTATATTTTCTTATGCCACTGTTGTGTGACAGACTTTTCCTGGGGAGATGCAACACACATGAATACTCACCCTACATAGGGAGCCCATGACAGTCCAAGGTACAGACAACACCAGGACCAACTTGTTGAACCAATGAGTTTTATTAGGATTATTTATGGGAGTATGGGTGAGGGGCTACTTAGAGGATCAGAAATGACTCAAAGACAGCCTACAGGCAGCTCACAGGTTGGAGAGCGTCCTTTCTAAGTGACTGTTGGTCTAAACCTTTTCCAGATTATTTCTGCTTCTTCTAAGCGCTGGTCTGGTCTCAGAGTCTCCTTTGCAGCTAAACCTTCTTCCATCTGAGAGGGACTCTCACCTTTCTTGTTTAGTCTGGCAAGGAGGTTCCTAGAGAATCTTGTCAGTTTCAGGAACTTCCTATCTTGAGTTGTTTACCTTCCTACTTAAAGAACTTCCCTCCCAGACAGAATGTTTCTATCTCAGAGTACACTGTTACACAACAGCCACCAACCTTACACAGTAACCACTAATGAACTAAACAACCTCAAGTGAACTTTTCTTTGATTCCTAATTCCTTAATGAAAAAAAAATGTCTTAAGGTCCAAGTCATTGGGTTTTGGGAGAAATGCAGGCCAGTATCAAAGAAAATGATTCCCACTCCTGGATTCAGGGAGATTTAGTTTAGGGTGCTAGGAGCAGCTTGCAGGAGGACTTTGTTCCACTTGGACTTTGAACATACAGGCTTTTCTGGAGGAACTTACTCTAAGTGATAGCTTCAGTTATGGGTTAATATAATCTAGGAGTAAGTAAGTGAGAACTGTTGAGGTCTGAAGGAGAAGCATGTTCCTACAGCATTGCATGCCATTGCACAGTGTAAAGGGCCAGAGACGAAGCTGGAGTTCTAAGTCAATCCAGTTCGTATGAAGGCCTTTGGCTACCACTCTAGAGAGCTGTGGTGATACCTTGTTTTTTACAAATAAAGCCTGTCTGAAGGTCAGAGAATGGAGCTTGCCACTAGCTAACCATAGAGGTCTAGAGGTCTGTACAGACAGGAAGGAGATGGCTGGGCGGAGAGAGGATATAAGCCGGCAGAAACAGGAACTCACTCTCTTGTCTGCTGTGAAACTAAGGTGGTAAGATATGGCTGTGGCTTACTTCTTCTCTCAGCATTTTCCCCTATATCTGACTCCGGGTTTTTATTATTTAGGCCAATTAAGAACTTCATTCACAGAGAGCTTCCCAGGGACAGAGGGAACCATTCAAAAATGTATGTATGGGAGTGGTGTAACTTGTTTTTTGTGATGGCTATTCTGTAGATTATAGAGACACTGACAGTATTTTTAACTCTTTCTTGATCCCATGTGTAAGCAAACTTAAGAGCTTGAATGCTTTGGCTCAAGGACTGCTATCCAGTGATAGAACAGATATTTGATTCTGATTTCTGTTATCACCTTATCTTTGTGTGAACTGTCTCTGTGTGAGGTAATTGGTGTGGTTCTGTGGACAGAGAAGTGAACTCTCTATTCACAGGCATGGCTGGGACACATGGACTCTCTTTTCTGACAGTTGCTTCATTTTTGTTTGTGGATTGTGTACTTAACATATGTAATCATTGGTTTTAATTGTCAACTTGACACAAATCTATAATCACCAGAGAAGACATGGTCTCAATGAGACATACATTGGGCTGCCAGTGGGCACGTCTTGGGGGGATTCATCTGTATTATGCCAATTGATGTGGGAAGACCCAGCCTAAAAGTGTGTGATATCATTTCCTGGGTGCAGGTTATGGACTCTTGAGTGTGGGTGTGACTACTTGCTTCCTTCAGCCTTAGTTTCCCTGCAGTGATGGATGTAACCTGGAATAGCAAGCTAAAACAAACCCTTTCTAGTCTAAGTTGGTTTTTTCAGGTATTTTTTTATCATAACAACTGGAGAGGATATTAACTCAACATATTAAATGCAACTAATATATAATCTGAGGTTGACTTTCAACTGCTTCCTCTGAATTGCAGGCATTTATTGTGAGTTCTGGTGTGCAGTAATGAAGCAAAGAGAATCATTTTCTAATGTTAATCTCAATAAAACAGTAGTAATGAATATATATGTAGTTACTTTATTATGCTTTCTTCTAGTCACATTTTAGTTGAGTACTCTAGTAGCATGGTAGTTGAGTAAAAACATGCAACAAAATCCAACTGTGCATGTGATCTGTTCTTTCAGGAGTGGTTTGTCTGTCCTTCTGCTGACTTTGAATAGAAACCTGATCTCATGACCATCAGCTATATTATATTCCCAGAAGAATTCAAGAAAACCATCTTTTAACATGAAATTAGATAATAATGTGCTTTTAGATAATATTTTATTGAGTATCAATTATTATTTTATAAAGTGTTCATTTCAATGTCAACATCTGCCTAATTACAAGAGTAAAGTTAACCACATAAAATAAAGAGTCAATTGGAAGAAATATTGCTACTTAGGCTTTCTAATGGAGCAGGCACTTAACACTGAAATTATGGTTAATGTTTCTTTAGAATTTGGTAGGTTCTGGACTTGTGGTATTGGCTGAAAGTTTCTTATTTTTTTTAACATAGTCACAAATGATAATGACTAGTACCTAAAATATAAATAATTAATAGTTTAATTTTAAGAGAAATCATGTTAAAGGTCTGCGCTAAAACATTTGTTGGAAAATTTTAGGATTTTTTTTTTAAGAGAGAAAAGTATGTATAATGGAAACAAATATATTTGCTTTGAGTTGTTCACAAAGTGACTTAGCACTCTTGGAGTACTTCATGTTTTAGAAACACTGTTAAATCCCATCTGGTCTTTGTAAAACCTTTTACTATCCCCTGCTGGGACAGCCAGACATTGGTTTGCATGACTATGTGTTCCCAAAATATATTTTGAAACTATCCAGTGGATTTATACCAACTGTAGAAAGATGACAGAAGACCACATTTCCATTATAATACTTTCAGGAATGGAGACAGATGTCATCAGGTCACAAAAGATCCATCAGTTTTACACTGTGTGACATTTTGGAAGGAATGTATATGATTAGTGGCTTTCAAAAGTTTTTGGAATCCAACATCCTGTGTCAATATTACTTGAAAAATATTTATAGGTTCTGAGTCAGTGATATGCAATTTTTCCTCTATGGAATTTATTCTAGAATGTGTGGAGTAGTGCCTTGAACTTTAGTCATCTTAATAAACTGCCTGGAAGTATTATTATTACCAATAATAATAATTTTGCTTTCTTGAGAGATTTGTATCCCCCTGTGACTGCCCTCTGTATCTGGAAATCAACACAACCATTGTTGTACAAAAGAATATAACTGAATTCAGAAGAATTTGTTCAACAACTTCCATGTTCTGAGCAATATGATGGGCCCTGTGAGAAATGACAGAAGTCATACATGACTCATGTCTTCAAACAGCTGATGCACTAGATGGAGAGTTAGATAAAGAGTAAGCTTATTTAAAAAAAATGAAATATAGGGACGTGTTGGCTGGAGACATAGCTTACTCATGCACAGGACCTGGGTTAGGTTCCCAGTACCTACATATTGGCTTACAACCATTCATAATTCCAATTCCAGGGGATCAGATTTCCTCTTCTGGCCTTTATAAGCACTGCAAGCACATACATTGTATGCATACACACACTCAGGCAAAACACCCCTATACATAAAATACAGTAAAAATAAATTAAAAAGGAAATAGAACATAGATATATGCCAACAGATATGGGTAATTAAATTTGATTGGGTAATGAACAAAAACATAATTTTGCAACCAAAATGAAGTTTCAAAGTAAAGTACAATTTCAATTTAAGGTTATATGAAAATATCACCACACATACACACACACACACACACACACACACACACACACACACACACACAGTGAAGAGCCAACTCTTACAACTTATAATACTCCAAAATATAACCACAAGGAAGTCAGAGTAGAGTGGGGAGTAGAAAAATACCTGTATTCTAATTTTGGTGCAGCCTTTAGATTGTGTTTACTGAGTATTCACTTGAACAACTTTATGAAAAACAAAATTTACTAAGGTCATAGATCTGGAGGTCCACAGCTTACAGGTCACATCTAGTGATGGTTTTCTTGTTGGGATTGTTGCTAGGACATCACATGTCAAGAGACATGTGTCTACCATGAGTTCAATTTAGTATCCTGCAGCTGAGCTGCAACCTTCCATCCTTGAAGTAAAAGGAAAGAAATCACAGAATGTGCCAATATTTCTAGGAACAGTTGAACTATGTGTGGATTCTGATTTTAACCTGGAGAACACAGGGCATCACCCAGAATTTAAGAGTTCATATATGTAGTCATTTGTTCTAATATTTATTAACTGTTCAATATATACTATACACCTTTCTAGGGGCTAGAGAGACATCTGATGGGAGTTGTCCTTCTGAATATATGTTTCTCTTATTGGTTAATGAATAAAATACTGTTCAGCTAATGAGGAAGAAAGCTAGGTGGGATTAGGACACAAGCAGAATTCTGGGAAAGGTAGGCAAAGAGGGCCCACCAGAATAGTCACTATGTGAGCCACCAAAGGAGTTAGAGGTCAGGACCCTTCTCTGGTAAGATAAGACCACGTGGAAATACTTAGGTTAATAGAAATACGATGATAATAATAATAATGATAATGATAATGATAAAGAGAATAAGAAGCTCTTGTCATCTGCCAACAGTTTATGACTAATATGGCATCCATGTGTTCATTTGGGGCTGAGGGGTGGCAGGACCAGCCAGGACAAAGAACCTCTCATTACAGACATCAATAAACCAAACTAGTCATCAACACCATAAAACTTATATATTATACAAACAATAAAAATGTTAACTTGTATATAATGTAATTTAAGGTCATGATAAATGGCTGAGAAAAATAAAGCAAGATAGGGGGATAGAATGATGGGTGCTCTGCTTTATGTAAACCAGGGATGCTTCTCTGATAAGTGACACTAGCAGAGATTTGAAGGAAGCCGGCTATGTATTGGGATACACTGAGAAACTGCACTGACAAACACCCAAGGCCAGAAGGAAGCATGGTGTTTTCTTTCTTTCTTTCTTTCTTTCTTTCTTTCTTTCTTTCTTTCTTTCTTTTTTTTTCTTTCTTTCTTTCTTTCTTCCTTTCCTTCTTTCTCCCTTCCTTCCTTCCTTCCTTCCTTCCTTCCTTCCTTTCTTTCTTTCTTTCTTTCTTTCTTTCTTTCTTTCTTTCTTTCTTTCTTTCTTTCTTTTTGATGCAAACTGCACGAGGCTTTATTGTTGTTTAACGAGCTAACCCCATGTTAGCTCAGGTCTTTCATCCACCTGCCAATGCGGATGGCTAGCAAAGACAGCTCAAAGCGTCTTCATAGAGATCTTATAGGGCAGCATAAGGGGAGTGTCTAGGATTACGCACAGGCTCAGGATTGGTGTGGCTCCAGGCTTGGAGGGTTTGCTCTGTGTTGATTGGTCAACTGGTTGTTATGGCCCATAGGCCCTCCCAGGGTGGTTGCTATGCTCTGTGCTTCATTGCTGTGCACTTGTCTGTAAAGCACACCCAGAGCCATAAAGCATAACACCACCAGCTAACTTCTGATTGGTTCCTTGCCACGAGGCAGGCATCTGACCTCCTAGTGACTAAGACAAGGTCAGAAAAGCACCTGTTCGGCTGTTATGGCTACTGAAATGGGGAGCTGGTCCCTTCATTCCCCCATTTTTTTTTAAATTCCAATCATGGAATTGCTGTCTCTCTAGCGTCCCCATCAGGGAGTGAGAGATATTGGCATCTCCATGCAAGAGAGTTCCTTCTGACTTAGCATTTTAACCAGGGAAAATGGGCGACATATTCATTCCTATGATACTTCCTGCTGACTTTGGGACCCAAGAAGGCTGAAATACTAGTCAAAAGCAAAAAATGGGAATTTAGGCAATAGGGATTCCATTAGGAGCTTCTGGTTGGTAGACTTTGTTGCAGAGACAGGGGGTGTCATATCAGCTGGACTGGTTCACATCCACAGCAAGTCCAGGGCTCTCAGTCTACTTAGGAACAGCCTGTAGTCAGCAACTGATATACTCAGATGTGTCTGCCAGAAGCAGAAACCTGTTTAAGATATGTTTAAACTAGGAACAGAAGTTAAAACTTATTTACGGAAGCCCACAGTGCAGAAAAAGCAGATATCTGGCTATCTGTTCAAACAGCAGGAACATATTTATAAATTTGAATCCTAGCAATAACTACAGATTTGGGCTAGAAGCATGTACATTTTTCTTCTGTCCAGAGAGCCAGGTATGGATTGGACAGCGGTGCCTTTGGCCTGATAAAAAGTCCTTTAAGTTTATACTTAGATGACAACCAAAATAAACCTAAAAACCTTGAGCTTGTGCCTGAACAGTATATAGTCACTACTTTATCAGCTAACATGCTGACTAGAGTCTTGTGGATCTGATTGTCTGATGCTGTCAAGCTGACGACCATTAATATTTCAGAGATCTGAGAAGGGTATATTTTATCCGAATCTACTAAAAAGTGACAGAAGCCAGTTAGAAGCCAGTCCATATACAGTTAGCCATACCCAAGTCTCTCCATTAGTGTTGGAGGTAGATGTCTCAAAGAACAGCAATCTTCGCCAGGCCTATAAGGTGAAAGTTTTTTTTTTTCCTCTCTGTGGAAGAGGGACATGGAAAAGACTGACCTTGTTTTGTCTAGGCAAAGGGGGTGCAATCAATTTTCCAGTGTCCAGCAGCTTTGTCCACAGTCTTGGCAGGTCCTGGCAGGCAGCAGGTATCACATCTGAGCATCTCGCTCACTGGTCCAGGTGCAGGAACTGGGGTGCCTCATAATCTTCTTTGGAGACTTTGGGTCACTGTCAGGATATGGAAGTCTGTCTGATATTATAAACTTTTAAGATAACATTTTAAATGTCATATTCTGCAGGTCTCTGAAGCATTAGAGGTCTGTCTGTCTGTTTTAGTTACTTGCTTTAAGGACACATTAAGCACACAGGTGGCTAGGTAAGGTCTTATTTCTGTAATTCATTTTCAGTCTGACTGTAACTGGTTTTAACTTAGTAAAATATTTGAAACTTAGTACAGCTGAATTTAAAACTGCATAGAGTTATCTTATATTTCTTAAACAGTAGCTACATGTGCACATTTTAGCTGCTTGCTTAAATTTAACTTCTTTTTGAGACAGGGTTTCTCTGTGGCTTTGGAGTCTGTCCTGGAATTCACTCTGTTGACCAGGCTGGCCTTGAATTCACAAAGATCCACCTGCCTCTGCCTCCCAAGTGCTGGGATTAAAGGCATTTTCAAGTAGCAGCAAGGATAAGTAGAGAAATAAGTAGAGACAGGTTGCTCTTCTGGAGTAAAGCAGGGAGTTTATATGAGGTTTGTAATGCAATAAAAAAGAAATCTTTGTTAAAGATTGAACATAGACATGAAATGATGTAACATGTTTTAGGGTAGGGGCAGAGTGCTTACTACTGGTAGCTGTAGAAGCTGAAGTTTATGAATGATGGGGATTGGTGAAGTTGGTGAAGAATGGTGAGTTGTGAAAGATGAGGTGAGTCCAGCCTTTGGGTCTACCCATAGTATAAATGTTACTGATGTTAAGTTGAATTTTTCAGATTCAAAAGGAAACTGAAGAGGGGGAATTGTAGAGGAAGGATAGCAGGCAAGACTAGTTGAAAGTCTATTAGGTCTTCGCACAGGGCAGGGAAGGAGATGCAGGTAGAAGTAGCCCCACCCAAGGACTAAGTTCATCAAGACAATTCATCTTCTTGTCCTTATTTTTATGTATTATTTAAGTCATGATCAATGTTTCAAACATGTATCACACTCACCAATTTTTTTTTTGCATTTTGGATGATCCTCCAATGTCTTTTTGTTATAATCTTGGCAGTTATGTTAATCTGTTACCTGACTTTAAAAAGTGAGCTGGAGCTGGAGCTCATTTGCTAGAATATTCGTCCAGTATACATACAGCCCCAGATTTGACCCCTAACCTGTGAAAACTGGGTGTAATGTACACAGTTGCACTCCAGTACCCAGGAGGTGGAGGCAACAGGATTAGAAGTTCAAGGTCACCTTCAACTAGATATCAGGTTCAAGACCATCCTGGGCTCTATGAAACTCTGTCCCCCAAATAGTTAATTGTTGTTTCTCTCTGGAAATATATAGAAGAAGCAGATTGTTGCTCTGTTGCTCTGGGTTGGAGTATGCTTGGTGGTGATTTTATGGATTAAGAAGAGCAACAAGTACATGATCAAAGGTCTCAGTCAAGCAAGCATAAAGCATTTAGACAGTCTAACTTTGCCAGCTATGTGACCTTATATAAGATGCTTAACACCAATGGGCTTTAGTTTTCTTAGATGAATAATTATTGACTGGGACCACCTCTATAATAGAAGAACTTCTAGTTTACTAAAATTCAGCCTACAGTAGGACCATGCAATGTAATTAAAAAAAAAAAACATTTATAGTAGTTAGTGAAACAGTAGAATGACAGTTGCTGCAAGGAATAGTAGAAAACATACACCCAAAATGGCCTTAACTGAAGATTCTGAGTTAAGTGACTCCAAGGTTGGTTGACATTTTTTATTACTATGAGGCTTATCCTATGAAGTAATAAAATGATCATCTTCACTTTAGGGACGTGTCAGCTGAGAAGTAGGCATGCTAATTCATCCAGGGTCAAAGCCAGTAAAAGGTGCAGCTAGATTTTGCTCTCCCAGGCTGTTTGACCCAGAACTTGCTTGTCATGGTTAGGCCCCACCACTCCTTTTAAGCACTAAGTCAGTGTTCTTCAGTGGCCACATTGCTTTGTGAACTGCAATTAAGTGGAGTGAAAAATAGGACGGAAACATGAAAAACAAAATCATACTGTGATCAAAGACTCAATTTGTTTGTTTATTTAATTTATTTATTTATAGTAGGGCCTCTCTGTGAACCCCCAGATGTCCTGGAGTTTTACTTATTGGTCAGCTTGGTCTCAAACTCCTGAGCTTAAAGGCATAAGTCGCTGCTACACCTGACCCAGAGATTTGGTTCTAGAAAGGGAAGGGGGTTCCATTTTTAGAAAGCAGGGGTGGACTTTGGCCTCTAGAGGATACCATGAGGACAACAGCCTCATGACAAAGCAAATACGTCAACTGGGCCTGACTCCTCAGACAGTAGTATCATGTTTTATGACCTTAGAGAACAGGTTTGCTTAAGTGCTACTAAAACATTGTGCCTTAGTTTCTAGTGGCTGTTGTTGGTGCTTCTGTGTCAGGGTACCTCTCCTGTTGGGGCTGTTTTCTTATCTCAGTGTGGGTTCCTCAGCCCATTAGGGCTTCCTCTTTCCACCCAAGAGGCCTACCCTGTGAATAATTTCCCAAAGACTCTTGGGTGATGCTGAATGTAACCCCATTCTCCATTGGGCACATCTGTTTCAGGTGAATGCCCCATCCAAATTTAGTTAAATTGAATTGTATTTACTATGGTGGTTTGAATGAGAATGGCCCCCATAGGCTCATATATTTGAATATTTAGTCGCTATGGAATGGAACTGTTTGTGAAGGATTGGGAGGTGTGACTTTGTTGGAGTAGGTGTGGCCTTGTTGGAGAAAGGGTGTGACTAGGGATAGGCTCTAAGTTTTCAAAAGTCCACACCAGGTCCAGTGTCTGTCTTTCTCTCTGCTGCCTATGAGTCAGGATGTAAAACTCTCAGCTACTGCTTCAGTACTGTTGCCCCCACCCCTGCCCCGCCCATGATGATCATGGACTAACCCTTTAAAAACTATAAGCAAGCCCCCAAATAAATGTTTTCTTTTGTAAGAGTTTCCTTGATCATGCTGTGTCTTCACAGCAATAAAACATTAAGAAATTTATTTATGTTGTATGTTTTGGTTTGTGTGTGTGTGTGTGTGTGTGTGTGTGTGTGTGTGTGTGTGTATGTGTGTGTGTGTGTACACAACCGTAGTATATGTAGAGACCAGAGGTTAATGTCGAATGTCTTCCTCTATTGCTCTTCACCTATCTCTTGAGATAGTCTCTCCAGTGAGCACTCTAGATCTTCCTGCCTCCATTCCCAAGTGCTTGGGTTACAGATGCACACCATCATGCTGGGATTTTCATGAGTGCTACAGCTTCATACTCAGGTTCTCACGACTCGCATGATACAAGCACTTTACCCTTTGACCCATCTTTGCCATTCCCAGATTTTGTTTTGACTCATCTCCCTGATCCTGCTTGTGAGGTATCACTAGCATGTAATGGTCAGGAAAATTTTCAGTATTGCTCTGTGTTGTTGTTCTATTAAATCCAGCTTTGTTCATGTTGATGTCAGTTTCTAAAGGCAGATCGATTTTAATTGAAGATTCCAATACTTAGGGTTGGAATAAGTAAATAAACACAAAATGCCACTTGATAAAGTTGATCCCATGAAATTAAACAAAGCAAATTGTAAGTCAGATACATCTGGGTATCACAGTTGACGACACTTAGAGAGGCCTAATCTCTGTGCTTACTCGTAGGGTAGCAGGAGACAGGGGCAATGTACATCTCCTGGAAGTACACCCAGAGAGTTAAGATGTGATGTTCCCCAGAGTGGGGGTATAAGAGTTATGCTTTTCTTAGTCTTGAACCTGGGCCAGTGTGGAGGAAGAGAATTCTCAAGTGGTTACACTAGTGCTTACACTCTTAGAATAAGATGATCCACTTAAAGAAGGCTCTAAAATTTTTCATAGTTTTTATCTTAAGTTCATAATATTTGTGAAATCAATAATTGGAATACTGTGTGGATGGTGGTACTATGGTTCCCATATATTCATAATTTATGAAATCTATAAAAAATACATTGTAGGGGCTGGAGATGAGTCAGTGGTTAGGAGTACTTGATACTCTTCCAGAGGACCTGGGTTCAATTCCCAGCACTCAAAAAGATGGCTTTCACCCACCTGTAACCCTAGTCATTGGGGATTCAACACCCTCTTCTTGCCTCTGTGGGCACTGCACAGATGTGGTGAACAGACAAACATGCAGGCCTTTACATATTCCTTTAAACTTAATGTTCAACAGGAGAGTATTAAGTCTTAATTCTCAGCACCATTTTTTTTTCCTGAAAAGCCTGAACTTCTGTATACCTATTTATAAGCTGGAGACGACTTTTCGAATATCTGTCAGCACAAATTGCATTGGTTGGTTTCTGAACTTCATGTAAGTGGAATTACACTGTATGAACTCTTTTGTACCTGGTTTGCTTGTTGAAAGTAATATTGCTGATACTCTTTTGGGTGTATATGTTCCTTTCTTATTGCCAAGGAATATTACACTGTATTTTGAAAATGAAACCAGTAGGCATTTCAGTACATTGTATGTTGGTGGAGGGAAACAAAAAGAATTAAAGATATCTTTAAGGTTTTTGGTTTAAAGACTAGGAGAGGAACAAGCTATAGGGAAGAGGTAAGTCTATGAGATAGGATCTTAATTTTGGACACAGAAACATCAAGGCCTTGTTTTATCTGAAGTGGACATGTTGAGTAAGCAGTTGGATACATGACTTTGGAGTTTAGGAGAGTTACTTAACTAATGGTATCTAATGTCATCCAAGAATAAATGGTCAGTGAATGTCCACCAGGCCTGGACAATAGCTCAGCTGGCAGAATGCTTGCCTAGCATTTATAATGCCTTACATTTATTTTATTCCTGCCCTACATTACTGGGCCTGGTGGTACACATCTGTAATCTCAGCACTCTGGAGATGAGGGCAGGAAAACCAGATCATTCTTGGCTAGATACTAAGTTCAAAGACAGCCTGGGATACATGATACCTGTCTCAAATAAAAAGAAAAAATGATTAAATGATCAGTATATATAGACAAAATTTAAAGATAGAGTCCTGTGACATTGCTAGCATGCATAAGGAAATTGAAGTAGTACCAGCAAAACTGACAGAAAAGAGATAGAACAATTGGTGAACTAGAACCAGGAGAATATGCTACCCTGAGGTCTTCTTGAAATTCTAGTTAACATCATGTTGATGGTAAGTATTTATCATGCATTCAATTCAGTGTAACATGAAAATAATTGTGACTTCTAAAAGTTCCTATCAGCTACACTGATAATATTTTACAGTGTTATATGGAGTGAACCAGTAGCGCTTCTAAAACTGGTCAACAAGTTCTATCCCTGAAAATTTCAAAATGACAGAGGATCTGTTAATCAGCACTCTTCCAGGACAGCTGCTTACTTTGGATTTGAAGTTGATGTTTTGGGCTTTGTAAATCCCTGAAGCTGAGCTTTTCTCATAAGGACACCAGCCAGGGGCAAGTTTCTCAGGAAACAGATTACAGAACTTGAGAACCAAGAAAAACATCTCTAACCCACACAGCATCCAATGGAAGTTTCAAAGAAGTCTTGTAATTCCACATGAGCCAGTAATTCAAATGTGCAGACATCCTTCAACTTTTAAAGAGAGCAGTGAGTTCATCTTTAAATGTCAACTAAGAATGATACTTTATCGGGAGTGTACCCCACTGGATGAATTGGATGGGTCAGGGCAAGATGAATTTCTTCATTCAGCAATTAGTAGTTAGGCCAGGAGTAACACTCTGACGCTGTTCCTCACAAACAGTGATTGTCAGCCCTGTTCAACTCTGCATTTATCTGCTGGCTTTGGCTTCTTAATGAGAAAAACTGGCTTCTGGAACTCCACAGCTATTATGGAATTCCTCTCTGATGTGACTGTATACCCTTTGATTACTTATGATACATTGCTGGACTTTTGGTGCTAATGATGAGAAAGCCATGTGGCCTCCTGGACTCATCTGATAGTGCAAAACTCATCTTGCCAATCAGAAACAATACACTTTGTCATACCTTCCGTCTGAGTACTAAAAACACATCTGGAAAAAAAAAAGACAAATTTTGATTAGATTATAAGTGTTACCGTGTAAGATTTGCAGTCTTAGAAAGTCAAATTACTTG
This sequence comes from Cricetulus griseus, assembly GCF_003668045.3. Classification (NCBI taxonomy): domain Eukaryota; kingdom Metazoa; phylum Chordata; class Mammalia; order Rodentia; family Cricetidae; genus Cricetulus; species Cricetulus griseus. Next base: position 140,525,829 of record NW_023276806.1, on the reverse strand, counting down.
GCCCAGATTACAAGATTCACTGAGTTTATTGAATAAGTATTTATTGGATTTGATTGGGGGAATTTCACTGGGCTGGCCTAGAAATGTTATCATTATTCTACTTCTTTTTGTTAAGTTGTCTAGTTAATCCATCTGTCCATTTATTTTGTAGTTGATGTCTACCATGGATGTATACTAGGTCTTTTGAGGAAATGTAAAGAATATAACCCACAGCTTGACTTTGAAGTATATATAATGTGGACTAGAAGGTGAAGTACATGCAAGAAACTAAGAAATAAAGTAGGGGAATTATTACAAAATAATCTATTTGAAGTTCCTAATTCAGATTTTATAGATGTTTGAACCCAAGGTTCAAGGTCACCTTGGAGTAGTTACCTTTGTTTTTGAATATTTACTGATTAATTATTTGAAAATTATGTCGTAAGATTTAAATGCTTGTATGAATTTATATTGTACACCTGTGACCGAAACACCTGAGAAGACAGTTGAAGTGGAGGAATTACTTGTTGGGCCCATGGTTTCAGAGAGTCAGTTCATGGCCTTTGACTCCACGGTGCAGGGCCCTGTAGCAGTGAGAGCCTGTAGAACGGGAGGCCCCTCAACTCATAGTGGACAGAGAGGAGAATGAGAGAGTGAGCTAAAGTCACACCCAACACACTCAGGAACCTGCAACCATGCTCACCAAGGCTGTCTCTAGCTCTTGCTAATAAGGAGTTAGCCTTTAGTGGTATCATGGAGGGTCCCACAGAAGGTGGAGAAGTGGTACTGAGGCTGTTGGGGCAGTGGCTATTTGCTGTATTTAGCAGAACCATTTTAACACTTTGAGAATATACTACTAGGGCCAGCATGCCCAATGGGTAAAGGTGCTTGCCACCAATCTTTACAAGCTAAGTTTTATCCATGGAACCCACATGGTAGGGGAAAAATGACTTCTGCAAATTGTCTTCTGATCTTCATTTGCATGCTGTGTCAGTGTCCTCCTGACCCCCATGAATAAATAAGTGAATGTAATTTTAAAAGAAACAAGGCATGTCCTACTATTTACCCATTGGATACTATCTCTGAATTTAATTCCTCTTCCTCAACTGTATAAAAAGTACGTGTTCATATGGGCTCTGCCTGGCTCACAGAGACTCAAAAAGCTTGCAATCCACATAATAGATTTTTTTAACTTTGCAGTGAAGAAATATTAAGTTTGTAGGTGAAACTGAGAAAAAATTATAGTGAGTGAGACAACACAGGCACAGAATAACCAGTGCTTCACTTTCTCCCTCCCTGTGGATCCTGGCTTGGTTGGAATCTCTGATTTTGTGTGTTCACCTCGGAGTACCGGTTGGACAGGAAAGTACAAAGAGGCCAGTGGGAGGGATCCCTTGAGGGAGTGTGTGGATAAGATGAAAGCAGAGATGGGGAGGACTGAAGAGAGGGTGTTAATCAAAACTCAGGTGACATGAAAACATCACTCAGAATCATACTATTTGCAACCAAATTAAAAAAATATATAATTTATTTTTTAACAAAAAGAACTTCAAGGGTTATACCATGCATGACTCGAAAAGTTTCTTCCATAAGCCAGAGTTATTAAAGAGAAGCCCTCTGCTGTGTCAGGGGTGGGATACCACCCTATGAATGTTAGTTAGGGAGGATCCAGAGGCACCATACTCCCACAAACAATACAGACCCTTGCCATTTATCTTGGCTGCCCAAAAGAACTAGATAGTAAGACCCTCTTTCAGAAGACATCACCCAGAGAAATGTACGATATAGAGAGATGAAGCTGGAATTGATTGATCTGGAAGTTTCTTCCTTGCTAGTAGCTGGCATAGTCTTGGAAGGGTGAGGCAGCTGTTAAACTTCAGATCTAGGAGGTCAACCCTCCAGGCAAGAAGTGCCCCTGTGCAGTATCAGGACTACTGTTATGGTGGGGGTGGGCAAGAACTTTCTGATGGATCTGCAATCCTCTCCACACTAGAGAATCTGTACCCGGCACAGTAAATCTGGCCAACAACCCATGGAGTGGGAAATCAGAACCTTAGTGGGAGGGAATTGAATACAGTGATTTAGGAAATTGAAATAGTATCAAGTTACCATCAAAACATTTATGCTTACATGCAGAGACAGATGCTATTCTCAGCCTTAATCAGGGAAGTGCCTCTTTTGTTTTAACTTTCAAACTTTATTTAAGTGTTGTTTAATCTTTATACCTTGCTGTTAATTGTTTTTCATTTTCTTTTCTTTTTTATTTTTAAAACAATCTTATCTTACATACCAATTCCAGTTTCTTCTCCTGACGGTCCTCCCAATCCCCCCACCTTCTTCCCACCCCACCCCCCAATCCACTCCTCAGAGATGGTGAGACCTCCCATGGGGAATCAATGACATCTATCAAATCACTTGAGGCAGGACCAAGGCCCTCCCCGCTGTATCTAGTCTGGATTTTTTTTTTGTTTGTTTGTTTTTGTTTTTTAAGAAAGCACCCCAGAAGGCCACAGGAATGCATTATAGTCATTGTTAAGACACTTAAATGTGACTCTTTCTTGAGGAATTCAAACTCATGTTTTGGGTATGTGCTGTCTTTCCCCTAGACAGCTCTGATACCTAATGAAATCACCAACTCTGCTTCTCTCTGGTTTGTCCTGAGATCCTTTTCTGTGTTGAAGCTGAGGATCCAGCTTGATCTGGCTGGAGGTCCTCGAGTGGGAAAGAAACTACCTAGACTTCTGGTGGTGATGCTGGGCTGTCTCTCAGGTGGTGATGCTGGGCTGTCTCTCTGGTGGTGATGCCAATAGCTAGGCAGGAAGTATAGGTTGGGACTTCTGGGTAGGGAGAGGAAGTAGTAGGAGCTAATGGAGTCCCCGAGGAGATGCCAATGAGACATGGTGGGAGTTGGACACACAAAATAAAAGAAAGGTAAAAAGCCATATGGTAAGACATAGATTATTAGAAATGGGATAATTTAAGTTATAAGAGCTAGGAACAGGCCTAAGTCATAGGCCAGACTTTCATAATTAATAATAAGTCTCTGTGTCATTATTTGGGGACTGGCTCGTGGGGTGGAGAAAGACTCATTGCCGGCTCACTTTTAAGATGCAGCTATTGCTACCATGAACTCATAGTAGCTGTTGTTGCCTGTTCTGCCCAAGGATGGGCATATTTACCCTCAGGCATGGATAGAGGAAAAGGCTCAAGGACCATACCCATTACTGTTGCACTATTTTCTGGTGACACACTCATGAAGAGAAGAAATTGCTTATATTTGTGCACCCACTGATGACCTCAACAGGCTCCAATAGTCCTGGTTAAACTAATGGATCATAAATCAAAGAACACGTCCATGAATATGGGAAAGGGACTAGTAGTGACAGGGACTGTGGATTGACAGGAATGGGAGGAAGACAACAGAAGGTAGTGGTAGAGCAAACAGACTACATCCATTAAATTGTCAATAAACAAAATTAAGGAACAAAAGCACCAAAAAGTTTGTAAAACACTAACACAACAGCTTTTGTTAGGTATTATTGTAACTGCTGTGACCACTAGATCTTATAATTTTTACAAATCATCAAAGATTAGAATGAATATTACACCTGTCTTAGTTAGGGTTTCTATTGCTGTGAAGAGACACCATGACCATGGCAACTCCTATGAAGGAAAACATGTAATTGTATGGTTTACAGTTTTAGAGGTTTAGTTCATTATCATCATGGTGGGATATGGCATATTGCAGGCAGACATGGTGCTAGAGAAGGAGCTGAGAATTCTACATCTTGATCCAAAGGTAACAGGAAGTGAACTGAGACACTGGGCATAGCTTGAGCATCTATGAGCCCACCTCCACACAATAACACATTTCCTCCGACAAGGTCATACTTAATCCAACAAAACCACACCTCCTAATAGTGCTACTTCCCTAAGAGTTTATGGGGTTAATCACATTCAAGCTACCATAACACCCATTGCTGCAACCTCATGAGCCAACATACACGGCAGAGAACATGGACTAAACAAGGTCTGACTAAAGTCATTCAATCAGTGAGTTCCTGAGTGTAGATAGGATTCAAACAACTTTTACTCAAGAAAGGAATGTTAAAGCAGAATGTAACGCTAAAAGCTAATTATGCTAATGCTTTCTTCCCCTTGTACCTCCTGTAGTAGAATGTGTATATCTGAAGCTGGAACTGTAAATTCTTGCAATTCTCTCTGCAGAAGACTACCAGTACAGTTACATTCTACTCCCTGGGTCAAAAATCCTACAAGAGGAAATGAGACAACCCAGGAGGTAAAATACTAGAAATATTTTAAGTCAGGAAAATGTGTTCAGAGTTTTAGTTTAGTTTGGAACTCAGTGCTATATTGGCATGAAATTCTGACTCTCAAACTGAGGTTTTCAGTTTCATTTATTAATAAACACAACGTTTGACATTGAACTGTCTAAGAGGTGAATCTGGTAAAACTGTTCAGACACCATCCTGAATGGAGAAACTCTAGAAGCTTCTCTTTAAGGTCAGTAACAAACAAGAATGCCTAAAATAATCTCTTTTGATTGACAGATGACAAAATGGTGAAGTCATTGACATTTGAGAAGTAAGAAAATGAGGAATAAGAATCTGAGGAAGAATCAGTGTGTCCAGAGGGTCTAAATTATTGCATAGAAAATACAAGAGAATCAACAAACTAGTAAAGCTAAAAAGAGTTTGGTCTGCTTGTTGAGAACAAATCAATACATAAAAAAGCCAATAGAGTTATTTTAAACCAGTACCTAATAAAACATATAATAGGCCATAACAAAATGAGCAGAAAGAAAATCTATACAGTATATAGGACTTACAGAAAGGTACTGTGAAGATCATTTCAAAATGTTATTACAGACGCAAAGCAAGACTGGATTAGACAAGTTTCAACATGTAGAGGGGAGATTCAACATTATAAAGATGTGTAATTCATAAATTTTAAAAACAAATTCAATGTACTTAAAGCAAGAAGTCTAAGAGAGAAGTGCAATGGGAACAGGTGAATCTACAAATAGCTAAGACAGTTCTTTAAGTGATGACCAAATGGGGAAACATCTTCCCGGATAGCTCAGTGTCTGGGTTGGCTGTCAATATATTACCAAGTTATGAGACTCAGTGCCGTACGGGCACTGAAAATAACAAGCAGGTATTCCAATGGGGTATTAACAGAATGAAATTTAAAACGATGAAGCTCAGAGCTCCAAGAGAAGGGAAACAGCAGTTACCTGGACAGTGGTGGGGGTGGGGGAGGGCTATGTCTGGCATGAGCATGTCACTTCTGCAGGATTCTGTTGGTTATAGAAATAGTAGGTCTCACCCAATCCAAGAGGAAGGACAAATGGACTTTCTCTTGGGAAGTAGCAAGTCCATCGAGCTGAAGAACTTGTGAGAAGGGCTACTGTACAGCTACTGTCAGAACCTTACAGGTTTTCACTGTCCCTCTTCCTCCTCCCCTGTCTCCTTCCTTCTCTCCCTCCTCCTTCTCTTTCTCCCCTTTCCTCCTTCCCTTTCCTCTCCTTTTCCTCCTCCTCCTGCTCTCTCCTCCTTCTTCCTTTTGTTTGATTTGTGGTTCATATCTTTTGGTTAGAGCACTTATGATAATGATGTTACACAAATATCTGCCTTGGGCATTTTTAGCAGAGTTTTAAACATGCCCTTACATGAATGATAATTCAAGTGAATTCAGATTCCTAATGCTGCAGTCTTGGACCTTAGAAGCATTTGATGCCTCAGAGAAGGTTTTGTTTTGAACATTTGTCTCTCTGTGAATCATTTGTCTTTCTCCATCCTGCCTGTTCCCATTCCTTTTTCCAGTTCAGGCATACATAATGTTTTCCTTAAGGTTTTAAATCCAGCAGTTTTCTCTGTGTCTGTTTGTCTCATGGGTACAGCTAGCCTTTTATTGATTAATTTGGCATGAAGTAACAAAACATCAATGAAGATGTGTTTTTTTTTAAATTTCAATGATTGTTGCTTTATTTTTATATGTTCTATTTCTACATAAAATTTCTGCTATATTTCTTGGTTTATTCATCACACCTAATTTTTGTATCATTTAAAAAGCAAATATAAGAATTTAGTTTTTTATAGCAGCCTGTGACAAAAATATGATGCTTTCCTATAGTAATAAGTTCTTTCTTTGCGTCTGTCTGTATATATATATATATATATATATATATATATATATATATATATGATGTCTTTATTGTTCTTCAGTTTTTGAAATATTGCCTGTTGCTCAATCTGGAGTTTATCAATGCTGGCTGACCAGTGAGCTCTGGGCGTCTTCTTGCCTCTGGTTATCTCATCTCCTTCATTACTAGGATTACAGACCTAGATTTTGCATGGGTTCTGGGGATCTGAACTCAGGTCCTCTGGTTTGCTGTTACTCAAGGAGCCACCTATGATTTAGATTATTGTTCTTTCACAGATTAAATGTATTTTCAGTTCTTTCTAAGAATACAGGTAAGACATTCTGTATTCCCCCCCCCCATTTCTTTCAGTAGCTCTAGAATATTGGAATGTTGATCCACTGCTTCAGACTGATCCTTGTTACTCTTCAAAACTGTTGTCTTTGTACTTCACAGATGGGCTTATCTTACTTCAGTTAACATGTTAGCCTGGAAGACAGGAACAAGAATATTTAGGTTATAAGCTAAAGGAGGTGATTAAGAAAGAAAATCAGGAGGAATTCACCCGAAATCTAGGAAACCATCCAAGTGGTGTCCAGAAGCCAAGGGCAGAGAGTGAACGATTTTGTGGAGAGTATAAAGGTCTTCCAGTGTCCTCCAGATAGTCATGAAGAAACCATGTGGCATTAAAAAAGTGCTGCTTCAGTGTAGTGGCCAGGGACTGTTAGTTCCCTAGAGTCACAATAAAAAAGAACTACAAACTCAGTGGTTCAAAAACAAAACATAAATAAAGGGATTTTCTTTCTTGAAATCAGTCCTAGAGGGTAGAAGTACAAAAATAAGGTACCAGGATGTGCTTTTAGTAAAGACTCTGGAGGAGGAGATCACTCTGTCTGTTTGTTTCTAACAGTCTGGCGTTTTCTGGGAATCTGATTCTCTTTGTCTTGTGAAACCATCCATCCTTCTCTGTTATATAGGACCATATCTTTATGTTTTTGTTTCCCTGTCTCTTCACACAGTCATGTGAAGAATATAGTCGACAAATTTAGGGCAGACATTTCTGAAGAAGGTCACATTTACAGATATGGCAGTTAAGCCTTCAATATGTATTTCTGAGAGAATACAATTGAACCCACAGCAAAAGCCAAGTCAAATTATAATTATCTGAAAAGCAAATGTCAGAGATGATGACAAAGTTAACATCTTCTAAAAAACTTTAGCATCTAAGAAAGTAGTAATTGGAGGTGTGGAGTTTGGAAAGATGCTCGAATAAACTGGGAACATCTAATCCCATAGAGAATTAGAATTAGAAAATATAGGGAAGAGAAAATACAGAGACATAATGAGAAGATGCGAGAGGGTTATAGCGAGGTAGTTACTTATTCCTCAGTTTCCACTCCTCTACTTACCTTTCCTGTTGATATTTAACTGGGCTTACAATTTTTCACAGTAAAGACACAGCTGCATGTTTTCTTTGCACCTAGGTGAACCATGTTGTTAGATTCTGATTAGTGCAAGGAAAGCAGGTAGATAGTGTGTTGACTGGAATGCATACATGCTGGCTGTAGCATCACTAGTTATCTTGGACCAGAAGCCTGTGTTAATAACAGTGGAGAAGGAGCCTAGCATTGTGGATTTATTAAATCTGTCTATTTACTCGTATGAGCTCTTAATTTTTACAAATGAGAAACAATTTTTATTCTGTTTCAGGTACTATCATTTTGTGTTTTCTTTCACTTTTTCTAAACTTATTTTTGTCTGAAACACAGGTAGATGTTGGGACACATGATATAGTTTGGAATTTAGATTTAATTTAGATTCAATTCATGCAAAAGACAATCTAATCCATTGTGACAGGAGAGAAGAATGAAATAACGGTTGTAGACACAGATTCTCTGGCAAATAGAATATTTTAGAGTTCCTATTGTAAGGTGTTGATTTTCCTTGTAAAATAAGAGTAGAATTAGAGGTTGAAAATAACAGAATAGGTTTGAGGTGAATAGCAAAGATTTAACAAACATGTTATTGTGTGGATTGAGAAGGAGCTGGAATCAAGGATTTGACAGTGGCATTGAGGTTGCAGACAACATAATTATAGCAGTCAAATATATTCTGTGGTGCACATCAGAGGCATGCCTGAGTAGACTGTTGGTTTGGGAGAGTAGAGAATAAAAAGGGAGCTTTGCAGCAACAATTTAACTACTTTCTATTAGACATTTATCACACAATAGATGAGTTGTATGAATGTGCAATTTGAAACAACAGGACTATGCTTCTGCTGCAAAAGAAGGTCACTTTGGAAGATGGCTCTGTGTGTGTGTGTGTGTGTGTGTGTGTGTGTGTGTGTGTGTGTGTGTGTGTGTGTGTCTGTATGGGTATCATTGATGGACATGTTGAGAACAGAAGAAATGCTCTAATATTTCAAAGACTATATATCACAATTCTATTCATTATGACAAAGAGCTTCAAATCTAACTCAAAGAATAAGGAGAATGTAACAAACTCGGTTTCAAAATTCCTTTTAGTTTACAGAAGCCTTTGTGGGGTCAACATTTGTTTTGGTTTTATCACTGTGTTGGAAAAGAATATAATTTATAAATAAAAGGACATGTCTGAACAAACACAATCATAGTGAAATTTGTCTCATTCACATGTTTTATCTCTATTAATCTGTCATCAATATGGCAAGGTAGATTTTTCTCATGCCTACTAATCTTATAGATACACAGATATATAGTAGCTAAAATTGGCGGGTACTTTTACTTCAGAATACACATAACTAGAAAACATGAGAAGTGGCTTTTGACTCAAGGGTCTAGTGTGCATTTCACTATGTTCATCTTTAATTTGAAGAATTCTCACCATAAGTAATTAGTCTGGACATCTCCACTGTGAAGCAGGCAAGGTTTTCATTTTCCATGATAGTTTTCCAAATGTCTGAGTCTTTTTCAAATTATTATTTAAAACTCCAATTTGTGGTTTGTGGTTGTTAGTAAAGGCAAGATGTCCATCTGAAATGGAAACTTTTTTATTCCATTAAATTTGCTCATTTAAAAAATGTCTATAAATCCTATCCCCCTAAAGACTGTATTTGGAGACAGTGTTGAAAGAGGAAAATATATCACATTCGTGTTGGCCTCTAGAGGTCACAAATGCAACGGAATCTTGTTTTCTTCTATTCTCTTCAACAATGGCTTAAACAGCCCACAAACCACTATGGTTTTGATGGATGTGTGTGGTCACTGCAGATCTTAGGATTTGAATGATTGCATTACAAGTCTGCTTGCTTACAAACATGTCTAGAGCTTCAACTTTTCAACCATCATCTTCTGTAGATTTAGAGACTCCAAGAACAAAAAAGACAGTACAAAAATGTTTTCCAAGTTCTGGAAAGTATATATTTTTTAATAGAGAAAATATGTCATATTATTCTGTCAAGATCAGTAACAATTATTGTCAATTACTTTTTGGAACCTGCTTAATAAATGATAAATATTTATTGATCTAGGCAATAAAATGTAAAAGATTCCATGGAAACATAAGTTGCAAAAGTACCACTTTGCTACTATTATGAAATAGTTAGAACTTACATTTTGCATTGTTTACAATATTATGAAAATACTTTCAATAACAAATTTGTTTCCAGTGGTGACTTTTTAATTTTCTTAATGCTTGAATTTTACTGGATCTTTTTTATGGCAAAAGTCTTTACTATTCTTTGGCCATCTGTAACCTGCCAGGCACACTATATTAATGACTTAGTATACTATCTATTTATTTTTACAATAACCAAATGCAGACCTGTTTTGATAAATTTCAGTATTTTTGATTTGCAATTTATTTTATCCTAAGAATATTTCTTCTCTTTCTCATTACATATTAGCCCAGGGAAAATGGAAATAATAATATCTGAAGTAATATGAATAATTTAGTTGAATATATTCAATATGAAAATACATGTCAGTCAAGTACTTATATTCTCATTGAGGTATACTCAAAATGAATTCTGGGCCAATACAGGCAGTTAATAAACTATATGATTGTTGCTTCAACGTTATTTCTGAAAGCCACTTCCCAATATGTTGTCAACTAGAAGACATCATAGGAAACCTCTCATATCACTTCCAGAAGGATTCCTTGACTTCATGAGATGCACAGATAAACATCAGAGCTTCATTCTTCTCTTGTGAGTATACAACCTGGATATACTCACAGAGGTGGGTTTCAACTCTGACCCCATTATTTTAGGCAAATTAGTTTGAATTAAAATTTCTCTATAAATTGAAGACAACTGCATACCTCTAGTGTGAAACTGCCAGCATGGTGACCACTTAGCTCCTTCTACCCTTCTCTTTACTTCTCTCTGAAACTCTTTGGGGGCTCTGGGAAAGGGAAAAGGAAAGAGCTATGAGGTATGGTCTCTACTAGTCTCTGTCATATCTGATTTGATTGGAGTGTGAACAACAGACAGAGCCACTACCTTGGTGGTCCTCACACCAGACCTAAAACCAAGCCAGGCATGCTTTAGCCCAACACCTTTATTTTGTTTGTTTTGGCTTTAAAGAACACGGAGTAACTATTTTAAAAATGTCTGATACAGCTTCAATGCTAGAACTGAGACCAAGTCAGGTGACTTTGTTATTAAAGTTGTCCTAATTTGCACCATGCAGTTATTAATTCTGAAAAGTAATAACTCTCACCAAATCTGGTATCACAAAAAGCTGACAGTGTTATCATTTTTATTGCTTTTATGCTTTCCCTTTTTGTCTTGCATGATCATATAAGAAAACAACTTGAAAAATGAGTAATACCTGCATTTTAACTCCATTTAATTGCTTGTGATTAAAATGTCTATTATATACAGATCAATTTTTTATTAAATTTAGTTAAGTCAAACTCAAAACATGAGAAATAAAACTTATGCTTTCTCTATATTCCCCTCGTTTCCTAGTCACCTCTTGTCCCACTGAGGCCACCATCACCCGTCTAGCTCCTCTTTCTTGATCACAGGATATCATCATATCTACATCTAGAATGGCTGTGAAACCTGTCTCATTCATACCCAGTTTGTTCAGTCCCACACTCTGTCACCTGTTTGCTTCTAAGCAGCTTATTCTTGGCAATTGCTGGGTAGTTTAAACACTTTCATGTCTTCTGTACCAAATCTAAAATTCTACAGTAATTCATTGTGATATGTTCTGTTAATTACTGCTTAGAATCTGAGTATAGGTTTAAGTAAAAAAAAAAAAAGGTTAGCAATTAAGTAATAGGGTCCACTGTGGCAGCTTTGCATACCTGTGTGGTTATTATGTTTAATCCTTGTTCATTTCCCTCCCCTATGTGCTCACTCATACCCTTCCCTCCTCCAGATGGCTCTGTTTCCACCTACATTCTGCTTTCCTTTTGTTGTAAGTTGCAGATGTATGTATGTGTGTGGTCAGGTTCATGTGTTTTTGCATATGCACGTATGTGTGTGCATGTACACAGAGGCCAGAAGGCAGCCTTGAGTGTCATTTCTCAGGATCATCTATCTTGTTTTCAGAGACAGGAGTTTTCACTGGCCTGAAACTTGTCAAATTATCTATGCTAGGTGGCCATGAAGCCCCAGGGATCTCCCTGACTTTTCTCCTCCAACACTGAGATTATAAATACATGCCATCATAACTATTTTTTTTTAAACATGGGTACCAAAGTCAAACTTGAGTCTTCATGCTTTTGTACTGAGCTATCTCTCAGCTCCTGTCAACCTCCCTATTCCCCCCCTTTAATATTTCTTCTTCACCACATGATTCCTTTTCTTCTTTCATGGTCTACACACCAACATACATAAGTACACACATATAGGCATAAATAATTGTAAATCTAAATTCCATGTATAAGAGAAACAATGCAAAATTTGCCTTTCTGAGTTTGGCTTACTTGGCTCAAGAAAATGATTTCCAGTTGCATCCATTTATGAGCTAATATCATGATTTCATTTGTCTCTAAGTTTGTATAAAATTCCACTGTATATATGTTCCATATTTTCTTATCCATTTAACTGTTAATGGACATATAGGCCAGTTCCATTTTCTGGGTATTATGAATAGTGCAGCAATAACCATGGTTCTGCAAGTATCTTTGCTGTGTGTTGCTTGGTGTGGCTGGATGATATAGTTCAATCCTCCGTCTTTTGAATACTGTCATTACTGATTTTTATAGGGTTATACAATTGTAGATTATTATTACCAATAGTGAGTAAGGGTTCCTCTGTTCTGCATCTTTGAGGACCAGCATGTGTAGTCATTCATTTTCTTGATGATAATCATTCCGTCTAGTAAGAGATTGAAGCCTAATATTTTTAATTTGCATTTCTCTGATAGCTAAGAATGATGTGTACTTTTCCAAGGATGCATTAGCCATGTGTATTTCCTCATCAGAGAACTGTCTACTCACTTCAGTAGACATTTATTGACTGGATGAGTTGATTTTTTCCAGGCTGATTTTATTTTTATTGCCTAACTTTTTCAGTTCTTTATATATCCTAGATATTAATCCCACATCTAGAGCAGCAAGGTTGAGTCAGGGGAAGAATAGAAGAAAGGATATGTGATAGGTAGGGTTTTAGTTGGGGGGATGGTAGGGGAGGACCGGAGGGAGAAGGGAACTGGGATCGTCATGTAAAACAATCTTGTTTCTAATTTAAATAAAAAAATCTGAAAAAATCCTCCATCTAATGTGTAGTTGGCAAAGGTTTTCCAATACTATAGGCTGTCATTGACTGTTGTGATGGTTTCCTTGAAGACGAAGAGCTTTTAAATTTTACATGATCCCAAATCCTTGGCAGGACATGTCTTATGCTATTGGAGTGCTTCTCAGAAAGTTCTTGCTTATGCTTATCATCTTGAAGTGTTTTACCTCTGTTTTCCACAGTTTCAAAGTTTCAGATTTTGTTTTCATATCTTTCATCCATTTGGTATTGACTTTGTGCAGGACAAAATCAATTCTTTTTCTTCTTCTCCATGTGGAGATCCAGTTTCCCTAGACTCATTTGTTGAAGAGCCTATCTCCCCCACTCCCAAGAGTGAGCAACAAGGACCAGTTTTCATTCTCCTACACATATGGTTTACCCATTACCATTTGTTGAGGATGCTGTCTTTCCCCAACTTGTGATTTTAGCTTTTTTTTTTTTTGTAAAAACCAAGTAGCTACAGTTGCATTGATATGTGTCTATTTTTGTGTCAGTACCATGGTATTTTTTTTATTACTATGGCCTTTCGTGTCATTTGAAATCAGATACTGTGATACTTCTAGAACATTCTTATTGTTCAAGATTATTTTGACTATCTGAGTCTTTTGTGCTTTCATATAAATTTGACTGTGTGTTTTAGTTCTCTGGATGGTTAATCCATGAGCATGGAGGTCTTTCTTTGTTTGTAACTTCATCAATTTCTTTGTTTAGTGTGTTTTCACTACAGAGTTCTTTCACTTCCCTGGTGAGTCTATTTTCTTTCTTTTTTTTTTTTTAAATTCTTTATTCTTCTCTGTTTCCTCTCCCTCCACTCCTCTCAGTCCCTTGTCCCCAACACTCTCTCCCCAAGATGCACTCCTCCTCCTTCAGGAAAGAGCAGGCCTCCTAGGGATATCAACCAGTTCCATCAAGACTGGCCCTCATTATCGAGGCTGGATGAAGCAACCTGGTAGGAGGAAAAGGGTCCCAAGATCAGGTAAAAGAATAAGAGACAGCCCCTGCTCCCACTGTTAGGAGTCCCATAAGAAAACCAAGCTACACAATTATAACATATTTGGGGGGGGACCTAGGTCAGACCCATACAGGCACCCCGGTTGTTGGTTCAGTCTCTGGGAGCCCCTATGATCCCAGATGAGTTGATTCTGTGGGCCATTTACTTGTAGTATCCTTGGCCCCTCTGGTTCCTACAATCCTTTCTTGCCCTCTTCCACAGGATTCCCTAAGTTCTGACTCTACATCTGCTCCTATCAGTTTCTGGATAAAACTCTGATGATGTTTATGCTGGGCTCCAGTCTGTGATTATGGCAGAGTATCATTAGGAATCATTTCATTGTCCTGTCCTGTCCTGTCCTGTCCTGTCCTGTCCTGTCCTGTCCTCCCTCCCTCCCTCCCTCCTCCCTCCCTCCTCCCTCCCTCCCTCCCCCCTCCTTTCCTTTTTCCCTTACTTTCTTTTTGCCAGTCTTACTTGGTTGTTTTCTAGGTCTTTGGGCTATCCAGACTCTGATTTCTAGCCCTCCAGGCAGTGTCAGGAGTGATCTCCCTCTCATGGCACAGGTTTCAATTTGAACCAGTCACTGGTTGGCTACTTCAACAAGTTCTGTGCCACATTTACCCTAGAACATCTTGTAAGGATGTTACCTTAGAACATCTTGTAAGCAGGACAAATTGTAGGTTGAAGGTCTGTAGCTCAGTGGATGTCCCGGTCCCTCCATTGGAAGTCTTGTCTGGTTACAGAAAATGGCTGGTTCAGGCTATGTATCCCCCCATTACTAGGATTCTTCAATAGGGCCAAGTGTGTGTGTGTGTGTGTGTGTGTGTGTGTGTGTGTGTGTGTGTGTGTGTGTGTGTGTGTGTGTGTCCTTTGAGACTAATGTGAATGGAATTGTTTCTGACTTATTTTTAAGTAGTTTGCCACTGATGTGTAGGAAGGCTGCTAATTTTTCTGTTGATTTTTAACATGCTGCTTTGCTCAAAGTGTCTATAAAGTCTAGGAGTTTTGTGATGGAGTCTTTAGGTTCTCTTGTGTATCTGTAAATAGGGATACTTTGACTTTTTTCTTTTTCAATTTGCATCCCTTTTATTTCCTACTCTTGTCATATTGTTCTAGCTAAGACCTCAAGCACTGTATGGACTAGGCGTGGGGAGAGTGGGTACCATTGTCTTGTTCCTCATCTTAGTGGGAATGTGCCAGATGTTGGCTATATGTTTGTCATACATAGTCTTTGTTAAATTGAAATATAGTCATCCCTCTCTCAGATACAGTCATTAGTCTCTCTCAGGCTTTTATGATGAAGGGCTGATGGATTTTGTCAAAGGCCTTCTGCATCTCTTGAGATGACTATGATCTCTGCCTTTGAGACCATTCATGTGATGAATTATATTTACTAATTTACATCTATTTAACCATCTCTGCTTATCTGTAATGAAGCCACCTTGATCATGGGGAATTATTTATTTGGTGTGTTTTTAAACTACTCTTTTAATCTTTATAGGACTGTTTAAGTTATTTATTTAATCTTGTTTTAATTTTGGTAGATAATAATATGCATCTCAAAATTCATCCATTTCTTTTATATTTTCCAGTTTAATGAAGTATAAGATTTTAAGGTGTATCCACATGATTTTTTTGGGTTTTTAGTGTAATCTCTCCCTTTTCATCTCTAATTTTCTCCATTTGTCTCTTTCTTTTGATTAACTTGGCTAAGGGTTTGTCAATACAATATTATTTATCTTTTCAAAGAACTATCATTTGTTTCATTGATTCTTTGTGTTTTTATTTGCATTTTACTGATTTTCCCCCTGATCTTATTATTTATTCTCACCTGCTGATAGCTTAAGGTCTCAACATGAATGGTTATGCTGCTCTTTTGAGGTAGGTTTTTTTTTTTAATGTAGCACTTACAGCTATAAATTTCTCTTTTATGACTGCCTTCATTTCATCCCATAGACTTTGGTGTGTTGTGTCTTCATTTTAATTAAATTCTAGTATTTTGAAAATTTTCTTCTTGAATTATCATTAGCTCATTCAAAGCTGGATAGATTAACTTAATAAGTTTGTATGTTTTCTAATTTCTGTTGTTATTGATTTATTCTGTTGTTCTCAGTTATGACATGGGGAAATATCTCAATTTTCCTGTCTTTCTTGAGCCTTGCTTTATCTCCTGATAAATAATCTACTTCAGAGACAGTTTTGTGGGCTTCTGAGATGAATGTGGATCTTGAAGTGTTTGGGTGGAGTGTTCTATAGATGTTTGTTAGGTCCGTTTGATCTAGGATGTCATTTAATTTCAGCATTTCTCTGTTTGTATTTTGTTTGTTTGGTGAAAGTGTTTATTGGAGATGTCAGTTATTACTTTGTTGTAATTAATCTGGGACTTTCTGTCTAGTCATGTTTGTTTCTATGAAATTGTGTAAGCCTATGCTTGGTGTGTATATATTTAGAATGAAAATGTCCTCTTTGTTAGATTGTTCCCTTAGTCAGTATGAAGGCACCCTCTTTATCTCTTCTAACTAGGTTTGCTTTAAAGTTATTCTTGCCAGATACTAAATGGGATTATTTTCTCCTGATTTCTTTTTTATTTCAAGTTCTGTGTTGGTACATAGACAAACTATTGACTTTTATATGATAATTTTTCCATCTTGTTACTTCATTGAAAAAATTTTGTAAGTTCTAAGAGTTCTTTCCTGAAATCTGTAGGATCTTGTAAGTATAGGGTCTTGTCATCTGCAGATGTATATAAGTTAATCTTTTCCTTTCCCGTCCTTCCCTCTTGTTTCTAGATAAGATTCTGAGCACTATATTGAATAAGAGCAGGAAATGGCTCCCTTGCTTCATTCTAGATTTTAGAAGTTTTTTTTTTTTTTTTTTTTTTTTTTTTTTTTTGAGAAGTTCTTAAGGGAAACTTTTACATCTATGTCCTTCAGGGAAATAGATCTAGAGTTTGTTGTGTTTTTTATCTGGTTCTGACGTCAGGGTGGTGCTTGTTTCACATAACCATTGTGGCAGTGTTCCGTCCCTTTCTATTTTACGGAACAGTTTGAGTAGTGTTGGCCTTGGCCCTTTCAGGGCTTGGCGGGATTTGGCAGTGAACTCATCTGGTTCTGTTTGTTGCTGGCAGACGTTCATTAGTGCCTTAATCTCTCTGATTGTTATGAATAAGCTTAACTTGTTTATATCTCTTTGATTTAATTTTGGTAGGTCAGATGTGCCTAAGAATTATCTGTCTCTTCTAGATCTTCTTCTTCTTCTTCTTCTTCTTCTTCTTCTTCTTCTTCTTCTTCTTCTTCTTCTTCTTCTTCTTCTTCTTCTAAAAGCTTTCAAACTACACTCTAATGATTCTCCAGATTTCACTGGGATATGTAATGATGTACATATTTAATGTCTAACTTTATTAATTTGGTTTGTTTGGTTAGAGGTTTGTCGTTCTTGCTTACTGTTTCCAAGGAACAAACTCTTTGATCACTTTTGTGTATTGTCCTTTTGTTTCCATTTCATTCATTCTTTCCCTGACCCTTTATATTTCTTGCTGTCTAAATCTTTGTAAATTAGACTGTTCTTGCTTTTCTAGAACTTCGAGGTGTATCATTTGATTGAGATTTTCATACTTTTAGTGTAAGCACTCATAGATACAAACTTTCCTCTTAGAACTGCCTTAATTGAATTTCAAATGTTTGGTAGGTGTCCCGCGCGTGCTCTGTATTTCTCGCCAGCAAGAAATCATACACGGGACACTCGGATCCTTCTGCAGACAAGCTTTAATGCATCTTGAGAGGAGAGCATAAGCTTCCCAGAGCAGAGACACTAAACTAAGAAAACCATCCCTTATAAAGGCTGACCAGCCGCCTGGGACGTGTTACCCTATGAATGGCTTCAGCTCCTCAGGCAAAAATGAGCCACGGGATAGGCAGAGATCAAAGGAATGGAGATTACCCAGTGCCTGTGAAGTAATTTACAACTTGGTGTCTTCCGGCACCTATTATAGTAATGGATAATGCAGGAACCGGCTTCCTACATATCCCCCTTTTTTTATTAATTAATGAAAAGGCTTTATATATTTTTATAAGCAAATAGGTCACCCAAATGTTGAGGGATAGAGGTAGAGGCTGAACCTTCCCAAAATTAAACATTAAGACTGTGTACGGGAGTCACCATCAGGCTGTTAGCTTGACCCGAAGTACTCTCGACCTGTCCTCTGCCGTTTTTCTGGGAAAGGGAAATCTCGGGGCAGGTAACCCTTATGCAGGTCAACGTACCTCCCAGAGAAGCCTGCATAATAGGCAACTCTGTGCGATGCCTTTGCTCAGCATCCCTCTTTGGGCTGCTCAGACCAGACACTCTACCCTGTGCAGTAAGCCTAGGCTCCGGGTGTGCAAGAGCTGTCTGGCCGGCGGCCTATCGCTTAAGCATAGTTAGCCAAAATATAAACGCTTGGGCGAATCTCTTGGTTTGAGCCCTGGAGCTTACAGGCCAGCCAAAGAAGTAACAGCAATCCGCAAGCGGCTGTATCAAACAATTACCCCCACCCCTTTTCTCACAGACCAGCCAAAAATAACAGCAATCCGCAAACGGCTGCATCAAACAATAACACCCCCACCCCTTAAGCAGTGACAATCTCTCCGCCAAGGGCAGGAGTTAATCTGGATAACAATAGCGGCTCTCAATTCCCGGGGGGAGGGTGGAGTTCCGACTTTTGAAGGTCTGGAGAGGCTCTTTAGGTTGAATCTTTCTGGGATCCACAGGGGATTCTCTTCATCCTGTGAGAAAACACAATATCGTTCCCCTGGATCTTATGAGAATAGGATCCGGGCCTTTCCAAAAATCAGTTAAGATATCTTTCCATTTTACCATTTCCTTTTGGCCTTTTAGTTTTTGAGGTGAGACGCTTGGCCTCGGTATGGCCCCCAGCGTTAATGTTAATGAGGCTTTAAAGCCCCAGGCATTCCAGGCCTTTAAGAAGTGTTGAATAGCAGGCATGGCCTTTTCCCCTATCAAAGACTGGGAAAGCCGTCTGTAATTTTCTCCACTCCTCTGATGGTAAGAAGGAGTCAGTACCAAATAGTGGAGGTGCTGATGGAAGCACACCCGCTGAATTAACAGGCGATGGCCTCATTGGGCAGAGGCTAGGTTTTGAGTCTTTATTTCTCTTAAATTTATCGGGGTGTGACCGGCCATTTCCTATTCTCTCTCCCTCCTTCTCTGTCTCTCCCTCATCCAGCTGAGCTGTTCCTTTTAAAACCCCATCTCTTGAGCTTATAGCGTCATTAGAGCTATCAAGATTTAAAGCTTTAAACTCATTTACAGAATCATCTAACAAATTACACACTCCCTTGTCAGTAGACATTCCAGGAGGTCCTTTTTTCTTATTTGTTGCTGTACACACTCCCTTGTCAGTAGACATTCCGGGAGGTCCTTTTTTCTTATATTTTATTGTTAGGCGCGCCCCATCTCTCACTACATTCGGTTTCTGATATGTAATTCTGGACTTCTTTAAGATTGCTACAACAGTGAGAAAAGTCAAAATAGCTCCTAGTAAAAGCATAGAAGCCTCTATATTAACCTCCCACAATAGCAACATTCCCAAGCCAAAGTCCAGAAAAATCATACCTCTCCGAATTTCTCTCATTACATTCGGTTTCTGATATGTAATTCTGGACTTCTTTAAGATTGTCCCAAGTCAAAGTCCAGAAAAATCATACCTCTCCGAATTTACCATCCTGCAGTTCTGAATCCGCCTTGTAGCCAAGGGGTCTCCGCGGTGCTGGAGATGTTAAGCTTCCCGGGTTTCGGCACCATATGTCCCGCGCGCGCTCTGTATTTCTTGCCAGCAAGAAATCATACACGGGACACTCGGATCCTTCTGCAGACAAGCTTTAATGTATCTTACCAGAGTGGAGACTGAGCAGAGACACTAAACCAAGAAAACCATCCCTATATAAAGGCTGACCAGCCGCCTGGGACGTGTTACCCTATGAATGGCTTCAGCTCCTCAGGCAAAAATGAGCCACGGGATAGGCAGAGATCAAAGGAATGGAGATTACCCAGCGCCTGTGAAGTAATTTACAACTTGGTGTCTTCCGGCACCTATTATAGTAATGGATAATGCAGGAACCGGCTTCCTACAGGTAGGTAATGCTTCCATTTTAATTTGAATTTAGGGAATCATAAATTTCCTCATTATTAATAGTGTATCACTTATTCTCTATGTGTTTGCATTGTGTCTGTAGTTTTTCTTCCCATTGTCTTCTAGTTTTATTGGACTATAATCTGCCAAGATACAAAAGGATTACTTCAAATTTTATAATTGATAAGACTGGATTTGTGTCCTAGAATGTGATCTGTTTTGGAGGTGGTTCCATAGGCTTCTAAGAAGAGTGGACAATCAGCATCTGTTGATGGAGTATTCTGTAGATATCTGCTATGTCCATTGATTGATGCTGCAGTTAAATTCTGAGGTTCTGTCCCTTTGTTGGCTGTTAGTTATCACCTATTTCTGTTTATTTTGGGGGGATTGGTTTCTTATTGAGCATTGTACTCAATTCCCATTCTAAGGACCACTTGGCCAGGAGAAAACAAATTGCTGTAGCAGCAGCAATATCAACCACACAAAAAACCCCAGAAATTTATTTAAAGTCAATTACAATCCACTAATGCATTGCCAAATGACCTTAAAACTGAATATTGCAAAGTTACTGGAGAAGGTGATATGGACTTAGACATTATTTAGGGCAAGTGTGGAAGCAGGTGGATGAATGAGAGAGAGGAAGGAGATAGGAAAGAATTAAGGTTAAATAAGTGGAAGGAGAAAGAGTCATGGAGTGAAGAGGATGCTATAGAGGAAGGGGGAAAAGAGAGTAGAAAAAATCCCCACCATTTCCAAATAATGAAAAAGTTAAAAACCAAAATTAGATGAATATAAGAAAAGGAATACAATATAAAAAAGTCAAGAGTGTTGAAGAAAAACATATTAAAGTAAAAATACTATCAATTGTAGAAGTAGGGCATGGAAGAAATACAGAATTCAACAAAAGATGAGTAAAAGAAAAAAACAAGGAAAAGAAAAAAAAATACTATCCCTAAATTTGGAAGAATGAATAAATGGAATTAGATGAATTTGTGAAGGGAATAACAAATGAAACAATAAAAATGGAATAAAAATGGAATAAAGACCAAAACCTGTACACACATGGGGTGGGGGGCAAGGAAGAAAACTAAAAGGATGTATTGGGACAGACTCTTTCGGGGCCGTTAAAAACAGACAGCCAGGTAAGAGCAGAGGTGGGTGTCAGTTGGCCTTGTGGGCTCTTCCTTCCTATGGCTTACATGCTGACAAGTCTGTATTGGACAAAGGTCTTATGTTCATCCCTGCTATATGCCCAGGGGCAGTTTTCCTTTTCTGAGCACCAGGAACCTCTGCTGGCTACACTTAAGTTTCCATTCTGTGTGCCTTGCAGATTCCCCAGGTCATCCTTGGGAGGTGACTAGAGCTCCAACCAGTTTTGTTTCCCAAGCCTGCTGAGAGTGTGGGAAGAGGCCACAGCAGTATGTTAGTCACTCTGCTGAAGACATGCAACTGTAGCTATTAGGTGCCACTTTATGATCTTGGGTACTATAGCAGTGAAGTGTTAGGAACAGCCACATTGTTTCTAAAGAACTAAAGATACATAGCAACTATTTCTATTGTTTAAGGAGGAGGTGGGTTAGCTACTAAAAGGTTCCCAGGTCTCTGATGACTGTTCATAACAGAAGAATTTGATCAACCAGCTGTCTTCAGGCAGATGGATTTCTCTGAGTTTGGGGCCAGCCGCTATCCCCCAAGTGCTAGGATTAAAGGTGTGTGCCACGTTGCCCAGCTTGGAGAAAACTGTTTTTATTATCGACTTTTCTGCCCTTGGTTCTGTTTAGTGACAGGATGTGAGAGCATAGCCACTAATGTCCTATTCAGCTCAAAGTAAAGCTGTGCCAGTCTCAAAAGATACTTGGAACTTTCATGCTCTCTCACTCAACTATGCCACAGCCCTGAAAGAACCCATGGGAGGCTGAGAAACAGCAAAAGTACTGAGTCTGTACAATGGTTGCAAACCAATTCTTCACTGAGATCAGTAAAACCAACAAAGTGAGCCCCGTTCCCGAGCCCAGAAGCATGAATATACCTCGCTGAGAACAAAGGAAACATTCAGTCACTTGCAGAACCTTGAACTGGAATTATAGAAATGCCTATTGAGGCATGGTAGTGCATATCGGTAGTTCCAACATCTGGTTTACATAACAAGTTCCAAATGAGCCAGGGCTACATAGAAAGACAATGTTCCAGACCAAACCAAACCAACAAAACAAGAACCCCTAAACAAGCCAGACAATGACAAAAACAAAGCCTATCGTTTAAACCCACCAGACCCATCTAGTTGTTTGTTCTGGAGCGTCACTGGTGAATACACAGTTTGTAGGTAGGTCATCTGTAGGAACATTGCATTTACTTTTACTCTTGAAAAACCATTAAGTGGTCAGCCCCAAACACATATACATATGAGCAATACCAAATGGACTCAGCAGGTTGTCACTATACATTCATATGTGTCTAACAACATGATTACAGAAGAAGAGGGCATGAAGTTGAGAGGAGTTGGGGTGAATGTTGGGGGAAGGGGAGTGCAGAATGGAAGGTTGTAAATACAGTACTCATGCATGACCCTATCAAAGGAAAAATAAATACGAAAGAAATTATCAGTAACCACTGTATTTGTGGACTTTACTTCTGACACTTCAACCAGGACTGTCATTTTCTTCTTCATGTCCAGGGTCCGAATCTGAGCCTGGAGTAGTGCCTATGATGGGAGATATACCATTTCTTCCTGTTTCTGTTATACAAGCTGTTCTTACACATTTCCTACAGATGGAGCATTACAAACTCTCCGGATTGCCAACTGGGAGAAATTTCAGAAAGTCCCCTCCTGCTTTTCTTTATCAACTTCCTACCCCGTTGTCGATGCTGCAGAAATCCTTGTCGCCTCAGTCTCCCGCTCCAGGAAAAGTTGCGTTCATGCTCCAATCTCTCTTGATGGAAATGCTTCCATACCCCGAGCCTGGGAACCCCAGGGGAAAGCTGACATGCTCTTAAACCTCCAGAGTGAAAAAAGTGTCTCGTTAGAGACTCAGTTTAATTGTCCAAAGCTTATTAGATCCTCTATGTACAGTAAAACACTTCACAGTATTGTTGAATCTGCAAGAATGAAAAAAAACCTTTTAACATTTCTGCAGTGTGGATAAGAAAAATTGATCTTTAATTGTGTTGGTTTGCTAAATATTTCTTCCTTGGGAGAACCTCCCTACTTGTTAGGAAATTGGATGCGCAAGTGGTACTGAAATTACTTATGAAAATTCTCTTTAAGAAATAAAAGGTTTTGTTTCGCTCCTCTGTGTCTGGCGAGCACAGATGCTCGGTAAACACGGGTTGTCGTGCCGCTTCACTTTAATCAGTAGCGCTTGTCCAGCAGGATGTCGGCGGTGCCGTGGAACCACACATTGTTACGGTGAATGTCACTCACAGTCTAGAAATGCTTTCACATTCTGATGTGTGTAATGAGGCATGCGATGCCTAACTGACACATGGTTTCTCGTTACTTCAAAAACCAGAAACAGTCGCTTTATTTTGTGGCTTTGTGAGAAGTACACGTCTGTGTGTGAACATCAGACCCTGGTTTCAAGCTTGGGAATGCCCGTGGTTCCCTGACAGCTGCTGGGCTTATTATGGCAGGAGTGCATAGGATGCTGTGGCTGGCACCACATTTTCTGATGACGATCAAAAGATCTCTGTACTACTGAGAAAAGGAATTTGGAGTCTGTGTGATTTGTCGTTAAAGTGTTGTTAGGATGTTTTCCCCGAGGAAAGAGTAATCTAGCTCAAGGGTTCCAAAAATCTGAAATGCCACAGGGACACCAGAGGCATCCTCTATCCAGCCGCTCAGAGTTCTAGCCTAGTTCTCTGTTTCTGGCTTAGCCATGTATAGCCCTTAAGGTGGTCGGGGTGATTCCAATAGCCCATCAAAGTTCAAAGGCAGGATGAGGCAGGAAAAGTCTCCTATTTTCAGGATGGTAATAATTTTCCTTTTGAAGCCTCCGGATAAAATACTTTTAAAGCAAACACATTATAGTAACGTATTGGTTATATGTGACAAAATACCCGAGGAAACCAACTTAAGGGAAGAAGGTTTATTTTGGCCATAGTTCAAGGGTGTGCTTTCCACTGTGGGGCTAAGGGCAGGCTAGTGAGGCCATCGGCCAAATTTGATCCACAGTCAGGAAAGTGTGTGTTAACTGCTTGTACCTAGCTTGCCATCTTGTTTCTGTAAAGCCCAGTACCCCCGCCCATGGAATGGTACTGTACATATCTAGAGTGGGCCTTCCCACACAATGAATGTAATCTAGAAATCCCCTCATAGACATGGCGGAGGTTTGTTTCCCAGGTGGTCTAGATAAATGGTTCCCAACCTGTGGGTCTCGACCCTCAGGGTCTTGTATTAGATACTTACATTACAAATCATGATAATAGCAAAATTACAGTTATGAAGTAGCAATGAAAATAACTTTATGATTGGGGGTTGCCACACTGTGAGGAACTATATAAAAGGGCCCCAGCATTAGGAAGGTTGGAAATCACTGCTCTAGATCTCACAGGAAATAATTGATATTGAAAAGATGTGTCAGAGAAGGAGTTTAATGCAGGTGCACTTTCCTCTCTGATCTTTTGTATGGCTAATAGTCTCTTTTTAAATCTATTTTTATTATCCAAAATAAATTTTAAATTTAAATATCTCTTGATTACATTCTTCCCCTCCCGAAAGTCCTTCCAGATGAGACTATAGTTTCTAATGGCCACTTTTGGTCTCATTAAGACACATTTTAGCAAAGATCCTTTGAAAAACAACTTTTGGCGGGTGTTGGTGGTGCACACCTTTAATCCCAGCACTCCAGAGGCAGAGGCAGGCGGATCTCTGTGAGTTCGAGGCCAGCCTGGTCTCCAGAGCAAGTGCCAGGATAGGCTCCAAAGCTACACAGAGAAACCCTGTCTCGAAAAAACAAAAAACAAAAAATAAATAAAGAAAGAAAGAAAGAAAGAAAACCAACTTTTTTTTTTCTTTTTAACTAGAGGAAAGGCAATCTTTGGTGATTATAGTTTTGATTTTCTTTTTTTTTTACTTTTGATTTTCTTTTACTTTATCAACAGTGTATCTTTTTATGAATGAGATTTGCAATGAAAATGCCTTTCAAAGTGGTATGCTTAGTGCTTCAGGAGGCTCGTTTGCAAGGCTGAGCTGTTTATTTTATATCGGAAGTTATAAAACAAAACCCTTTTTGCTAGTAGCTATCATCTGTGGCAGTTCACTGAAAGAGGAGAATAGGAAAGTTCCTAAAAAGCGGAGTTATGAATCCTCTCCTGGAATAGTGTGAAAGCAAGTTCTAATGCATCGATAATTTGTTTAGGGAAAGAGGGCCACATTTTGTGAAAATGTTGGTTGCCTTCATTAGAAAAAAATCAACTGCCAAAGTCCTAGCTAAGACCAACAAAAGCTGTCAAGACTAACCCAGATGGCACCTACCTTCCTTGATAAAAATGAAAGATTAAAACCAGATGCAAGTGTGAGCACTCACAAAGACACAACTCCATGTGCCTGCTTCCACCTGTAGCATTTTGTAACAGAACAACTATGTACTAGGCCACAGCTGATCCTGTTAGTGAGGTTTTCTAGCTATAATAAAGTCCCCAGAGATCATCTAGAGATAAATCATGAATTAAAGATATTGAACTTGTGTATGAAATAAATTTGAGCTCCAGTTAGCCCAAAGATGCCTCTGCATTAAGAAGCCATGTCACGCCACACCCGACAG
This sequence comes from Cricetulus griseus, assembly GCF_003668045.3. Classification (NCBI taxonomy): domain Eukaryota; kingdom Metazoa; phylum Chordata; class Mammalia; order Rodentia; family Cricetidae; genus Cricetulus; species Cricetulus griseus. The sequence goes on along the minus strand of NW_023276806.1, from coordinate 140,500,074 downwards.
GTGTAAGGCATCATTCATTTACTGTATGGCTGGTGTAGGATAGCTTCTCAGCTCTCTGAAAATTTATCTCCATTCATTAATCATATTTGGAGTTCTACTGTGTGCCAGATGGGTCGCTAGAACAGATATTTTCCTGACTTTGTTTGCCTTTTCACAGAGGTCAGTGTTCAGCAAACTGGGGTTCATGGGCCTTTGGAACAAGGGCAGAGTTGTGACAAAGGCTCCGTGTACTGACTTTTTTCGTGGCTTATGAGAAACACCTGAAGGAAGTAACAGGAGAGGAAGCATTCATTATAGCTCATGATTTGAGGGGATGCAGTTCATCATGGTGGAGAATGTGTGGGAGCAGCCAGCTCTGTGATGGTAAAAGCATGAGCCAGCATGCTTACTCTTGATGGGTCAGGAAGCAGAGAGAGATGAACTCACCCGGCTCTCTCTCCCCTGCTCCTTTAATTCAATCTGAGCACCTAGCTTTCGAGAGAGTGCCACTTACCTTCAGGGTGGGTATTGACAACCTCTGAAAAATCTTCATAGACAGGTGAGCTGTGCGTCCTAGTGATTCTAAATCCAGTCAGGTGGACACTGAAGAGTAACCAGCACATTCTGAAAGCTTAAATAAATTACTTATTTGGTTTAGGTAAACTGATGCTGTGTCTACCTGGTGACCATGGCGGTGTTTCATGGCGAGGTGGAGATTGAGGACTTTGAATATGACGAGGACTCAGAGACCTATTTCTACCCCTGTCCCTGTGGGGATAATTTCCCCATCACCAAGATTTGGAGAATGGAGAAGATATGGCAACATGTTTTAGCTGGTCTCTCATTATAAAAGTGATTTATGACAAAGATCAGCTCATGTGTGGAGAAACAGTCCCAGCACCTTTAACCAACAAAGCGTTGGTTGGTTAAATGCTGAAGAAGCCCCAAGAACCCAAATCCCGAGTATTAGGAATGAGCCCAGGTGGATGGGTCGAGTGCTGAGTTAACAAGCTCTATATAGGACAGCTGTCTTGTAGCTTGCTTCCAGGAGTGTGCATCTTCATCAGCCACTGAATTCATAAAAAAGAAATGAGCCTGTGACACGTCATATCCGGATTTCATGTTTACACAGAATTGGAAGGATTCTTAATTGTCCATCTGAATTTAAAGGGAAAGCCTTTTCTTTCTCTCAGTTGCATCATTTGAATATCTTAAAACTAATTCATTTTCTGAAAACAACATTGTCCACTTCAGTCCCAAGGCTCTTAATTTTTTAAATATTTGTTATTTTATTTTTTAAATACTTATTTGATCTTCTGCAGCTTGAAAGAAAATGGCCCCCAAAGAGAGTGACTCTACTAGGAAGTATGGTCTTGTGGGAGTAGGTGTGGTCTTATTGCAGGAAGTGAGTCACTGTCGAGGCCAGTTTTCAGGTTTTATGTATGCGCAAGCCATGCCCAGTGGGTCAGACGTGATTCTCTGTTGTCTATGTAAGATGTAGAGTTGTCACTCAGCTCCTTTTCCCATACTGTGTCTGCATGCTGCCATGTCCCACCATGATGGTAATGGACTGACCCTCTGAACTGCAAGCTGCCACCTCAATGAAATGTTTTCCTTTGTAAGAATTGCCCTGGTCATGGTGTCCCTTTGCAGCAACAGAAACCCTAACTAGGACAACCTGCTTTAGTCTAGTTTCTTTCTGAAGCAGCAAACTTAAGATGGGTATAAGAAACACCCAAATAGCTGACTCAGACACTAACAAAATTCAACGTCTGCTCCAATCACTATAAAACATCTTAGTTCTTCTAAGGATATATGCTTGATAAAAGACAATTTAAGGTGTTTATTTGGGGAGCAGGTTGAATGTCTTAATCATGTCCTAATCAACATGACAGAATAAGTAATAAAGTATACCACTCTTTAATGATGGGATCAAAGCATCTTTTGGGGGGTGGATTATACTAAGAAATCAATGTTGGAAAAGAAGAATCACAGATAAGAGAAAGACTATAGCCAACCTGGCAGAATTTCTAATTTTTTTCTGGCCAAGGAGTTTGATGGACATCACAGGCAGACTGCTATCCCCTTGGAAACTAGTTAGCCGGGAGAAATGGAGTTTTTTTTTTTTTTTTTTTTTATCTTATGAGATAGAATTCAGGGGCAGAAGGCATAACACTATCACTGTGTCAGCACATTTCCAACTTCAGCATTGCCTTTGTAACTTTGAGCTACTTGGGGAGGCCTTGTCTCTAATTTTGGGCTTTAAAGGGGGTCTCTGGGGAAGATGTGGGACTTCAGGTGAATTTATAGTCTGCTTAGTTATAATAGATACATCCCCACATTTCCCATGCTATCAGCTTCCCTGACTGTGTCTGTGGCAGCTCACCTTCCTGGAAGGACACCAAGTGGGTGGCTAGCTTTTCAAAATCATGTTCAGGTATCTACAAAGACATGGGTGTACTCTTCACATCATACAAAGTGCTAAGCTAATTGTGTATGAAAGGTATCTTTCAACTAGTTTTTAAGCTCTTGGGGAAAATGGCTTCACTGAAACTACTTTGTGTTGGAAGGAAAAAAATGAGAAATTGAACAACTTTAATTTCATTAAATCCTTAAAAGATGCGTGACCTCATTTCTTTAATTAAATCAGCCTCACTTGTTCATAGTAGGATTTATGCTATCGAACTTGGTGAAACATAAATTGTCTGGAATAGGGGTGACCAATTCAGGCAAATAACTTCATTTGATCCAGGAAAAATAAAGTCAATACTCCAACGAGAGAAATAACATCCCGGCAGAGTGAATTTATTAGAAAATGAGAGGCTTGAGTGGATTAGGCAGGTCTCTGATTTCAGTACTTTGACCTTCCATCTGGGCATTTCAGCTGCATTGCTCAACTCTCTAGGACCTTGACTTCATCTCAAGAAATGTTTGCCTTCGTTTTACAGCTTTTTGTCCTTTTAAGAAAAAACAAGCATCCTGATTGGCTAAAGCATAGTTAGAATTTCTATTTTTTTTTTTTTACTTGAAAAAACAACCAGGATTTGGAGAAATTCACTTGCTTTCTTTGACAATTGCTCAATGATAATACTGTGTCTACATAAGAGCTGTGAAGTACTCAGCTTGAAGCAGATGGAGGCTGCAAGTAGACACAGTAAGACCATTCCCTCCTTTTAGAAACTTACCCTTATTTGTTCCTTTTAGTTCTGCCACCAGCTCTTTGTCATCTAACTTGATTGAGTAAACAGCTGGCATGGTCCTGATTTTGTATCTATCCCAGAGTCAGGATCTGGAACTATTGCCCATACACACACACACACACACACACACACACACACACACACACACACACACACGGGTGAAGAAACTGCACAGTATTAGGTAAAGCTAAACACCCACCACTCACTCCTTCATTCCTCCTGCTTGCAGCTACAAGTCTGGGCACTGAGGACTCCGAATTCACCAAGTATCAGTTATGTACTTGGCACGTTGGCGGGTATATCACCTGTACAATCCCATTTAGTCCTCAAAATATGTTTAAGAAAAGGAGACTGAGGTTTATGGGACAATTTTAAGATGGCCTGGTCAGGTGTTTTTTGTTTGTTTGTTTCTTTTCTTTTTCTTTTGTTTTTGTTTTTGTTTTTTTTTTGGAGACAGGGTTTCTCTGTGGCTTTGGAGCCTATCCTAGAACTTGCTCTGTAGACCAGGCTGGCCTCAAACTCACAGAGATCTGCCTACCTCTGCCTCCCAAGTGCTGGTATTAAAGTAGTGCACCACCAACACCCCCAGCCAGGCCAGGTGTTTTTTTTTTTTTTTTTTTTTTTTTTCAACTTTTTTCTTTGAATTAGAAACAGGATTGTTTTACATGACAATCCCAGTTCCCTTCTCCCTCCAGTCCTCCCCTACTCCCACCCCCAACTAAAACCCTATCTATCACATATCCTTTCTGCTCCCCCTGGATGGTGAGGCCTTCCATAGGGTGTCATCAGAGTCTATTGTAGCCTTTGGGATAGGTCCCAGACCCACCCCCATGTGTCTTGGCTCAGGGAGTAATCCTCTGTATGGAATCAGGCCAGGTGTTTTGAGTAAAGCAATGTATGTCTAAGACTGTGGTCCTGGCACATGGTGCTCCACCCCTCTCTGCCTCATCTAATCTTTTCTCTTTAATTTCTAACAACATTACCATTTACAGTGATCTTTTAGCATGGATTTGTAAAACATGACTCATCATCTAGCTTTTCGGTCAAGTGTTTATTTTATTTTAAAAACTCCTTAATATTTGTTGTTCAATTTGCACAGAGCTGTACAGCTAAAATCTGGCAATCATCAAGGATCTGTATATTAAGGTGAAGACAAAATCATTTCATCATGCACATGAGGGAGACCTTAATTTAATTTAGCATCTCTTCATCAAGACGCTTTGTAATATAATAAAAATATGTCCTTGAGTGGGGGCCAGGTTCTTAAGACCTCACATAAAGAGTTAAGTTTAGTTCTCCTTTTGTACTTTTAATGTTAACTTATGGCTTTTTCAAAGCAATAATATAATAATAAATTTCATGATTATAGCACATTGGGATATGTTTTCTTCAAGGCTAATAAAGCCATCTCAACTTAGTGACGGAAAGTAGTTTTCTTTACTTGGTCTTTTATTCCTGTGTGATTTCAGTAGATCCGAAGAAGGAACACAGGTTTTTAAATTTTATTTATTTATTTATTTATTTATTTATTTATTTATTTATTTATGTATTTTGGTGCCAAAGGAAAATATTATTTCTTGACCGAAATCGTTTTCTGGATCCTATAGAGTTAGTGGCAGTTCAATGATTTTTTTGTCCCAAGAAATTATTTTTTTTATTAGTTCAAATTAGAAACAAGATGGCTTCACATGTCAATCCCTTTTCCCCCACTCCCACCAGCCCCCTTCTACTCCCCAGGGAGGGTAAGGCCCTCCATGGGAGCTCTCCAAAGTCTGTCATATTATCCTGGGCAGGGCCTAGGCCTCCCCCATGTGTCCAGGCTGAGAGAGCATTCTTCCACGTGGAATGGGCTCCCAAAGTCCTTTCTTATGCCAGGACTGGCCTATTTCATTATAATAATCTCCAGTTCCATCCATTTTCCTGTGAACAGAATCCTTTCATAAATATATATACATATATATATATATAAATTATACATATATAAATATATATATACATATATGTACAATGCAGACATATACATGTATATGTATATGTATATGTCTGCATTGTACATAAGCAGTTCATTTTCTTTATCAATTCATCTGTTGGTAAGTGAGTATTAATAATACTTTAAGTATTATTAAGTGAGTATTAATAATACTACCTTTATTAATAATAATAAAGACACTTTTTAAGTGAAGAAAAACGAATTGTTAATAAATCAGTGAAAAAGTGTTCACTATTTTTAAGCATTGAAATAAACATCAAAACTAATATTGAGGAACTGAGCATGATAACCCATGTCTGAAATACTGGGTGAAGACAGGAGGACCAAGAATTTAAGGTCATCTTTGGCTACATAATGTGTTTGAAGCCAGTTTGGGTTATGTGAGAGCCTATCTCAAAAACAAGAAAAACAAACCAACAACTCCTTTCCCTAACCAAAAGCTGAACGAGTTTTATCTTTCCTCAGTCAGAATGGCCACCATCAAGAAAACAGGTTACAAATCCTGGAAGGACAGGATTGGGGAGGAAAACTCACTCAGTACCATAAGAATCCATAAATTCATCCAGCAAATATGTAAATCAACATGGAGGTTAATCAAACATTAAAAACACTGTGTTTGATCAAACTTTTTAAAACCAAGTGAGATTTTTCTATTTGGTAAAAGATAATCTCATTTTTAGTTAGTGTCCTTTGGTCCATAAATTTCTCCATTAATCTGTTAAGTCAATGAATCCTGCTGACTCCATGAAACTTTCTATGGAATGCTGAAGAAACTTGTGTCTTCACCTTCCTGGAAAGAGCTACTTTCTATAGTTCACATCCCTTATAAAGCAGGGCATGAGTAACAAACCCACTGTTTAAAGTCTAACTTCCGATGCTCAGCAGAGAAACATGGCATCATTCTAGGCAGAGTCTAGGACTAATGTTTCTTCCATTGTAAGTAATTAATAGAATTACTTCTATTGGTTTCTTGCCATTGGTTTGGGTCCTAACATTGAACTTGCTAGAGCAAATCACCATGCTCTCCACTCAGGGCCAGGGAACCTTCCTCTGGGAGGTTTCTAAAAGCTTAATTCAAACAGACTAACTTCCCGAGATGTAATAATCTGACTTCTAACACCTAGAAATCTTTCTTGGTTTCTTTTTAGTATCTCACTGGTTAGGCATTTTCCATCAATGCACCAAAAAGAGAAAGTGTTTTTGAGTTTTGACCACCCTGATTAGTAAAAACATTACAGCACAAAAGCACTTAAATTTTGTATGCTTTAAAGATCAAGTAATTAAAAATACCCTTTGTTCTTACTTTTATGTGTAGGAAAATGTTGAGGTTAATTCTCTGACCATGTGGGATAATTTGACTCTCAATCAGTAAATTTAAAAGATCTTTCATAACATAAAAGGCTCCAGTTCTGCCAAGGACAAATGACTGGCACTGAGATTCCTTTGTTAGCTTAAGTCATTGATATGTAAAACAAAAGAAAATTCTTTGGCAGAAAGCTGTGGAATGTCCAGATGGTTTCTATCTATTTTCTCATTGATCATATAATTAAAATCCCCTTTAATCATCAGAAAAAATTGAGATAGAATGCTTGTAATAGAACACTACTATGCTTTGAAGAAATTCTTCTTTGGTGGTAGATTCACTACTAATGAACTACCGGCAGCTTTTTGTAAATTTGTTTATATGCCCAGGTGGTCCACTTCAGATGAGAATACCTTTGTAGCATTATGTTGGTTGTGCCAAATAAGGTCAAAATTTGGGCTATTGAACAATAACCAAATGAATATAATTTATCACCAATCAATGGATTTTTGGTGGTGAAGGGAGATTCACACCTTTAATGGATTAAGAAGAGGATGACATTATTTGTGAGGCTAATTACAAAGAAGACACTGATAGATTAGTCAGTAAACAAATAGTTTGTATCTTGTGGTGTAGAATTGTCTGCTCAGGGAATACATACAGGAACTATTTGTATCCTGTGAGGCTATGTGTTTGACAATATTGGTCAATAGAACTAACATTTCTATGAATTCCTTCCTCCCAAATTCCACCTGCTGATCAGTAGATTCTTAATTGTCTATATATCTAGAATCTGAACATATGTGCATGGTTTTAGTTGTTTTTTTTTTAGGGTGAGTGATGACTTCCGATTCTGTGGTCTCCTTGTATGATCTCCAAGTGTATGTGTTTATTATCTATTTCTCCTGTTTATGAATGGTGTTAATGATAGTTTTAAAGTGGAAAACCATACAATTCTACTGATTGACCCATAATCCCATTCTTATGTTTTTACCTATGGTCTTTATTTTGGGACAAGGAATGATTTTTTTAGAATGGCCCCCAGGGACTCATGTATTTAAATGCATGGTCAATAGAGAGTGGCACTATTGAGAGGGATAAGGAGGTATGGCTTGGTTAGAGTAGGCATAACCTTGGTGGAGGAAGTGTGTCACTGGGAGTGGGCTTTGAGGTTTCAAAAGCTCAAACCAGGTCCAGTATCTCCTTCATCCTGGGACCTGTGGGTGAATATGTTGAACTTTCAAACTACTTCTCCAGCATCATGTCTGCCTGAATGCTGCCATGCTTCTTACCATGATGACAATGGACCAAACCTCTGAAACTGTAAGTCAGTCCCAATTAAATGCTTTCTTTGATAAGAATCCATGGTCATGCTGTTTCTTCGCAACAATAGGGCACTGGCTAAGACAATCTCTTTTCTAAAAGTCTAAGGAAAAGGCTATGGTAGATCTGATCACCAGGTGGCTGAGTTGCAGTTGCTGGGTTCAGAGAGAAGGCAAAAGGGAAAGTTGCTGAGAGGGCTTTGTTTCTTGTGGCTCTTTTGCAAGCCTATGTGATTTCTGCTGGTATGTGTCTCAAATCACAGACCCAAAAAGCACAGGAGAATAGGGTGGAAAGCAATGATCCTAATAACTGTTATAGTCATCAAGCTCTCTCATGCATTGTTTCATTTAACCTTTACAACAATACCCAGAGAGGAATACCACCATCTTTGTTCCACAAATGAGGATGGGAATCCAGGAAGTCAAATAATTTGGAAGACCTGCAATTCATCTTGGGTAACAGCTTCATGGGATACTTCCTCAAATATTTGTTCTACATTCAATAGTGCCAGTGTTGCATTAGCAAGCACCATTGTTGGCCAGCATCCTAGCAGGACCTTGGAAGAGCCATGCCAATGCCAGGGAGTCTCTCTGCAGTCACTGTTAGGAAAAATTGCTGTCTTACATAGTCATCTGCTTGAAAGACACAGAAATGTCTCAATACATGCTTTCCATGTCCAAACCAAGATTCTCTCCTCTCTCTCTCTCTCTCTCTCTCTCTCTCTCTCTCTCTCTCTCTCTCTCTCTCTCTCTGTGTGTGTGTGTGTGTATGTGTGGTGGGGTGTCATACTTTCAGTTGGTATGTGACTATTTTGTTGTTGTCTGGGGGATGCTGCAGTATGATCTATTATTTAGCACATTACTTTATTTAGTCGTAAATATGAGGGAGCAGATAGCACTATAGTTCATAAAATCAAAGTCATATCCTTCTCCCAATAGATATTTTAACATTGCTAAACTAACACATCTCTTGCAATTGATGTTGCATTGCATTACATTTAATTGGCTGGACTATTTCCTTTCTTAGTGGTGCCTGAAATAATAGCACAGTGTAAAAACTGATTTTTTGATGCAATGGAAGATAACATTTCAATTTTCTACAGGCAACTGTGGAGTTCAATTTGTTTCTAAAGACTGGCTATGACATTTGATGGTTAATTTCTGAGAAAATCAACTTCTTATTCATTCTGGGTATGGCTGGGCCAATATTGTCCAATTTTCCTTATAATTACATTTGACATAAGACAAAATTCTGGACAATGGAACTCAAATGGCTCACTGAACCCATAAAAACCACTGGATTTTCTCTACTTTTATTTTCCCAAGTGTGTCATCTGGATACCAGTATGCAGGAAAACCCGGGAACTTCATGATGAAGGTGACTGACCTGCAATTAAATGCACAAACAACTGTGTAGAATGGAGTTGTCTGTTATCCTTCACATTTTCTGGTCCATTAATTGACTGTTCATGAGAGACAAACATATTGAAAATTTGGAACTAAGGTGTTGTACATACTTTCTGTTATCTTTAATATGCTAGAAGAAATGAGACTCAAACTTTATCATCATAATTCTAAAATCTGTCTTTTTAAACTAGCATTTCTTAACATTAACAGTGTAATGATGAATGAAACTATTTATTGTGGAAGAAGTTTGGGAAATGGTTGAGCAAATTTCTTGATATATGACAAAGCTACAACTAGCATTCACTATGAATTCCATGAAACTGTCGTGTGTGGTTTTGATAGTTCTCAATGACACTTTGAAAAACATTGAATATTTTCTATATTAAGATGTCACACTTTATATAAGGCCATATTTTTCTTATTAATATATATTCATTATGCAAGACAATGGTAGTCACTAGGACGTTTTTAAATATGTATTTCATTTGTTAATCTCTGATTATATTCAGTCGCATTGCTCTCTCTTCCTTATTGCCGTTCTATTGGTTTCTTTATTTTCCTCTAGTACTCCTTCTTTGTGTATATCTTTAAAAATACCTTATATTATACATGAGAGAAAATATGTATTTGTCTTTCTGCATCTGGCTTATTCTGTTTAACATGAAGAGCTCTAGTTCTAGCCATTTTCTTGCAAATGACATAATTTCATTCTTTTTTATGTCTGATGAAACTCTACTAAATATACACATTTTTTTTATCCATCAATCTATTACTGCTGACAGGCACCTGGGTTGGTTCCATTAATGCAATTGTGCATACAGCTGCAATGAACAGAGGTATACAGGTATCTGTGTTAAATTCTGATTTGGATTTCCTTCCTGGAGGTATATATATCCTCTCCTGCATCATTGCCAGCATTTGTTGGTTGTTTCCTTGATGCCATCATTCTGATGACCGTGAGACAAACATTCAACAAAAGTTTGGTTTGCATTTCCTTTAAGGATAAGGGTGCTAAGCACTTTTCATGTATTTACCAATCATTTGTATTTCTTTCTAGAACTCTCTCCCCAACTTACTTATCCATTTATTGGTTGTATATTTTGGTATTTAAGTTTATGTTCTTTGTGTCTAGACATTAATTTCCTATTGGAAAGGTACCTGGCAAAGATTTTTCCCAATCTGTAGGCTGTCTATTGACTCTGTTAATTTTTTCTTTTGCTGAACTAAAAATTTTGAATTTTATGCTTTCTCATTTATCAACTTTTGCAATTATTTCCTGGGCTATTGGAGTCTTACCAAGAAAGCCATTGGCTATGACTATATCTTATGCCTGTATGTTATTCCTATGTTTTCTCAGAGTCCAGAAGTTTCTAAGGTTTATGTTTTACATTATTTAAGGTATTTGGTCCATTTTGAATTGATGGTCACACAGTATGAGGAATAAGGGTCTAGTTCTAATTGTCTACATGTGAATACCTAGTTTTTCCCAATGAAGATGCTGTCTTTTTTAAAATATATGTGTTTGTCACTTTTGTCAAAAATAGTTGAACTTACATAAGCTTTCTTTGGGGGTGGGGAGTTTCCTGTATTCTGTTCCATTTGTTTTTATGTTTACTTTTGTGCCACTCCCTCTCCCCCACCCCCAGCCTGTTTTGTTCCTATGGCTCTATGGCATAATTTGAAGTCAGCTATGAAGATACTTCCAGTTTGGTTCTTTTTGTCCAAGATTGCTCTGCTGGCTATTTTTATGTCAACTTAACACACTCTAGAGTCATTTGAGATGAGGGAACCTCAGTTGAGAAATGCTGTCACCAGATTGAGCCGTAGGGATTTTCTTGATTAATGATTGCCGTGGGAGGGTCCAGTCCACTGTGGGTGATGCTATCCTAGCCACAGGGTCCTGGATGGAACAAAAAATCAAGAGGAGCAAGCCATCGGGTGCAAGCTAGTAAACAGAACTTCTTCATGGTTTTGGCTTCAGTTTCCTGCCCTGATGACTCCCTCTGCAATTTGCTGTCATCTGGAAGTGTAAGACAAAACAACCTTCTTCCTCAACCCATTTTATCACAGAAATAGAAACCCTTACTAAGACAATTGCTTGGCTGTAATCTTTTTTTTTTTTCTGTAAAGAAACCAGTGTTATTTTGAAACAGATTATGTTGTAGATAACTTTTGGTAATACAGTCATTTTCACAATATTAAGTCTACCAAAACACATACCTTCTTTAGGTTTTTCTTCGGTCATTTAAAATAGTCACTGTAGACATCTTTTACCTCCTTGGCTTGGTATATTTTTAGGCATTAATTTTTTTTGAGGCTATTGTGGATGGGATTATTTTCCTGACTTTTTTCTCAATATGCTCATTGTTAGTGTGACCTCTGTCTGGTGATTTTTTTTATTATGCCACTTTGTAAAACTAATTCATCAGGCTGAAGATTTTCCTTTTGGAATATTTGGGTATTTTGAGTCTAGGATCACATTATCTGAAAATTAGAGAGACTTTTATTTCCACTTTTCTATCTGAGTTCTTTTTTTTTTTCTCTTGCCTTATTGCTTAGGTTAAGACTTAAAGCACTGCATTAATTAAGCAGAGAGAGAGTCATTGCCCCTTTTCATTCATGATTTTATAGAAATACTTTCAGTATTTCCCCCATTTAGCATGATGTTGGCTACAGGATTGACATATACAATTTTTATTATGTTGAATATGTTCCTGCTTTTCCTAGTTTCTTGAGGACTTTTATTGTGAGGGGATGTTGACCTTGTGAAAACTCTTTTCTGAATCTCTTCTGATGATCATGTGATTGATGGTCTTGAACCTGTATTATATTTATGGCTTTATGTATGTTAAACCATTATTGCATCTCTGGATTGAAGTCAAATTGATTTTTCTAATGCAGGGTTGATTTCTTTTTTTTGGCTAATACCTGGTTGAGATTTATATCTTTGTTCATTAGGAAAATTAGTCTATAATATTATTTATTTATGATTTTTAATATCTTTTTTTGGTAGCTGGGTAATTCTGGCCTAAGACTGAGAATGGTAGCATAGTTCTGAGAAAGTCTCTAAATGTACTAACCTTGCTTCTGTAGTTCTGCTTCTGGCTAACTTTTATTGTTAACTAAAGTATATCAAACCAAAGTATGGTTTTTGCACTTAAAATCCCACCCTCGGAAAGGCTTGGGGTTACACTGGGATCCCAAATACCCAGTGTAGTTTCTGGCCAGATAATAAAGACTTTCTATTGGCTTAAACCTGTATCTGTATAGTCTTCTCTGATAGAAGACTACCCTACAACATTCTCATATGGAAAAGTACTTGAATGGAATATGGAATGTGTCCTGTATACTGAACATTCTCATATATATTATATATAATATATATGATTTATATAATATTATATATGATACATATTTCAGCTTGTTTGGCCTCTCTTTAAGTGTTAGTGGTAAAATCAAATAGATGGCTTTCTTTCAAACTTTTATCTTTCATTACAGATAGATTGCATACTTTTTTTGCCAAATGACAAGGTCTTGTTCCAGAAACAAAATGTTTTTGCCTGAACTTAAATGAAAAGCAGATACTGAAAAGACTTTAAACTGAAAAATAATAGATTTGCTGGCATCAGGTACTGAAGGGGCTGCTCATTATTTAGATTTCTCAAAAAAATTGGCTATGCTTGTTAGTATAGGGTCCAAAAATTCTCTGGAAATTATCTTCTATGTTAACCATAAAACTACTAAACAGTTTATTACTGTCAAATTCACTTAAAGTGGATAACCTTGATCTCTAAGTAATTCCCTTTAGGGACTAGCCTGTGGTTAGAGTATATTTTAGAAGTCCATTGTTAAGCATCTCAATAAATCAATACGATGCAGGAAAACATATTTCTGTGGAAATTTCCATGCTTTCATTATTCTTTGCATACTATGAAAATAAGTGATTCCTGAACTAGAGATCTGGGGCTAACGTTCTCTTAGTTTAAAATATAGTTTATAAATGCTGATGGAAAGAATGCTGCCATGGGCATTTGTTTTCCTTTGTGTTCATTCTCTGTCTTCATGCTCGCTAAGTTTACCTTTAACTATTGTCAACATAGATTAGTTTTGGTATTCAGTCACACCTCTAGCCTACTTACTTGCCAGAAGAACACTGAAGGCATTAGCTGGGTCCTATAGAGTCTGATAGATGTTATTGTATAAATCATATAGAGAGCCTCCAATAATGATTTTTAGCTGTAGGTGAACAACCACCACATTTGCCTACTATTAAGGGTTTGGAACAATTGATCATACTCTTGGTTCAGTAAGATATACTAAAATTGCATGGAAAATGCCTAGCCCAGCAGCACCATAATTTATTAAATACATGTATCTAGAAGAGCTTAATGGTTCTAGCAGTTGGGACTGGTTGAAAGATTGATTAGTTATTGATTTTTCTTTAAAAAGATAATGACTTTAAAGACTACCCACTTGTTTAGAATAATTGTAGATTATACTATATCCAAACCATAGAATTTATTGTAGCCTCCAGTCTTGGTTCAGTAAGACTGAAGACACTACATACCAAGAATCTCATATAGGGATACATTTGGCCTTTCAGACTAAGGGTTCTGTGTCTGTGTAATGAATCAATTAATCAGCTTTGGAGAGAAAATACAGAATACAGAACAAAATTTTATGTCTGTAATGGGCATGCACAGTTTTCATTTCCTAAGCAGTATATCATAACAACTATTTACATAATACTCCCATTGTGTTAGGCATTATAAATAATTTAGAGGAGACTTGCAGCATGCAAGAGAATGTGTGTTGTCTATATATAGATATTGTGATGGGACATAAGCACCCATAAGAGTCAGTATCTCTAAAGGATTCTGGATTCAATCCCTTGCAAATAGCACAGGACAAATGTATTTTAAATGGTTTATTTTCCATTTGCTTGCTTTCTGTGTTGTGACGTTTACGTCTAGGGGTCACTAAACATGTTTCCACTTTTCTGTGAATTCGAGAAGAGTGGTTTTGAAGTTCCCTATGCAAGCTTTTGCTGAGGATCCAAAGCCCAGGTTTTACATGCCTTGAAAAATAAATATCTTGTCAACACTTCTTACTCCCTTTTATTTTCCCAGGGCTGTGGCTTGTAAAACAGGCATGATGTGTATTGGCTTTCTCTTGGAAATGACTTTCTTCCTCTCATGAGATGCTGTAATCCAAAGCCCCAAGAGCTTGGTCTATCCAAACATTGCTTGTCCTAGCATTTGTTCTAGCAGAATATAATTACATAGAACAAGAACACCTATTGGATACCTGGAGACTCTGAGCTTGGACAATCAATTGTAGGAGAAGACCCAAGTTCCTAAATACTGGCATAGTTGCCCGTTTTTTTTACAATTCTAAGAATTAGTTTCATGCAACAGGACTAAAGTGGATAAGCCCTGTTTTTCTACCTAAATATTTCATGTGTTCTTTAAAACTAATAGATGAAAGCTATACAAGAAATATTTTTTTAACTTTGAAAGAGCAAATTTATGGGTTTTCTTTTCAGATGGTGACAGGGATATCAGGGAAAGTGAATTTTAATTTCTAACCATTGTTCTTAAGATTTTGCTTCTCAGTGATTTTATTTTTAAAATGGTTACTAGACTTCTGTATAGCCCTAAACAATGGATAGCACATTGTCTACACGCTAAGAAATGGAAATCACATGTCATCTTTGTGCAGAAATAGGACATCTTCTGAGTTTATTTCTATCAAATTGTGTCTCAGTCATATGTGCTAAAGAATTCATTCCCATCTGTCTGCAGCTTTTCAAATGGAACCACCCAGGAAGTCCAATTGTCAATGGTTAGCTGGTGTTTAGACAGTCGTGAATATAAAATGTGTGTAGTTAAATGCCCATGACCAAATGGCCAGTTCCAGAGACATCAGATCTTAGGGACAGGTAAACATAGGCTGAGGCTCTCATGAGACAATGCATAAATATTGCCCCTCTTATTGATGGTATTTTCTCTGGCATACAGTTTGAAAGGAGGTGGTAACAGTATCAGTTTTATACTAGGTTTTAATACTGAAGCAAAGAAAACATGTGGTCCCCATGGCTCCCAGAGGAGGACCCTAAGTCTTTCGTTATACTTTACTCAGCAGATGAATCAAATACAAGACTCTTAAGCATCTTGAGTTTTCAGAGTTCTGCGTGAGGAAGAGAATTTGAGGAATTGGACCTCCTTGTGAAGTTCACAGACACTAATGGGGGAAGTGGTTGTAGTGTTGCTGTGCTCTGTGACTGCATCCTGATGTCTTCACGACTTCCCAAGTTATCTTTGAAGTGAAGGGAGAACTTGCTGTTCTTTGAAAGTGCCAAGATCCCGTGCTAAGCTGCCCGGGTTTGCATTTGCAGTTCTTTCTGCCAGGAATATTCTTTTCCAAAATCTCAGACTGGCTTGTTTCCTTCCTTCATTCCAGCCCTAGCTCAGATGTCTTTTTTTGAGAGATTATTTTTTAAAAATTATATTATTAATACAGATCACACTATCTGTTCAGTGTTCACAGTAGAGCACTTACCATATAGGTCTGAGATCCAATGCAGGCTTTTATTCATTAAAGTTTAATTTTCCCTCATCTCTAGAATGTAATTCCATGTAGGGAAATTTTCCCAGTTTATGACAGTGTTCCAGTTTCATACACGTCAGGTATTTGACACATGCCTGGTGGGGTGAATAAACAACAGAAATCAGAGTCAAGCCAAACAGGCTACTATATAGGACTTGTGTCATAAGGAGTTATTTGTTATTTTAGTGAAAAGCAACCCCCCAAAGAAGAAATCTACTTCTGATTTGAATATATGCCGATGTCAAATGAAAAGTTGCATTTGCTTACAAGAGACATTTGATAGTGAATTGTATGGGAACAAAGCAAGTCCCATCCTAATCTAAGTGTTCAGTCAAAACAGTCTGGTGCTTTCTTTTCATGAATCAACATTATCCTCATTACTTTGTGCACACATGTATACTGTGCAGTGAAACTCCACCTCTCTTTTGAGGATACACCCAAGCAACAACGAAGCATGATGTAGTCCCTACAGGTAAAAGTGGGAATGAAAAAATCCGTAAAAGTTGTGGGGACAGTATAGCTAAAAGTCTCTTTTGAATCCCATTTTAATCCTTTAAAAGCACATGGCTCAACTGACACACTAATTCTTGAGAATATTCTCGCCATCTTGAGCTTCAAATGCATATTTTTCTATTTTAAATTTAAATTAGAAACAATCTTATTTTATATATCAATCCCAGTTCCCTCTCCCTCCCATTCTCCCATGGCCCCCCCCCTTGACCTCCATTCCATCCCTCTTCTCATCAAAGTCTGTCACATCATTTGGGGCAGGGCCTAGGCCCTCCCCTGTGTATCTAAGCTGAGAGAGTATCCCTCTATGGGAAATGGGCTCCTAATGTCCATTCTAGGGATATTATACTGTTTCATTACCAGGGGCCCCATAAACTGCCCAGGCCCCACAACTGACACCCACGTGCAGGGGGCCTGGATCCGTCCTATGCTGGTTTCCAAGCTGTCAGTCTGGGGTCCATGAGCTCCCCCTTGTTCAGGTCAGCTGTTTCTGTGGGTTTCCCCAGCATGGTCTTGACCCCTTCGCTCATCACTCCTCCCTCTCTACAACTGGATTCCAGGAATTCGGCTCAGTGCTTAGCCATGGGTCTCTGCTTCTGCTTCCATCAGGTACCATTTGCTCATTTACTCTGTTTCCCTTGCCGGCTTCTCCTTCTTGGCCACACCCTTAGAAATTAAACGTTGCTTAGAATTCTACTCTCTGCCTTGTTCTTACTCATCTTCGACATTGCAGCCCACCTTGGTCTTTGCGCTTATCAAGATGTTTTCGCTCATGCTTTCAACAATGACCTGTCTACCAACGTCCAGTCCTGAGTTCCTTGCCAGGGCCTGACTTGTATCAGCCCCACGCTACAGAGGCTATCTATTCCAGACTGATGTCTTTGGGGTTGAAATCGAAGCCAACTAAATGGCCCAGATCCATCCCTGAGTCGGGGCTGGGGGCGGGGGTGGGTGGGTGGGTGCTGAACCGAGAAACTCCTACCCAACATCGATAAAGACCAGACACAGGCATTTTGTCATTTCAGGAAGGCTCTCACTCCACAGGCATTTTGCCATTTCAGGAAGGCTCTCACTCCACAGGCATTTTGTCATTTCAGGAAGGCTCTCACTCCATCCTGGAAACTGGAGTCTCCGGTTTATTCTAGCATCCTCCTAAATAGTTTCCAACGTGGGGTGATCCCAGAAGGGTGATCCCCTCATACTTTATAACTGATAATTTTTGATCCCTGGCAGTTCCTAAGGGTTACTAGGCTTCTTAGCATACATTTTCTGTCAGCACCTCCAAAATCTCCCGTCTCAAACTAAGCCAATTCAATCGTTTCTCCTAACGTCTTTACCCTTTGGTTTCTAGCCATCTAAAGAGTTATCATTTGCTTTCTATTCTCTACCTTACAGGCTGCCTTCTGTGTATTCTCCATCTTGTCAATCACTGCTGATTCAGGCTTCCATCATTTTCCACACTGGCTCCTTGAGAAGCTGGAGTGCCTTTTTCTGGTGATCATACGGATTCATTTCTGTTGACTGAAAATACCCCCCCTTTTTTTTTCACCTGAAGAAATTTCTGATTTCCTTTGAAGGTATAAGAGTTCTGAAATCTGACCCCCAAGCATCTTGGTAGCTCATTGCCCCTTTCTTTCTACCCTTAGTAGCATCCAACCGTTTTCTGCAAATGGACTCTTTCTGTACTTCTCTTTCCCGTGTCTGTGTCTCAGTGCCCAGCGCCAGTCTACCCTTCTCAGTGGACTCTGTTCTTTCTCTCTTTAGTTGATGTCTCTTTATTCCAGCCCATTAGACCTTTTTTCCTGAATGCATTCTCCACATACTTCTCTTTCCTGTTAATGGAATCAGGTTCTGTTCTCTGTGTGTGAGATTTTGAGTCTTTCTAGTAACAAACCCATTTGCCAGTTGAGTCCCAGTTTTAAAAATAAATTTTTATTTAAATTAAAAACAATCTTATTTTACATACCAATCCCAGTTCTCTCTTCCTCCTGTCCTCCCATGCTCCCCACTATCTCCCCACCCCACCCCTCATCTACTCCAAAGGGAAGGTGAGGCCTTCCATGGGGGATCATCAATGGTCACATCATTTGGGGCAGGACCTAGGTGCTCCCCCAGGAATCTAGGCTGAGAAAGTATGCCTCCATAGGGAATGAGCCCATCCATGAACTAAGGATAAATACCAGTTATACTGCCAGAAGCCCCATAGACTGCCCAGTGCTCTTTACTGACACCTGTGTTCAGGTGGCCTGGTTTGGTCCTATGCTGGTTCCCCAGCTGTCAGATTGAGGTTGGTGAGTTCCCACTTGCTCAAGTCAGCTGTTTCTGTGGGTTTCCCCAGCAAGGTCTTGACCTCTTTTCTAATCACTCCTCCCTCTCTGCAATTGGATTCCAGGAGTTCAGCTCAGTGAGTCCCAGTTTTTTTTTTAAATACATTTTTTCATATAATATATTCTGATTGTGAGTTCTCCTCTCCCAACTCTTCCCAGTCCCTTCCCGCTTACCCTCCCCATCCAGATCCATCCCCTTTCTCTCCTTAAAAAGCAAACAGGCATCTAAGGAATAATAATAATAAAACAAATGAACAAATCCAAAGAGGGGGGAAAAACAAAAAAGAAAAAGAGCCAAAGAAAAAGCACAAGAAACCCATGTAGTTATAGAAACACATGTTGCCACACTCAGGAATCCCATTGAAAACCCCAAACCAGAAGATATAATATATATACAAAAGACCTGTAAGGTAGGAGAAAATAACCACCCTGACTTAACATTATGAGACAAAGAACCTCCAAAGATGCTGTTGAGTTCATTTTGTGTTGGCCATCTACTGCTTGGCATAGGGCCTACCCTTAATAGTGGTTTGTTTCCCCATTGAGACTCCCTTGTATCGAGCTAAACTATCATTTGCAATTGGCCATCAACTGGAGGTAACTTCTGGGCTAGGAATGGGGAGTATGTTCCTTTCTTCTTTTGCCTCTAGGGCCCCATCTGGTGCAGACCAGTTCAGTCTCTGTGCATGCCACCACAATCTCTGTGAGTTCATATTGAAGATCCTAAAGATTTTTTCTTAATTTATCACTATTTATCATTTTAAAATTTAAACTTGAAACAGTTCATTTTCCTATTAGTCCACTCAAAAATCAATTTAAAAAAACACCAGTGATAAAAGATTGGCATTACTCTTCAGGGTTTTACTTTTTTTCTGAAAACTCTTTAACAGAATTTATGAATTAATTAATACACAACAGCAGATTATTACTTATGTGATCTGTTGAGATATTTTACACAGCAGGTAACCTCTATAAAATACTATCATATGAAGATGACGAAGTGTGAACTAAAAGAGCAAACATAATAGTCAGAAGATATTATGAAAAGAATTGAGACCTTGTCTGGGGTTTTGCACCATATTTGGAGTCTTTCTGCACCAGCTAAAAAGTCCTGGGTCTGGCTGTGTGTTTGTTACCTACTCCATGTCAAACAATATGCTTCTTCGTCTAGTTGTTGCTCTGTAATTAATTTGTGTTTATTATGCTTTGCTCTGCTTCTCATATATTTCCTCTTCTCCAGTTCTAGTCTTCATCCCTCTCACTGATTACTTTACAGCCTCACACACATTCTTACGTTGCCTCCTGATCAGTGCTTGAAACTAGTTACCAGAAAGGATTCTGTATTCGAGAGAAAAATGTAGTGTTTATGTTTCTGAGTCTGCCTTAGTTTGCATAACATAATTATTTCCAGTTTTATCCATGTTTTTAAATCCACAATTTCATTCTTCTTTAAAAATTCTTTTGTGTGTATGCGCACCACATTTTTAATTCAGTATTTTCAAGTTAGCATGCAGAATAATAGGTTTCATTATGAAGTATTTGTGCCTGGATCATTGCGCTTAATTCTAATTGGTCTCCTTGCCCCCTGCCCTTCTACACAGCCATTGGACATCTTCCTACTGGCCTTCCCACCCCCCCCTGCCCAGTTCTTCAATTTTCATTGCCTACATATTCCTTTATGCCCTTTTCCTTTTCTCCTGATGTTCTCTTTTTCTCTTCTCATGGCTCCCTTTCCAATTCATCATCATCATTATCATCAATCATCATCACACAGAAATAAAACCTAGGTTCCGAGTATGAAAAAAATGCAGTTTTTAGGACACCTTTAATCCTAACACTCAGGAGTCATAGGCAGGTAGATCTCCGAGTTTGTGACCAGCCTGGTTTACAGAGAGAGTTCCAGGACGCCCAGGACTACATAGAGAAACCCTGTCTCAAAATACCCTACCCACCTCCAATTAAAGTACTTATTCCTGGGCATGATTTATTTCATGTAATGGTAATAATGTCCAGTTCATTTTTTCTTTTCGCCTGAATGGAATTCTACTGTGCACACATACTGCAGTACTGCTTTTTCTTTATCTAGTCACAGGCTGGTGGACCTCCAGGCTAGTTTCATTTCTTAGTTGTTGGGTGGACCTTTAGGCTAGTTTCATTCTTAGCTGTGAATAGGCCACCAATAAACAGGTGTACACATATCTCTGTGGTGTGTTGATCTAGAATCCATCTCACTGACTTCATAGAAGCTGCACCAGAAAAAGAGAGAACAGTGAAAACCATCTAGTCAGTGAGATGCGGGCTAAAATAAAACTAGTACTGAACAACAGAAACAAAAAAGTGTAAATAAAACAGGGAACAAACAAAACAAAATACATGACTTGCTATTTCTTCCTAGTTTGGATGAGTGTTCTTTCTCTCTCTCTCTCTCTCTCTCTCTCTCTCTCTCTCTGTTGCTGTTTTGCAGATAGAGCTCTGCTGCTCCCAGTAATACTTGTGAGATTAGCATGTCCCCTCTAATTGAGAGGAGATTCCACATGAGGCACAGTTTTCCATGGAGTCTACAGCCTTCTGTATGGTGTGCCAGGGTTATACTTTCTGCCTTTGAGGCTCTAAGTGGGGAGGATGGAAGGTCTTTCTGCATTTATATCTACAATGGGTGCTTTCTTTCCACCCAGATCCATGGTTTCCTGCTTTAGCCCTCAGATCCCCGAAGCACTGTCCTGAGAATGGTGTGTCTGTGGTGAGACTGTACCAGGTTCAGCATATTTCTGGTGTTTCCATGATATTGTTCACATAGTCATTGGTGGGGTGGGATGCCAATACCAAGGCAGCTCTGGTGATGCCTTGAATGCTGCACCATGCAGATAGAAGAGGACTTCATTTTATGTGGCAGGGGCTGGAAGACAAATAAGCAATAGGGGCCATACTTGCTCTTTGTGACAGCAGCGATCTGGTCCAGGAAGGCTCAGCCCAGTGACTTCTCAATGTCCCACTTAAAAGTAGCAAGTAAATACCAAAAGGACTTGGGGTGCAGATCTAGCCATTAGTAGGTAGGTAGCTTGGTTTCTTTACAGCATTATTTTCTGCTTTAACATGTGTGTCTATTGCATGTGTTGGCCCCTGCAGGCATTCTGAAACCAGTTCTCAGTGCTGCTTGGTTTGGTGTCCCTCTTCCTCTAGTATTCCCTAGTTATTCTTTCTTTTGTTCTTTCTTTATCTCTTGCTTGAGGTCAAGATGGCTCTGGAAAAAGAACTTGATAAGGAACCATGTTAACCTCTACTGATGTCTTGGGAATTATGACTATGAATGTTCTCTAGCAAAGTTCTGGCCTTAGTTAAGCAGCACATTGATTTGACTACTCAGATCCATCATTCTTGACCTCTACCTGTACCCCAGAAGATAATATTTGAGTTTCCTGACTCCCCATGAGAGTGTTGTCATGCGCATTAATGTTTTTAGCTGAGAAGTTAATTGGTGAAGCATCCCACTGAAGGTGTTTCAAACACTGTCCTTAGGGAACCTAATACCCAGACCTGCAACCTTGGCTCAGTGTGAGAAAGGTATAGCCTCACCTAAAGGCATGGGAAACTATAGAGTTAGCTCTTCAGGACATAACGGTGCTTTTGAGCAGAGGGAAAGGCTTCCTCATATTAATGACAAGGAAATAATTCCATGTGATGAATGCATGTACTCTTAAGAGAAGCTGTCCATACCAAAGCTCTTAATGATGTACAAAAACCTTCATGAGCAAAACACGAATGTGTGCCAAATAACATTTTTAGGAAGCATTCAATGAGCTGCAGAACACTAAAAGAGACAGAACAAAGGCTGTGGTCCCTTTACATCAGCCATGGCTTGTGAAGTCTCAGATATGACTCCATACCCAGAGATTGCTCCACTGCCAGAATGGAAAGCCATTTTCAAGGGGACTCCTGGCATCACTTTTAACAGTGCTTTGTGCATGGCCACACTGTGAGGCCCTGTGAAAGTCAGAGGCAGTACTTAAAACCCTTTGCCCCTGGAGGTCCAGCTTTACAATTTAGATTTTCTTTATCCCCAAGGGGGTGGAGGGATGACCTAATTCATTCTTGTTCCTACCTAGCTTTATTAGAAACATCACCACTCCATTTAGCTTAGTTTCTTCCAATAGGCCTAGCTGAGGTGTGCTGGTTTTGCTGGAACCAGTGTGCCCACCACCTGCCTGGGCTTGTGTTTCCTTGAAGTCAAGTACTATTAATTCTTCTGTCATGAACACTAAACCCTTAAGCCTTCTCTGTTTTGACTTAGCACCAATTCAGGAGGTATTTTTTCTTCAAAGTTAAAAATCTGCAAAGGGTTTAAGCATGAGCCTGACTGGTACGTACAACTGTGGACTGGGATGGGGCTTGTTGGTGAAAAACGTTCTGTTTTCATCTCATGAGGGTATTTATGGGACCCCAGATGCTTGTATATTTCGTGTCATCTTTGTTGTAAGTTTGAAGTAAGGCGCTAGTGTTTAAGATTTTCCATATGAGAGTGGAAGGAAAGCTTGAGACATGTTGACAAGTTCTGATCTTTCTACATCATTAATGCTTAGAGACTCCTGGATCCAGCACTGTTGGAGATCTGAAGCAGATAGTTTCCACATGGGCTTAGCTACTGCTGTAGGGTACCAGGGAGCCCTGCTCAAGACCAGGCTGGGCCTCTCTTACTTGGCTACTGTCAACTCTCCTGTTCTCTTGTGCCTCTGACCAATTTGGCTACAGTTCTTGAACACAGCACATGGTCCATTTCATCTTAAAAGGGCTTCCAAACTAGCCTCAAAACTCCTGAATTCTCTGGAGGAATTTTAAATCTTTCTCTGAAGTACTGTGCTAAATCACACATTGTTATGAAAGCAGGCCATAGACTCAGGCTAAACTGGGGAGTAGCTCAGAATGCATGTTTTTCAGTATGTTAAATAGTTGGACAGGTCAGACAGGTTTTTCAGGTGAGGTGTCAATGATCAGCCCTTCTTTTGATCCCTGTTCGGATTTTTTTCTGCCGACTGGGGAGAGAAGATGCATTTACGAAGTGAGGATTGTCAGAAAAGGAAAAATCCCACACTCATCCCAGTTTAGAGACCACAGGTTCTCTGCGGCCACATTCTTCCTCTCTCTGTATTTTTACGGAAAGCAGTAAAGACACACAGTGGGGCCCCACTAGTACTCTTTGGAGAGGCTTTGTCTGTAAATGATATTTTCAAATTCCCACAGCAAGGTGGAGGGCAGACTGGATGCAGGGGAATATGAGTTCAGCTTACATCTCACTTCCTTCCTTTATCCTTATCCTCAGGGAGCCCTCTGAAACTGCCTTTTCCTGCCCTGAATTTATGTTTGTGCTCCACACTGCTTTAAGAATGTTTATTGGGCATCCTTTAGTGGACAGTGGTCTCTGTGCTGGGAACTGTGGGATCAAGTGTTGAATAAAGTAGAAAAATGACAAAGTAGAGAGTATCTGAAAGGTTCAGGCATTATGCTGGCCTGCCCCTGTTACCTGGTGGAACAGGCAGTACCCTGGTCAGCCCAAGGTTCCATGGGAACTAAGTCTGCACGCAGGTGCAGAGGACCTTTAAAAAGACAGATCCCTGCCCATTTACTCTCTCTTCCTCTCTGCTTCCTCTCTACTCTCTCTCTCACCTATGCGCTCTCTCTACAGCGACCGGCCATGGCAGTCAGCCATTTACCCTGTTCCTTTCCTCTTCTTAGTCTCCCTACTCAGCCAGGCCTTATAATAAACCTATAGTCAACATGTCTCATGTCTCAGCATTTCTCTTTTCTTCTTTTTAAACAAAAGAATAACAGTATCGACTTTCAAGGAGTTGACATTCACCCTGCATTTATGACAGGAGCTGTGAAGGTTGGCATTTCACCTGCTTGCCTAGCCTGTCATGGCATTGTGATTACTGCTATGAGATTCAAGGGCCCTAGATGAGAGATGAAGGGTAGTTTGTTCACAAGAATGGCAGTTATAGTGTGAAAGCCCTACAGCATAAATTCCTGTTGTGTGAGTGTGAAGGGGCCAGATGATGAATTCATATAT
The DNA here is from genome assembly GCF_003668045.3 of Cricetulus griseus. Lineage (NCBI taxonomy): Eukaryota > Metazoa > Chordata > Mammalia > Rodentia > Cricetidae > Cricetulus > Cricetulus griseus. Next base: position 140,475,366 of record NW_023276806.1, on the reverse strand, counting down.
AGGATGGGAACTTAGCTGTTAGGAGTCTTTAACATGGTCAGTAAGCACCCCGCCCTTTGTTTGGAAGGGAGGTGTGATTTTTATTATGTCTGATTGGGGGGGGCTGCTTGTGTCAGGAGGAGCCACCATCTTTGTTTTCTAAGGTTGTTGACTATACAAAAGGAAGGTGGGAGAAGGGAGCAGTTATTGCTTCAAGTGTAAGATGTGTAGAAATATAAACCACCTGTGGAACATTCATTTCCAACAGTTTGAAGCAGTAGCCAGAGACTTTAGAGTGGAGACTGCTCTGGTCTTTTGGGATGTGACCACCAAACTGAAAAGGGCTTGTCGTCAGATTGGGCAGAGAAAGAGTGTGGCTGCGCCATGGTCTCCAGTGTGAACATTCCATCAACAGCTCTCAGAGCATCCACAGTCCAGTGACAGCATGAACCATTAGGTATGCATCTCACGCCAGAAGCATCAGGCTGTAGGCAACAGCCAGGCCAGTCATCAGAGTGACCAGGCATCCACCCAAAGGCAGCTGAGGAACTTGGAGGAGGGGTGAGGGTTGGTCATGGAATAATGACACCAAACTTAAACAAAGTCCCTGTGTTTGAATGGAATTAGATTAAATAAGTGTCTCATGTTGGCCAGAATTTTTCTTATTTAAGCTTGGTATACAGGGATTTAGAAATAGCCATATGGAATTTCTTGAAGGTTGGTAAAAACAAAATGTGCTTGTAAACTGCCTGCCAAGTTTCAGCCTTAGTTAATTTTTATGGATGAGCTTTAAACTCCTAAAATACAAATGTATAAAGAAGTGCTGATGTAGACATGAACCTAACTACAAAAACATGCACGGGAAGCCGAGACAAGCATCGTGGAATTTGGCAGAGTGGGTTAGATAATGGTATATTTGATGATAATAAGTTTGAATAGAATTAAATGAAGTAAAAACATGGAAAAACAAAACACACACACACACACACACACACACACACACACACACACACACACACATTCACACAAAAACTGAAAACAACAGCACCCAAAATCCTGGCTGGAGGGATTTATAAAATGAGATAAAAATATGATGAAGCTGGAAATATGGGGACATAGTTTTTATTTCCTACCTATCTAGAGAAACAATTTGACCCAGTGCAAATTGTCTTAGAGTTCTTGAACTGATGCTGCTAATTCTATTTCACCTTTAACATGGAGTGGCTGAGCATTTTATTTTGTAGGCTGCCTCAGAGCAAACCTAACCGTACATTTTGTTGATACGTTTTTTGTTATTAGTTTTAAGCATATTGTGTGCTGGAAAAGAATATGTTTAAATGTATCTTTCAACAGTTTATAAAGCAGTTTTGCATACTTTGTTCTGTTTGATACCACTTGATTTTACTGGAGAGAAATTGTTATCTCCATTCAAGAGATGGAGAAGATGAAGTGTCTTCAATGACTGCCTAACGTCAGATAGTAGGCGGCAGGGAAGTGTAAATGGAGTTGTTAATTCTAAGTAATAAAGCCCAGAGCCAGATATAGAGGAAAATTCTGAGAGATCAGAGAGAAGGAGCAAGCCACCACCACACCTTACTTCCTTAGCATCTCAGCAGACAAGTGAGTTCCTGTTTCTGCGTACTTAAATCCTCTCTCTGCCCAGCCATCTCACTTCCTGTTTCCTTCTAGCTATCTGTCTGTCTGTCTGTCTGTCCAGACCTCCAGACTTCTATGGTTAGCTAGTGGCGAGCTCCATTCTCTGACCTTCAGACAGGCTTTATTTGTGCAAGAAAGATTATCACCATAGGGAAGAACAATGGATTGATGGATTCTAAAAAAAAAAAAAAAAAAAGCTGCAAGCTGATTCACCCTGGAAAAAGTAGTTAAGTTCATTGCTTGTCTGCATGGTGGGATGACAATGTCTGGCTTGGATTCTCTTTGTAATGAAGGTATTTCCATTTGAAATCAATGAAAATGTGCTAACAAATGAATAAATACATAACATGCATGTAAATTTCTATATGCACAATCATAATAAAGATGAGATTTCTGTTATAATATTATACATAGTATATAATTATAAGCCTATAAATTACAAATATAGTATATATATGCCATATATAAAATAGTATATAATTGTATATTAATTATACAATCATGTTTGAATAACTGATGCTCTCATAAATATTCTCAGCCTGGGAACAGAGTATACCTCTTAATTTATTTGGAATACTCAGTAGACCCCATAACTTTGTCTTTAAATATTCTGAAACTTTTTAAAAAAGCACATTACTTCCAATCTGATTGCGAATGAAAAGAATAACAATAGTTTTTTTTAATACCGATAGATATTACTTTCCTAAACTCTAATACTTTTAGTTGAATCACTTGTATTATATGTGCTATATATCAAGATATTTATCTCTTTTAGTATTTATACTACTTTTATTATGTTTTATAAAGAAATTTCAAAACATTATTTATTGATGAACTAACTGAACATTTTGTTCTTAGTATTACATTTAGTGCGAATAATTTCAATATTTTATTGTCTACTATGAAACATGCCATTGAAAACTTTTTAAAAATTGTGTGTCTGCAACAGGACTGACACATATGAACTCGAAGAGATCACATCAGCATGCATAAGGCTTGCATAGATGCAAATGAAAAGGAAGTCCCAGAGTTGAGAAGAGGAAGCAGACAAGAGCTCCCACCCTCAACTAAGAAGCTATCTCCAATTAACAACTACCCACAGATGAAAATCACTACTTTCTCCAAGGGAGTCTCACTGAGTGTACAGTTCACACTTCAGAGCAGACCCCATATCAGATAGAAGGTGGTCAATACAAAATGAACTCAAAGGTATTTTTGGAGAGTTTTGGTCTTTGCATTGCTTCGGCATTTTATTTTCTTATTTACTTCACTAGTCTTTTTCTTGTGTATCATGGTTTCCGATCTTTAGTGTTTATGGATTTTGCTAGTCTTTATAAGCTTTTTTTGCACTTTCTTACTTTATTTTCTTCTTTTTTGTTAGTTTTTCATCTTGTTATAACTTTGTTAGTCCTTTTATTTGCTTGTTTGTTTTCAAGAGAGAGAGAGAGAAGAGAAGGCATGGAGTTGGAAGGGTGGAATGATGCAGAGAATCTGGGAGGAGATAAGGGAGTGGAAGCTGTAATCAGAATATAGTGTATGAAAATGAAACTTTACTGTCAATAAAATATAAAATTTTATCTACAGCTATGCCACCCTGAATGCACCTAATCTCATCAAAAAGCAAAAACAAAACAGAACAATACAAAACATGTGTGTTTGTTCATGTGTGCTTGAACACACCATAGCACACTGTGGGGATCTGAGGATAACTCAAAATTCCTTCTCTCCTTTGATTTTGAAGCAGGGTCCTTTGTTTCCGCCACTGTTGTGCCTACTCCAGGTTAGCTGATTGTCAAGCTTCCAGGCTATTCTCCGATCTTCACTTTCCATCTCCCCATAGGAGTACAAGAACACAGACATTCATCTAGGTTTTAACGTGGGTACTAGGAACCAAATATGGGTCATTCCTCAGCCAACTTTCCCGCTCTGACACTTCTGACAAAGGTCTTTAACGTATTTTTTTTTCTGTTGCTGTTTTTCCTAGCATTTTAATTAGAAATGCAATGTTGGAAAAAATAGATATCCCACAAATAAAAATAGATTTTCAACATTGTGTCTGCCCCATAAATCAGTCTGTATGGTTCTTGATTGGTCTTGGCTCAATTTTAAGCACCGAGCCAGTTCAACAACACACTTTCTGGTCATCGAGACTATTTTTTCTTCTTCTTGGCTTTCATCTAGCATGCTGTCCTTGTAAAGATGTGATAATGAAGTCTTTTCTGAGTCACCAGTACATGACCAAAGGAGTTTTCATGGGACATTAGGGACATTTCACCGGAGGAGGAAGTTCTAACTTGCCAAAGTTCAGGTCAGTCAGTGTTGAAGCTGAGATGGGCCCCAGACAACCTCTGTTTCTGGATTCTCCATCTGCTTCTTCTTTATCTTAAGCACTGAGGATAGGCCCTGTGAGAGTATGCCTTCCCAAGGTTGGCCCCTGTGAGTGTGCCTTTCCCTGCAACAAGCAGAAACAACGCTGTTTTCAAAGTGAAAACAAGTATGCGATAAGATTTTGTTTCTTTGCTTTTAAAAAGATACTTAAATATTTTTCTTATGTTTGTAGTTTTGTTTTTAGTTTGGATAAACTGACTAGATGAGGGAGATTTATATCTCACAAAAAATCCTATGCTGTTTATTCCCTGAAGTTACACAGCCGAGCCAGACATAAGAGGTTATAAATATAAATAACAACTTGCATGCTTGTCTGAGCTCTGAAAAATATAAAGTCAACTCATGTCAGTTTGTGCATGAATGTAACAGGAGCAACAACATATTCTAAACTTCAGTCTTTCTTAAGAAATTGCCAGCATGCTCATGAAGACTCATATCACTGCCAGCATGTACATTATGACTTAGGTCAGTGTTAACATGTTCATGATGACTCATATCAGTGTTAGCATGTTCATGATGACTCATATTTATAGAATAATCACAGGCTTTTCAAGTAAAAGACCACAGAGGAATAAATGTGACGTGTAAGGAAATAGACACATAAGCAGAGTGCATTTTCCTAACCATACCGGCAATGATGTCTTTTGTGCTCGTGTCATGTTGCAGGCCTATTAGGCTCACTATGGGAAGTTGAAAATAAGTTACCCTTCCCACATATATGAAAATTAGCCTTGTGTAAAAGGAGATTTGGGGACAGAAGCAATTTGAAGTGGCTTTGCATCAATACTTATTGAGGCTACCAGTATGGCCTGGAATATAGTTGTTTCTAAACTATAACCTATCTGTTTGTATGAATTATGATCTGAGAATAGTTTTCATACTTTTTAAATAGTTGAAAAAAAAAACCAAAACCAGTACTAAGACACTGAAATGATAGGAAATTTGAATTTTGTCATTCACAAATCACAATGATATACTAGTCTCATGTGTATGTACATGTATGTGCTTGTTCATGAGTTCAAGAGTGACCAAGTTGAGTTCACATACATATTAAACATTATGTGTGTATAGTCTTATTCTTGCTTTAAAACCAAACTCCTCACAGTGCCGTGTTTTGTTTATTCCTAAGATGTCAATTTTTAGGTAAGTCTCTTAGGTTATGGCTATGTCACAGCAAATAAATATTTATTAGGAAATATGCTGTTTCCATTTTGTGGCAAGAATGTTTTAGATACAAGAACTACTACCCCTCCAAACCTAAAATATTTACTCTTCCTTTACAGAAAGTGTTCCCTGACCCTTGTACTAGAGAGGTCTTTTAGTCTATTTTCAATGAAAAATTGCATATGTATTATTTTTCGTGATGTACTTCTTGGCATTAATTGGTTCATTTATATATTTATGTATTGATGTATTAAATAAAGCCATTCTTAAGTGATGACACTGACCCACTATTAGGGATAGAGATGTATACAAGTTCTTTGTTCTATAGGATAGTGTATGAAAAGACTAAATGACATTAAGACAGCAATCTTAAGGACTTTTATGATAGGATTTCCTTATTTGACAGATAACTATAATAATCTATGCAAATTCATTCCTAAGAAGAGTGCTGTTGTATAGTTTGTGCTCAGCATGCCACCATCACTTTTTCTCTTTATTCTATACCAGCATCCTGAACTTCTTTCTCCAGTGTACCTGACTTTACAAATTCCCTGCTCACTTGAGAGGAACAAGGTGTTTCCCTGTTTGACCACTTTTGGAGGCTCAGCCACTATCCCTGAAAGTGTCAAGGTGAAGCTCGAAGGGCTAGGGCTAAAGTGGCATTATTTTGATCTTCACACTCTGCATGGTAAATACTGCCTTCCCCATTTTATCAATGAAAAAAAAAAAAGGTCTGGGGGGATTTCACGTCAATGGAACCGACATGAAGTAGTGAGGGCAGGTCTCAAGCATAAGGCTGCCTATTTCTAAAGCCCTCTATGCCAATTTAGTGATTTTTTGCCTTATATTTAAGTCATTTTTCTCACCACACTGTTGCTTTTACAGCTTTTTTTTGTTGTTGATTTGTTTTGTTTTGGATTTTCTTGAGATGGCATTTGCAAAATAAGTCTCTCAGACTGTGGCTGTGTGACAACAAATAAACATTTAGTACGAGCTAGACTTTTTCCATCTTTGTGGGTGGCAGTGTCTTCGTACAAGAACCATTCCATCTTGCATTCCATTATTGTTTTACCTTTGTTTCTAAATCATGTGTGTTTACTTGAATAAGGAAAAGTTTCCATGTGGTCAGTGAGTCATTCTAGGTTTTAGCCACAGGGTAGATACTGTGGGGTAATGGCAAGAGCCTTAGTTCAGTGATAGAAGGAACCTGTGCTCACATTTGACTCTTCTATTTTCTGGGTGTGGACGTTTGTTAAGGTCACTGTACTTTCTCAGCGCCCCACACATCCTGGCTGAATACTGGTACAGTCTAGGGACCTTGATTGGTTTTGTTTTCTCAACCAATTAAAGAATTAAAGGGTGTTTATTGGGGTCAGGAAGTACACACATAACAGCAGACACACAGAGAAAAAGATGTTCTGCAAAGCAGAAGAGGGGCACACAGGAATTGGGGAAATCCAGACTCGTCTCAAGGGCAAGGTTTTTTGTTTTTTTAATCTCTGAAGATGTTTTTGTCCCTTAAGTTAGGGTCAGCCAGTGTGAAGAAACAGAAAGAAGATGGTTGATTGCCCACAACTGTTGTGTAACATATCCTCATCCAGCCTCGACCTTGTTGAGCCAGCCCATCGGGAGGGAGCCTGCTGGCAGGAGAAGAAAGGTCTTTGTTTTAAGCTGCCAGGCTCATTCCAGGTCAGGAGGGTGAGGAAGAAGCTGGCCATCTTATTACCTTGTCATGGCCTCTGTCCAACTTCTAGTCTCCCCAAACTACCTTAGAGTCATTCCAGTCTAGTTCACTAAGACCACAGAATTGTTTTGCTCCCACATCATTTCAGAAGTTTTTTTTTCCCCCCCCCTAGGCTCCATGTGAGTTAATGGTGATGGTCAAAAGTCCCTTATCACAGGGCAGCTTATTGCCTTTTTACTTTTTAAAAATTTAGATGATTAGAAACATCTTCCCTGTAACTGAGTGGCAAAATGATCTTTAACTAACTACATGCGTGTATGCATGTGTGAGTGTGTGCATGTTAATGCATGCTTGTGCGGGTGTGGAAGTCTGAGGCTGATGTGTTTTCCTACATTGCCTCTTCACAGGATTTTTCAAGTTTCTTTTCTTTTCTTTTCTTTTCTTTTCTTTTCTTTTCTTTTCTTCCCCCTTTCTCACTCTCTCTCCTAGACCTGAAGGTTACCAATTTGCCTAGCACCATGGATTAGCCTGTCTTAACCTCCCTGGTTCTGGGATTACAGGCATTTCTATATATCTATATATCTATGCCTGGAGTTTTGACATGAGTGCTGTGGATCAAATTCAAGTCTTCATGCTTATGTGACAATCATTTTGCTGACTGTACCTTCTCTCAAGCTTTCTGAGCCATACAATATCCAGTGTAGGAAGATGATGAGAAATGCATTGAGGATGCACAAGGGCTTAGAAATTTGAAAGAGCAAGTTGAAACACAGTCTGTAGGGAGAACAGTGACCTGTGGAGGAGGTCCTCGAGGTGATATCTGTCTTGGGGTAGTGACAAGGAACCTGCAAAGGATGCACACACAGGAATCTAGGTCAGAAGACAGGTAGATGATAAGATCATAAAGGAGAGGAACAGAGCATGGTGAACAAAGACATGCCGAAACGGAGAGTGGGTAGCCCCAGGAATATCGGCACTCAATGCTGGTATGAGGTCACCAGCAATTCACTAGATACCAATACAACTGAGTTACTAAACCAGGGTCCTTTCTCTTAGTTGGGGGATGGGCTTCCTGGTTCCATATAGTAGCTATGAGAAATATTTGGCGATGAAATAAAAATAGTGGCCAGTGGTCCTAGGCATGGGGATTTGGAGACAGATGTGAACATTTCCTCATTCAGTTATCAAAATATTCTTATATTTTTGGTTGTGAGCCTAGCGTTTAATGGTGGAGCTATCTCTCCAGCCCAATTATCAAAACATTCTAGGACACTTCTTCTTCTTCTTCTTCTTCTTCTTCTTCTTCTTCTTCTTCTTCTTCTTCTTCTTCTTCTTCTTCTTCTTCTTCCCCAGTCTCCATTCCTAACGTTTTCATCTGTTCAGCATAGGAACACAGTATTTGGTTTCTGGAGCCTTTTCCAGTTGGCAGACACCTTGTGCAGATGCTCCAACTTGTCAATATGCATCCTAAAACCCAGTATTGATCCAGAGATGAATACCAGGTACAGATATTCGTGATGCCATGGGCTGTGTCAGGCCCTCTATCATTGCTTTATGGATTTGTTCCCCATCTCAAATCATTTTCTAATTAGAAGCTCACTGCAGCTAAGGTAGCTTAAGACCACATTAGGTTTTCTAGCAGCCAAATCATGCCCTTGGCTCATATTAAAATTTCAGTCAATAAAATCTCTGAAGTTTTAATCACATAAAATACTACCAAACCAAGATAAACTTGGCATATATTTTTTAGGCAACTGAATGTTTGAACCTAAGTGAAGCATTTTATATTTATTTCTGACGAATCGAATCTTATTAGTTTTGGCCCATCAGAGATATGTTTTTAAATTTTCAGTTTTACTCAATGTATTTTGGTTAACTTTTTAGTCTTTGTGGCATTTAAAACTATTACTAAGCCTTATATACCCTCACTTAAGCCATTACAAACAATAATAGTAGAAGTAACAGGTGTGTGTCTCTTTGAACACCCTTTCAACAGGACATCGCACCATTTGTTACACTGTGCCATTTGTTTGTTGTGTGTTCCCAGTCATCTGCTATGTATCAAATGCCACATTGTGCTCCGGGGACAAAAAATGTGAGCATGGTCGAGCTCTCAAAGGATTCAAACACTAATGAAGAAGACTAGCAAATTAAGAGACAAATGTGCTGCTGTGTGATATAGGCTCTCCCGGAAGAATGCATGAGGCACAGTGGAGGGGTCACGATGTCGTGAATTCGTTTGGACACAGGCAGACCTTCATTCTTTAGAAACACTTCACTCTTGTATTTCCAATCTTTTTTTTCTTACATCATGCTTATGTAACGCCAAAATTTACCATCATTGTGTTTTGTCTTTAATTTAAAAAAAAAAACATTGAAGAGGTGGGCCATGCTGTGGTATAGGACTATTTATCCTTTATCTTCTGTGGATGCTTTTTACCAGACTGCCCAGGAACTTGATGTATTTCTTCGCCATGAAAAATGTGCTTTATCTTTTTAAAAGGATTACTTCATTTTAATTATTTGTTTGTGTGTGGGCATGTGTACATGATCATGAGTGCCGGTAGAAGCTGGAAGAAGGTATCAGATCAGCTGGAGCTGGAATTACAAGTGACTTTAAGTTGCCTGGTGCGAGTCCTGGGAACTGATCTCAAGTCCTCTGCAAGAGCCGTTTTTCCAGTCTGGACTCTTCTCTTTTCATATATTGTCTACAGTTTCCGCCTCCCTCAATTCTGCCTCAGAACCCTGTCTAGAGGTACCCCAGGCACAGATGGCAACAATTAGCTCCGTGTTCATTTCAAATCACAGTCATGTTTGTGTGTGTTCCTTAAATGCCAGTGGTGCTGTCACCCAACTCTAATGTCCTGTCCTGCCTATGCTGGCTTACAATGCCAAAGCTCGTTTAGAATCCTTCTAATCTGGTCCCTCGCACAAGGCAATGTGACTGGAGAAACAGGTTAGTCTCTGCTTGCCCCACCCACTGGATATCAATCACGCCCCAAAGTCCTTGTTTCAGGATAGTATGGAAAATATTAGCTGTTTCTGTAGACAAAAGTGAATTCTGAATCAATTTAAAAATAGATGTTTGAGCGGTAAAATGAAGCTAGAGAAATGTAGAGAACTATTTAGAGCTAGAAATTGGGCTAGTTCACTACATGCAGCTTGGGCTGGTGCTAATCACAGTGTATGCTCCGGACAAAAGAGGCTGGTTGGTTTCTGAGGCCGGAGACTAGGTCTGACCCCATGAAGGTCAATTCAACCAGGAAGAACTGAGGGGAAAAATGTACTCCTTTTTATAGTGTGCTGAAAAATCACATCCTCTTTAAGCATCTAGATTTTTCTCCTTGGCTTTCCACTTGGTGTTGCAAATTTGGAGAAAAGGTATATTACAGTTTAATTCTAAAGTTAGATGAAGCAGGTCTGCATCCCACTTTCTGTGTTGTGTGTTCCAACTTTCCTACACAGCAGTGTTCTAAACTCTGAAGTGAAGACAGGTTCTTCCTGGTTGGAGTGTTGGGAGCTGAGGCATGTACAGGAAATGCTAAGAGCAAGAGGCCATATAAAGACCTTCTTGGCATATATGACCCACTTTATCATGCTTGCTAGGTTAACGCTTCAGAGATTTGGATGGCAGCAGAGACATGTATGAGATGGAAACCACTGGATTCTCTTATTCTGCAGCCTCAGTTCTTGCTATCTCTATGTCTGTTACTTGCATATTGGACTAAATTATTTTTATTTTTGTTAGTGCATTTTCGTCTGAGGTGATGGTGGGTTGGGCTGTGCACATTTCATCAACATTCAAGGAGCTAATGGCACCTCTTCCCCCAGTTGTGACAACCAGTTGTGTCTTTAGAGACTGCCAAATGTTTCTTGGAGGTGCAAATAACCCCTCACTGGCAATCATTATTCTAGGCTGAAAAACAATCATAAGTCATTTTCTTCAGTCCTGATACTACATGGTTCCCTTTATCTCTTCCCGGGGAATTGTGAAATTGAATTCAGAGAAATACTCTTGGCTCTGGCTGGATCTTTATAAAATTTAAACAGATGTGTTCCTTAGACAGAGGGTTAATGTCGACAGGTCAACAGGTAACTGTTGGCCACAGGTACTGTGAGGTGGCTCCTTGAGAGAATTCCAGGGCACTGAGAGCAGTGTGCTGCACTTGTGTACTATTCTACTTGCTATGTTTGATACAGTACAGAACTCTGCAGTAGAGAAGGCATTTTCACAAATATTAATTTTCAACAAATATTCTTAGAGATCATTAAATAAAAAGCACGGTGCTAGGAAAATGAAATGGTAGAAAATCGATACTCACATAAAATTAAAGTGCTAATTGGCCAGAAGGTTTTTAGTGGAGTTTTCTCTTTTCCAGACCCTTAGAGTCTTTCTTGTTTTCCCCTTGGCAGCATGGTGTAAAAATGGACTCTTTGAGCCTTTTGATGACATGTTGTTGGATTACAAAACACATTGATTTTAGATTTGTGACCTGTAAGAATTCCATCTGTACCACTCACTGGGGACAGTGCCACTAATGACAATACCAAATGTTCTATAATTATTTACTCACCCAGTTGATAAGAACAAACAATATGGAAAGAACAATTTGATATGGAGAACTGAATTGATAATTTTCTTTCTCAGAGTAGCTTGTGTGGGAAAGAATGGTTTATACTCTGTACAATTGTAGTTAATTGTAGATTTGCAAAGAAACTGATATCAAAGGGCACTCTTGGGGGACAAATGCTAGAAGTAAATAGAACACTTTTAAAACATTACGTTTAGCCTTCATTCCAATCCACATGAACAGTGTCAACAAATTCCTTGAGTTGACATTGTACCTACCACTTTCTACAGGCTGTGGTGAAGGAAAGGAAGAAACCCCAGAGAGATGAAACTCGAGTCACAGCTTCAATCTTAGGGGACCAATTATGTAGCTTCATTTGGCAGCTATTGCTATGGCCACTTAAGTGTCAAGGCTTTGATATCCATTTGTAACCATAACCTTGCATTTTAAAAACTACTACTTGCTTTGGCAGCCATCCTAACCTAATTAGGAACTAACGCAGACTCGTGCGTTTCTTGTAAACACATCAGCCTGAGGTAAGGGCTAACACATGCTCTGAGCCTGCCTGTGGGTTTATCTTTTGCCTTCTTCCTGCAATGCTCATTCAGGCCTGGATTATATTCAGCAGTACTGCTGTTCCTTTGATTTCCCAGTTTTGACATTTTAAATTGATGACTTTCTTGCTCTTTCCGCTCTCTGGCAAAAGTTTTACCCCTTTCCTTTATTTTGCTCTTGCTGTTATTTCGTTTTAGTTTTATAACGTTGTCATTTAAACACGTACAGAAAGACAAGCTGGACACCCACTGGGACAAAAAGGAACAAAGCTTAATGGTGACCATGGAGACAAAAATTATTTCTTCCGTGAGTTATAGATTAGAAACTTGATTCTTTAAAAAAGAAACTTCACTTTGGAGGATGATTTGCTTATCTTCTGTCCAACTTTAGTTGAAAGCATCCCTTAGATGTACACATAGAAGCAGACATTGGTCTTCCTCTAAGCGGCAGTAGGAGGGGTGCTCACAAGTGGCTGTGGCTATCATTCTACCACAGACTTGAGTTACATCGAGTGGACCATGCACTTTAGATTTTGAAAGACACCATTAATCATTAATTAATGTAATTGTTAATTTCATCTGTGAAAAGAAGTGAGAAAGTAAGTAGCTAATGTAAAGAACTTATGATGTACTAGAGCAGTAGGGTCGTGACCTCTTTGGGGTTCAAATGACTTCTTCACAGGGTGGGTAGCCTAAGACCATCAGAAAACATGGATATTTATATTGCAGTTCATAACAGTAGCAAAATCCAAGTTATGAAGTAGCAACAAAATTAATTTTATGGTTGGCGGTCACCACAACATGAAGAACTGTATGTATTAAAGGGTCACAGCATTAGGGAGGTTGAGAACCATTGCTCTAGACAGTTGTTCACTGGAAGGTAGTCTAGATTTTGACTTTTAAGATAAAAACAAAACCTCTATGTCCAGTATTTAGTATATCAATCATAGAATCTTTGCAGCAATACAATAGAATTGGAACTCAATTCCAACACCATTTTGGAATGAGGCTATGCTTTGATACAATCACTCACCTGGAAAGTCTGCTTCCAGACACTATACTATCAACCACCATGTTTGACTGTTGTCCCATTAGTTTGGCTTTTAAAAATAATCCTCTAGAAACAAAGAATGAACTTTCATCACATAAAATGGAAATGAATAAATGTTGTTTGTTTTGGAAACTGTCTTGGCTAAGAGAAATCAGTATTGGGTATTGGTGTTTTCTACACCTTGTCTGACTTCCTGGTGTACTGACAGGTTTTGGTAAATGGTAGCAGGTTGGTGTGATTTTTCTTTTAAAACTAATGGTTATTGGATTCCTTTCCCCCCATTTTTTATTTAAATTAGAAATGATTGTTTTACAAATCAATCCCAATTTCCTCTCCCTCTCCTCTCCCTTGACTCTCACTAACACCCTACTTATCCCATACCCTTTCTGCTCCCCAGGGAGGGTGAGACCTTCCATGGGGAATCCTCAGAGTCTGTCATAGCCTTTGGGATAGGGCCTAGGCCCTCCCCCATGTGTCTAGCTTGAGAGAGTATCCCTCTATGTGGGTTGGGCTCCCAAAGTCCATTCCTATGCTAGGGATAAGTACTGATCTACTACAAGAGGCCCCATGGATTTCTGAGGCCTCTTCACTGACACCCACGTTCATGGGGTCAGGATTAGTTCTATGCTGGTTTCCCAGCTATCAGTTTGGGGACCATGAGCTCCCCCTTGTTCAGGTCAGCTGTTTCTGTGGGTTTCACCAGCCTGGACTGGACACCTTTGCTCATCACTCCTCCCTCTCTGCAACTAGGTTCCAGTTCAGTTCAGTGTTAGCTGTGGGTGTTTGCTCCTACTTCCATCAGCTGCTGGATGAAGGCTCTAGGATGGCATATAAGTTAGTTGTCAATCTCATTATCAGGGGAGGGCATTGAAGGTAGCCTCTCAACTATTGCTTAGATTGTTAGTTGGAGTCATCTTTGTAGATCTCTGGCTATTTCCCTAGTGCCCAATTTCTCTTTAAACCTATAATGGCTCCCTCTGTATGTTATCTCTTATCTTGCTCTCCTCTATTCTTCCCCCGACTCAACCTTCCTGCTCCCTCATGTCCTCATCACCCTTCCTCTTTTCTGCTTCGCATTCTCCTAGCTCCCTCTCTAATCAATTATTTTACCACATTTGGAAATACAGATTCCAGTCAACACTGATATAGGCCCAACATATAGGCCTGAATATCTTTCTCTGTGGCTGTTAGCCTTGGAGTAGGTTTCATCTCATGGAGAATGATACATGACTGATGGACACCAAAAACAAGGTTAATGAACATCAAGTGATGAATTAGAGAGTGTTACTGTTGTTACTGTTGGTCTTTTGGATTTGGCTGTTGAGATAAAAATGTGCTACCTGAGGTAGAAGCTCTGATGATTTATTTCATATATCACTCCTTTTTTAGTATATAAATGCAGTGACAAAATTTTTCTATATATGCTGCTTTTCCTTTATTTCTCACAGTTTGATTAGCTGTGCCTTTTCATTTATATTTGTTTTTATTGTATTTATCATCTTAAAATTCCATCAAGATTTTTTTCTCTGATCTATGTGGTATTTAGACGTGTATTGTTCAACCTATATATTTTGAAATTGGACATGATGGAATAATACCCATAAATCCAACACTTGAGAGGTAAAGCCAGGAGAGCCAGGAGTTGAAGGTCATCTTTGACTACATAGCAAGTTCAAGGCCAGTCTGATGTTGCATAGACTAAAACTGTTGGAAAATTAAAAACGTTGCAAAATTAAAAGTTAAAGAAACAGTATTTTTAAAACTCAGATTGTCTTTTATTGATTTTTAGTTTAATTTCATTGTGGAGTTGGAATGGACATTGTTATCTAATCCTAATCTTTCAAATTTGTTATGCTGATTATGAGGCCTTAATATGATAATATGATTGACAGATATGTGCAGATGTAGTGCTGTGTATTTTATCTTGGTATTTATTTCTATCAGTGCCTGCTGAGCACCTGAGAACTATGGTTTGGTGTAAAAAATTAATTTAGAGGAATTTTTCAGATATCATATTTTTCATAATTTTCTTGCTGCTTTCTCCCTTTAGTATTCAGTTTAATTTATTAGATATACTCAGGTTGATCCAGCTCTATTTCTTTTTCATCTATAAAATGTTCTATGACTTATGATACAAGTCCACTCACTGTTCCATCATTACAATCCTTGATTTAGAAAAAACTGCATTCTTTATTGCCGTCATGGCATTTTTATGCTGGTTGATTTTCTCATCAAGTTCATTGAACAGGATTAGACATTAGTAAGTCTTAATTATTTTTTAATTTCATTTCATGAGAACAGAGGAAAAGCTTAGGCAAAGTTAATCTTCTGCTGTTGTTATTTCAACTTTCAACTTTGCACACGCTGGAAAGGTCTAGGAAGGACACTTGGGATTGAGACGAACCGTGAAAACATCATCTCAGAGGAGTGAGGACAAAGCCCATCCAGTAGGGTTGAATCTCTGCTCTGCTTCTTCCGACTTACATATCTTGGGGGTAAATTATTGTGCTTATTTTGTGCCTCATTTTTCTCATCTATTAAATGGAGTGAAATATAAACCATAGGACTATTGTGAAGAACAAATTTGTAGTGAGCAAATGTAAAATGTATGCAGAATATACCAATCCAATAGTTGTTGTAATTTTACATTCCTTGTGCCCACTGCTTCATGACTCAGACTTCCAGAATCTGCCCTTCTTGTTATCTTGGAACTCAGAGAAACTACTTCATGTCTAGGCTCTAGACAGCAGATACAACTCTTCTTGGGGACACTCCACTTCGATGCATTCATGCTAATGGCCCAAGTAATTATGGTCCTCAAGATATGCCTGTGCAGCAAAGCTTAAGTCATATGTCACTTCTATTTCATCTTGGCTAGAACATCTACATATTTTCATTGTCCTTCCCAAGCATAAAGATATAGAGGCTTTCATAGATATGTTGTTTTATTTTTACTTGAGGGTATGCTTTAAGTGAAAAAGCTGTTATTAGCTGGATTGATGGTTGAATATTTTAAGCTTTGATCCTTTCTTTCCACACATGTCAAAATACCCCATTAAATCATATGAATAGCTACAATTACTATACATCAATTTAAAAGTTCAACAACCCATCAAACGCATTAAAGCATGACTTCCTATTTATCAGCCCACTGTTTCTTACTCTTGCAACTTGTATTGTGTCTAGGGGATAAGGGAGGAGATGGGAGTAGTAATTGGTGTGCTGAGTATTGTTCTCTCTCACCTCCTTGAATTTATAGAGCACATAGAAGGGGTCTCCTTCATAACTAGAGTTGCTGCCTCTCCATCTGATGATCTCTTCTTGTATCCTTTGCTCCATGCACCTTGCCTCAGTGAGTGCTGTTGATGAGCTGCTAACCTTACTACACCGTTCATGTCAGTGCTTGGAACCTCTGATCTCCTCCATCTAGCTACATAGCCAGGCTCTGTCCCAATGATGGGACACACACTCACTGTGTCTACTTCACCAGGGTCTGTGCCTCCATTTAGACATGCTTTCTTTCAATGATAGACTGTCTCTTCCTCTAGTCTGGTCTCATTTAGGGAGCCCCAAATCTACAGAATCTGTATAGTTCTGAATCTCAATTGCTGTCTAAGTTTGAATTCTTTCCCATAGAGCCCCACAAAGGTCAGGGCCTCAGGTCATTTCATGCCAAGAAACTTAGACCATTCTGCACACACAGGGAACCTCTAGGGGGTGGTGTGGGCTGACTCTTCAAGTCATCCAAAGATGCTTAGTTGGAAGGCAGCCCAAAGTGCTTTTCTTAAACTCATGTTCACAACAGCTGCTTGAGTTTTCATGTGAGTTTCACAGTCTTTGGAGGGAACATAAAGCCCAGACCTGTAGCAAAACACATATTCAAGTAAATTTGTTTTCCCTGACACTACCATGAATGAAAAAAGTCACAATGAAAAATTAAAAAGGTACTGTTATATATAAGGTCTAGTCTGTGTTCTCCAAGGCTTAAAAAGAATGTGACAATATTAATAATTAACAGAAATAAAAAGCCAGACAAAAATCATTGCTTTCATAACATTGCATGCTATTTTGTGGCATTTGAGCCTATGGCCTCATGCAATCTAGCAAGCACTCTACCACTGAGCTGCTTCCCAGTTCCCAACTTGCATATTAATGAAGTAACTTTTGTTCCACACAAACCATTGAGATTGGGGTTGACTTGGTCAGGTAGAGTTCTAGGAACTAGGGCCAGGTG
Organism: Cricetulus griseus; assembly: GCF_003668045.3. Classification (NCBI taxonomy): domain Eukaryota; kingdom Metazoa; phylum Chordata; class Mammalia; order Rodentia; family Cricetidae; genus Cricetulus; species Cricetulus griseus. Next base: position 140,458,085 of record NW_023276806.1, on the reverse strand, counting down.
ATGGGCATCACAAAATCTCTCTCATTTTCACAGAACTTCCGTTTTAGAATTCCAGAAGACTACAGCTTACAAGGTTTGAAAGTCTAGACATTTAACGATCAAGACAGTGGATTTTCCTAACATAGAGATGCCCTTGAGGGATAACTGTATGTTTTAGGACAAGGGACAAAAGGATATTTGGAATTTGCAGGGTCAGATACTCTGCAAAATTTTAACATGGGAAAAAGGACTGTGATAGCATACATAAGCAATTTATAAAGCAGAGTAATATTAAATCAGACCTCACATGAAATTTTAATAACAAGCATAAGTTTCAGAGAACAGAATAAGGTTAGATCAGAATGGAGACTGGTCTTGACTGAGAGTCTAAGACACATACAGGTGGAAACTGTTGGGTAGTTCAGGGCCTCTGGCATCAGAGAAGAAGCTTTGACATCAGTCACGGTAAGACCATTCCTTCCTGCTGGTCAGAGAAAGCAGGTCATCTGCTGGCCACCATATCTGCAGGGAGGCATCTCAGAGACAGTATGATGGCCAGAAGCCCTGGCATATAGCTTCAAAAGCTCTGGTTTCTGGCTAAGCTTTGGGTTCTTACACAATGAAGAACAACTGGTTAGAAATGATTCAAATTCTTACTGAAAGTATGCAATATCAACCACAGAAATCTCTTGCAGAGCCAAGTTTATTTTATATGAAAATTGTCCCCCAAAACTGATTGGATTTGGAGAGATAATATAGGTTTTCTTTCCGGTTTCCACCTTTGAAGAGGAAAAACTTTCTCAAGTTGCATGGGATCAGAATGGGGCATGCCATCTGTATTTAGATCCAGGAATAGCTTAGCATATCCTTGTGATATTTTAGATTTTTTGGGGGGTGGGTGGGTGAGTGGGTGAGTGGGTGGGTATTTGTTATGTAGCAAAATGTCATTTAAGAAGTTAACTTTCAAGAAACGAATGCAAAGAAGACCAAGCCAGTCATACTCGCTTCAAACTACTCAAGTTTCTGTCTTCTTAACTGGTCTTTCTATCTCTGAATTATAAAGTTTAAAATCACAAAACCCTTTATTGACATTTAACAGGTATTGCTAATAGTACAAAAGATAATTTTTAAGATACATTTTCAAGCTCTTGCTATTCTCTTCAAGAAAAATGTGATTAGATTTTAGCATAGTTTAAAGAACTCTTAATTGGCATCAGTATTACTGATAAAAGTCTTCTAATACTAAAAGTTTATCTCCAAACTTAATATTCAACCACCCATACCTGTAAAATATAAATAAGTGATTAACCTTTGCCTTCTTTGAAAGTAATGCTGCATAGTAGCTTAAAATGAATAAGCAAGTTCTATGATAATTCAGGAAACTAAGAGTTGACTGGTTGGGTTCTATTTTTAATAGTCATGACTTTAGTGTGTCTGTTTTAATGTGTCTGTGCTACTTCTACAGTTGGTCAGGACATAATTCTGAGCATTGAAGCAAGCATTTCTTTGTCAGCTGAATGCAATAAATATGTAAAATCACTGAGCTGAGAACACTTCAGGTGGAAAGGCATCAAAAACAGAATATGTTGCTGGTCCTAAGAAGTTTCCTTAACATTATGGGCATGGCTAGAAGGATAGGGACAGATGGGAAACAGAGCATTGTGAAAGGAATCACTGAAGCACGGACAGGGAGAGGCCAAAAGTCCGAAGCAGTAGCCTCAGGGAGAAATGGGAAAAGCAGCCGTGATTCATTGAGGTTAGTCTGTGTAAATTCCCTCTGGATTTAATAGGTAACCAAACACGGAAGAGTATAAAAGCACAGATGTGTGAGAGAAAACACTAGAATTTGATGCATCTGGCAGTGGTGCTTGGAATAATTTTAAGAGGTGGATGTAAGGCTGAGGGTACATTCTGAACTCAGAGGACAGTAGAAGCCTGATGCTCAGACAAAGGCCAGTACTACTTTTCCAGAGCTACTCATAGGTCTAGTGACTCAAGTCGATGACTGATGGTGAGGCAGGATGAGGGGTATATTTTCAACAGTTAATAAATGGTTCTCTCTCTCTCTCTCTCTCTCTCTCTCTCTCTCTCTCTCTCTCTCTCTGTGTGTATTTCTAGCCATCTTCTTGGCTTTACACATCACCCTTTCTCCACACTCTCCTTTTGGGTTTGTGGAAAACCATCCATCCATCCATCCAACATTACCATCAAACCTCAGTGCTCCTGCCACTCTTTCTTCCCTTGGTGTCCTGCCAGGGAAATTTATCTTCCCGGTCTTTCCCCTTGTTAGGTTTTGCTGATTTTCCTCTTTCCATGTTCTCCTTCCTACCCCATCACATTTTTTTAAGAAACGAATTTAGGGCCTCTTCTTTTATAATTGCATACCCTCTTACGGATTTTATGCATTTATTTTGAGGCAGAGCCTCACTATATAGTCCTGGCTGTCCTGAATTCACTGTATAGACCAGGCTGGCCATAATTCACAGAGATCAGCCTACCTCTATCACTTGAGTGCTGGGATTAAAGGTGTGAACCACCACACCTGAAAGGCATTGTATTTCATATTGTAACTATCTACTTTCTTGGTTCATCTGCTCCCTCTTTGAACTGAAGATTGTAGACAGAATGGGGTACTTGGTTGATCTCTGTATATCTAGCAGGTAGCATAATTAGTCTAGCAGTTATCTTTCTGTTGCTATGATAAAACAACCAAAGGCAAGTTGGGGAAGAAAGGGTTTATTTGGCTTATACTTCCACATCACAGTCCATATCAAAGGAAGTCAGGGCAGGAACCCCAGGCGGGAACCCAAGATAGGAACCGGAGGAATGCCACTTACCTTACTGACTTGCTTCTTATGGTTTGCTCAGCTTGCTTTTCTATATAATTCAGAACCACTTGCCCTGAGGTGGCATTACTCAATGTGCTCTTGGCCTCCTCACATCAATCATTAATCAAGAAAATATCCCACAGACTCACCTAGGTAATCTAATAGAGACAGTTTCTCAACTGAAGTTCCTCGTCCCAGGTAAGTCTAGTTGTGTCAAGTTGGCAAAACAAAACAACAAACCACGTCAGTTAATAACACTGAATAGGTGCTTGATAAATGATGGCTGTATGGATAAATAGCCAATTTAATAATGCCTCAGACATTTATTTGATGATAGCCACATTCCCAATATTTGGTTGCACATTGAGTGAGATTCAAAGGAGTTACTGATCCTCTAGTGTTCTCCGTCTGTCTGTCTGTCTGTCTGTCTGTCTGTCTGTCTGTCTGTCTCCCTTCTCTTTCTGTCTCTGTCTCTCTGTCTCATACACACAGAGAGAGAGAGAGAGAGAGAGAGAGAGAGAGAGAGAGAGAGAGAGAGAGAGAGAGAGAGAAAGGGAGAGAGGAGAGAGGGAGGGAGCGAGGGACAGATAGAGGGACACACACAAAGAGAGACAGAGAGATACTGGGAGAGAGAAATTTAATAATATTGCTATAACAAACAGCAGCAAAATTCTCCATGTTTTAGATGTAAATGGGGAAGAACATAAAACCACGGGAAGATCTCATTAGTTAGGGAAGACTTCACTTCAGCTGAAACAACCTGGGAAAAGAGAAAAGGAGGCTTGGACAAAGAGAACAAAGGAAAGAATAAGGCCAAGAGTGGATAAAGAGCAGTTTACGGTTTTTCTGCTATTGGGATATGAAGTATTAGGTTCTTTCAAATCCTTCCTTAGACTTGAGATCTAAGTAAAGACTAGAAGTCTAAAGGAAGGAAAGGAAATTCTATTTGAAGCCATGAAATACAGACATCATAGAATTGTTTCAGTAATGTTCTATTGTCAGAAAAGATTAAAAAGATAAATCAGCACAGGCTCCTGGGAATTATGCTGTGGGAATTTTGATTATTAAATAACCAAGAATTAGTCCAAGAGGCATATTTGCAGTCTTTCCTTGCTAGAGATAAAAGAAGATGATGTAAGCTTCAAGAATAAAGTAATGTGTGATATATTTTGGAAGAAATCAGTGGAAAAAAAATAACAAGAACTTCTGGCTGGATGTTACAGGGATACAGTCAAACAGGCCAAGATTTTATTAACAGAAAAAAGCGTGTGTTACAGAAATGAGAAGACAAAGGGTCAGGGGAGGAAGGCACTGTGATCTCTTAAGCTGGCTGAATAAAATAGATTATGGCAATGGAAACATGCATAAAAGGCATAGAAGAGGACTCTAGAAGAAACCAGATGGAGAGGATTCTTTCTTCAGAGCAGAGACGAGTCAATGCTGATAGATGAAAGCACCGTGAACCATGAAAGCACCGTGAACCTGCCCTTATAAGTGAATTTGGGAATACCAAGTTGCTGGTTGACTCGAGTTCACATGGTTACAATATTAGGAAAATCATATTCAATGTGGGGGTAAAATTTTACTCTTTTGGAGGAAATATATTTGTTGTAGACTTTTAACACACAGATAGAAAATGAATGATAAGTGAAAGATGGGAAAAAAAAACCCAATCAAATGTAACCAAATTTGATCTTGCCAATATTTTGCCAAAATAGATATAGATCTCTTAAATGGAGAATATTTTTTTAAATAAGTAAATCGTTATTTATTTATTTATTTTGGTTTTTCGAGACAGGGTTTCTCTATGTAGCTTTGGAGCCTATCCTGGTACTCGCTCTGTAGACCAGGCTGGCCTCGAACTCACAGAGATCCGCCTACCTCTGCCTCCCGAGTGCTGGGATTAAAGGCATGCGCCACCAACACCCAGCTATTTTTGCTTTTTTGAGACAGGGTTTTTCTGTGTAGCTTTGGAGCCTATCCTGGCACTCACTCTGTAGAACAAGCTGGCCTCAAACTCACAGAGATCCACCTGCCTCTGCCTCCCGAGTTCTGGGATTAAAGACATGGGCCACCAATGCCCTGCCCCAAAACAAATACAACTTAAAAGAAAAGCTAGGGCATAAACACTTACCCCTCTTTCTCATTACATCAGCCAAGGTGAGTTATATTTTGAGAATTTTTTTTTAAATGAAGGAGAACAGTTGTTGAGGGAATTACACAATACGAGGTGGATAATCTCAAGTATTATCAACTTGCTTTGCTTTGAAGCAGCCTACTTGCTAGGAGCTATCTCTGTTAACAAGCTTTTGATTCTTTGAAACTTCCAGCTATCATCATAGCCCCCAGAGACATTGCCTCTGACTAAATTAAGCAGGCATCATCATGCTGAGACATGGATTCTGAAAACTCTATTGTTTATATCATGAGACAAAAGTTTTGTGGAAGTCAGATTGAGATAGAAAAAGGAGAAATAACTAATGAAAACAGAGGTGATAACTGTTCAAGGAGGAGAATGAAATTCTCAGAATGAAAACACTCAAAGAACAAGATTAGATTTAGAAAACTGGAAGAATGGGAGAAAATGTTGGAGAAAATTCTATCTGATATCCTGATGCGTTTAAGTCTAATGCCTGAAAAAGTATGTAAGCATCTTTATTTATAGGCATTTATATTTTTAACAGTAGAAAACCAATTCTTTTTTTCTGGAGCTGAGTTAAGATGAGACAACTACTCAAAGTAAGTTTTCCATTACTTTTTCTTATATTTTCAGCATATTTTCATGTCTCATGGACACACAGACTTTTGTATTATGCCATAAGTAAATTATGCTTTTTACATTCTCAGTTTCTATATTAAAACATGTCATTGCTTATCCTCTGTATTACATAAGGAACCCCAGTAAATGTTATGTGTTCACCAGGTCATGTGTTCCTTACTGTCTCTCTGTCAAAGTGCGGTACCTTATCACTCATTGCTTTATATGAGAAAGTTGTAGGAGAGGAGCTGAAACACTTTCTCCAGTCACTCAGGTAGTAAGTGGGTGATGGATCTGAGATTTAGACAGGGGTTGGGGGGTTCAGTTAGAGGTTCTGGCATTTGCATTGAAGTCACATTATCTTTGTTTTTTGAACTATCAATCTTAGAGCTGGAGAGATGACCCCGTGGATAAAGCCGGTGTTGCACAATCACAAGGACCAAAGTAACAATCCAGGAATCTCACAAATGCCTTTAACTCCAGCTCTGATAATCTGACAGCATCTCTTTCATGCACAGGTATGTGCACCCACATATAGCTGTACACACACACACACACACACACACACACACACACACACACACACACACACCCTAACATAAAAAAGAGAAATATCTGTTATGTATTGACTGCCCAAGAAACTCTTTTTCTGATAACAAAGAACTCTACTGTATTAGGTATAAATGATCAAAAGATCTCCCCTTGGCTTAACTTTTTATGTCTTTCTGTTTAAGTAGAAGTAGATCATGAGGAAAAGAAAAAAATCGCTCAGCATTGGTCTAATTTGATAGATTAATTAGACCCCAAGTTAAACCAAACACGAAATTCCCAAAGCACTTACTAGCCTAAAGGAACACCCAAACATAATTTTTATTTACAACAGAGCATTCTGGGATATATTATAGCCCATATCTTACAGGGCTCTGGAAATTTGTCAAAACAAATAAAATTGTACACTCAAAATTGGTGTATTTTGTTGAATGTAATTGCATTGAATAAAAATATGTAGAAATCCATAAAGTTATTTTCTTTATTTTTATCTTTGGAAAATTAGGCCTGGGAACACAGGTGGTACGGCATCTGTCTGGCACTCAGGAGGCCCTGGGCTCAATCATCAGTCATAAAATAAAAAGAAAACAAATTATAAAGGGATAGGCATGGGGGTCATTGTAGAAATCTAGATAATGTATACTTTAAAAGTCAGTAACAGCATTGATCCTGTTGTAGAAGCAGTATGAACCAATGTCATCTCATATGCTGTTTTTGTGTGCTTTGTATGTTCTTTGTGATATAAATATATTCAATTGGAAAATAGCTCTTCTGTGGCTCTGGGCAATGTCATTTCCAGAATAGACTTTTTTATTTTTTATTTTTTTTTGAGACAAGGTCTCACTGTGTATCAGTGTGACTAGCCTGGAACTCACTATATAGGCCAGGCTGGCCTTGAACTCAGAGAGATCTGCTTGCCTCTGCCTCCCAAGTGATGGTATTAATGTGTGCACCACCACATGTGGCCTAAGACAGACTTATAAGAGGAAGATTAGCAACATGTGCCCCAGCCTTTGCTCTTGAAGTTGGTCTCATAGTCACGATAATGTTCATCATTTATTTCCTCTATTTCCCATTCTGGACTCTACCTGGAATTTCTTGTTTAGTTGCTGGCATGTGTGACATACCTAGATCCTTATCCCAAGGGGGTTTTGAGCCCTGGTCACAATGATCTGTTTAGGTCCTTACATACAGCATTCTGTCCATAAAACCATGCAGATTCCCAAATGACACAAACTAAAACACCTGGGAGATGATTGGTCCCCCACTGCCATGTTCCCTTGGTGTAATGGGATGGTTGTTCTTCTCATTGTGTACTGGTCTCTTTTTACAAGTTGGTCCAAATACAGATATAGCCACAGCTCAGAATAATCAGAAACAATGCTGGATCCTTAGTGAAAGCATCTCCATTTTTCTAACCAGGTCCTCTGCTCAGTTCTGCAAGGGGCAGATAGTAATATTTTGACCTTTTCAGATAAGATTTCCTTCTTATCCTTGGCTGCTTCATCTTTTTATGACATCATTGTCATACTTTCTTTCAAAAGACTCTTGCCCTTATCCATCAGGCTGGTGTCTCTGATATGTGATAAGATTAAAGGATCTATGGTCACATGCTCACTGCCTAACTCCTTTTATTTTTAAGTGGGTTCCTCTCTAGGATCCCATGTGGAATCTTAAAACAGTGGATCAAACATTCCATGAACATCTGAAAGCAGGGTTGACTAAGGTCCCACAGTCAGGAAAGACATTCTGGCTCTAGTCAATAGCTATCAACTGTATGTTCAAAGGTAAAGGGACTGTGATGTAGTCAACTACACACTGGTGTAGTCCCTTCAAGAGATGGCACGTGATAGGTTTTTGTTGTAGCTTTCTGTTACCACAGGTTTGGTCGTTAGGCAGAAACTGTCTTTAGGTGAGTTTTGACAAATAGAAATATATGTTTCGCACTCCTGTGTCCTTCACACCACCACTGCTGCACACCTGTATGCACATTGTGCCTAAATGGGTGGCTGAAGTCAAAGGCTGATGACATCCACTTGAATAATCATTCTTTTCACTTCCGCCATAATTGGTAGATTCTTCCTAGCCTCCTTAGCAAGGAAGATAGCAAGTTTTAATTACTCATTATATCATACTTATTATTACCCCAAGCTCTTTCTCCACAAAAAGTAGGTAGTATATGGATTATCTGATGCTCTGTTCCCTTGGAGGGTTTCCCTTACCATTGCCTTTCAAGGGCATCTCATGTTGACCCATTGAGTTTCAACCATTAAGTTTTGATTTATACTCACATAGTGATATAGCACTGTGACAATCAAGCTTAGGCATTTTACTCCTACATCGAGCAATCATAATGGACTCCTTCTAGAGCTGCATAAGTAAGCTAAGGGAATGTTGGTACGATAGTGGTTGTGGTAGTTTGAATGTGGCCCCCATAATCTCACGGAGAATGTGGCTTTGCTAGAGTGGTTGTGGCTTGCTGGAGTAAGTGTGTCACTGTGGGGGCAGGCTTTGAGGCTTCCTATGCTCAGGATACCACTCAGGGAGTCAGTCAACTTCCTGTTGCCTGCAAGCCAAGATGTAGCCAGCACCATGTCTGCCTGCATGCCGCCATGATCCACAACATGATGATAATGGACTGAACATCTGAAGCTGTAAGTGGGCCACCCCAATTAAATGTTTTCCTTATGAGTTGCTGTGGTCATGGTGTCTCTTCACAGCAATAAAAACCCTAACCAAGACTGTGGTGGAAGCATGAGGGTCGAGATAGTTGCTGTGGTTCTTGTCATTCTGTCTTTACCTGATACCTGTATCTACCATTTACATCTCGCTATGGCATGTGGTCATGTCTACTCAACTTGTGACTTATGGATCTGAAAGGGCACATCTTTGGGTGGACAAGCAAGTGCCATGCAATCTCAAATCTCTTATGGGAGATACAAACCCCAAAAGTCATGTGATAGTGTTGTTATATTTATATAATACACTTCCCAAAAGTAGGAAAGGAGAAGGAAGAGTAGGAGAAGGTAAGGCAGAGGGAAAGGCAGAGGGGAAAAAGTAGGAGAGAGATAGAAGGGAAATAGGGAAGAGAGAAGGGTAGGTAGGCATATTTCTCTTGCTTAGTTACATCTTCATTTCCTTCCCTTGCTTAACTCTGTACACCCTATAATTATTCTCACTGCTTTTTCCATTGCTTCTTTCATATATTTAACCGTCATGTAACTTGTAAATAAAACATTGCAATTTAGCTATATTTTTAAAAAGAGAAGAATGTTCCATGAGATTAGTAAAGTCAGAAGATCAAACCTAAAGGCAAGTCATTCTTTGCTGATCTGTGGACTTGTGGATAGCCACTTCCCATCCTTTAAATTTCAGTATTAGAATCCATTTTGTTACAATACAAAGTGACAAGTGTACTGAAGACCTACTGCGTTTGAGTATAAATGGAAAATTTATTTTTATTTAATTATTTTTGACAATTTCAAACATTATACATATAATGAATTGTGGGCATAGTTACCCTTGTACTACTTAACAACCCTATTCTCCTAACAACCCCTTCTTCTTTCAAGTGGCCCCTCTCTTTTCTAGTTGGCTTTCTGTTGCTGTGATGAACACCATGACAAAAAGAAACATCGTGAGGACAGTGTTTATTTGACTTACACTTCCACATCACAGTCCACCATTGAGAGAAGTCATGGCAGAGCTCAAGCAGGAACATGGAGGCAGAAACTAAAGCAGAGACCATGGAGGAGTGCTGCTTACTGGCTTGCTCAGCCTGCTGTCTTCTGCAACTCAGAGCCACTTTCCAAGAGTACAGCCCACAGTGGAGGGGGCTCTGCTACATCAATTATTAATTTAGAAAATGCCTTACAGCCATTCCCATGGGCAATTCTGCAGTTGTTTCCTCTCAGATGACTTTGGTTCTCAATAATTTACAGCATGATTCAACCTCATGTGTATGAAGTGACTCATGAGGAATTTGTCCTTCTCTACACTTCAATAATTTTCTTTTTGCTACATTTCTAGGTGAGCTTCCTTTTCTGACTCTTAGGATTTAAGGGTTTATCTTGCTATTACCTTTGCTCTCCATTGACTATAAACAAAGTTGTCACCTGTACCCCTGTTAGATTGTCCCTGATAGCAGAGGGGGGAAGTGACAAAAGCCTTCATTGAAAGTATAGTGGATGTGCCATGCTTTTTACTTTTTGTAAACATGAAGGCAGTTAGAAAAAAACACCATTAGAATTTTGCCTCTATATCTGTATGTGGTTTTAATTTTTAAGAATAGCCTATCAGATTGTAGGTCTCCATATAGAGTTTTCATACAACTCCATTTGGCTGATTCTCCCTGCTTGCCTTCCTCACTTTATCTTCCTGTCCAGTTGTCTTCCTCTTTGCTCTGTTGTTGTCCTGATCCTCAACTTAGAGCCTTTTTTAAATTGGTTCAATCCTGGTCTTAAACTATGTTTTCTCTCACCTGGATATGCATAGTTAGCAGTTATTTGATTTTATGTGTGGTTTTTGGTTTGGCAGGGGAGAGAAAATACAAAAAAAAAAAAACCCAAGAAGCAACAAACAAACAAAAACCTTAACTGTGTTCTGAGATAAGGTACAAAATCTGTTTTCAGACAGAAATTTTTATAAAAATGATTTTTTTAGCTTTGGAATTATTTCATTTCCCTTCATAAATAAAAGCTGAAGGAAAGAGAACATGAATGATTTGGTGAAGCCCTGAGAACAAACTTTTCCTCCTGAAAATATTAGTAAATTTGAAACGTGTTCCATCACTGCAATTCAGGTGCTAGACGCACTGTGTTGAAATAAAGGAACTCAGCTTCAGTAAAAATATGTACTTTGTGGGGATGGAGTTAAGAGCACAGGCTGCTCTTCCAGGGGATCTGGGTCTGATGCCCAGCACTCATATCATGGAGTTACAGTCTTTTGTAACTCCAGTTTATAAGGAATAGAAGCTGTCCCACACAAATGTCACATATTCAGACACATAAACATAAATAAAAATAAATCTTAAGAATACCCCACAAAGATTAAGAAATATATAAATACAGTGAAATTTGTGGAAGATGATACCTGATGACATCAACCTCTGGGCTCCATACACATGCATACCCTACACACTAGCTCTCTCTCTCTCTACTCTCTCTCTCACTCTCTCTCTCTCTCTCTCTCTCCTCTCTACACACACACACACACACACACACACACACACACACACACACACACACACACACACACACACACACACACACACACACACACACCCAAGTAAATAAACAGATGTGCACACAACACTTGGAATATAGACTCACATGAAGAATCATGGTGTAAATACAGAGAAAAAAAGGAAATGATGAATGAAGAGAAAAGACTGACAAGGTCAGAGAGTGGACTTGGTACCTGTGGCCTCCTATTACTGAGACTGGCATTAAAGCAGTCTAATTTAGTCTATTAATAAAATAGGATGAGTTGAGTCTGAAATACAGAGTGGAAAAAAATTTAAATTTTCACAACCTGCCCAAACCATTCCCTTAACTATTGTTTTTTGAGATTGACTCCCTACAGGCATGACTTTTACCAACTGTTTTTGTTTCTCATTTTATGACTGCACTGTAAGTAGTATAGAAAAAAAGAGAGGAAAAATATCTGAGATGTGGCCAGCTGCTGTAACCAGGAATTTCCTTATCTAGAGATTGAAATGGGTACTCTAGAAGATGACAGATTAAATTAAAGAAATCTGGCTTGTAGCTGTGTTTTGGGCATTTGTAATATTATGAAACATGTTTACTAGTAACACACTTGAAAAAGCAGAGTTCACTAAAATATAGACTTCTAGATCACCTTGAAAAATATCCAGTAGGGCCCAGATTGTGCAAAACTGGAATGTTCTCTTTAACTTGTGCTGATTCTGGTCAACAATCCCAATATGCTGCATTTATTTAGCTTGCCTACCTAGCCCTTTTAGGCATCTTAATTTCTCACCCTTAGTCTAAAGCGGTGTTTTCTAATTGTGATTTATAGTGTTCTAGCTATTGAAGGAACTTCATGGGAAGTAAAGCGAGCCTGGATGGATTATCTATCCTCTTCCCATTCACCTCCTTCAGAGTCCAGTTGCTTTGTCAGAATCCAAAGTGGTATGTGGAACACCAGTTTTCGTTTTTCCTATAAAATCTCTCGCAGAGCAGCAGAATTTTACTTTTAGTGTCTGTTTATAAGTGTGTTTCTTGCATGGATGTATATATATTGCATACATATCTGGTTTCCATGGAGGCCAGAAGATGGCATCAGATCCCCTAGAACTGGAGTTACAAGGATTGGGAGGCATGTGGGTGCTGGGTCCTCTGTCAGAGCAGCAAGTGCCTTTGACCAATGAGCTGTCTCTTCAGCTTCAGAACAACTGCATCTTCACCAGGCAACGATGTTACAAGCAAACAATGGCCACCCAGCCTCTTGTGTATTTAGGTGCAGCCATAGGAACTTACACAGAAGTGATGGGTGTGCTTTTAGGATGTACTTCATTTAGGGATGAATGTCTGAAAAAAATATCATACCAATGATGACAGAGAAGCAGTGTCATATGCAGATATTTCTATTAGCAATGTAACTACTTCTATACTTGAGGGAAAATTTAACTTTCACTTTGCTTAAACTAATATTAATATGGATCTTTTTCACTATACACATGTAAGACTATCTGAATTATGACAGCTATTTAGCTCCTTTTCCACCCAAAATTCCCTGACCATTTAAAAATAACTTCCAAAAAGACAAATCTGTGTTTAAAACTTTTGGAATAACGTCACTAAATGCTTTTATTTTTTTTTAATTTTATTTTTAAATGTTCTTTTCTGTGTAGAACTTCACTTTGTTTTCAGTCATTCATGTGCTTGTATTTTTATGGAATCATTATACAGAAATGTCAGCAAGCTAGCATACATTGAACAGGGAGTGTTTGTTCTGTTTCCTTTTAAATCAAGCATCACAAGTACTCATTTCAGTTCCATTTTGTTCAGAGAATGAATTTACCCCTCCCACCCCCCCACCCCCGAGAGTAGAGTCAAATGTACAAAAGAAAGGATGCGAGTTTGTTCTGCTTGAGCTATGGAGATGGCTTGAGCAGAAAAAGATAAAGTTACTGCCTGAGCCACCCAAGAGAGGTCTTTAAGGTAGGCTATTTCAGGCTCAATTTAGAATGTGATGATGATGGTCCCTAAGGGTTGGATTGCAAAAATGTTATAAATAAATACAGGATTCTGTATTTGAAGCCTGAGAAAAGAACAACTTTTAATAGCAATGCCTCTTATTTTTTTCTTAAAAATTAATGTACCTAAGCGAGGATTATTATTATAATGTACCAGTTTGAATTCTTCCAGCTAACTGACAGAAATCAGGGATTTTTTCAATATAATAAAAGAAACTCAAGACAAACCAATCTTGGACAGCATTCAAAAGTGCCTTAGAATGTTTTAGTGATTTTAATTGCCACCCCTCCTCTCAAAACTTTTCATACAATATTCACTTATGAGTTCCTGGGAAAATTTCAAACCCTAAAGTCTGAAACTAAGAGAAGAGTTGGTAAGGTTATAGCTGGTTCTGTTGACATTAGTGTCATTCCCACATTGGGTCAGAGCCATATACACAATCAGTTGGGAAACAAAATTCTTTCTTCCTGTTGTGTATGGAATGTATTTGAAGTGATAGGTGTGTCTCACTGTGATGAAACATTCATTGAGTAGAAGCAAATTATTTTATCCCAGTAGAGTATTATGAAGTTGTAGCTGTGGTGCAATAACCTAATTTAGTTCCCAAATATTACCAGTTCTTTTTATGAATAAAATTGAATAATTGAACATTACACAGATATTGATATGCTGATACAGATATAGTTTAAGCATATGATTCTCCCTCCAGGAGCCATAGTCATTTAGTAAAAACTCCAGTGCCAGGAAAGGGATACCTCCTTTCAAGGTGTTGGTCAGGGCCATCCAAAAGCACCCTAGACAACGTAGGCTGTTGCCATCGACCTTGGCTGCCTACCCAAACTTGAAGAAATTATCTTGTTGATGAAGACACCACACACATTGGTTACAGGACTTGGAGAAGTAAGACTGTTTTGGACCTAGAAGACTTCTTGAGAACTAGCTTTCACAGTCAGAGGGTGCTATACAAGCAGCCAAGCAAGAAAAGCAATCAGTTGCCCTATCCAACTGTAGACTTGATGACCACAGCAACCAGACCAGCAAGATAACCCCAATGGTGCAATAGTGGCACTTCTGTCTTGGGGGTAGCCAACAGTTATCTGATTGGATGTTAAGTTCCACTTGGTAGGAGGAAACTCATGGCTAACACTGTAAAGCTAACCAAGAATCCATGCTGGGCGTGACAATGGGCATTTAGAGGAGAACCTACTACAACCATTTTGCTTAACTAATATAGTTTCAAATAACTTTCTAAGTACTTATTCTTAGACCCACAAGTAAGTGCAGCTCTCTCCCTCCATCAAATCAGCTTCTTTAGGCAGCCGATGGATCCTAGTATAGGTATCTACAACTGATCCAAATGCAGAAGTGACTGTGGAGTTCTCAGCCCCAGCTAGTACATCTATGACACAACTCTTACACTTGAGGTCCAGGGAATGTCATGGAAGGTGGAAAATAAGGATTGGGGCAACTGCTTCCAGATAGTGTTTTCTGCACATGACATGAGCATCGAATGCATGAACTCTCAAGAATATGGTTGACTGTAGAGACCCACACAAGACCAGGACTTGGACATGCCAACATGGGTGGGAAAAAATTTCATAACCCTCCACCCCTAGATGAAGAATGACAAACTGCCAATGGCTGCTGGGGGAGGGAGATTCTGTTTTCTTCAGGGCCAAGTTCTCTGTTAGGTTTTTCAGTCCTAAGTGGTCAGCCCTAAACACATGTGGGCAACACTAATTGAACTCAGCATATGTAGATGTATATGTTATTATTGTTTTATATGAGTATTATATATAGAGAAGACAATAATAATTGTAGAAGAAGGGGTCATGAATTTGAAACAGCTTATTGTGGGGGACAATGGGAGGAGTTGGAGGGGAGAGGGAAGGATGGAAGTGTTATAAATAAAATATACTTACATATTCTAAAACAATAAATATAATAAAAATTAATTATCATATAGAGTATTAAGTTTCACTATGACATTTTCAAATACAAATAAGTCTTTTGTTGATTCTTCTCCCACATCTTGCCCATGCCCCACCTTTGGCAGTTCTCTTTCCTTTCACCCCTCTGTAGCTCCCTTCTTGCTTCCATGTTACAAGTGTCCCATTGACCTCTCTCTTTTCCACTCTGTGGTTTTGTTCCTGGTTTCATAGCCTATACCCCAACTCACCCCTCTGATACAATACATTGAAATATTATAAGCTAGGATTAAATATGGGAGAGAATATATAAATTCTGATTTTCCTAATCTGGGGGCACCTTGTTTAATATAATATCTTCCAGATGCATGCATTTCCATCCAAATTTCATTTTTTTAATAGTTGGATAGAATTCTGTTATCTACAAATGACATGTTTTCATTATCCATTCTTCTGTTGATGGACATGCAGGTTGGTGCCATTTCCTTGGAGTAAATATGAATATTTTTCTACCTCTGTAGTAAGGTATGGACTCCTTTGGGGGATTGGCCAGGAGTGGTGTATCTGGGTCATATGGAAGTTCCATTTTTATGTTTTTGAGATACCCCTACACTGATCGTGGTGGCTGTACTAGTTTACTTTGTCACCAGTAGTGAACGTGTTACCCACATCCTCACCAGCATTTGTGGAGTCTCCTTTCTTGATGACAGCCATTCCAGAAATATCACCAAAGTTCTCACTTTAGAATGATTCAAGGAGTCCGGAGAGATGGTTCAGCAGTTAAGAGTAATGGGTGCTCCTGCAGAATACTCAGACTCTCAGTACCTACATGGTAACTTGGCCATCTGTAACTCCAGTTGCAAGGGATATGATACTCTCTTCTGGCCTCTGTGGGCAATGCACACTCACAGCACACAGACACATATGCAAGCAAAACACCTGTACACATACAATGAAAGTTAAAGCAAGAGAAGAGGAGTAGAGGAGAGGAAACGGAGGAGTAGAAATATTGAGTTGGGGGAAGAATAGAGGAGAGAGAGTAGGATGAGAGATACCATATTAGAGGGAGCCATTATAGGTCCTAAGAAAGATCTATAACTAGGGAGATCTCCAGAGACCTACAAGGATGACAGGATCTGACAATCCAGGCAATGGTGGAGAGGATAACCTAAAAACCTTTCCCCTAAAATGAGATTGATGACTACTCTTTATGCCATCCTAGAGCCCTCATCCAGTGGCTGATGGAAGCAGAGACAGACATCCACAGATATACACTGAGCTGAAATCTGGAATTTAGTTGAAGAGAGGGAGGAATGAAGATCGAAGGAGTCTGTACCAGGTTGGAGAAACCCACAGAATCAGTTGGCCTAAACAAGGGAGAGCACATCGACCCCAGATGCTCTCTGGGAGGCCAGTACAAGACTGATCCAGACCCCTGAACATGGATGCCAATAAGGAGGCCTCTGCACTCCAGGAAGCCTCTAGTAGTGGATTAGTATTTTTCCCTGGTGTAAGAAGGGACTTTGAGAGCCCATCCCATGTGAAGGGATACACTCTGGCCCTGGACACATGGGGAAGGGCCCAGGCCCAGTACAGGAAGATTTGGCGGACTTTGCAGAGCCCATGTTGAGGGCCCTACGCTGCCTGGGGAGTGGTGGGTGGATGGAGTGGGGGGTAGGTTGGGGGTGGGGGAGGAGGGATGGGGATAAGGGGAGGGAGAGGGAGAAGGGACTTAACATGTGAAACAAGCTTGTTTCGAACTAATAAAAAAATATCTTCTTCAAATGAAATAAAATAGACTTAATACATGCAGTTATTCTCATAATGGCTAGGTGGAACAAAAATCCTTAAAATATAAAATATTCAAATTAATATTATTACATTTTGTATACATTTTAATACGTTGTATATAACAAAACAGGAAACTGTTTTCTATGTAGGTCAGAACAGAGTAATTGAGTTAGAGGTTATTTTAAAGACATCAATCATTTTTGTGTCTTCTGGCATAGATAAATGTTAAGGTTTCATCTTTTGTTTGAATGTCAGAATTGAAAATTTTTATTCTCAAGACAGAGAGAGAGAGAGAGAGAGAGAGAGAGAGAGAGAGAGAGAGAGAGAGAGAAAGAGAGAAAGAGAGAAAGAGAGAAAGAGAGAGAGAAAGAGCTTAATATTTAAAATTTGCAGGGTCAGAAAGTGAAATACATGTTGAAAAATTTAGTGTCTTATAGGAAAGTGGGTCAGCCAGGTCTATAAGTCTCATTCTGAAATAAATGAATTTATTGTTGAAGTTTCTTGCTTTGAATATGTGAAAGTGCTTTACCTCTAGGTCCTGGAAAATTTGCATTTAACCTATGGTAACCTCCTGGAATTTGCATTATGTTTCTACTACATGATTATAAAGAGAAGGAACCTTCTTATACTGAAACAATGATCTTGTTTTATTCTTCAACAGCGACTTTAGCAGTTCTTTTAGCTTTTTATTTTGTTGTTTTTTTGAGACAGGGTTTCTTTGTGTAGCTTTGGAGCCTCTCCTGGAACTCCCTTTGTAGACCAGGCTGGTCTCCAACTCACAGAGATGCTCCTGCTTCTGTCTCTCAGGTGCTGGGATTAAAGGCATGCACCACCACCGCCCAGCCTTTTTTAGCTTTTTTAATATTTCTGTTTTTCTACCCAAGTCACAGAAATATAATGTCACCCAGGAATGCTGTTATGAGATATTACGGTTGTGAGCTTTAAAAAGCAAACAAAAATCCCCCCAAAGGGCAGTTAGTACTTTGAGCAAACTTTTAAAAGGGCTTTCTCATATAAAATAAAATATATTTCTTTTGTAGTAACTATCGGTGCCTGTAGCAGCTATGAAAAACTTTTGGAACTTGTGTTGCGGAGGGTGGAGTGAAGTGATGGTCGTGGTTGCTGCAACCTGAATCTCAGCATGCATTTACACTCTTTCAAGGACCACTCCACCTTGTCGGAGCATGGAAAAAACACTAAGGCAAGGTACTTCTTGAATGGAAGGACTCTTGGTGGTAGACATTGGCCAATTGTCAGACCATCTCACCATCATCTAAACTCTTCCCAAAGCCTTCCAGTCCTCTGTTTTCCTCCATAACCCTGCATTATCGACTGACCGCCCTCCTGCTTCTCTGGCTCCATCACTTTTTTTTTTTCTCACAGGTGTTTCCCCCATTAAATCTTATTCCCCACCAACCCCATATTGGTGTCTGCTTTTATGTAGTTGGCCTCTTTGAAATTGCACTGTGCGATTTTTCTATGGTTTTGTAATTTGGTAGTTGAGTTTCCTATCTACCGGTAGCATTCATTAACTTGATGCTGAACAATAGCCTGTTTTAGACCATGTAACAACACAGGCATTTCCACCTATTAAACTTTTTCCTTTTGAATAATAGGAATGGTTTTTAAGAAACACATTTGATGCTGTTTTATGATACTGTCTGTTCCAAAAGAATGTGAGTTAGTACCCTCTTAAGAATAATAATACGCAAACAAGTCATCCTGCTTACACAGCATGTTGTGAGTCACCGTGACTACTCTTTCTTCTGAATCCTCCCCAAACTCCTATCAAAATATCAAAGCCAAGGTTAATGGAAAGTATTTTTATTTCTTTATAACAGACGTATAATGATTAGAGCAGCCCACATGACAAAATAAATGGGACATTTAGGGATAATTCAAGTATTAGCTCTGTTTTGATTACACTAACTGAATAATAGTGATTCCTAGCAGAAAAAATATTTTTAGACTTTTGCTAATTTATAGTTTTCTTATATTTAATTACACTATACTTAAAAGTCTATATTACTTTTCCACATAGAAATATACTTTTATTGCCTGTAAATTAGCCGTATATTTGCATAATATTTTAACTAGAAAATACATTATGTCTTATGCATAGAACATTCAATTGTTTATTACTTCTGTTGATGAAAACAATGCCTCTTTGTGTGAGTTTTATGAATTTTCTGTGTTTTGCATTTGCATTTCTTACAGAAATCACAAGGTAGCACTGTTTACTACACTCTTGATCAGTTAGCATTGCCCTGTTTTAGAAGAAGATACTGTATGCTTTTTTAAAAAAATAAAATTGAACTCAGGACCTCTGGAAGAGCAGCCAGTGCTCTTAACCTCTGAGCCATCTCTCCAGACCCTATTTTAGGAAATGAATTAGATGCTCTGAATTATTTTTCCTGAAGAAGACATCTGATTGAGGTGGTCTCCTCAATATTTATTAGTGAGTCTCATCACTGCCTTTGTGAACTATTATCTTTCTGTTTTATATATTTATCTATAGTATGTTTTCCTTATTTATTAATATGTGAGTTGTTATGTAGCTAAGAAATCACTGCTGGTCTACTGTATGACATCAAATACTTTGTGCCCCCACCCCACACTTAGCTCTATCCTCTTTTTTGTTTCTTTGTTTGACACATTCATTCACTCAACCACCATCTGTAGACTCCATTCTGTCAAGCACAAGACAGGGAGGTGTGAATAGTCTTGAACAAAGACAGACACAATGCTATTTCTCTTATAACTTCTCTACTATATTAGTAAGATTAAATACCAAACAAGAAGTTGTCAAAAACAACTGACATGTGCTGAGTTAGGAAACTAGGTATAGGAAGCTATTTGTACCCATTATTTTTAGATACATTGTAATAAGGAAACTTAATATGAGACATACTTACTCAATAAACTTTTAAGTGTCTGATGAATTATTCTACCATAGGCACTGTTATGAATACTAGAACACTGACCTTAATCATCTTCCTTGACTGATGTCTCTTTGTCTGTGACCTTTTTTTACTTCAGTCATGAAGATCTTACCATGAGCTAAGCAATTACCATTGCTATGATCTTGGATTTCTGAAATAGAAGACAAAATAAACCCCCTTTCTTTAAAAGTCATTATCTGAGGTATTATGTTATAGTAACAAAAAATAGACTAAGATGCCAGTTTTCCTTAAGACCATTTGTTGAAAAGATTATCCTTTCCCTATTTATAGTCTTGGTATCCTTGTGGAAGATCATTTGGCCATTGATATTTGGATGTATTTCTGGACTCTGTATTCATTCCATTGGTCTGTTTTTATGCCAACACATTAGTGTTAGTTACCATGGCTTCTCAGCATATTTTGAAATAATGGAATGTGGTGGTGCTTACAGCTTTCATTACTATTTCAAAGACTGATTCTGCTATTTGTAGTCTTTTGTGTTTTTTTTACAAATTCTAGAATCTTTGTTCATTTCTATTAAAAAAATCTCCAGTGATTTGATAGGAATTCTATGGAATCTATAGGTTATTCTTAGTGAGTGAGTGTGTGTGTGTGTGTGTGTGTGTGTGTGTGTGTGTGTGTGTGTGTGTGTGGCCCACACGTGTGCACACATGCATGCATGTATGAAAGACGAGAAAGAATATGTGCATGAACATGTATTCATGTGTGTGAGTATAATGCACGTGGAGGCCAGAAACCTATGCTAGGTGTCTTCCTCCAACACTTCTCCATGTTGTAGTTTGAGGCAAGGTCTCTCACCAAACCTGATTTGTCTGGCCAGCAGCCACAGGGATTCTTTTGTCTCCTTCCACCTCCTCTGTGCTAGGATTTCAAGCCACTGCTCCAGGCATCACATGGGTGCTATGGATCTGAACTCTGGTCTTCATGCTTGTGCAATAAGCATTTTACCACACAAGCCATCTTTCCAGATCTGAGGGTGAATTTTTCAATGATATGAACACAGGGAACCTTTCTATTTGTATGACAGTTGATTTCTTTCACCAGTAGTTTACAGATTATGGAATATACACCTTTTGCCTCCTTGTTTGGTTATCCCCAAATACTTATTTATGGTGTCATTGCAAATGAAATTGTTTTGATCACTTCCTTTCCATATAGTTTATTTTCAGCATATGGAAACACAAATGATGTTTTGTTATTTTTGACAGTTTATTTTAAATGGGGTACTTAGTGCTTTCTCTATGTAAAGCTGATATAGTTTGAGTATTGGGCTTCTTTAAAATACATACATTGACATTTTAGACCTGAAGGTGATTATATGAAAAGAAAAGGGACCTTGAGTGGCAGCTAGGTCATGAAGTGTATTTAGCCTTAAACTGATATGACAGACTTTGACTTTGAAGATCCTGCATGGAAGGCCTCACCATACCGGGGTAGCAGAAAAGGGATGGGATGGGGGGGGTCGGTGGGGGCAGGGGAGGAGAGGAGGGAGAGGGAACTGGGATCGACATACAAAAGAAGCTTGTTTCTAATTTAATTTTTTTTAAAAGGGGGTAAAAGAATGGGACTAATCCCTTTCTAAGAAAGATGGAAGGGACTTGTCTGCTCTTCTACTATGTCAGAAGATAGAGCAAGTACATCAATAAGAGGACAGGTCTGTACCAGACAGTTAATTTTGTATCGCTAAGATTGAGATGACAGAACCTCATACCTGTGAGGAATAAATTTATTTTGTCTATGAGCTTCTGGTGTTTTGTTTTAGCAGCTTCATGGTCTGAGACAAAATCTGCACTCTCTGTTAATAGCAATAATTTTGCTCCCTTCTGTTCAGTTTGAATGCTGCTTTTTTTTTCCTTTTCCATCTTAATTGCTCTGGCTAGGATTTCCAATACTAGAGTGAGTTGTAGGGCTGAGAGCAGACACCCTTATCTTGTTCCTGATCTTAAAGAAAAAGCTTTAAATATTTTATTTTTTGGACATGATGTTAGCTCTGGTGTTTTCATTCACAGCCTTTGTCATGCTTAGATAAATTCCCTTTTCCTCTAACAGTGAAAGAATGCCTTTATTGTTAAGAGGCTTTCAATATCATCAAATCTTTTTCTTAAGCAAGTGAGACAATTCTATAACTTATTGCTCTTTATATGTTAACATGACATAATGCATGAGTGGGTAATTTAATACTGACACATCTGCAAACTTCATTGATAAGTCCCATTTTATTAGTGCTTTCAGTATGCTGCTGGAGTTGGTGTTTTGTAGAAATACTTCCCATTAATATCCACCAGAAATAAAGGGCTATTATTTCTGTTGCTGTTGGCATCTCTTTCCCTAGTTTTAGTGTCAGTGTAACACTGGCCTAAGAAAATGAGTTTGGGAGTGCTCCCTCATCTTCCAGCTTTTGGAAGAGTTTGAGAAGAATTTGGCATTAGTTCTTTAAATGTTTGTGGAATTTAGCAGTGAAACCATCTGGTCTTGGGTTCTCTTTGCTGGGAGGTTTTTAATTACTGATTGAGTTTCCATGTTAGTTATAGGTCTGACTTTCTATTTCTTCATGATTTAGTGTTGGCATGTTGTGTGCTGTTAGGAATTTTATCTGTTTCTTCTAGATCCTCCAGTTTGTTGTTATACAATTATTCACAGCAGTCTCTAACACCATTTTCATTGTCCAGCTTTTATTGTGATATAGCTTTCACTTGATTTTATCTAATTAAATATGCTATTTTTCATATTTTTCTAGTTGTTTGCCAATTTGCTAACTTTTTAAAATAACAAACTCAGTTTTGTGTTTTTTTCCTATTCTTAGCTTTATTTCTGTTCTAGTCTTTAAGAATTTTCCCCTTCTGCTAATTTTGAGTTTAGTGGCCTCTTATTTTTGGAGCTTAAAGAGGTGATAAATTACAGTATTTAAGGGGCTGGAGAGATGTCTTAGTGGTTTAGAGTACTGACTGCTCGAAAGGATATGTGACAGGTAGGGTTTTAGTTGGGGGGGTGCTAGGGGAGGACGGGAGGGAGAAGGGAACTGGGATTGTCATGCAAAACAATCTTGTTTGTAATTCAAATAAAAATATCTGAAAAAAAGAATATTAGCAAACGGCCAAACAGATATTAGCCCATTGGATATGAATGTACTTGATAAAATGGTCTACAGTGTTGCTTAATGTCCTTTAGCAAAATTATATTATTATCGCTAACTGCCTCCTTCCTCTGTCATCACTAATATGAGTGTATTGATTTCATGAAAAAAAAAAAGAGTACTGAATGCTCTTCCAGAGGACCAGAGTTCAATGCCCAGCACCTACATGGTGGCTCACAACCATCTGTAATGAGATCTGGTGCCATTTTCTGGCCTGCAGGCATATACATTCAGACAGAACACTACACAAAATAAAAATGAAGCTTAAAAATAAAATAAAATAAAAAATAAAGAATAAAAAATTGCAATATTTAGGATTTGATATGCTATATTTTCATTTTCTGAAACTTATTCACTTTTGTGACCTACTATGTTATCTGTTTTGGAGAAATACTCATGTATGCCTAAAAAGTGTGTGTGTTTTACTCATATTGGGCACTGGCATACTATGTTAGGCTTATTTGGTCTATATTAATAGATTCTCTGTTTCCACATGGCTAATCTATCTATATCAGAAGTTCTCAACCTGGGGCTTGTGATTCCTTTGGGGGTCAAAGAGAGTATATCTCTATTTCAAATTTTTGCATTACTATTCATAACAGGTGCAGAATTTGCAGTTAGAAAATAGCAAAGAAATAGCATTATGGTTAGAGTCACACAACATTAGGAACTGTACTACAGGATCAAAGCATTAGGAAGGTTGAGAACCACTAACCACTAATGCTATGTCTATTATTTAAAGCAAAATGCTGAAGTCTCCTGCCATTTTAATATTGCTTCTATATCTCTCTACAGTTCTCTCGGTGCTTGCTTTATATCCTTTTGTGTTGTTATTTGGATGCATATCTACAATATTTCATTTTGTGAATTTAGTCATTTATCACTATACAATGACCTTGTCTAATTTTTTTAAATTCAAGTTTATTCTGTTTAGTATAAATACAGTCATCTTTTCTCTCTTCATGTGGAAGACTTGTCTTTATTTCCTGTAAACTAAAATTAAAGCTTTTGTTTGTTTTTCTTCTCCGAGAAATCTGGGTCTTGCTACACAGGCCTGGCTGGCCTAGAGCTCATCATATGCCTCAAGCTAGCCTTGAACTGGTGACAGCTCTGCTGTTTCAGTCTCCAGGGAAGTAGGATATTAGGTGTATAACAGTATTTGCATTGAGATTTTGTTTGTTTATATAAATTCATTATGGTTAAAATTTTTACTCAGCTACTGCACACCTTTAATTGGAAAGTTTAATCCATTTATGTTTACAGTAAATATTGATGGGGGAAATCTTTGCTACAGAAGTTTTCTTAGCTGTTTTCCATCCATCCTTTAGTTTTTTGTGTATTTCTCTTGTCTTGCTGTGTCTTCCTTTCTGTTTGTCAGTTCTTGATTTGATGTATTTTGACTTCTTACTCTACTTTTGCCTATTGATGTCTTCCTTGATTTCTCAGTTTTTAGTAATTTTCATCGTAGAGTTTTTCAGAATCATAGGTTTATTTTTAGGAGTTTTGTGTAATTCTTGCATCCATTGTGAATAGTTTTACTTTATCGATTTCTTTCTTGGTAAGTTCATTATAGGTGACTACGGAAGCTACTGTGTTTTTGTTTGTTGATTTTGTAACCTCTACTTTGCTGAACTTATCAGTCCTAATAGCCCACTGGCTATTGTCTTCAGATGGGAATAATTTGACATAATTATTTCCTATATAGTTGCATTTAAAAAGTTCCTTTTCAGTGCCTAATTGTATTGGCTAAAATGTCTAACGTATTGTTGGAAAAGGGTGGAAAGAGCAGACACTTTTGTCTTGCTCTTGATCTCCATTCATGGTGTTTTTTGTTTATGGGTTTGCCATATATAGTCTTTACTATGTTTAAACAGGATCCTTCTACACATAACTCAGCTTAGTTCATTGTTAGTATCCAAGATAATTGGAGTGAGATAGCGTCTTCTTGCAGTTCTGACTTGTGTTTCCATGCTGGCTAAAGTTGGAGTAGGAATGACTTCTCCCTAGAACTGCTAGAACACATCTCAGCTGGTCTGGGAATTTATGTCAGTGGCAAAACACCCACTCTATGTGCCCAAGATCCTGGGTACTGTCTCCAGAACTGTACCATTTTTCTTCAAGGCTAAATATTAAGACAACAGAAAATAAAAAGGAAAAATAAAAATAAAAGGTCACAAAATACCAAGAGAAGAAAAAAAACTATGAAAAGTAAAAATGAGAAAAACTACAGAGAAGAAAGAAAGCAAAGACAGCAGCAAAACCCAGAATTGGAATAAAACCAGGAACAAACTCTTCCCACTTCCAGATGCTTGAATGAAGTGGTTCGCTGGTTAATTACAACCCAACCTAAAGGTCTTCCTAGGCTGTGTGCCCTAGACAGGGTGATGACTAAGGTTTTCACTTGTCCCCTCCTTTCACTTGTGGTGTCTACCAGATGACCAACAGGATGATTTGCAGCTGGAGTTTGTTGAAGTTGCTCTCATCTGCTTTTCACACTGAAACGAGCTGGTTAGAATGCAGAACCGACAAAGACTGTCTCTGTCAGATCTGGGATGGACAAAGGTTGGGACTGTGCTGTTTGTGTGTAGATACCGCTGAGGGCAAGAGGGGTGATGGAGCCAACATAAAGTTCAGTGCTGGATCGGGATGCTGGGATACGCTGCTCTCAGTTCTGGTGCCTGCAAACGATGGGGCTCCTATGTAAAACAGCAAACAGCTATTCTGGTTCCTCAAACCACTGATGGTAAAGGACAGTACCATCCTATCTCCTTCATTCCGTGTCTCTATTAGCATTTCCCAGGCAGACAACTCTTGGGGTTTGGGTCAGAGTCATTCTTCTGATCCAAGACACAGCTATGGGCTGAGGCAGTGCAGTGACATGGACATACAGTTCCGGTGACAGGAAAAGGCGGGGTTTCTGTCTTCCAAAGCTTCTGAACAGGCAGGGCTCTTAAGATGGTTGCTGACTGTTCACTGAGGGAGGCAGCAGACTTCTAGAGCCAGCTTGCCAGATGGCCCTACCTCGTCAGAGTGCTGTTCTTCAGGGGACAGGTTTGAGCTTCCTGGGACCTGTCTTTTACCCGCCTCTCTGGCTGGGAGATGCTCCCTCTTCTGGCCACATTGCCACGGTGCTGGGAACTGTTGATTGTGTTACTCTATCATCCCAAAGCTCTCATTTTCATCAAGTCTCTGTGTTTCTACCGCTGAACTTCAGCGATCACCTTAACATGTTACTACATGCCCACTGTTTTGGTTCAGTTTGGTGGGCAGTCAGGCAAATGTTGGAGCCCTTATTGGGAAATCTCACCTTTCAGAATTTCCTTAACATTTTTTTCTGGCTACAATATTATTGGTCTGCAGTTTTTTGTTTTGTTTTGTTTTGTTTTAGCATTTGGTATTGTACCAGCCTATGGCCTTCAAGGTTTCTGCTAAAACTCCGCTGTTACTTTTGTGTGACATACTTTGTATATGACGAACCATTTTTTCTTGCTGCTTCTAAAATTCTCCAATTTTTTCTCTAATATACTGTTGTGACTATTGTCGGACTCAAATCAGTTACTAAATAATATTTTTGGTACATCTGGATGTCCAATTTTTCCATAATTTTGAGAATCTCTCTCTCTCTCTCTCTCTCTCTCTCTCTCTCTCTCTCTCTCTCTCTCTCTCCTTTTTGTAGCTCTGGCTGTCCTGGAACTCATTATGTAAACCAGCCTGGCCCAGAACTCACAGAGAGTCACTTGACTTGGTCTCCCTTCAGAGTGTTGAGATTAAAGGCTTGTGGCAGCTGTTATTTCTTTGGACAAGATTTCTATTCCCTTTTTGTACTCTGTTTTCCTCGAATCTCAGGTCCTTCTGTTGGCTTTACTATGTTTGTTTTTGTGTCGTGTCCCCCCTCCCCTTTCGCCCCCAGCCCGGTGCAGGAGCCTTTCAGTTGCTTTCTGAATTTCTTATATAAGGAATTTTCTATGAGTTGTTACTAAGTTGTTTGTAGGAAAAGCAGGACTCTGGGCTCCCTATTCAGCCATTCTGTTGGCAGTATTTCATTATTCACGAACTAAACCAAACTGAAATGGTTAAGAGAGTTTGATTGAATGAAAAGGTAGAAACGGGAGAAACAGCCAAAGTGCGAGGTGAAAGGAGGCAGGGCTGGAGGGATTTAAAACATTAAGAAATTGGTTTTTATCACAAAATTTTAGGGGACCACTTAATGGTTGCTTAGCAGGAGAGGAATACAATGGGATTTACTTTGGGAAACTGATTCTGGTTGTTATTCAAAGAATGGCTGAGAGGTAAAAAGCAAGGGTGTCTTGACAATTAAATGAGTGAATTCCTCCCCAAGGGGCTCAGTTGAAAGTCAGTGGCTACCATGGGCATTGTGCTAATGGGCACATTAGCATCCATGGAACTGGAGTAGGTTGTGACCGAACAGACAAATGGCAGATCCCCAGGCTTCTGACCCACGTGTGGCCAGAGGAAGCTGTATCCTGAGACAGGAAATGCAAAGGTAAGTAGGAAGGTGTCATCTGAAGATTACAAAAAAAAAAAAAAAAAAAAAGATTTTAAATGTAACAACATTCTTGGCAGTTTGTTAATTCGAAAGATGAACAAAATTTCCTGTTATCTTTATTTTAAGTAATTTTGAAATTGCCTTGGCTTCAGTTAAATAAAGATTTGTGATTTTATTTCGGAGGGATTTTCCAGTTACTAAATGACAAGAAACAGCTTATCTGCTGGATTTTCCTAGACTGAAGATCAAACATTGGGTCAAATGACCAAATTCTAATAATCCAGAAGTCATGGCCAACGTTCTGTTGATAATAAAGACAAAGATGTTTTTAAAAGAATAGACAGTTACTTATGACCTCCAGAGAACTGACATATGTGCTTCAGAAATGATGTTGAACATTGCCAGTGTGGAACATGTTACTATCATTTCTCATAGCGACTCCCAGCAAGTTTATGTATTTTATGTTTATGTATTTCCTTTCACAACCTTAGAATTAAGAGAAAGGGAATAAACAGATACTTTATTTATTTAGCTTCTTTTCTGGTGTGGGGGGAAATGAATACATTAAAACAGAACCCGGGACTCGTCAAATACATAGTTAATAAAAAAATGATGCAAAAATCCTTAAAAAGTTTTGGGAACACAAAAATTTTATCAAATTTATACATTGGTGTTGTTTGGGCTAACCTATGAGGACTAAAATTTTTGTTCTCTAAACAATAGATAGCTCTTTATAACTTTCTTGATGGATCATTTAAAATATTATTATTTGATTCATTTATTATTGTGTGCATGATGTATTGGGGCACACATATGTCTCAGCACTTGGGTAGAGATCCGACAATAACTATGTGGAGTTGGTTCTCTCCTTCCATTTATAAATGGGTCCCAGTAATCAAATTCAATCTCCAGTTTGCCTGGGAAGCCCTTGATCCACAAAGACGTTGTGCTAGCCTGTTATCAGATCATTTGAAAGATAAATAAACCTCTTCAGAGTATATACTCTCAGGCATTAAGAACATGATGTATACTTCTGAAAGAGGGTACAGATTTTAGTGCAGGCCTAAAATCTGAGCTGCTTGGGAGAGTGAGGTAGGAAGCCCAAAAGTTTAGTGACTGCCTGAGCTACAGAGAGGAGTTCAAGGCCAGCCTGTGAACTTCTGAATGATCTTTCTTAAAATTTAAAAAGTCAGAAGGGGCCACTCTGTGATAGAGTACTTGTTTGACATTTTGGGGGCCCTAAATTCAATCTTCAGTACAGCATAAAAAAGGAAGGAAGAAGAAAAGAAGGAATAGAAAGAAGGAAGGAAGGAAGGAAGGAAGGAAGAGGGAGGGATGAAAGAAGGATGAAAGGAAGGAGATGTGAAGGAAGAGGGAAGGAAGATGAGAAGGAAGGAAGGAAAGAGGAGGGAAAGGAGGATAAATAAGGAAGAAGGAAGGAGGAGGAAGGGAGGAAAGAAGAAAAAGGAAGAAAGGAGCGAGGAAAGAAGGAAGGAAGGAGAATGGATGGAAGAAAGTAGGAAGAGAAGAAGGAAGGAGAAAAAGGAAGAAGGAATGGAGGAAGGAAGGAAAGAAGGAAGGAAAGAAGGAGGAAGGGAGGAAGGAGTTAATAGAAAAATAGAAATAGGAGTTTTATAGTTCACACTCCTGAGCTCAGAAAATCAGTTGTCAGGAATCTCATATAGCAACTGTAGGTGCCTTAGTTACCTTAGCTGGCTGTGACGAAATGCTCTGACAGAAGCAACTGATTTTGTTTTACTTTTGGAATTTTGCAACTTTATGCTACTTCAGAGTTTAAACCAAAAACGTCACACTGTTTTGGTAACCTTTTGGTAAGTGACAGAAAAGTCCTGACAGAGCCCAGTCTCACCGACTTCATAACTGGATGTTTATTAGTAGAGCCCTGATTGTTACCCCAAGGCTTGGTGTTTCTAATTTTAAGTATGTACATCTAAACAATTAGTGTTGCCAACCTCCATGTGTGTGATTGCATAATTCGGTGAATTATAAATCTCATGGAAAAGACTCTCTGGTAACTTGAGGGGCTGTAGAAAGGGAATGGGCTTGCTGCCGAGAAACAGGTTCAAGCTGACAAAGCACTTAAAAAAGTGCACGCTAAAGACAAAACTCTTATGTAACTTATCAACCAGAATTCAGGATCCGGAGATAAAGGACCCTGGTGTGCGGAGAACAACAACAACAAAGAATAAGACTTTCAAGCACACAAAACTTGATTTTGTTACTGGTTCATCTTGTGTTGTGTGCTTTCTCCTCTCGTCTGTCTTCAAT
Organism: Cricetulus griseus; assembly: GCF_003668045.3. NCBI lineage: Eukaryota > Metazoa > Chordata > Mammalia > Rodentia > Cricetidae > Cricetulus > Cricetulus griseus. The sequence continues at coordinate 140,428,140 of NW_023276806.1, read as the reverse complement.
CGTCAGACACCGGGTGTTGCCGAGCATCTCACTGCAGCGTTTTGTTCACAGTCTCGGTGACCCTATGCCACGTGGTTACCTGTCTCTCCTCATCTAGTCAAAACTTCTAGTTCCAAGCAGAAGTCTCCCCATCCATGGCTACAAGGAAGCAACTAAGCCGAACAAGGCGTGCTAACAAGTAATTAGCCAGCTTACCTCCAAAGTAGTGTTTACATTTTTTTACAAAGCAGATGCTTTTCATCCATAAATAAATCTCAGATTTAATGTCATCCGGATGAGGAAAACAGTGAAAATCAGTTGCCCTAAGCTAGTTTTGTTTTCCACCAGACATTTTTTAAAACTCAATTTTTCATCTATAAGGTAATAAAGGGCCCCTATCTTTTTCATACTGGCTCTCAGAGCAATAGGAGTTGGGGGCAGGGGCGTCCAGCTGATAGGAGAGGAGTCAGGTGGGAGAGTCATTTTTACATTTTACACGTGGGTAGATTGTGTGGTAGATGTTGGCTGGTATGAACAATGTGATTACAGGAGAGCAGTGAGGGAAGTTTGTTTACCCATCAGAACCCCCTATAGGGGACACTGTAATACAACCCCAACCCACCTTTAAGTTTGCTGGATTTTTACATAGGTAGTTTGTACACCTCTGCATGCTCATATATTGTGTATAATGCAATTTGGATGAATGAAGTTCAGATATAGAGCGATTTGAAATTGTTTGGGGTCAATAAGAAGAGAAGATGGAACCTCTACTTTTATTTATTTAATTTTTCCTCTGTTATAATCTGAGTCACACAGCTGATGCACCCAGATATACCAGCACATCACATCAGATCCTGGAGTCAACAATTAATCCCTCAAAATCAAAAGATTAGGGATGGAGATGCAGCCCAGGGTCAAAGCACATGGGTAACATGTTCAAAGTACGGGGTTCAATTGCCAACATGATAAAAAATGAGAGAAAAAAAATGATTAGCCTAATAAGCAATGGTACATACTAATTCAACACTGATGTTAGCTCACCATGGCTCCTTCGTGCTTGGCAATGCTAAAGCAAAGGCCCACTGCGTATTGTTCGGAAAACAAAAATTCTAGTGCTCATAAGCTAGCCCAAACAACACTAATGCATAATTTGATAAAATTTTTGTGTTTTCCAAGCTTTTTTCAGGATCTTTTATATCATTTTTATTAACTATGTATTTGAACAGTCCCAGAATGCATTTTATACATAAACAATTGTCAAAGAACAAAATTTATTATAATAAAGAACCAAGCCCCCTAAACGTGGGTGTCAGTTAGGAGGCCTGGGCAGTCTATGGGGCCTTGGGCAGTGGATCAGTATTTATCCCTAGGGCACAAATGGACTTTGGGAGCCCATTCCCCATGGAAGGACACATGGGAGAGGGCCTAGGTCCTGCCCCCAATTATGGGATAGACTTTGATGATTCCCCATGGAAGACCTCACCCTCCCTGGGGAAGTGGATGGGGGGTGGGATGGTGGGGTTGGTGGGGGCATGGGAGGAAGGGAGGGAGAGGGAACTGGGATTAATATATAAAATAAGATTGTCTCTAAATTAAATAAAATTTTATATATAAAAAAGAATATCCAACACTTTCTAAAATTCCATTCCATCAAGTGCATTTCCATTTGTCCCAGCACCAGAACTCCTCCTGATAAATTTATTTCAAGTTAACCTTCCCTTCTCAAAAATCAACTGCACTAAAGTCAAAGTCACATGCTCGGTATTCAGTTGCTTTCCAATTACTCCATTTGTGATCAATTCTCTTCCTAGTAGAGTCATAAAATGTGTAAAGACAAGGGCTAGGTTTAGCTTCTTTTACATTCACTAGATGGAAGTTTCTTTGTGTAGAGCCACAGTAAGGTGTCCTCCAAATTAATCTGAGTAGTCTAAGGTTTGAGGACCTCTGTTTTATCCTGTTGTGCTTCAAACTACAGTATGTCTATAGTTCCTTCCACATTTATGCTTAAGGGAAGATGTCAGGTTAGTTGATGCGAGACTATTCATTTTCGACTAGTTTATAGGCAACAGCAATGTTTTATAGAGAGTTTAAAGATAAAAGAAAGCAAGCTCCTAGCTCAAGGACAATATTATGCACATGGGGAGATTTTCAACAAATTCTTAATGGTGACACCCGAGGGAATCTTCATATGAATGGGTTAATATAAGCTGATGCAAGTGTGATCACAGCAGAGAGAAAATGACATGAAACGTGATGAGGAGAGCAGAAGAAAATAAAGTTTACTTATATAATAATTTTAGTCAAAGATCCAAACCTCCCAAGTGAGACTTTTTATATTATTTTCCCTAATTTTTTTATCTGACAGTTTCATAGATATGTCATTTTAGTCATTGCCATCTTCCACCCCCCACCTTCTCCACCCTTCTTTTCAATGAAACTGCCTCCTACTTTCCATATTTTCTTTTTTGTACGTGGCCCACTCAGTTTAATTACAGTTTCTTGCTGGAGCATGGGTGGGAGATTATTCAGTGGGCAGAAGCAATTTAGGACCTATTAAAAAAAACCTAATTTGTTTTCTACTTTTTCTTATATCTCCAACAACTTTCCTGGTAAATATAGACCAATAAACTAATCTTACCTTTGCCCCCAAAATATGCATCTATAACATGGTTCAATGCATGTAATTTAGTTGAGACTTGTTAATTTCTCTTAATAGACACCAAACCACCACCACCACCACCACCACCACAAACACACCTTTTAAAGCCTAGGCAACAAAGACAGAAAGGCACAAGTGAACAAAAACAACCACCATCAGTTAATGCATATTTTTTTTCAAGTACTAAAATCGACAGAAGTTGTATAGTTTCAACAACAGACAATGTCCTGAATATCACTCCTAGTAAAATGTAGTCACTGAGCAACAAGTAGAGAGAAGAAAAAAATATTTTGAAAAGAATCAACTGCTGCAAAGAAGAATGTGGCTACCCAAAAGCCTTTCCAGGGTGATTGAAATCATCAACATCAGTGTCCTGACTCCACTGGGTTCTGTGTTACACTGTGACAGTAATTTCTGTGCTGTTTCAAAACTACACTGTTAACATGAAACACTACTGTGTCTCATACACAGTGCACTCACCAAGTAGTCAACGGATGTTTTGAATAAAGCCAATTTTGTAGGCCTATGCACATTGAAAAACAAGTTTAAATAAACCTCAAATAAGACTTAAATTTAAGAATGTGCGGGTATTATGTTTTATGAGACTCTTAGGTATAGGCAAGTAACACCTACAGCATATTACCCTACATCTGCCTCATAGTTGGAATAAGGAAATACTTAAACAGTGCCCTTTTGCCAAGATTCACAAATGTTACAATTCACTTTGAATTCGTGGCAAAACAATGCTCCTGGTGGTTTTTTTTCAGTCATAAATAGGAGAAAAGTAACATGATTGCTCTTCAGTGGTTCAGATTTGTCGAAGTCTTTCCAATAATTTCACCTCTAAATGCAGTGGGAAAGCACAAAGCACAAATGAACATTTAGGTCAGGAACCAGCTGTATGATTCAGAGAGGGGAAAAATGCACTAATTTATACACTAGGCTGAGCAAGAATTGAGTACTTCCCAGGGTTTTTTAGCATCGGGGGAAAAATGTCTTTTTCGCATGATCCATCCCTTCGGCTTTATCTTCCCACTCACTTCTATCTAACATGGGAAGCAAAAGAAAAGGCATTTCTGGGTGCAGAAATGCACTCAGCTGGAGTTTACCAAGGAGAACCTAGGATTTTTCTCCTTGACTTGCATCCCAATGTTGCGCGTACTTCTGCGTTGGAACTTTCAGAGTGCCAGGATCCGCTCCATCAAAATAAGCTAACGTCCAAGTACTTTGGATTTCCTTCTTCAGAATCATGCTTCATTACCCTGGGATCCCAACGGAATAAAAGAACACTGCTAAGTTCTGAATTGTTTTTACATGTATCTGGATATGCAGTGGAGTTGGGGAATTGAGCCATGGGATTTACCTTCGTCTGTTTGAGTCCTAACTCTGAAGAGTAGTTGACAAGCCTGGATTCAGACAACTGCCATGTTTTCTCTCATATGACAGGCCTGTATTTTGATTTGCACGGACGTGTATATAAATATATGGGAGTTGATTATGAAACTAGAAAGGTTACCACAAGAGGCGGGAAATGGAGGGAAGAAATAAAACAGATGATAAAGGAATGCGTGTGACATGAGAGTAGAAGAGGGGATTTGGGACGAGGAAGAAGCGGATTAGTGCCTGGGAATGAGGACCACGGGAGAGGGGTGTGGAAAGGAAGCAAATAAGAACAAAGTGTGGGAGATTATGCTGCCTGAGAACCTTACTTTGTAGGTAACTTTAGAAACTAAGTCCCCAACTGCCCCCAAGGCCTCCACCGATTGCCTCCCTCTCCCCCATCCCACAACAAATTTGAGCCAGGGACTCACATGGAGGACAATTGGAGATGATTTTAGTTACATTTTTAATTGCTACTGAGTAAGAATGTCCTTGTGCGGAAGGAGGCCATGCTCTACCATTCTGAGAAATGATGCTGGGCGGGAAGGTAGCAGAGGCTCCCTTGTGTCTTGCATATTGGAAGCTGGGATGCTAATACTTTACCAAATAGGAAGATTATTTCTGTTCTGTTATTTCATCATGAAAATTTTAATGGTATCTGGAGTGGGAGCAATTATTGAGATTCCTATTTTTAGAATCTGGGTTCATGAAGATTTTTCAATACATGTTTACTGAGATAACGAAAAAGAAAGTTTTCAAAAGATTGTGGTTTAGTCAGGTTCTCTAGAGGAACAAAACTTACAGAGTAAATTATCCATCCATCTATCTATCTATCTATCTATCTATCTTCTCTATAAAGGCAATTTATTAGAATTTCAGTGTTGGTCTAACTAGTCTAACAATGGCTGCATATAAACAAAGGTCCAAGAATCCTGTAGTTTTTCAGTCCACAAGTCTAGATGTCTCAGCTGGTCTTCAGTGTGTCTTGAAATCCTGAAGGAGCAGGATGGAATGCCAGTGAAGGGAGGGACTTGCTAGTGAGGTGAGACAAAGCAGGCAAAGAAGGAAGCTTCCTTCTTCCATGTCCTTATATAGGCTTCCAGAAAAATATGTTGCTCAAATTAGATCTGGATTAAAGCGTGTCTTCCTACTTCAAAGGTTAGATTAGAAGTGGACAGTCCCACTTCAAATTAACAGGTGTGCCCTCTATTTTTAGGTTTTAGTTAATTCCAGATATGCTCAAATAGACCACCAAGAATAGCTATCACAAGCCCACCCCTTGTTAACTTGACACAACAATTGTCTCCTTATATCGTGATTAATTTCCAAATGAAAACAATAAACAGGTCATAATAACACCTAAACGTACTATACTATCCCATGTATAATTGCAAATGTGTCATGTTATTTTAACCAGGTCATAATTGTGCTTAATATAGTATAATTAAACTTCATAAACCACAAAAGCATTATAAATTTAGAATAGGTGGCAATGTCCCTGGAAGGACATTATTTTAGTATTTCAAACTTAAATATTATGGTTATACCATTAATATTCTCTTAATTGATGCTACACCACATGATAAAGAAATTGAGGAAAGAAAACACAAGTATCTGCACAAACACATTCTTAACAAAATACAACAAAAGCACTCAGATCAATTATAATCCTCTCTTCTGCAACTGGCCTTTGCTGGCATTTATAACTAGCTTCCTCTACTCTACTACCCATTCTGTCTTTTCTCCCCTTTTGTCAAGCACTTAAGAGATTAACATAAAAACTAAGCAAATATGGATATAAAGTAACTGGAAATATGTTCTTCTAGTAGTTATTTCTTAGGTCATCCCCATTGAAATTAATTGGTTAAAAAAGTCCAATTATGTAGAAGGAGAAAATGATCTTTCCTTGTTTTCCTGAAGGCTCCACCCCTCCTCTGAAATACACTATCCTCAGTAGCAGTGAGAGTTGAGCCATTGTTGGTTTTCTTAGACTTGAGGGGACAAGTAGCCTTGGAAACCAGAACACTGGCTAGGAGACTTTTCCTAATTATAAGAGCTTGATGGGTACTCTGAAGATATTTTGGTTCAGAAAATATAATTACTGTCTAAATTAATAGCTTTTCACATTAAGCCATTAGAAAAATTCAAAAACAAGAGTGTGCCATGGCCAATCTAGAAATAAATACTTATGAATATTACCAAGAAAGGGAACACAGGGAAAATTTTTCTTCTTAAATTGAAACACAGAATCCAAAAAGATAAAGTCCAAATGTCCTGTGACAGAATAAATGCCTCTGAATAAGCTATCTATTTGTCCACAGTTACTTTTCAAACAAAAGGGAGACACTTTTCGAGCAAAAAACCCAGGATGCCCTGTCAATTGCTACCAGGACTACAATACTCCAACCATAAAGCCAGTGACCTTTCCACCATGCCTTCTTTGGCTAACCAAAACATTCCAGTGGTGAGAATTTTGAGTATTTCTCTCATTAGTCAACATACTTTCCACACAGTGATTCAACTCTGATGCATCTGGGGCAAGAGATCTACTTTGTAAATTGGGTGTGACTCCTAAATGTGGGCAGAAAAGGTTTTCTTCTGGAATGCCACTGAATAGAATTATTTGAAGTTGGTAGAGACTGATTTTTCCAATACCTGAGCTCTTGGGGGCAGGTTCAATAGAACATTCTATACTTATAAAATGCTTAGCTAAAGATCCTGGGTTTAGATTTCCCGATTAACACAGGCGTTTTCTTCTATGCTTATTTGAAAGATTTGGAGAAGATTTGGGTGGGGTGGGGACAGGGTTTCAGCACTTTGAGTAGCACCCCATCTTTGCCCATAGCAAGAGCCAAGTTACCTGAGGTGTCAGTTGACTCAAGATTCCATTTACCCTTGTGATTCATGCTATTCCCACTTTTTCTTGTTTGAAAATAGCTCTCGTTTTTCTGTGTCTAGACTAAACTGTGAAATCTTACTCTTCTTTGTTTTTGACGCAAACAGCATGAAGCTTTATTATAGTTGTTTAACAAGCTAACCCCATGTTAGCTCAGGTCTTTCATCTATCCACCATGACAGATGGCTAGGAAAGACAGCTCGAAGCGTCTGCATAGAGATCTTATAGGGCAGCATAAGGGGAGTTTCTAGGGGTAGCACAGGCTCAGGATTGGTGTACCTCCAGGCTTGGAGGGTTTGCTCTGTGTTGATTGGTCAACTGGTTGTTCTCTTCTAACCTGCATGTGATATATCTATATTATAGTAATTTTCTACAACAGGGCTTTGAGAAAGCCATACACAAAGACCTGAAAGATACTATCTAGATATCTATCAAATCAGCTTCCTACTACAGTATAAAAATAAGGGTGAGGTCAGGATGTATTTCCATCCATAGTTGTAGCCTATAAAGTCCCTTGACATTGTTTCTCCCTGACATCAAAACTCCCTTCCCTACACACTGAAGATAGATACTGGGTTTGTTTCCTGGCATAGACATGAAGCAGGGTCTTTGCAAAGAGTCATTTTTATGGTATTCTGGTTATTATCATGTCAATACTTGTCCCTGCCATCATAACTTCATTCCCTCCCTTCAAATGCTTTTCTATTATTAATCAATTGACAAATGATTAAAAATGTAAAAGCAGGATTCATCAAGAAGAAAGGAAGATATACATTCTTTAAAGACCTCATACCCCACAAGTTATAACAGATGAATCATTGAGGGATGCATTAAAGTCCTGTTCAAAATGTAAGACTCTATTAATATCTCTATGAATATTTGCACTTGAATGAGAGAGAAGGAGAGGGAGGGAAGGAGGGAAGGAAGGAAGGAAGAAAATTCCAGCTTGTATTCCTGGGAAGTGTGTGTGTGTATGTGCGCGCGCGCGCGTGTGCGCGCGCGCTCGAGCACGTGTGTCTGGGCTGTGAAGATAAAAGAATGGGGAAGGACAGATTAGTCCACAGTAGACATTTTCTATTTCCCTCTAGATTCTATTTCCCATTTTTTTCACCTAGTGTAGACTCCCAGAGGACAGCTCCATACGGAATGCATCAAGAATTACTTGCTCTCCTCCCATCTGTTGGGTTTGGCAACTAGAAGGCATTGGCAAGGGATCTGGGGAGAAAGAGGGAAGTACAATCAGGGTTTATTCCTAGGCCTTCCCAGCTGCTCCTTAACTAAAGGCCAGCTCTTTGAGATGTCATACTCTACACAACCCATTTTCTAGGCTGCTATGGCCATCTCCTTCCTCTGTCTATACTGGGTGGGTCCTAGGGTGGTGATGGCTCATCACTTCACTCCTTGTTTGTGTTGCTAGTGTTGCTCACAGTTTTGCAAATGGAATCTTTAGGAAATCTCCCTAAATTGCCCAGTAAGCCTCAGAAATAGAGACAGAACATGATGTGCATGGAAGAGGCTCATTTGCACAAGGAAGTAGAAGAGTAAAGGGCTATTAGAAGGGAATTTAGAAGTCTCAAAAATTGTAGTCAAGCCTGAATAGAGTATGCATTCAAGGTACATTGATTCTTATGACTTTGCAATCAATTCACAAATGTATTAGTAGTAATTATTATTAAATACAAAACAACAGACGAGATGCTAGTTGTTTCTGTGAAGTTAGGAAATTATGCTAAAAATAAGTTCCCCCGAAGATCCCAACAGATAGTCAGATGGAGAGTTAAAACAGATACACCAATTTTGACACTGGCTTATTTTAACACCTACAGTGTCTGAACCACAGTGATACCTTGATCCCACTGTTTGCTACTTGCTCTGTTGACAAGGCAGCAGGTTAGGACAGAATATATCCCTGTGCCTTCCTTTCCTCATCTGTGAAGTGGGGTAAGGTTAGAATGTTGAGGAATATGGTCATTAACCCGAAGAAATACAAGAATATTGTGTATCAGAACCACTTTGATCAAGCTGAAGGGCTCTGTTTACAGTTTTGTTGTGAACTAGCTAAAATATTAAAACAATACAAACTTTTCATTCCATAACCATTTCATGCTAAATATTATTGATACTGATGACCAGCACAAAATAAAATGACAATAATTAAAACTGCACACAGGGGAACTTACAGAGATGAAAATGTGACTGAATTTCTATATCTTGATGTTCACATTTTTACATGCAAATGCTGAATAATAGGGGAAAATTAGAGTTGGCAGACATAATCAACACCAAATAAAACTGCCAACAGCTGAATTGGCACATATAAAAATTTATTATTCCCTAAAATTTGACAGAAGAATCTGATTTATTTTGCTGTTTAGTATGAATAATTTGACCCATGACAATTGGATTTAGTACAAATAATAACCCTAAAGAAAATTGTAATTACAGAAACCATAATCATTAAATTTTGATATGAATAACAACAAAATTATCCCCATATTAAATAATGTAGTCATTTAAACCTTATGTGGAAAATAATTGAGTCCAGTGAAAAGAATTTCAGTAAATTAAAATTTAAAATGGAAAAAAGTGGAAATATATTAGTGTTTTAAACTACAAATTTTATCCAAGAATTAAAATATCTTAACAGAAATTATAACTAAAATACTTTAAAAATGCATATTTAAAAATATATCTATAACTATCCATGCAAATGAAATTCTGATATAAGAGTTTCTTTCTGTTCCTTAATGAAGGAATCAAAATATCCTTGGTTCATAACTCAGGAATCAAAACATCCTTGGTTCAGGATGGGCACAAGGTCAAAATGAAGTAGTTGGGCCAAGAGAAAAGGCTCAAAGCTTCTTTTACTCAGTGACTTGTTGGGTAGTGTGATGGAAAGAAGAGTCAAGTGAGGGACGGACTCCGCTCTCATATGCCCATGCCTTCAGGGCCAGTGGTGAGAGATGGTGTCGCCATCTTCCGTGAGTGCAGAAGTGAGGGAGTAGCTCTCTCTGAAGGTTGGAGCCAACTTTCTTACTGTAGAATCCACTGAGGATCAGAGCCAGCTTTCCCCTGTCCAGTAAAGGCAGGGCTGTAAAATGAAGTCTCTGTTCACAAATGCTTCTAGTAACTTCATTCATAGTAAAAGATATTGAAAATGGTAAAATTGAGGATGAATGAATGTGTGGACGAGATATTGAACATTGGCTCACAATAAGAAACAAATAATGAATACAGGCTGTTACATGGATCGTCTTTGAAAACATGTCAAGGAAAAGAATCCAATAATAAATGACCATGGCATGATCAAACCCCATTCGTATGAAATGAACCAAGAAGGGATATCTATGAAGACAAAGTGAATTAGTGTCTACTATTTTTACTTCTCTGTGTTTACTTCCCTGGGTTAGAACTGTTGCAGTGAAACAGAAACTCAGACAGGGTCTATGTTTCCCATGGTTCCTAGCATTCAGTTTTGCCATTGTATAATTTTGAAATGTGGCCCATGAGCAAATGTTGTATGTGTGTGGCCAAGGTGATGAAACATCTGTTTATGTCTGTTCTTTTCCCCCTTACCCAACTGATTCTAAACAATCAACAAGAGGAATGGAGTATTAAGTTGGAAAATTCCTGGGGTCCTTAAATCCCATGTGGGAAAACCCCAGCTGCCACTGGGTATGCTACACTGGACTGATCTTCTCAGGTAGAAATAAGCAGCTTATATTTGGCTCACTAAACAGAAGTTTCAACAGCAAATGCACTTTTGACCATAACAAAACAACAAAAGGCAACGTTGCCATTTGTTATCATTTTTGTGGTTTTGAAATAAAATACAGTAGAGACTGGGAAACAGCAAAATATAGAAACCAAAAGGTAGAGGTCATGGATGAATGAGGGCAGATGGCTGACTCTCCTATTTAAAATCTTATTGTTTATTCTACACATTCATAGCTTGATATTGCTTTAGATACTGGTGCACTTTGTTGAATCTCAAGCTCATAATACACACACCATGTGGATTCTGGGCCATCTGTGCAATGTTTTTTAGTTCTATTCTGTGTATAGCAAGCCTACAGTGAGAAAGATAGCAAAATAAACAAACATATTCAATATGTAAGTGTGCAATATATGGGGAAAGTGCCATATGAGTACATAAACAAGAACCTGAGCAGTGGCACTCAGTTTTAAATGAGATAGCCAGGAAGAGCATCACAAGAAAGTCACCAATGAAACCAAGATGTTGGTTGTCATGACAACAAGGAAACAGGCCATGGCTTCCAGATAGAGGTAAAGACAGGATCAGGTAGGTGCTGTGGATAAATAATTCTTGAAAGTGGGTGGACTAAATGGGACTGGAGGAGAAGGCCCAGTCATCGGGGACCTTTGTGGGGGCAGCTTTGGACTACCAGCTCCATTCTTTCTCCTTTTATTTTTCCAGGTTTCTAAGCAACATGTAGTTGTAGTTCCTTTTTTTGGGAACATTTGTGTCACTTAACTTCTGTGGCATCAGTCTTGCTTCTTTTGTTCTTTGGATGATCTTTTGGGGATGGGATTCTCCATTAATTCCTCTTAGGATTCCAATTTGGGCAGTTTGGCCTTCTCTCTATATACACTTACCTTCTCGTCATTTCAGTTAGGTGGCAATGACTCCCAGCCCTAAATATCTAATCCAGATTGTTCTGGTGGGAACTACATTTGAATATCTAAACATCAAGCTTACAGAAGTCAAAACATCCTAAGGGAATCCGGGGCTTCGTGGGATGTTATCAGAAGGCATGGTGAGGACTGATTTCACATGGCTGATTCTGCGCTGAGGAGAAAGTGTAGTAGCTGTAACTTTATCACCTTTATTTAGTCTTGTACTCAGAAAATACTCATTGATATCTACAAATGAGAAGGACTAATAGGCATATAAAGATGTATACCGCAAGGTTATTACTCACACCAAATTGATTATTGGATATACAAGAAAAGGAGCTCAAACTATACTTATCAATGTTTATAATGTGTCAGGAGCTATTAAATGCTACAGCTTTTTATTTCTATAATTCTTATTTTTTAATTTATTTATTTATTTTATATGTTTAGTATTTTGCCTGAATACTTGTATGTACACCATGTGTATGCCTGGTGTCCACAGAGGTTAGAAGAAGGCACTGGAAACCCTAGAACTAGAGATATGAATGGTGGTAAATCATGTATGTGGGTGCTGGGAATCAAATCTGGTCCTCTACATAAGCAGCAAGTGCTCTTAACTTTTGAGCCATCTCTCCAACCTACTGCAATTTTTTGATGGACATTATTGCCACTTGTAGTCAAGTGATGACATGAAGCTCCAAGATAATTCCTGTATGACATATTGATTAATGGCAATACACCTTTAAAGGAAGACAACTAGATTTAGATGACCTGTCACTAAAATTTCTTCCTTTTCCTCAATGCTGAATTTAAGAATCTTAGAGATGTCTAAGGGGAACCATTCCATTCCTTCCAAATACCTATATCTCTATTATATCCATTTTGTTTCCACTATATGCTTTTAAATCCTACCCTTCACAGAGTTTGAATCCTACTTTTCTCTTACTGTGAAAGAAAGTAACCATGAAAGCATTTACTGGGGTACCTTAGTGAATTAAACTTGTATGTTGAAATACTTTATTATTCAAGATTCTAGAAATAGTACATGTTCGTGTGTGTGTGTGTGTGTGTGTGTGTGTGTGTGTGTGTGTGTGTGTGTGTGTGTGTGTGTGTGTGTAAATCCTAGGGATTTAGAGTACAGAGGATTCCAGTACACATCTAGAAACTAGAAGCCCAGGGCATTCAAGACATTAGATTTGTATTAAATCTAAGGACAGAGACAACCTCATTTGAATGATCAGCAGGCTTGAGACCCAGGAAGACTTAGTGCTTCAATTTGAATTCAAGGTGGAAAAAAAGCCAGTGTCATAGGTTAAAGGCCATCAACATGTGTTTCCCCAACCCCTGCTTGGAAGGGCAGCTTCCTTGTTCTACTTGGACCTACAGCTGATTTGATGAAGTGCCTACTTCTGAAAGAAGTCACTTTGCTTTTTTCATCCTATTAACTTGTTTCCTTCTCAAAATGCCCTTACAGAAATATCAAACATTCTAGGTATTGCATGGCTCAGTTATGTCACTGCAGAAAATGAACTTAACCACTATATTTATGATACAAACCATGTCTGGATATAATGGCATCATGGTCTCTGTGGCACAGGTTGATAAAAGCCTAGTGGCTACGTTCTCTCAATGTGTTCTTAGACTGTCTACCGAATACACTTGAGTACATTACAATTCTGGCCTTGGAGAGAAAGGGCACTTTACGGTTTTGGTGATGATGAAGTGTAAGTCATTTAAACACTCCACAGTTGTATTTATGGAGCGAGATATTCCCTTTAATGTTATTTTATAGGCAATGGGGAAATATCTGCAAACATATTTTGGATAACAGACAAGTTTCTCAAGGTCTTGGGTTACACCACACTCAGAATGCAGGAATATCTTATGTTAACATGGAACGTTCATGCTTTATACAAGCAGGTTCTGGGCAAGTTTCAAAATATCTGGAAAACAGACTTTATATAATGGTAACTATGTGCAAGGCAGAATGATCAATCTATCCTGCCCCAAGAAATAAATTAGAAGTTAAAGCCAGTTCACAATTAGTGTTTGATATAGTCGACTTTAAGCTCTGGAGTCTACCATTGCAGGAACAGGAAAGCCAAATCAAAGGTGGACAGTTCCTCCTGTCCTTGTCACTTGGCTTGAAGCTCAGTTCCTTCTAGAACTGAACCGGAGGGTAACTCCCAGACCTAAGGGCAGCTGTGAAAATAGACAATGCTCAAATTTTTCCTTGAGGGAAGTTACTCACATGGAGTACAGAGCACAGTGGAACTTTGACATTGGCCATTTTGGTTGGCAACTTAAGAGACAGGAGCTTGTGACATTAGTCCTTTAGCAACCAACCCAGCTCCCTCTCCAATAGAAGCCACAGCTAGGAAGCACAATGAGAAATTGCCCAGTTTTTCTGTCACTTACCAATTTGGAATTTGGGAGTTCACTCATCTGTCCAGGTCACATCTTATCATGGTTGAGCCAATTTAAAGCATGGTGAATGTACATCTTCAAAGATGCTTCTCTTTGTGTTTTTGAATGGAACAGGTCCTTTGTCAGTCATACATATGCGTGTGTAGAAGTGTTTTCATTTTTCTTTACAACAACATATTAAAAGTGTAGAATACTCAACCACTTGTTTCATTTACTTCTTTATTTAATACTTTTTTTCTATTTGGTGTCTGAATATTGTGATAGACACTGGAAATAAAATGTTATATAAGAACACAGCTTAGGACACAGGTTCTCATGGAGCTTGCAGTTTAGTGATTTCATTAGTATTTTCATAATACATTTTCTATTTATGTCTTGTATATTTTATTACCATGGGCATAGCTAATGGGAACAGCAAAGGTCATAAAGTCAGCACAGCTGCTTGACAAAGATCCAGCAAAGCTGAGCTACATAATGGCTGCTGTGCCGCTTTTGGTTTTGATCTCCGAGTGTTGCATGCTTGGGGGTGCTTTTAATATTTCTACAATCTGGGGATATTGGATTGATAGAAATTTTCTTATGAATTACTTATGCCTTCTCCCAGGAGCACTGATTCTAAGCTTCCTCAGGAAAGTCCTGAGCACACCATCACAACTGCTTTTAGGGAGATACCTTTATCTACTTGAAGGTCTTCCTTATGCCTTGGGGGTTGTAGTTCACATAAAGAAACCAAAGATCTCTGATAGGGGATGTTCTTCTGCATATATGTTTCCCTTATTGGTTGATGAAGAAAATCCTGATTGGCCAATAGCCAGGAAGAAAGTATAGGCAGGGCTACCAGATGAGGAGAATGTAGGGGAGAGGGGAGAGACAGGTTGCGAAGAGATGCCATGCTTCGAAACTAGTAACGTGCTGGATTATGGGTAAGCCATAGCCCCGTGGCAATACATAGATTAATAGAAACACATTAATAATTAAGAGAGAGCTAACCAATAAGAAGCCTAAGTCAAATAGTTTAATGATCAATATAGCATCCGTGTGTTTTTTGGGGGCTAAATGGCTGCAGGACCAGGTGGGACGGAAACCTCCCATCATCTGAGATCTGCCATCTGAGATCCATCTTCAGATCTCTTTTTGACGCTCTGAGATATTCTTGAAGCATCTGCCCCTGCACTTACTCAGGAACAAGATAATCAAAACAAAGTAAACTTAAGAGGTCAAGAAGACTTGATGAGAAGTTGGCAACAGGTCAGATTATAAGCCCCTTCCCACTACACATTCAGGCAGGTAATTACACAGATATATAGCAGCAAAGATAGATTAGCTAAAGTTACCTCTGCCCTTCACAGGATCTTATATTGATGGACAAGGAATGGTGTAGAAACATGATAAAAGATGGATGTGTCAGGACCTCCCTTTCTTAGAAAAGTTAGCTTTTGCAGAGCCACTGTGGTACCATATGGCCAAGGAATAAAAGAATGCCAGGATTAGACATATAAACAAATTCTATAAAGGTATAAAATATAAACATTGTATTATGCCAGAAATGAAATAATAACTGCAGCAGCTTTGGCCTCAGGATTTTTCTTGGGCCTATTTGACAACTGGCACTTGGTCTTTTTTGTAGGGGCCCTGGTTGTGGGACCAGGAGCTATCTTAGCACATGAGCTGGCTTTTGGAGCCCATTCCCTATGGTGAGATACCTTGCTCAACCTTGATCCTGGGGGAAGGAGCGTGGTTCTGCCTCAGTTTGATATGTTGACTCCCTGTGGGAGGCCTTACCCTTTCTGAGGAGTGGATGGAGGGTGGGGGAAACTGTGGTTGGTATGTAAAGTGAACAGAAAATTTAAAATAAAAAAGAGGCAATAATACACTGCACGGGACATGGCAATCTGTCTGGGCTGGCTTGGAGATTTTCTTTCTGTCTAGTGTTTATTTTTGAGATTGTTATTTAATTGAAATATTTCTCCTTTTCCTTTTCTACCTCCAAACCTTGCCATATAACCCTCCTAATCTCCTTCAAATTCATGACTATTTTCATTGTTACTGCATGCAAATATGCATTTACATGTATGCAAATGTGTGCTAATAAATGCATATGTTTACTTATATTACATTATATATTTCTAAATATAACCTGTTCAGTTCCTATAATGTTGCACAACCAATTGGCGTGCTCAGACCACCTCTTTCTGGTATCACCAGAAGCTATACCTGTAGAGTTTCACCAACAGGCCCACACATGAGCTGAACAGGGATGACACCAACAAGCATGCCAAACTGGATGGGGAGAAGCCCACCATACAAAGAACTACAGGCAACAGAGTAAACCTGGTTGACTCTTATGTTGTTTCTTCCTGATCAATAGACCTTTCTTCCCTCATGCAATGGTATGGACTTACTTGGAGAAAGGCATACCCTGTTAACCATCTTGGTTTACCTCGTTAAAGGGTGAAGAAGTGGGGGTTGTTATTCCTGCTAGAATTCTCCATGCAGTCATCATGGGATTGTCTCTAATGCAAGACAAGCAGAAGCTAATGAAGTGCAGGATGCAACCAAGCAGTTAGGTGGAGCCCCCAGTGCTGCATCTGGATTTCAGTGCTCTGGGCGGCCTACTGGGCTCGAATTAGCAGCAGCTGCTCACTCTCTCACTTTCCTGTCTGCCACAGCTACCAGCAGCTGTTCATCTTTCTTGCCCCCAAATCCAGATGCAAACAGCTGTTCTCTCATTCTTCACAATTGTCAGCAGTGACTTGTTTTTTTTTTTTTTGCCCCAAATACATGGGTACCAATTTCATTTTTCAGTCATAAGGAAATATTGAAAGGCTTCAGGAAGGTTGAAATGGGTGAGGAGAAAGGGTAATAAGAAATGCCCAAATACAGAAGGAGCCTGCATTGGTGAGCTAGAAGGTGGAGGAGATAGCTCTAGTTAGTCCTTTGGGGATACATCAATCCATAATACAGGCACCATGACTTTGTTCTTACCGAGTCATTGATTCAGAAAGCAAGGAGACATCACCAATAAACCCCAGGAAACTGACCACCTAGGAGGACACTGTGATGGTACTCTGTGGATCTGTTTTTTGTTTCTGCATTTTAGAAATGTTTACAGGAACACATAATATTCCATATTCTTCTGGCCATGTAATAGATGCTACACAAACAACTATGTCTTGATGTATATAAATATATGCATATATAAGTATATATATGCATATATTTATATCCATTCATCATTATGAGCCTGCTAATTTATTGATATCAAAAGGTAAGGCTTCCAATTAATTTGCTCATTGATGTATGTGGCGTGGCGGTGTATGTGAATTCTGTCAACTGCATGTGTATTTGGAGGCCAGTGGTCAAAGTTGGGTGTTTTCCAGAGTTTCTCTCAATCTCCTTTTGAGACAGGGCCTCTCACTGAGCTCAGACTCACTGATTTAGCTACATTTGGTGACCAGTGAATGCTAGAGGTCCACATGTCTCTGCTCCCCCAGCCTTGGGATTCTGACCCACTACACCATGTCTTATAAGTGGGTCTTGGGACCTGAATTCAAGTCCTCAAGTTTGTACAGTATTTGACCAACTCCATCACTTCCCTAAATGGATTTTCTCTACCAAAAAATATTTCTAGTTCTGACCCCTACCTCTCATTTTTTACAGGGACTACGGAGAAGTTGGAAATGGATGGGGGAGGTTATACTTACCTAGTATTTGTTGTACCTTCACTACTGTACATTTTTAAAAAATATGCTTATCTGTGCCATTTTCATCAGAAACTTAGGGAATGGGTATTTCTGTTCCCACTTAGTTGATGTGGAGATATGAAGGGGAGATGAGCAGCTGGTTACATGGGTCCCACAGTCAGAAATCTCCAATTTATAGCATCCCAAGCCCTCAGTCTGAAAGACAAACCACGACGAACAAAGAGAAATGACTTCGTCTGTTGCCGGATTGCATATGTCTAAACGTCCCCAGATAACAATTAAACAAACTGTATGAAAAACTACCTGTGTTTGTAAAATGACAGTAGAAGCCAAGTGCAGGCGCCTGTCACTCTGAATTGCTCCTTCCTTTCTTTCCTTTTCACTCTTCAAAAAGTGGAGGAGCGGTGACGACTGAATTTAACAATACAGTGATTACAAAAGCAGATGGATAATCGGCCCAACAGCTTCATCTTCAATGGAAATTCAACCGAGCTTCACCTCATCATTTTAAACTATAGGACACTGCCATAAAATGTCATAAAGGGTAAAATAGAAACCCGAACACCAAATGCTCATGTTATAGTTGTATTCACAAGTTAAATCTCTGCCTTGCCCTCAGACATCTTCTCAGACTTCTTTTTTTAATTTTTCCTCCTCAGCAAAAGATTTTGAAAGGGTATTGACCAAAGCATGGGAAGGCTTGATAACCTCACTTCACACCCTAACTCCATCCATGAGCATCCAAACCATGGGAGTGCTGATCCTGTGTAACACTCAGTGGGAAGGAACTGGCTGGGGCTCTAACAAAACTTTCAATGGCTAGGGAGCCATTAAAAAAAGCTCCTTATTCTTGTAAAGATTTCCCAAACTTTCAGGACGGGGGTTTCTGAGGCTGGCCTAGAGTCAGCCTCACTTAAGATCCTGCCAAACTGAGCATCGACAGCTCATTTGGCTCAGGAGGAAAAGAAATGAGAAACAACTGACATTTGTATACTTGAAATTACGAGCTGCCTCTCTAACAAAGAGACCAAACACTTTCGGCTTGTTTTACAGTAAACATACACATTGAACAATCTGGTTGGCTAGCAGCTGGCTGTGCATATGTGGGACATATGTGAACACATACGCATGCATAAACTCCCATATGTTGACTTAAAAGGACACTGTCAAGTCATTTTTATGGCTTTTTTGTTCTCTGGGCTCCATTGTTTACAAAATCTTCTTAGAAGCTTAAAAATACAATCTTTTTCCCTACTGATTTTTGTCCCTTTTTTTTTTTTAAGTATTTTGAATGGCACTTAAATAAATGGGGCTGGTTCTATTAAAAACATAAATCCATTTCAACATATGTAGCAAAGCACATTGTGGAAGTGGAGGAAAACTCCCTGAGAAGAGAGTGACTGTGGCATGCCTTCAGAACAGACAATTTTGAATGGTGACAGGAAAGGTTATTTTCTGGCACTTTTGCTACTGTTGCAGCTGATGTGAAATGTCACAGGTAGAAGCCGAGGGGCCTGAGAAATTCCACTCTCTACAATACACTTTGCTTCTGTTTTTCTAGCTTTATCTTAATCCTCTTCAGAAACCCTTGGGTTGGGGAAAAGGCTGTGGAAAAATCAAGCCAAAATAGCTCAACACCTCCCCCCTCCCACAAAAAAACACTGCTCAGACATCACAACTGGTGAGGAAAACGAAAGAATGAAATATTGACAAATGGCAAAACATAAAACCATGCACTGTTAATAAAGACACAGAGAAAAGAGCACTTTTGTACATTAGTGGTGGAAAAGGGAATTTGAAAATAGAGTTTTGGAAGTAAATCTGGCCACACTTTTTTTTTTTTAAACTCAAAAGCATATATACTTGTGACTCTGGTTCAATCCCTGGTAGCTATGATAAAGGTGGACGGAGACATGAGAACTAAAACTCCCCTCTGACCTTCTTGTGGTCTGCTGTGTCACATGAACCCACCCACCCACAATTCTTGTCCTCTAGTTTTATCTTAACAATCCTCTGAAGCAATCCTTGGGTTGGGAAAAATGTGTGTGTGTGTGTGTGTGTGTGTGTGTGTGTGTGTGTGTGTTTACAGTTCATGTCAGTATTTCCCTCCCCGGAATCTCACCATAGAAACACCAATCAGCAAATATGTAGCCACAATACTTCTACAGAAATATTATTTAGTGTGACAAAATGAAACCAAGTGTTTTTGGTAGGAACTACTGCTGAATAAACTAAGGCTTGTCTACATGGAGCATCACACATTCTGTCAAAAGAGTGAGGTGGAACAATGGTGGCTGACATAGAATGATTGCCACCTGATATCGTTGAGCAAGGTAAGATGAATGGATGAACATCAGAGCTCATTTCATAAATCAATGACAAAGTTGGCCTTTGTGTGTATTCATTTATTTCTGTCATCTATCTACCTTTATTTCACTTAAAAGATAAAGGGGAATATACACCAGGCCAATTTTTTTTTTATTTTTCTGGAAGGTATCAAGCGAAAAGGGAAAAATCCTGCAGGAACAAGCTCATATGGCCACATCAAGGCAAAATTGCATATACGTTTGCAAGAATTGTTATAGTAATTTGTTATCTAAGTGATCTCCCCTAGCTTTCAGGGCTTTTGAGGATGGTGATAAGGGATGATGTGAGCACTGTGGAAGAAAAGAACAAGACGAGGTTGGCTATATATACTCCCAGGGTATCCTGAGGAGCAGGCCACCAGGGTGCTGGTGCCACCAAGTGGCATCAGAAGCAACTGTTAGCATTTTATTGCCCCACCAGTGAATAGAATCTCTTGGCTTTGCTTTGCCTGCCAGTGTAACTAGTAGAGTGTGGAAAACCCCAATTGTTTCAAGAATGGAATACATGTGTGTGATCCGGGCTCTTACATGAACAGGAAGTACAAAAAATGGATAGAGAGCAAGCAGCTTTTGCCCTGGAACTTGAGGGTTCCTGATTTGGGTAGATGTTCTACTGTCCTTTATTGTCAGGCCTTGGAATGTGTGAAATCATTCTAACTCCCTGGAATGGGTCCTTACAACCTTGTATCTCTATATTTTCTCATAGGTCACGTGCATCTTATCTCTTTATTGCCATTATCCTAGCCTGGCCTGTTCTTTCTTTTCCAGTGAACACTCAAGTGATAAACACATCTTCTCTCTGCTTCGATTCAGCCACACCCACTTCTGTACTAAGTTTCCTGAAGTTCTGGTCATTTATTAACACCACTTAAGAGTGTCCAATTGTTTTTGCACCCTCAGCAACATCTAATTTCATCACAACAGCCTGGCATGGGTGACCATGACTCCAAATTTTACCAGGCATGTTCCAGTTTACACCTGTTGGCCCAGTAGCACTACTGTGGCTTTATTTCCATTTAAACTACTCTGATTTTGAGAGTGCATTACATGGGTACATAAACTCTTTACCCACAAGCTATTCCTTCTCCTGGTGCATATAACAAATAAGCTAAAAGAAAAATGTGTCAAATTTTTGGTGGATGGAGGAATTTGAACCAGGTAAGGAGAGAGAGAGAGAGAGAGAGAGAGAGAGAGAGAGAGAGAGAGGAGAGAGAGAGAGATTGTATCTTTTAAAATAATCAAACATTAAATACAAATTGTTTAGATTTATTGCATCATTTAAAATTTATTTTGTCATTTAAATTGATTTTTTTGAGTTCTAGTAATTGAATATATATGTTTGAAGTTTTTAAAGATTTTACATTTTAGTTTCTCATAGAATAGAGTTCCAGGTAGGACATGAATATCACACTCATAACTCATCAACAAATGGAAGAATATTCAAGGAAATGAACATGACAGTTCTAAACACTTGGGGCAGGTACAAACACTTACACTGTAAGCTCCTTCCATACCAAAGAGTGTGTCCTATTTATCCACAGTCAGTGTCTCGGTTGGTGCATAAGTACTATTGAGCAGAATTTACAGTGGTTTCTCCCAGTTTGTATAACTGGTCTTCAAGGCAATGTATATTCAGGTTTAAGTGTTTTCCATTTCTGCTTGCTACAGTTGGTAGTAACCTGACTGACTCTGTACTATTTAAAGCCACGCTTTCCCCTAGTTCCCTATTAGGAATGTACTGAATTATCCCCATAGTAGCATAGAACTGGAGCTCACCCACACACTGCCTTACCTACCTAGTCTTGTTTATAACCACTAACAGTTACTTTCGAGATATCCATAGTCTGTGTCTCTGGAAAAAAACGTGAATTGAATTCTGTAGGCTTGGAGCTGCTGCCTCATTGATATTGGTCATTGCTCTTGTTCCTTCTCTGGTGGACTAGACTTGAACCATTCTAAAGCGCAGGAAGCTGACATTTAGCTGAAGCTACTCTTTAACTAACTGAGTCATTCATTCAGCACCATCCTTTTATTACCTGGGTATTCTGCCAAGTGCTGGGTACACAATGAAGAATGGGCAGTATATCCTGGAGGGGCCTTCCAGTTGCACGCACTTGCGTGCGCTTCACACACACACACACACACACACACACACACACACACACACACACACACACACACACACAGAGAAAGAGAGAGAGAGAGAGAAGAGAGAGTCCAACTTGTGTTCATGTGCAATGAATAAACTGTCTTTGTTAGTTTCTTTTCCAACATGGTTTATTTTATAAAACTTTTTCCAAGATGGCTCAGGGATTAAGTGCACTGACTGCTTTTCCAGAGGACCCAAATTCAATTCCCAGCACTCACATGGCAGCTCACACTTGGCTGTACCTCCAATTTCCAGGGACCCAGGGACCCCAACACCCATGGCAAAAACACACATGCATATAAAAAATATATTAAAAGAAAAAAGAAAAAAAAACTTTTTCTCTCTCTATACCAGCATCATCAGGAGGAGCATTGGGCTTCAAACATTAGGGCACATGGGCAGATGTCTAGATCTGCTCTTTAAAATGTTTGTTCCTTTTCTCTAAAGGTGTGTTTAGTAGCTTTGCATAATTTAAATACAAGAACAAGTATGATGCTTGATGTGTGTAAGATTCAGAGATTTCTCAGTTTTTTTCCAGCTTAGGGAAATGCATATTATTTAATATACTTTATAAGGCTGAATTTGAATTTCTACTCTGTCATTTGCCAGTTTTGTTACCTTGGACAGAATGGGCGACTTCTTTGTGTTTTGGGGTTACTTATCTGCAGTATGGGGCTATACTCTATTTCCAGAGGTTTAGGGTTTTTGTTTGTTTGTTTGTTTGTTTGAGACAGAGGTCTCAGTGTAACCTTCCTGGCTATCCTGGAACTCACTCTATAGACCTGGCTGGCCTCGAACTCATAGAGATTGCCAGCCTCTGTTTCCCTGAGTGCTGGGATTAAAAGTGTGCACTACCATGCCTGGCTTCTTTTATTTTTTAAGGCAGATTTCTTGAGACAAAAAATTCACAAACCACAAGAGTATACATCCCACTAGTTATTGTCCTTAGTATGTTTACAGATTTGTGTAACTATCTCTAATTCTAATTTTAGAGCATTTTTTATTATTCTCAAACCCCAATTCATCCTGAAGCCACTAACCATCACTCTCTACACCTGTTCAGTTTTCAAAACACAAACTGAATACATTTATATGTGAAAAGCATTCACAATATCATCCAATACCCAGTAAATTCTGTATAAATGTTGTCAATCATGATGGTAATGTTATATTTTTTATCAACATTGTT
Organism: Cricetulus griseus; assembly: GCF_003668045.3. Lineage (NCBI taxonomy): Eukaryota > Metazoa > Chordata > Mammalia > Rodentia > Cricetidae > Cricetulus > Cricetulus griseus. Next base: position 140,404,753 of record NW_023276806.1, on the reverse strand, counting down.
GCTATTATCTTTATGTTGTCAGTCAACATAAAGGATGAATTGGGGTTTGAGAATAATAAAAAATGCTCTAAAATTAGAATTAGAGATAGTTACACAAATCTGTAAACATACTAAGAACAGTCTGAAAATCACCACTTGCAGAGTAAATGAGAAAGTGGAAATCACTATTGCCTCAGCATCTAAGTAATGGACCTGCATAGGTAAATTTCCAATATAATCCATGTCACAATAGGGGTCTATATTAGAGGACTTTACTGAAGAAAGGTATCTTAAAATGGATTGTTGGCCAAGTGCACGCTTGTAATCTTGATGCCCAGCTGAGAAAGAGATTGTATGCCCCAGGTCAGTCTTGGCTACAGGATGAGACTTTATCTCAAAAATCTAAAATGAAATTCAAAACAAAAATTCAAAGAGCTCTTTTTGTGATAGTTGACTCAATGGTACTGTGTAGTGATTACGGAAAATAACTTAGGGAAAGCCACAGACCCTGAGCCTCTATTTCTGCTAAGAGGATTGGCACCCAATATGATTTCTAAAGAGTTTCAATATCTGCAAAGTTGCTTATTAATAAACATGATGAGAGTTTTATATATTATTTATATATTACAACTTAGACATGCAACCACAAGGCGGTCACTTCATAATCGTATTTGTTACAGTTTCCAGAGCCTCTTGTTTCGTGAGAGGGAACAGATGAGTGTGGACCATCTCCATCCTTAAATCCTCTACTGGCTTCTCTCCTTGCTGGATGAAGCTTCAACTCCCTGGCAGAGCATAGTGCTCTTTTGTGTCATTTGTCTGTGGAATATCCATCCTCAAGCCTTCCTGTGAGGACTTAGAACATCTCTAACTGATGTTCCTTTGGCAGAACGGCCCAGGCCTTAAAGCCTGCAGGGCTGGTACTCTGCCATTCTTCATGCTTTCCTCTCTCTCCCCACAAGGTTAGGGGAAAGATCTTTTCATGAAGGGTTTAATGTTGTGGTACTCAGAGATGATGTGTTTGGGGCATGTGTAATAGATCCTGTGTAGATTCCAGTACCCTGAAAATGATTATCTGTTTTCTTCTGTGACCCAGATTCCTTTAGCTGTCCTGGGTAACTTCAAAGGTATACACATGCAACGTTTTATTTGCTTTTGCAGTTCATATCCTTCCCAAGAACGGCTCTCTTCCTTTCTCTCTTTCCTTCCACTTAAGCCATGGGAGAATCTGGTTCTCTGGTCTGCAAATAAAAGCTCTACTACATCTAGTCTGATAGATTCCACCTTCTCACTCAGATTCTTAAAATGTGACATGCTTGCTCATGACCTCTCTTGGCAGGACATATTTCTCGTATGTCTGCCCAGTGAAGTTTTTTATTACTTCAACACATGCTCTATTACTTCTGGCAAAGTGTTTCCTGACTTGGTTGCACACCTTTACAATGTGTTCAAAAAGATTAGCTTTCTGGGTATACATTGACTGACTTAAGCCTTCCTGTTACCTTATATAGGAAGCAGTTATTGTTATTCCATTTTATAAACCCCAGAACGAGAACACAAAGGTTAAACTGCCCTAAAACCTAGTTAATATGTAGGCCGGCCATAACTTGAACTAAGCCAGTCGTGTTACAAAGGACTGATTTACACTATCACTCAGAAGATTCCCCCTCATAAATGTGTTTGCATGTCTGGCTCCGCCTCCAGGCAGAGGGATTTTCACATGGTTCACCTTGTAATTGCAGAATACAGTGAGTGCCTGGCATATAGGAAGATTGAACAAGTGACAAAATGAACCGGTGAGCAAATGACACCTTGGCATCTGTAACAAATCACATATTTTATTCATGTAATTTCTTTAACTTTTTTCATTGTTTGATGGACATTTTAAAGTGTTTCTGAAGTTGAAAGATGTCTTAGTGATGATGTAAATATTTAATAGGCTGGCTCCTTGCTCATGACTCAGTATACTGGAGAGCCGTACTGAAATGCGCATCCCAAACCCATTGTCTTACAGAGTCAAGACAATAATAGTATCAGTTTGCAGTTGAGTGCTTTCTTGTTGGCGTCTCTCCACCAAACATCTTTTCTATCCATTTTGTTCTCTGTTACTAAACTGTGGTTTTCTGTCTTTTCTCCTTCAGAAGCACATGACCATGGATGAGAATTGTTTGTTACTGTTGGAAATTCCTATGGTTTTGAAAGGGGCCTATATAGACTTAGATGTCAATGAATATCAGCTCAGAGGTGGCTGGCTGGAAAAGGATCGATGCTTTCATTACAAAGGTTCAAACGCTGAAAAGTAGGTAATGCCCTAATCACCTTCTCCACCTGTGTAATATTAGAATGTTTTGGTTACATTATCTTTTTTTTTTTTTTTTTTTTTTTTGATCACAGGTTGGCTATCACAGAATGTGAGCTGCTTCTGGAGACCATATATACTCTTGGAGGCCAGTTCTTGTCTTTCCCTGTTCTGGGCCTGAGTAACGACATCAGTGAAGTTTTTGTCCTCTGCTTGTCTCTTTACTCTCATGTGCAGCCTGTGTTAGAATGACGACTGCTTGTTCTGTTCTGGAATATCTCTTGGATCAGCTTAAATACTTTCTGTCCCAGAACAAAACACAATAAACTATAACACTTCAGCACTGTTGTTCATCACTGAAGGAAGTCAGAACAGGAACTCAAACAGGGCAGGAACCTGGAGGCAGGAGCTGATGCAGAGGCCATGGAGGAGTGCTGCTTATTAGCTTGCTGCCCATGGTTTTCTCAGTCCACTTTCTTATTGAACCCAGGACCATCAGACCAGGGATGGCCCCACCCAACATTGATAACTAATTGAGAAAATGTCTTACAGCTGGATCTCATGCAGGCATTTCCTCACCTGAGGCTCATTCCTCTCTGATGACTCTAGCTTGTGTCAAGTTGACACAAAAAATCCAACCAGTACAACCACCAACTGGGGACCAGGTGTTCCAATACAGGAGTCTATGGGAGACACTTCTCATTCATAGTACCATAGATTAGATGAACAGTCATCCCTAGGGCTCCTACAGATTCTATGTCTCCAGGGCTGGGATTACAGGTGTGCACTGCCATCATTGACTTCTTCCGTGGGTAAGATAACTCAGATCTCAGGACGTCATCTTTTATGTCAAGCTCTTGACAATTAAGCCATCCTCCCAGGCTCTAGAAAGAGTTTGATTACAACGCTTCTCAACTTGTGGACCAGGACCCCTTTGGCAAACCTCTCTATCCAAAACCATTTACACTACAATTCATAACAGTAGCAAAATTACAGTTATGAAGTAGCAGCGGAAATGATTGTAATTTGAGTTCAGCACAATGTGAGGAACTGTATTAAAGGGTCAGGGCATTAGGAAGGCTGACCACCACTGAGCTAGAAGAAGAGAGGATTAACATAAAGATTCTCCACCCCTGCCTTGAAAATCCTTAACTTGGCTACCACCAGCCTGCTCATCTGAAGCAAGAGGAAATGGTGTGGCTGGGCAGCCTCAGTTAAACAGAAATCCAGCGACAATGAATTCTATTACTACTTCACAAGGCTTTCATATACAAATTCCCATGGTATGGTCTCTTCTAAGGACTTCCTGAAAGCCTGCCTGTGCCAGGCACTGTCCTGATCCATTTCATAGGCTGCAGAAACCCATGGGTAAGAATAAGTTCTACCTTTGTTTGCAGGTGAAGAAACTGAGATGGGGGAGTGAACATTGTATGCCTGAGGCTGGGACTTCGATGTGAGCCCATCTGATTTCAGTTTATTTCAGCTCTGGTATTGCTCCTAATTTCTGAGGCATTTCTGATTGATCCGTTTTCCCAATGTTGCTAAGTGGCAACGTGGTAATGGGTGTGGTTTTTAATGAGCTGAATGTTCTACAGAGAATTTCTTCTGCTTTGTTCTTAATACAGAACACTAGTGAAGCAAATAGTAGGAATTGTTTTGGTTGCCAAAATCATTTGAGAGTTCTCCTCTCGTATTTTCCTTGCATGTGGGTGATTAATTATTATAACTATTGCACTAGTACTGAGTAACTAATGTGATTGGCTTACAAATGTGAAAAAAATATATGCAGAAGAATCTGCAAGGCAATCAGATGAGTATATCATTGCATTAGAGATGCCATTATGGGTAATTCCACCCGAGAATTGACATTTGGGGAGTGATGAGTTAATTCTGACTTTCTTGCTTGAGTGCCATTAGTCTTCTCTGATGTTAGTTATAGTAACAAAGAAAGAATGTCTTACTCACATGACTGTGTTCAGAAACATTGTGAAGGCAAAGGCAGGCTGTCAAACACTGAATTCAGCAAGAGCCCAATAAATGCTGTGGAATGAATGGCAGGTGCCCACACAGCTAGAACTCCAACACTGGCTATTTGGGTTCTTCCTTACTGTTGACTTCTGTCCTGTTTTTGAACACCCAACCATCTTCAACCCCCTTCTGCTATTTCTGTTCTTTTTTAGCACTGAGTGAAAAAACAATCTGGTCAAAACTAAAATTGGTGACTTGCCAAGTTATTTCTTTGAGAAGACCTAGGACTTCCCAAAGGGCATTGAAAACAAGAGAGAGAATTCATGTTGGAAGTTCACGATTAGCAGTGCTCAGGCGCTTACAAGGCCTGTGGAGTCACATACAGGAGGGTGACAGAAAGATGGGAGGAGGTTGGGATATCATTGCAGATGTATGACATTGCTTTGTTGTGTCTGAGTTGTTAAATTGATCTGTCTTCTAGTTTTTCAGGGGTTCTATGCTAAGGGAAGATCAAAGACCAGAGTGGGGACTCGAAGCACTGCCAGTCCTTCTCAGTGCCACGAAGGACGACTAACAGTACATTTGCTTCACATAAATCAACACACACTCACCATACATTACAAAAGGATGTCAGTGTTGGGAACAATTAGTATTCTTAGAATCTAACCCCAACCAAAGAACCTCAGAACTTTTGAAATAAATAGCTCCTTATAATTCTCCTAACACAAACTGAGGCTAGGCAAACTGAGGCCTGAGCTAAACCCTAGTCAATATTTGATATGCCTGAGAGCCTTCACAAGATCTGCACTACATCAAGTCAACACTAAATAAATTCCAGCATTGAATGAGAAGGGGCTCACCCTTAGCTAGGGAGCCATGACAGTGAAGGCTACTGGGACAGGAAGAGTCAGTTTTCTTCATAGAATGGCCCATGGTAGGTTTCACATGCTCCACTGGATAGCCCTGCATTCATGAACATACTGATAGCACCTATTAGACTAAATGGGTCATGCAAAACAGACAAAGTTTGGAAGAGGATGTATCAGGGGGTCTGTAAGAGGTTGGGGGGAGGTGACTGGTGGATATGACCAAAATACATTGTGTACATGTAGGGAATTCTAAAAGAATAAATAGTAGAAGGAAAAAAGTTTTTTATATTTTAATAACTAAAAAGTGAAAATATTTCATGACAGCATATTTCATGACATAAGAAAAGTTTATAAAATTAAAATACCAGCAATCATAATTAATGCTGTAATGGAACACAACCATGTTCATTGATTTATGTACTGCCTATGGTTGCTTTCGTATGGCAATCAAAGAGTTGTGTGGCTGCAGCAGAGACCTGCAAAGCTTGAAATGTTACTGAGCTTTGTTTTCAGACACAGTTTGTTGACCCTCAATTTAGTTGCTCACCCAGCTCATATGAGAGCTGTCTGGAAGTCATTGTTATCTTCCCTTGTAGCCATTTGCTTTCCCCGGAAGCCCCGCCAGCTTGATTAATTGCCTCAGTGAGTATTAAAACTAGACAATCATGCTCACATTTGCCTGGGCTTCTGCCAATCTGTCCACAATTTCCTAGTAATGGACTATGTCAGCAGTTCCCTTATGGAAATAAAAAAGTAGAAATAGAAGATGTAACTGAGGGTTGATAACATTATCAGCTTTGTAATATAATTGTCTACCCTTTAGACATTTCAATAACTGGGTATAAAAAGCATTATGAATAAGACATGACAGAATAAGGCAAGGCAAACAGACATAGTTTGTTTAGACATTAGGAAAATGAGAGCAAATGAAAGCCCAAAGAAATTAAAATCCTTCCTAACATGAAAAAATTATGAAACAAGAAACCCATAAAATGGTTATGCACAGGCTGCAGAGAACACCCCCAGAGATCCCAGCTGAGCCTCTTCATTATACTGAGCTCCCTGGAAAGGCTAGAAAGGCGTTTAGCCAGTTAGTTCTGATCTATTCACTTTCTTCTTTAGCAAGTCATGGAATTATTGGGATGTTGGGGGAACTTTTCCATTTCCTTCAGTTGAGAGGGTAGAGTTGTAATTAGATGAAACCTGGGATTACTTTTTAATGCATCTATTCTATACCCATAATGTTTGATCACAGCCTAGAACACCATATTCTGTACAGATAGTTAATCCTAGACAAGGCTCTTTTCCACATAAGGTAGTCTAGTCGATCATATATCTATGATGGTAGATGCCATTGGCATAGTCTCTGCTATAAATGACTTGTGGTATTGAGTTAGCATTCATGGCTTTTGAGACTCTTTTTTGCACTGCCAGGTTTTTATAATCCTACATCCTGGGGACATTAATGTCCAAGTCTTCTGAATATTTTGTCTCAATGAAAAGGCCTGTATTTTTTTTTATTAGTTCAAATTAGGAACAAGCTTGCTTCAGATGTCAATCCCTTCTCCCTCTCCCTCCCCTCCCTGCCAACATCCCACCTGCCCCTATCGAAAAGGCCTGTATTTGCAAAGTTGCTTTTAGGCAGCTCCAAAAGGAACCACATTGCTTTACAGAACAACATAAAACCTATGCCTTTATTATGTCTTTGTGTATGGAAATTTACAGGAAAGAACACCATATATGTAAACCTAAAGAGAATCGGAGGATTAATGCTATACACTCAGAACTTGTGTAAATTTAGCACCAGAGTTTCCTCAGTTGATTTCCAGGACTGAGCCTTTGCATTTCCACTTTATTCATGGTCTCTCTGTGTACAACACATAGAAGAGTGTTCAATTGCTTTGTTAAAGCGGAAAGCATGCATGTTCCTTTTAACACTTCAAATGTCTTATTTCTTTGCTCATTGACTTTTAGCTACACTTTTTTGTTCTTTCCTACACAAGTTTGTTGAACTGAAACCAATTTGCAGTACAGTACACAAAGGCAAATTATTAAACTAATGGCTACAAGACCTGCTTATTCAAGGAGGACTCTAAGAGAGACATACATGGTCCCCTAGAGAAGAAGAAAGAGGCAAGATCTCCTAAGCTAATTGGGAGTATGGGGGAAGGGGGGAGAGAGAGTTAGGAGAAAGAGAAGGGGAGAAGAGGAAGGGAGAGGAGGACATGAGGGAGCAGGAAGATTGAGTCAGGAAAAATACAGGGAAAAATACAAGAGAGCAAGAAGAGAGATACCTTAGTAGAGGGAGGCATTATAGGTTTAAAGAGAAATCTGGCGCTAGGGAAATGTCCAGAGATCTACAAGGATGACCCCAACTAACAATCTAAGCAATAGTAGAGAGGCTTCCTTAAATGCCCTACTTTGATAATGAGATTGATGACTACCTTATATGCCATCCTAGAGCCCTCATCCAGTAGCTGATGGAAGCAGAAGCAGACATCACAGCTAAACACTGAGCCGAACTCCTGGAATCCAGTTGCAGAGAGGGAGGACTGATGAGCAAAGGGGTCAAGACTAGGCTGGAGAAACCCACAGAAACAGCTGACCTGAACAAGCAACCTAGATGCCCCTCAATTGAAGAATGGAAAGAGAAAATGTGGTACATTTATACAATGGAGTACTACTCAGCAGAAAAAAGCAATGGAATCTTGAAATTCGCAGGCAAATGGATGGAACTAGAAGAAACCATCCTGAGTGAGGTAACCCAATCACAAAAAGACAAACATATATGTTTGTCTCACTCATATATGATTTTTAGACATAGAGTAAAGGTTTACCAGCCTATAATCCTCTACCCCAAGGAAACTAGAAATCATGAATGACTCTAAGGGATAAATGGACCCCAGGAATGGGAAGTGGCATAAACTCCCGAGCTAATTGAGAGCATGAGGGTAGGGGAGTGGGTGCTGCCACAATAAGAGCACAAGAAGAAGAGTAGAGGAGAAGAAATGGAGGAGCAGATATATTGAGTTGGGGGGAGAATAGAGGAGAGAGAGCATGATGAGAGATACCATATCAGAGGGAGCCACTATAGGTCCGAGAAGAGAGCTGGAACTAGGAAGATCTCCAGAGACCTATAAGGATTACACGATCTGACAGTCCGGGCAGTGGAGGAGAGGATGGCCTAGAAACCCTTCCCCTAGAAAGAGATTGATGACTACTCTCTATGCTATCCTAGAGTCCTCATCCAGTGGCTGATGGAAGCAGAGACAGACATCCACAGAAATACACTGAGCTGAAATCTGGAACTTAGTTGAAGAGAGGGAGGAATGAAGAACGAAGGGGTCTGTACCTGGTTGGAGAAACCCACAGAAACAGTTGGCCTGAAAAAGGGAAAGCATATCGACCCCAGATGCTCTTTGGGAGGTCAGTACAGGACTAATCCAGCCCCCTGATCATGGATGCCAAAGGGGAGGCCCCTGCACTCCTGGGAGCCTCTGGAGGTGGACTGGTGTTTTGCCCTGGTGGGTGGGAGGGACTTCGAGAGCCCATCCCACTTGAAGGGATTTGCCCTGTCTCTGAACACATGGGGAGGCGCCTAGGCCCAGCACAGGAAGATTTGGTGGACTTGGTGGAGCCCCGGTTGGGGCCCTACCCTGCCTGGGGAGTGGAGGGTGGATGGGGTGGGGGGTAGGTTGGAGGTGGGGGAGAAGGAATTGGGGGGTGGGGGGAGGGAGAGGGAGAGGTAAAGTACATGTAAAAATATTAATAATTTAATAAAAAAAGAAAAAAAAGAGAAGCTTTTCTGAGGAGGTATGAGAGTTGCACTAATTTCTGGGAATAAGGATAGGTATTTAAAAGACAGTTTGAACTCTGAGATACCATCTTACTCCTGTCAGAATGGCTAAAATGAAAAAAAAAATGACAGTTTATGCTGGAGAGGATGTGAAGAAAGGGGAACACTCCTCCATTGCTGGTGGGAGTGCAAACTCATACGGCCACTTTGTAAATCAGTATGGTAGTTTCTCAGGAAAATAGGAATCAGTCTATCTCAAGATCCAGCAATTCCTCTCTTGGACATATACCCAAAGAATACACATTCATACAACAAGGACATATGTTCAACTATGTTCATAGCAGCATTATTTGTAATAGATAGAAACTGGAAGCAACCTAGATGTCACTCAAGTGAAGAATGGATAGAGAAAATGTGGTACATTTAAACAATGAAGTACTACTCAGAGGAAAAAAGCAATGGAATCTTGAAATTGGCAAGCAAATGGATGGCAGTAGAAGAAACCAACCTGAGTGAGGTAACCCACTCACAAAAAGACAAACATGGTATGTACTCACTCATATATGGATTTTAGACATAGAGCAAAGGATTACCAGCCTACAATACACACTGCCAAAGAAGCTAGGAAATAAGGAGGACCCTAAGAGAGACATACATGGTCCCTGGGAGAAGAGGTAATGGACAAGATCTCCTGAACTAATTGGGAGCATGGGGAAAGGGGACAGGGAGTTAGGAGAAAGAGAATGGGAGAAGAGGAGGGGAGAGGAGGTCATGAGAGAGCAATCTTGAGTCGGGGAAGAATAGAGGAGAGCAAGAAAAGAGATACCATAATAGAAGGAGCCATTATAGGTTTAAAGAGAAATCTGGCACTAGGGAAATGTCCGGAGATCTACAAGGTTGACCCCAACTAACAATCTAAGCAATAGTAGAGAGGCTTCCTTAAATGCCCTACTTTGATAATGAGATTGATGACTACCTTATATGCCATCCTAGAGCCTTCATACATTAGCTGATGGAAGCAGAAGCAGACACTCACAGCTAAACACTGAGCTTAACTCTGGAATCCAGTTGCAGAGAGGGAGGAGTGATGAGCAAAGAGGTCGGGACCAAGCTGGAGAAACCCAGAGAAACAGCTGACCTGGACAAGGGAGAGCTCATGGCTCCCAGACTGATAGCTGAGAAACCAGAATAGGACTGTTCCAGAACCCCTGAACAAGGATATCAGTTTGGAGGTCTGATTAATCTATAGGGCCTCTGGTAGTGGATCATTATTTATCCCTAGTACACGAAAGGACTTCGGGAGCCCACTCCACATAGAGGGATACTCTCTCAGCCTAGACACATGGGGGAGGGCCTAGTCCCTGCTCCAAATAATGTGACAGACTTTGAAGATTCCCCCATGGAAGGCCTCACCTTCCCTTGGGAGCAGAAAGGGGATAGGAAAGAGGGTTGGTGGGGGTCAGGGGAGGAGGGGAGGGAGAGGGAACTGGGATTGACATGTAAAACAGGCTTGTTTCTAATAATAATAATAATAATAATAATAATAATAATAATAATAATAATAATAAAGACCAGTTTATCTCTTCCAACTTGGGGAATAAAAAGTCACAGGCCAAATGAACCCATGCTAGAAAGCATGTGTAAGATTCACCCCTATATTTTCTGAGCTAAAGTCAGTGACCAAAGGGAAAGGATACTTCCTGCCTCTGCAGGAATAATTGATTTTTATAACAACAGTACAACCATGGTAATGATAAGTCTTGCCAAAACAACACAACCACCACCAAAAGGACCACAGAAACCTTATAAAATATTTTCTTCCCTCCCTCTTACCCAAATTAATAGCACATTTCTCTTCCCTCTAAATTTACACTAAGGTTATTCATTGATTCTTCTACTCACTTACAGAAAACAATAATTCACTATTGACTTGGAACCAGGTGCCACAAACCTTTTGAAAATATGGTTAATCATCCTTAGACTGGAAACATAAAAAATAAAACAAAAAACCCTCAGCTGTAGCAATGAGAAAGGAGCTGCACTGCAGCTGTTGCCACTAAAGCTCCTGAAGTGATCATAAATGAAACAAACTGTTGGCTTTGATGAAACAGCAACACATGATGCAGCATGAAATGGGAGAAGAGTACAAGTGCCCAACAAGTCAAAGAAGTGATGAGATTTTCAAATTTGTGTCTCTCCCTTGGGTGAGACAGCTTCGTATTTGGAATGCTTTGCATAGTTACAAATGTGGAACTCTTTTGTATGTTGAAGTCTGCTGTGGGTACGGATGGCATCTGTTTGCAAATCCATGCCTCTCTCCCGACAGAGTAAGCTTGCTATTTTTGATGTCCTTAATATATCTGGGTTCCTTAGAAGAAAAGCAGAAGTTTGTGCAACTTTAGAAAGAAATGAATAGAGGTGACTATGATTTTTAGGGGCAGTTAAAATAGTCTGAGTTGTAGTCCAATCCATGTCATCTACCTTGTGTCCAAACCCATTGAATTTACTGTACAAGAGTGTGAACTCATAAACTACAGCCTTTGAGTGGCATTGGTGGTTCCTGTGGACTCATCATCTGTCACAAATGCACATCTCTGGTGGGAAATGTTGATAATGAGATGTGCTTTGCACTGTGCTTTCTGCTCAGCATGGTTGTGAAATTAAAACTACTATATGATATAAATTCTTGAGAAAGGAACCCAACTAATCATTTCTAGTTTCTGAGGACACTTGTTTTTTATAACAAGAGGACTGTGCTGCTTATGTCTTCTGTGCATTCCAACTGACATAAACATATAAACACCCTCTCAATAGTCAAATAAAAAGATGGAAGGCAATATTAAACACCTCAGATGGTCCAAATTTCCCAATAAACCTTGGGGACGTAATGTCCAAGGGCAGTTTTCTCATCTATCCTCTTTTGGCCAGGCTAATTTTGAGAGGTAAATGTTCCGTAGGAGACAGGCCGTTGTTTCTTACTCATCATAAGAAGGTGCTGCCCTTTGATTATTGTAAGGCAATAGAACTTAATGCCTAGCAAGACTGTTCTACCAGGAAATAATTGAAGCTACCCAGGGGAATGCAGTTGTTTACTAGAAGGACCAGGACATCTCTTTGTACCACTTAGATGAACTGCTAAGCCTCAAGTTGTTCAAAATAAGCCTTATATAGAAATAGCTGTTGAATGATCTTATACTTACGTGTGACTAAGATATTGGGCAGTGTTCCTGCATCATAAAAGACAATGAGCAGAGTTTAAAACATGTCACTGGCTATGATACTTAATAAGTATGATACCCATAAGCCAAACAAACTCTTTCTTTTCCCCAAATGCTTTTGCTTAGTGCTTTACCACGGCAATCAAATGCAAACCAAGACAGAAATTGGTACCAGAGAGGAAAACGTTTCTGTGACAGATCTGACCATGTTGTTTCCGGGAATGATTATGAAAGTGTTTAGACCTTTGGGTTGAAAACACCTTTGAGAATGCAAAAGTTAATGGGCTGTTATGTGGCAGCATGAAAGATTAAGAATGCTGAGAGAAATGTTAATGGTGGAAGCCTGTCTTATGAAATTTCAGAGGAAAGCAAAGACTCTCTCAGGGCTGCTCATTCCATATTTTGTATTAAGAATATGTGGGATGACACCTTTACTCTATGTTGACAACCAATACTGGTTATCTGGGGCTGAAATATTTTGCTGGTATTAATATGAAACCAGCACCATTGAGGTAAAATCTGGGATTGTTTCCTCAGAGTCAATACACAGAAGCTGTGGTCTAGAGAGAGCTCAGGCAAAATCTCAATCTGGAAGTCAAACTTGGTAATGTTGAAGAGTCTCCCACATGCTACTGGTTTTGATAAAAATGAAGCTGTAGGACTGAAGAAGTTGTGGGAAGAAGCTGAGGAATGACACCATGTGGCAGGGGCAGAGTCCCCCAGAAGATCATAAAAAACCATTGGTGAGGGCAGGACAGTGGTGGCACACACCTTTGATCCCAGCACTCAGGAGGCAGAGGCAGGCAGATATCTGTGAGTTCAAGGTCAGCCTAGTCTACAGAGTGAATCCCAGGACTGCTCAGGGCTGTTACACAGAGAAACCGTATCTCAAAACAAAACAAAACAAAACAAACAACAACAGCAACGACAAAAACACCATTGGTTAAAGTGTGGCCTCAGTTGCAGTTGAGACTCAAAATATTGGAGATGCTAGGATCTTGAAATGACCACTTAAGACAGTAGAAGGTATTGAGGGGAACAGGCCTGAGCTTACAAAACAGGCTGTATTTACTGGGATGGCAGAGTCAGAGAGGCAGAGCTACCCAAACTCTTCGGGGCCCAGAAGATCATTAATGAGTCTCAGATGTTGGACACTGAGTTTCTTGTAATGTTGGGGTGGTTGGTTTTGCTTTTATCCATGTAATTATGCCCATTTTTCCTGCTTGCAATAAGAAAATGCACATTTTATTTAGGATGTTTTCATTTCAAACTCAATACATCTACAACTAAAACACCTGTTCTTCCAGATTTCTTTTCTTCTCATGTTTTTCCTGCTTATCCCAGCTTCCCAGTAAATTAACCTGTAAACATCATTATGCCATCTTACAGTCATTCATCACTGGTAGTAGAATATCTAAATTCTTTTGCCTCTACATTTTACATGATGGTGATGGTGGTGGTGGAAAAATTACATCATTAATGTGATCCCTTGGAGTAATAGATTTAGACAACGTAGAGGCTTATGATATCTTTGATGGTGTGGTATTTTACAGCTCTGTGATAGACTTATAGCAATGAATAATACTGTTTAGAACATGCAAGTAGATTAAACTCAGTAGAGAGTGACTTCTCTCACACTATGAAAGTAGGAGGCGTTTGCTTCCATTTTCAATTTTATTTCCATATTTAAGATTAATAAGTTGTTTCTTGAATTCTTCCTTGATTTGTTGGTAACTTATTCCCAATGACCTCATTAATGACAAACAGTAATGTCTTTAAAAGTTATTCATTGTCAGGAGTGGAGAGATGGCTCAGTGGTTAAGAGCACTGGCTGGTCTTCCAGTGGTCCTGAGTTTGATTCCCAGCAACCATATGGTGGCTCCCAACCATCTGTAATTAGATCTGGTGCCTTCTTCTGGCCCTTCTGGTTTGCAGGCAGACATGTAGGCAGAATTCTGTACACATAATAAATAAATAAATCTTTTAAAAAGAAAGAATTAAAAAGTTATTCAATATCATCTGTGTGGCAGTCATAACTATACTTTTAAAGATGTTATCCCTTTAACACTGATGATATTGACACTTGAATAAGATATGCTCTTGAAACATGAGAGAGCAGGTAGGGATGGGTTGTGGGGTGAGAATACTGAAAAAGATGACTGGAAAGGGGGGGGGATGTTTCAGGGTCAGGTTAAAACTTGGTACAAGGGAAACTCCCAAGAATCTACATAGACAATCCCAGCTAAGACTCCTAGCTGGATATGTAGGTCATCTCTTGTGACTGGTCATCTCTTGTGACCAGACAAGACTTCCAGCAGAGAGACTGAGACACCCACTCAGACATACAACCTTCAACTTACAGTCTGTCCTGCCTATGGGATGTGCTGGGGTAAGGGTGTCATAGAGATTCTGGGAGTGCCAACCAATGATTGGTCCAGCCTGAGACCCATGTCACAAGAGTGAGCCTACCCCTGACACTGCCTGGAGCACCATGACTCAGTGGCTGAATGACTCAGAAACCGAGGATAGAACCAAATACAACTGGAGAAAAAAAATCAATGTAATGATGCCTAATGATACTCTGCTATACTTATAGACTGGTGCCTAACCCAATTGTCATCAGACAGGCTTCATCTAGCAACTGGTGAAAACAGATGCAGAGACCCATGGCCAAACATTAGTCTGAACTTGAGGTACCCTGCAGATCAGGGGGAGCAAGGATTGTAGGAAACAGAGGGGTCAAGGACATCACAAGAAAACCCACAGAACCAATTAACCTGGCCTCAGAGCTCACAGAGACTGAATGAACAACCAGGGAGCCTGCATGGGACTGACCTAGGCCCGCTTCATATATGACAATTGTGTAACTTGGTTTTCTGGTGGGACTCCTAACAGTGGGAGCATGGTCTGTCTCTATTTTGCTGGCTTTTGGGACCCTAGTCCTCATACTGGGCTGCCTTGCCTAGTCTTAATACAAGTCTAGGTGCTTAGTCTTACTACAACTACTACTATGTCATGTTTTGTTGATATGATAGGAGGCCTGTCATTTTCTGATTAGAAATGGAAGCAGAGGGGATGGGGGAGGGGGAGGCAGAGGGAAGATGGAGAGGAGGGACTGGAAGGAGGTAGGGAACTGCATAAAAATGAACAGAAAAAAAAAGATAATGCTCTTGAGATGATTAAAAAAAAAAACATTTCTCAAATGGGACACCAAGATAATGGTTCAAAATTCATGAGTCACATTGGTCATTCCAGGCCAAGTTTGGGATGCTTTGTCAAGATGAGGCCTAATTTCTGTGTGTTTTCGATAAAACTTGCCCAATTCTTCTAACAACTCATGCCTTTCCATGAGACAGAGAACAAAGGCAAGTTTTAGGCATGCAGAGAGTCATATGGGGCCCTTATGGAGTTCTGGGCATATGGAATCAGAGACGTGAGAATAGTCTTGTGGATCACAGAAATAAAGATCTGGCAGAAAAATAAAGAAAGGAAAATTGCATCTTTGAGTGCCCCTTCATTTTTTATCAAATTATAAATATTACCAAGATCATTTAAGCGTAAAGAATCTACCTTGCCTTCTGGGAAATGACAAGGTGTAAATTATCAAAAGCTTCTAAGAGGAAAGGGTCAGCTTAGGATCAGACACAGAAAATTCTAATTTGGAGTAAGTGAAGAAAAAAAAACCCAAAACCACAGTCTAAATGAGCTGCAGAACTGACTGAGGGCAAACTTAGTCAAGAAGCACACGTTTACCAAGGTCGTGCCTCGGTAATGAGAAAATCCAAGCCATTTGTAATCAACACATTAATTATATGCAAATGTTGTGGTTCTAGCCCTTAGAAACTATGGGTTTCTAGTTAAATATTCTGCCTCCTCGAATTTTGATTACATTATTCATTTGCTCCCAAGAACAAATGTAAAATCCCTAATTGTCAGCACAGGTTAGTAAAATTTTGCCGTCTTGCAAAAATCCAAATGAGAAACTAATCAAGAAAAAGAGACTAAGACTTTTATAAGATTTTTCTCTATATTTAATGAAATTCCTTACATACTTCTGTCTACTTAAAATATGTAACTGTATATGTGTAAGGTGTAGGTGTCTTTTGGGGTTTAAAGGATTGTTTGGTGATTCTATGGTTTTCTAGACTGGCTACAGAATGCACACGGTCAACAACTACTTGCTAAGAAGCTCAGCCTTGATACGGGGGAGGGGCTTGGTCCTACCTCAACTTGGTATGTCAGACTTTGTTGACTGCCCAAAGAAGGCCTTACACCCACTGAGGAGTGGATGGGGGTGGGAAGGAGGAGTGGGGGCAGAGAACGGGAGGGATAGGGAACTTGGGTTGGTATGTAAAATAAAAAAATAATTTTTTAAATAAAAAAAGAATTTTACAAAGTGTCAGTCAGTGTTAAATACTTCATATGTAACCTCCCATAAGAATACTCATTTTGTAGATGGCCTGAAGTATCCTTAATTTCTGGCTTAGTTATTTCTCTGACATTCTATGTGGCTAGTTCCTTAAAGTGAGTGTGTGTGAGTGTGTGTATGTGTGTGTGTGTGTGTGTGTGTGTGTGTGTGTGTGAGTGTGTGTGTGTGTGTATGTGTGTGTGTGCTCGTTCAAGCATGTATGTGTTTGCACAGATATGCATGCATGCATACAGAGACCAGAGGACAGACAACCTTGGATGTCATGTCTTAGGATTTGTCCACCTTGTTTTTTAAGACAGGGGTCTATTTTGTCTTGAGGCTCAACAATCTGGTTAGAGTGGCTAACCAGAAAGACACAAAGATCTTCCAGTGTGTGGCCCCACAGCTCTATGATTATGTATTACATGCCTGGACTTTTGATTTGGGCTCTGGGAAACTGAGCTCGGGTCCTCAGGTTTGTACATCAAGCACTTGACAGAGCTCAGACCCCTGGATGTGTTTTGCATCAACTCAAATAATTTCTCTAAGTCTAGCCCAAGCTACAGCCCAGGCTCTTAGAACCATGTGTTTCACGATGCCTTGTGTTTCTTTTTTGTGACACTTATATGGTAACTAATCAGCATAAATTAGCATTTATGGTTACTAATCAGTATAAATTAGCATTTTGGTAACTAGCTAGTATAAATTTGTTGGCTAGCTTATTTGCTTTTCCTCTATGCTTTACTAGAATGTAAAATCTATCAAGGCCGAGATGACATTGCTTTATCAATTCAGCAATTTTCAGGCACCTAAAAATGATTTGTTGGATGAACAAAGGAATACTCTAAATAGGTCAGAGTCGGTATCTTATTTACAAACCTAGACTTTGAAAAGGTAAAACTCACACTTTCACTAAGAGCCTTTGATTTTATTTGTCTTGTTAGCTCACTATCTACTTAGTTTTCCCCTTCACCTCACAGCTTCAGTATCGGAGCCAAACTATCGTCCTTCTAAGCCAAGTTGTCTTATATGTCACCGTTTCCAGGAGTGGGTAAATAGGGGGTTGTGATCCTTTCGTTATTGAAAACACTGTTATTCTGATCTCAGTGGACACTGTCTTCACCCTGCTGTCTGTCAGCTTAATTAGAACCTGGTCTCCTCTTGGGAGGGCTGGGTTGCTCAAGGTAACTTCATGATGATCAATGCTGACATGAAAGCATTTGAGGGATGTTAACCGGTTAGGAAAGCTGGAGGAGGATTTTTGTGGAGATGAAAGGGATAAAAAAGAGGGATGTTGACAAGCCAGAATATGCTCTTTGGTTTTGCTCAACTACTTTTACATTACGCTGCAACATTACAGCAAGTTTAAGAAAAGAAAACACTTGCATTTTGAGCTACAGTGCTCCAAAGTCTAAACATAGAAACACACAAACAAAAACTCTAATAATGTCAGTGATGAACAAATAATTTACTGCCATATTTCTTACAGGTGAGTTGCTATAGTAAATCAGGCTACCTGTTTGTTGGAACACAGAAGATGGTAAAGAGAGCAATGCATGCAGAAATTCCCACTTAGAATTCCAGTCCTCAGGCATCATCTTGTGAGGCTGTGGCTAGCTTGAGTGTCAACTCAAAAGCCCCCTCAACATGGGGTAGAGCTGGACCAAGGTAATCAAACATCAAGTCACGCATGACCTACATGAGAGACTGAGGTCCAGCAGACTGTCCTACACAAGACATCTCTTTCTTAGAGCCTTTTTGGCATACTTCAGATGCTCTCTGACGATAAGG
Organism: Cricetulus griseus; assembly: GCF_003668045.3. Classification (NCBI taxonomy): domain Eukaryota; kingdom Metazoa; phylum Chordata; class Mammalia; order Rodentia; family Cricetidae; genus Cricetulus; species Cricetulus griseus. The sequence continues at coordinate 140,386,425 of NW_023276806.1, read as the reverse complement.
AGTGGCATTGCCAGTCAGCCTCATGCCCCAGCCTCTTCTTCGTGATCTGTATCCCCTGAGGAACACTCAAGGCAAAGCATTTGTGAGAAAGTCTTTCATTCTGACAGTAAAATCCCCAGGGAAAGCTACTCTGAGCATGCTCTGAGCACCATCGCTCTGTGCACTGAGGGCATCACTGAGGACACTGAGAAGGCCTATGAGAATTTCCTCTTCTTCCACTCGGGCTCTCTTCAACACACTTCAAAAGAGACAATGGCGAGGAACAAGTTCTTTACTCTTAGTCTTTATTTGTAAAGTTAAAAATGGGCCAAAAGATCTGAAGAACTCACAAAAGAAGATACACATAAAGCAAATAAGCATGTGGAAATGTGCTCATTATCATATGCCATTAGAGAATAGCAAAGTAAGTCAACAATGGGATTCACTGTATAGCTGTTTTTCTTCCCAAGAGACTATTTTTATTAGTTCAAACTAGAAACAAGCTTGCTTCACATGTCAACCCCTTCTCCCTCTCCCTCCCCTCCCCCCAGATCCCCACTCCCTCCCACCTCATCTCCTCTCTGCTCCCCAAGGAAGGTAAGGCCCTCCATGGGGGTTCCCCAAAGTCTATCATATCATCCTGGGCAGGGCCTAGGCCCTCCCCCAAGTGCCCAGGCTGAGAGAGCATCCCTTCATGTGGAATGGGCTCTCAAAGTCCCTTCTTATGCCAGGGATAAATATTGATCCACTACCAGTGGAGTGCCGAGGCCTCCTCATTGACATCCAGATTCAGGGGTCGGGATCAGTCCCATGCTGGCTTCCCAGACATCAATCTGGGTCCATACACTCCACCTTGTTCAGGTCAGCTGTTTCTGTGGGTTTCACCAGCTTGGTCCCGACCTCTTTGCTCTTCACTCCTCTTTCTCTGCAACCGGGTTCCAGAGTCCAGTTTAATGTTTAGCTGTGGGTGTCTGCCTCTGCTTCCATCAGCCACTGGATGAGGGCTCTAGGATGGCATATATGGTAGTCATCAGTCTCATTATAGGGGAAGGGCATTTAGGGTAGCCTCTCCACTATTGCTTATATTGTCAGTTGGTGTCATCCTTGTAGATCTCTGGAAAACTCCCTAGTGCCAGATCTCTCCTCGAACCTATAATGGCTCCCTCTATTATGGTACCTCTCATCCTGCTCTTCTCTATTCTTCCCCGAACTCAACCTCCCTGCTCCCCAATTTCCTCCTCTCCCTATCTCTTCTCCCCCTCTCATTCTCCCAGCTCCCTCTCCCCTACCCTCATGCTCCCAATTAGCTCAGGAGATCTGGACCCTCCGCCTTCTCAGGGGCCATGCATTCTTCTCTTAAAGTCCTTCTTGTTTCCTAGTTCCTTTGGTGATGAGGACTGTAGGCTGGTAATACTTTGCTCTATGTCTAAAACTCATATATGAGTGAGTACATACCATGTTTGTCTTTTTGTGAGTGGGTTACCTCACTCAGGTTGGTTTCTTCTACTGCCATCCATTTGCTTGCCAATTTCAAGATTCCATTGCTTTTTTCCTCTGAGTAGTACTCCATTGTGTAAATGTACCACATTTTCTCTATCCATTCTTCACTTGAGTGACATCTAGGTTGCTTCCAGTTTCTATCTATTACAAATAATGCTGCTATGAACATAGTTGAACATATGTCCTTGTTGTATGAATGTGCATTCTTTGGGTATATGTCCAAGAGAGGAATTGCTGGATCTTGAGGTAGACTGATTCCCATTTTCCTAAGAAACTGCCATATTGATTTCCAAAATGGTTGTGCAAGTTGGCACTCCCACCAGCAATGGAGGAGTGTTTCTTTTTCTCCACAACATCTCCAGCATAGACTGTCATTGGTGTTTTTGATTTTAGCCATTCTAGCTGGTGTAAGATGGCATCTCAGAGTTGTTTTGAGTTGCATTTCCCTAATGGCTAAGGATTTTGAGCACTTTCTTAAATGTCTTTCAGCCATTTTAGACTCTGCTGTTGAGAATACTCTGTTTAGTTCTGCACACCACCTTTTAATTTCATTGTTTGCTGTTTCGGTGGCTAGGTTCTTGAGTTCAGTGTATATTTTGGATATCAGCCTTCTGTCAGATGTGGGGTTGGTGGAGATCTTTTCCCATTCTGTGGGCTGTTGTTTTGTCTTTCTGACTGTGTGGTTTGCCTTACAGAAGCTTCTCAATTTCAGGAGGTGCCATTTATTAATTGTAGATCTCAATGTCTGTGCTACTGGTGTTATGCTCAGGAAGCAGTCTCCTGTACCAACTCATTCAAGGGTATCTCCTACTTTCTCTTCTAGCAGGTTCAGTGTGGCTGAGGCCTTTGATCCATTTGGCCTTAAGTTTTGTGTATGGTGATAGATATGGATCTATCTGCAATCATCTGCATGTCCGAATCTGATAGTGCCAGCACAATTTGTTGAAGATGCTTTCTTTATTCCATTGTATAAATTTAGCTTCTTTGTCAAAAATCAGGTGTCCGTAGGTGTGTGGGTTAATATCAGGGTTTTCAATTCTATGATCTATCTGTCTATTTTTGTGCCAAGACCAAGCTGTTTTAGGACTATGGCTCTATAATAGAACTTGAAGTCAGGACAAGAAGTTCCTTTATTGTACAGGGTTGTTTTGGCTATCCTGGGTTTTTTTGTTTTTCCATATAAAGTTGAGTACTGTTCTTTCAAGGTTTGTGAAGAACTGTGTTGGGGTTTTGATGGGGATTGCACTGAATCTGTAGATTGCTTTTGGCAAGATTGTCATTTTTACTATGTTGATCCTACCTATCCAAGAGCATGGGAAATCTTTCTATTTTCTGGTATCTTCTTTAATTTCTTTCTTTAAAGACTCAAAGTTCTTACAGTACAGGTCTTTCACTTTTTTCGTTAGAGTTTCCTGAAGATATTTTATGTTGTTTGTGGATATTGTGAAGGGTGATGTTTCTCTGATTTCTTTCTCATTGTGTTTATCATCTGTATATAGTAGGGCTACTGATTTTTTTTTTAGTTAATTTTGTATCCTGCTACTTTGCTAAAGGTGTTTATCAGCTGTAGGAGTTTCCTGGTGGGGTTTTTCCGAGTCACATATGTAGACTATCATATCATCTGCAAATAGTGCAAGTTTAACTTTTTCCTTTTCAATTTGTATCCCCTTGATCTCCTTTTTCTTGTCTTATTGCTCTAGCTAGAACTTCAAGTACAATATTGAAGAGATATGGAAAGAGTGGACAGCCTTGTCTTGTTCCTGATTTTAGAGGAATTGCTTTGAGTTTTTCTCCGTTTAGTTTGATGTTGGCTGTTGGTTTGCTGTATATTGCTTTTATCGTGTTTAGACATGGTCCTGTTATTCCTGTTCTCTCCAAGATCTTTATCATGAAGGGATGTTGGATTTTGTCAAGGGCTTTTTCAGCATCTAGTGAGATGATCATGTGGTTTTCTTTTTCAGTTTGTTTATATGGTGGATCACATTGATGGATTTTCATGTGTTGAACCATACTTGCATCACTGGGATGAAGCCTACTTGATCACGGTGGATGATTTTTCTGATGTGTTCTTGGATTTGATTCGCCAATATTTTGTTGAGTAGTTTTGCATCAATGTTCATGAGGGATATTGGTCTGTAGTTCTCTTTTTACGTTGTGTCTGTGTGGCTTGGGTACCGAGGTAATTGTAGCCTCGTAAAAAGAGTTTGGTAATGACCCTTCTGCTTCTATTGTGTGGAACAATTTGAGGAGTATAGGTATTAGCTCTTGTTTGAATTTCTGGTAGTATTCTGCACTGAAGCCATCTGGCCCTGGGCTTTTTTTGGTTGGGAGACTTTTGATGACTGCTTCTATTTCATTGAGGGTTATAGGTTGATTTAAATTGCTTATCTGTTCTTGATTTAATTTTGGTAAGTGATATCTATCCAGAAAATTGTCCATTTCCTTTAGATTTTTGAATTTGTGGAGTACAGGTTTTCAAAGTATGACCTGTTGATTCTCTGGATTTCCTTCCTCCGTGCCTGTTGTTATATCCCGCTTCTCATTTCTGATTTTGTTAATTAGCATGCTCTCTCTTTGCCTTTTGGTTAGTTTGGATAGAGGTTTGTCTATCTTGTTGATTTTCTCAAAGAACCAACTCTTTGTTTCATTGACTTTTTGTAATGTTTTCCTAGTTTCTACTTTATTGAATTCAGGCCTCAGTTTGATTATATCCTGGTGTCTACTCCTCCATGGTGAGTTTGCTTCTTGTTGTTCTAAAGCAGCTTTCAGTTGTTCTGTCAAATCTCTAGTGTGACTATTCTCCAGTTTCTTCATGTGGGCACTTAGTGCTATGAACTTTCCTCTTAGCACTGATTTCAAAGTGTTCCATAAGTTTGCGTATGTTGTGTCTTCATTCTCATTAAATTCTAGGAAGTCTTTAATTTCTTTTTTTTTTTTAAATTTCTTTCTTGACCCAGAAATGGTGCAATTGGGCATTATTTAATTTCCATGAGTTTGTATGGTTTCTGCAATTTGTGTTGTTGTTTAATTCTAACTTTAAAGCATGGTGGTCTGATAAGATACAGGGGGTTACTCCAATTTTGTATCTGTGGAGGTTTGTTAAGTTTCCAAGTATGTGGTCAGTTTTAGAGAAGGTTCCATGTGGCGCTGAGAAGGTATATTCTTTTTGTGTTTGGATGGAATTTTCTATAGATGTCTGTTAAAACCAACTGGGTCATAACTTTTGATCCTTTGTTTCTTTGTTAAGTTTCTGTCTGGTGGTCCTGTCTAGTGGTGAGAGTGTGGTGTTGAAGTCTCCTACTATAAGTGTGTGAGGTTTTTCATTTGAATTAGAAACAAGATTGTTTTGCATGTCAATCCCAGTTCCCTTTCCCTCCCCTCCTCCCTTGCCACTCCCCCTCCATCTAAAACCCTACCTATCATATATCCTTTCTGCTCCCCAGGGAGGTTGAGGTCTTCCATAGCGGGGGGGGGGGGGGTCATCAGAATCTGTCATATCCTTTGGGATAGGGCCCAGGCCCTTCCCAATGTGTCTTGGCTCAGGGAGTATCCCACTATGTGGAATGGGCTCCCAAAGTCCACACCTATGCTAGGGATAAGTACTGATTTACTACAGGAGGCCCCATAGATTTCCGAGGTCTTCTCACCGATACCCACATTCCTGTGGTCTGGATCTGTCTGGCGCTGGCTTCCCAGCTATCAGTCTGAGGGCCAAGAGCTCCCAGTTGTTCAGGTCAGCTGTTTCTGTGGGTTTCACCAGCCTGGTCTGGACCCCTTTGCTCATCACTCGTCCTTCTCTGCAACTGGATTCCAGTTCAGTTCAGTGATTAGTTGTGGGTGTCTGCTTCTACTTCCACCAGCTGCTGGATGAAGGCTAGCATATAGGATGGCATATAAGTCAGTCCTCAATCTCATTATCAGGGGAGGGCATTTAAGGTAGCCTCTCCTCTGTTGCTTATATTGTTAGTTTGTGTCATCTTTGTAGATCTCCAGACATTTCCCTAGTGCCTGATTTCAATTTAAACCTAAAATGTCTCCCTCCATTATGGTAACTCCTTTCTTGTTTTCTTCTATTCTTCCCCCGACTCAACCTTTCTGCTCCCCCATGTCCTCCTCACCCCTCCTCTTCTCCCCTTCTCATTCTCTAGCTCCCTCCCCACTCCTCCCATGCTCCCAATTTGCTCAGGAGATCTTGTCCCTTTCCCCTTCTCCAGGGGACCATGTATGTCTCTCTTAGCATCCTCCTTGTTTACTAATTTCTCTGGCAGTGTGGATTGTAGGCTGGTAATCCAGTCACAAGAAGACAAACATGGTATATACTCATTCATATGTGGATTTTAGACAGAGTAAAAGATTATCAGTTTTTTTTTTTAACAAATGTGGGTGCCCTTGTATTGGGGGCATAGATGTTCAGGATTGAGATTTCATCTTCATGGACTTTTCGTGTGATGAGTATGAAATGCCCTTCTTCATCTCTTTGGTTTGATTTTAGTTTGAAGTCTAATTTGTTAGATATTAGGAATACTACACCAGCTTGTTTCTTGGGTCCATTTGATAGGAAAATCTTTTCCCAACCCTTTACACTGAGGTAATGTCTGTTTTTGAAGTTGAGATGTGTTTCTTGTATACAGTAGAAGGATAGATTCTGTTTTCTTATCCATTCTGTTAGCCTGTATCTTTTTATAGGCAGGTTAAGACCATTGACATTGAGGGATATTAATGACCACTGATTGTGGACTCTTGTTTGTTTTGGATTGGTTGTTGTTGGTGTCATTGTGTGCAGTTTTCACCCTCCTTTTTCTTTTCATGTTTGGTAAAGTGGGATTATCTATTTCGATGTTTTTGTGAGTGTAGTTATCTTCATTGGGTTGGAGTTTTCCTTCCAGTAATTTCTATAGGGCTGGATTTGTAGGTATATATTGTTTAAATCTGGTTTTGTTGTGGAATATCTTGTTTTCTCCATCTATAGTTATTGAAAGTTTTTCTGGGTACAGTAGTCTGGGTTGGCATCCATGTTCCCTTAGTGTTTGTAGGACATCTATCCAGGACCTTCTGGCTTTCAAATTTTCCATTGAAAAGTCAGGTGTAATTCTGATAGGTCAGCCTTTATATATTACTTGGCCTTTTTCCTTTGCTGCTCTTAATATTTTCTATTTATTCTGTAATTTTGGCGTTTTGATTATTATGTGGCAAGGGGTCTTCTTTTTTGTGGTCTAGTCTATTTGGTGTTCTGTAAGCTTCTTGTACTTTCATAGGCATGTCCTTCTATAGGTTGGGGAAGTTTTCTTCTATGATTTTGTTGAATATGTTTTCTGTACCTTTGAGCTGAATTTCTTCACCTTCTTCTATGCCTATTATTCTTAGGTTTGGTCTTTTCACAGTGTCCCATATTTCCTGGATATTTTGTGTTAAGGATTTGTTGGACTTGAGATTTTCTTTGGACGATGACTATATATCCTCTAGCAAGTCTTCAACAACTGAGATTTTCTCTTCCATCTCTTGTATTCTATTGGTTATATTTACATCTTTAGTTTCTGATTGTTTATGCAGCCTTTTTATTTCCAGCATCCCCTCATTCTGAATTTTCTTTATTGTTTCTATTTCAGCTTTCATGCCTTGAACTGTTTCTATTGTTTCCTTCACTTGTTTGGTTATTTTTTCTTGTCTTTCTTTAGATTTTTTAAGATATTATTTATTTATTTATTTGTTGTTTATTTTTTCTTCTATTTCTTTAAGAGATTTTCTCATTTCCTCTTTAAAGGACTCTATTATCTTCATAAAGTAGTTTTAAAGGTCTGGCTTTTCTTCTTCCTCTATGTTGTGCTTTTCAGATCTTGCTGGTGTGGAGTCCCTAGATTCTGGTGGTGTCATATTGGTCTTTCTGTTGTTGAGTGTGTTCTTAATCTGTCTTCTTCCCATCTCTTCTTTCAGTGGGTGCAGGTGGGGTTTCTCTATCTCCTCTTGTCACCTGGTGGTATATGTGGGCCAAGACTTCAGTGTCTGCATCTCTGGATGGTCTTGCCTCCCCTGGTATTTTCCTCATTCAACAGAGATCAGGGTGGAAGGCAAACCAAGCTTGAGTTGTTTCCAGACTCAGGGAGGTCCTCTCTGTCTGGGCAGGTCCATTCTATGCCAGGTGCCAGCCCAGAGAGATCCAAGGGGTGAGCTGGAGCAGAGGGGACACTCACCTCAGCAGAGGTCAGGGAAGAGTGGGAACCAAGAGTGAGGTGTTTCTGGACTCAGGAAGATCCTCCCTGTCTGGGTGGGTCCACTCTATGCCAGTATTCAAGGGGTGATGGTGGAAGTCGGGCCGAAGCAGAGGGGACACTCACTCAACAGAGGTCAGGGTGGAGGGGGAAGGAAGAGTCCACTGTATATCTGTTAGAATGGCTAAAATCCAAAGGAAAGACATCAAATGCTGATAAAGATATAAAACAATAAAAATTCGTATTCATTGCCTGCAAGAGTATAAAACAGTTTATTGTGCAACTTTTTTTGGAGGCTGCTTATAAACCTAGATATGATTTACCATATATTGTGTTTCCTGGTAATTAAAAACCTCACTACCAGGGAGGTTAGGGAACCTGCTTTAATTTTATTAGGAGGTCTCAGAGACCTCCCCCAAATTTATACAGGCTATTGCTATTGCTCTTGGTTGCCCACCAGAACTTGATGGTAAGACCTGATTGTTGAAGATACCACACATTTTGGTCACAGAGTCAGGGGAAGTCATGTTCATATTTGTCTTGAAGCTAGCTTTTATAGTACTGGAAGATGCTATGCAAACTTCTGGGGAAGAAAATTGACAGATTTACTCAATTGTCAATCCTATAATCTACAATAATGATGAGTGTGGCAAGATATGCTAATTGGTGGAAAAATGGGATGAATGTAATGAACAGTTTTCTGATTGGATTTGAGACTTACCCCACAGGGAGAAACACATGCCTCATACCAATTAAATGAGCCAAGAACCTGAGCCTGGGGAAGTCATAACCCCTAGGGGATAAACTACTACTAATGTTATTAGGTGTTAGCATCAAATTGCCTTTTACTTTTTTTAAAATTTGGTTTACAAGTATTTTATTTTTTCCCTTTTAAAATTTAAATTAGAAAAAAGCTTGTTTTACATGTCAATGCCAGTTCCCTCTCCCTCCACTCCTCCCCTGACCCCCACCAACCCCCTTTACCATGCCCTTTCTGCTCCTAAGGGAGGGTGAGGCCTTCCGTGGGGGAATCTTCAAAGTCTGTCACATCATTTGGAGCAGGACCTAGGCCCTCCCCCCATGTGCCTAGGTTGAGAGAGCATCCCTCTATGTGGAGGGGGCTCCCAAAGTCCTTTCGTGTACTAGGGATAAATAATGATCCACTACCAGAGGCCCCATAGATTAATCAGACCTCCAAACTGATATCCTTGTTCAGGGGTTCTGGAACAGTCCTATTCTGGTTTCTCAGCTATCAGTCTGGGAGCCATGAGCTCTCCCTTGTCCAGGTCAGCTGTTTCTCTGGGTTTCTCCAGCTTGGTCCCGACCTCTTTGCTCATCACTCCTCCCTCTCTGCAACTGGATTCCAGAGTTTAGCTCAGTGTTTAGCTGTGGGTGTCTGCTTCTGCTTCCATCAGCTAATGTATGAAGGCTCTAGGATGGCATATAAGGTAGTCATCAATCTCATTATCAAAGTAGGGCATTTAAGGAAGCCTCTCTACTATTGCTTAGATTGTTAGTTGGGGTCAACCTTGTAGATCTCCAGACATTTCCCTAGTGCCAGATTTCTCTTTAAACCTATAATGGCTCCTTCTATTATGGTATCTCTTTTCTTGCTCTCCTCTATTCTTCCCCGACTCAAGATTGCTCTCTCATGACCTCCTCTCCCCTCCTCTTCTCCCATTCTCTTTCTCCTAACTCCCTGTCCCCTTTCCCCATGCTCCCAATTAGTTCAGGAGATCTTGTCCATTACCTCTTCTCCCAGGGACCATGTATGTCTCTCTTAGGGTCCTCCTTATTTCCTAGCTTCTTTGGCAGTGTGTATTGTAGGCTAGTAATCCTTTGATCTATGTCTAAAATCCATATATGAGTGAGTACATACCATGTTTGTCTTTTGTGAGGTTTCACTAAGGTTGGTTTCTTCTACTGCCACCATTTGCCTGGGAATTTCAAGATTCCATTGCTTTTTTCCTCTGAATAGTACTTCATTGTTTAAATGTACCACATTTTCTCTATCCATTCTTCACTTGAGTGACATCTAGGTTGCTTCCAGTTTCTATCTATTACAAATAATGCTGCTATGAACATAGTTGAACATATGTCCTTGTTGTATGAATGTGCATTCTTTGGGTATATGTCCAAGAGAGGAATTGCTCGATCTTGAGGTAGACTGATTCCTATTTTCCTGAGAAACTGCCATACTGATTTCCAAAGTGGCTGTATGAGTTTGCACTCCCACCAGCAATGGAGGAGTATTCCCTTTCTTCACATCCTCTCCAGCATAAACTGTCATTGTTTTTTTTTTCATTTTAGCCATTCTGACAGGAGTAAGATGGTATCTCAGAGTTCAAACTGTCTTTTAAATACCTATCCTTATTCCCAGAAATTAGTGCAACTCTCATACCTCATCAGAAAAGCTTCTTTTTGCAGTGGATTTTTGGTTAATACAGAGATTGAACAACTGATAGATTAAGAGACTCAGAGATAATGGGACCTCTCCATCATGCCTCTTACTGATGGAGGCTTAGGAAACATCACAGGAAACAGATGAGAAATATTTGAAGAGACAGAAGTCAGAGCCAGTAGCCCAAAACAGTGTTGTTTTCACACACTCACAGGACCTTCGGTTTCCTGCATAGGACCTTCACAGTATCAAGCACATCAACATTCCAGCATGGACAGGGGAAGGAGTTCATGAAGCACTGTCTGCAGTGAAGGAGCCATGGCAGTCAATGACTGGTGGAGAAGGGAGAATCAGTTTTCCTCATGGGTGTGGCTCTTGGTGTGTTGCCCACACTCAAGTAGATGGCCCTACAAACTTTGTTTAGTCATAACATATCAACAGTGGCTCATCAACATTAAAATGTATATATTCTACAGCAAGGCAAGATGTTAGCAATTTGGGAAATTGTAGTGGAGTTGGGGGCTGTAGTAGGTGGGAAGGTCTTATTTTTTGCTTAGTTTCTTTTTAAACCTGTAACTACTACAAAACATTAGTGTGTTAATTTAAAACAATGCAAAATAACAGGTCTTAGTTTTTTTGTAAGAATAAACCATTTTAATTTGACAGTATTGAGTTTGAGGTTCTGAGAGATGTTAAGATATTAGATGACATACAAAGAGATTTAATAATCAGGGAACAAAGTGACATTAAGAGGGAAAAAAGGCTGGATACAAAAGAATCACTATTGAGAAGTTTTATTAAAGCTAGTGGGATGCTCAAGATGAACCTAATTCAAAATGCTGCTTTTATGTGGCTGGTATACCTCTGTAGACAGGTAACAGACCTGGGACTTCAGCTCCACGGGCCGTTAACAAGGATCTAGCACTTTTCCCTCACTATCATCATTAGTTTCCAGCTTCAGTGGGAACTCCAGTTGTTCTGTTTCTCTAGCTTTGCCCCACCAGGAAAATCATGACATGTACCCTTTAGTCTTTATAGTGAGGAAAAATTCAAGTGAAAACCAGGAGCAAAAGTTCTCACCCTAGAATGGATGCTCTTCCTTGCATACTTATATCTGCACACACTGTAGGTCATCCAGGGGTATTATATAATCCTGGATTTCTACCTCTTTCTTTGGCCTCATGGAATGTCAGATTCTGTTCTTCAGTATGAATCCTAGGTACTGTGGCATTTGAAAGAGATCCATTTGAGTGACTATATAAGGAAGCTACTATCCAAGGAGCCCTGTATTTCTATTTTCTATTGCATTGTACTGAGCATTTACTGCATTTAAGACTTTCTACAGGCTTTTACAGAGTCATTGAAGAGTTTAAATCCATGTGACACAGTATTACTTGTGCACATAGTAAGAAACACATTACAGAAATGCATTTTCCCTCTGAACGTTCCGGAGGACTGTGGCATGTCCATACATTGAGTGCTTCCTTTTGTGGTGAAACTTGAAATGATCATTTAAGTCATAATGTGATTTGAATACTTCTCATCCTTTCTTCAGTCCTTCCCACTGGGACTCGGTTCCGGTTATGTAACTAAAACTGGTTTTCTCTCGAGCATCGTGTGATGACTGTCCTGCTCAGACCAGCACAGAAGTTCTCATCTTACTAGACTTCTCTCTTTACAGTTCTTGGCAGTTCCCCATCTCTCTCTTTAAATCACTATTTTTTTCTCGCTCATTTCCTGGACACCACATTGCTGATTTTCCTCTATAATCTGCAGACACTGTGTGTCTTAGTTAGGGTTTCTGATGCTGTAATAAAAAAATATAATCAAAAATGACTTGGGGGGAAAAGATTTGTTTAACCTTACAACTTGTAAGTCCATCACTGAGGGAAACCAGGGAAGTGGCTTGGGGCAGGAACCCAGAGACAAGAACTGGAGGAGAAACCATGGAAGATCACTGCTTACTGGCTACTCTCATGGTCTGCTCTGACTACCTTTTTTTTTTTATAGCATCCTAGACCACAGGTCCAGAGGTGGCTCCTCTGACAGTGATCCGGGTCCTTCCATACCTCTCAGCAATTAAACTTCATCACAGTTATGCCACAGACCAATCCAGTAAATATACCTTTTCTCAGTTGTGGTTCCCTCTTTCAAGATGATCCTAGCTTGTGTCAGGTTGACATGGAACTAGCCAGCACATTTTTGCCAGACAATAGGAATATAACCATAGCACAAGAGCATATGCTATTCATTCTTATTAACAAACAATTCTTATAAACAATCTGATTAATAAACAATCATCTAGGCAGCTTGCTATTCAGACACTGACATAATAAAGAGTTATTGTGCGTTTTCTATATCCCAGCACCTGAAAATTGTTACTTAAAAATATGGGGGGGGGAAATCCCCTTGCTTCCTGAATTCAAGAAAGGATCCAGAAAAGAAAACAACAGGTAGACAAATATATAATACCACAGAAGAACAAGACGTGCCAGAGTCCTGTTCTGAAGTGGAAAGGATAAGAAAGCTCTCCATGAAGAATGTACTTGGCACATCTCAGAAATGGCAAAGAATCCAGAGGTGTTTAGAGAGAGAGAAGGAGGGAGGGTGGGAGGCTGGCCAGACAGCTGGGAACCCATCTTCTATGGCTTTGGATTTTATTTTAACAGTGACGGGAATCCATTAGGGTTCAAAGCTGCGGGGGTGACATAATCTTTTGCAGCAGAGATTTGCTTTAGGAACAATTTTTTTGCTCATAGAGTTCCTGGGGGGGCTGGCAGAGAATACAGTTCCTAGGACTCTTGACATTCCTGGCTGGTCCTCACACACCAGGCCCTATGATGGTAGCTAAAAATTCTGGAATGTATTCCCATATTTGTACACTTTTTAAGGGCCTTGGCTTGGTCAGTGTTTCTGGCTTAACAATGTCTCTTCACACTCATGTGTTCTAAAAAAAACAAGAAGTGTGAAGGGAGAGGAAGGACTGCTGGATGATCACAGAAACTTCCTAGCTGCCTAAATCTTCAAGGAAGAACATGTTATAAAGAGTAAGCATAGTTTGGGTCCTTTCCACAATTAAAAGACAAACCAAAAAAGACCAAAACCCAGGAAGGTTTCCTCTGGAATATTTTCTTAAGGTTTAATGATTAATGTAGGCAAATGTAGAGGTCAATGGACTGTTTAAAACAAAACAATCCCTGGGATTTGTTTGACCCACAGGCATTTGGATGTTTTTTAATGTTTTTAAAAACACAGTTCGACTTTGTCACATGGTTGGTCCACGGAGAGACGTTTCTGTGTCACCCATGATGTTAATAAGTAAGAGACTTACTGAAAAGGTTGGGAAAGGACAGTTAAGATCTGGCCATACATGAAAAAGGAAGCCAAAGCATGTTCTGAGAGATTGTATGTATTTACTTCCTGGTTTCTAGAAAGACTGTGTTTGTACATAATATAGTCTCTTTTGTAAGTTTTTTTTGTTTTTTTTTTTTTCAGTTTTGAGCATCTCATACGGGAGTACTCTGTTTGTAGCCCTTTTACCCCTCTTTTCTTCTCAAACTCCTCCTATATCCCGCAACCACACCCTCTCAAATTAACACACACACACAGATACACACACACACACACACACACACACACACACTCACACAGACACACACAAACATACACACAGATACAATACTCACACAAACACCACACACACACAGACACACACACTCACACAGACACACACACAAACACACACACACAGACACAATATTCATACACACACCACACACACATAGACACAGATACACACACAGGCATACACACAGACACACACACACACACACACACTTGAATCTACTGAGTTCAATCATCATTTCCCAATTGTTTAGGCCCAGTCCCCTAGGCCTGGGAGTCATATCCCTGTAAATCTAAAAAGAAAAAAATCTGATACTTCTCCCAGTATCCATTAACTACATATAGCTATTCATTTATGGATGGAGGCCTGTAAAATTTCCTTCATCTGCAAGGGTATGTTGATTGGCATGGCCTTCGTGGGTCTGTTCAAGGCCCCATAGTGTTGAGAGTTCATGGGAACAGCATCCTATTCTTGCCAGAAGGAACCACCACACAGTAGACATCTTGGTCCTCAGACTCATACAGCCTTTCAACCCCTTTCTCCACAATGTTCCCTAAACTTTAGAGTAGAAGTCATGTTATAAATGTCCCAGTTGAGCCTGGGAATCCCATGGTCACTTATTTCTCTGCATTTTAACCAGTTGTGGATCTCTAAACTAGTCTCTATCTGCTACAAAAATAACATAAGGATGAGGTATAAGTGTTGCTCTTATCTGAGTATAAAGATGAGTCTACAGGAGGGGGCTGGACACTATGTTATTTTAGTAATATGGAGGTAGTAGGTTCTCCTCTAAGGCATGTGACCTCTCCAGCCAAGAGTTCTTGGCTAGGTTTATAATGCCAGGTATAGGTTCTTTCCAAATGAGCAAGCTTTTGGTCTAATCCAACAGGGGTTGTATGACCCCAAGATAGAAATACCACTATTGTGCCTTTGGGGATATCTCACCAGTTCATCTTGTTATGGTTTTCAAGCTGGGTGTGACTATTGATTACTTTTATATCTTGACAGCTTGCATGATTCCTATGGAGCTAATTCTCAGTGAGGAGCTTTTCAGATCAGTATCAGCTTTATTTATCTAAGTCCTATGACCAAAGTGTGTGGGTGTCTTCAGAAATGGACTCTTATCTTTGTATTCTGGTAGGAAACCAAGAGCAACAGCAATAGTCTATACTGATTTAGGGTTCTTTTGGAACCCTTTGACCAACAATTCAAAGGGAACTTCTCTGTCCTAGTGTTTGGTTTGTGTTCAAAGTTTATGGTTGATGGGAGGAGCATTGTTCCATTGTGAAGTAACTACTTTAAACCTATAAATGTATGGACACAGTGTATTTTTCAAGCCATCTACTTAAACTGATTCGAATTGGAGTGGTCCATTAATTTGGGATGGAGTGAGGATAACACAGGTAGACTATTGTTCTCTCATTTTTGGAACAGTGATATAGTTATTTAGCTACAGGTTTCTTTGGATACTCTCATTTTTTCTCTATCTCTCTCTTCATGTCTTCCTTTTATACTAAGAAAAGAATCAGGTCTCATAGAGAAAACTTAGAAGAGGACTCTTGGTGGATAAGAACTACTTAAACAAGAGCAGGTTTTTCCCCCTACCTGAGTTTATTTGGTTTTTTTTTTTTTTTTTTTTTGCTTCTTAGGAAGGTGTCAGAGGTTGTAGGATTTCCTCATAAACAAGCTTTCCCCACGAATTCCTATTATTTTATCGTTCTCTAGGAACCAGAAGGGCCATGCATCACGTTCCTACTCTCTTGAACAAACCTTTCTGACTTGGAATTAGTCACTTGTGACATTCTAATTTGTATTATGAATAAATGTCTGTTTATTTATGATCAGTCATGGGGCAAGCCTGTGTAGAATTCAGTGTGTGTTCCATTGGCTCTCTCAGTTTTAAAGGTTGGTGTCCAACAAAAGCCTTAAGCACCTCTGCCTAACTCTGCTGTTCCTATTTCTTTACTTATAAATTTCGTTGGTGACCTTTGCCCACTTCCTAATGTTTAATCACCATTAACTCAGAAGCTAATCATGCTCAACAGCTAATGTAAACTTTGTGAATGCGCCAAACAGAGGACTTATTCATAGAGCTCATGGAAAACCGGGCTGTCATTTAAACTTAAGAGACAAACAACCAGGCATATATTTGGTAGAAGAAAATGGACTGTCCAATGAAGCTGACCTGGTCATTTCAAAATCCTGGTTTGCATTCCTTATTCTCTTGATGAGCATTATGGTCTGAACATGGTTATGAATCCTAATTTGAAGGAAAAGAAAAAACAAGATTAACTTCCAAGAGATCAGGCAGTAAAGTCTTTAGGACTGAAGAAATAGATCAATGATTTATAAGTGAAGGATTTTAGAAGAGTGCAATCTTAGAAGGAAGACAGAGTCGTAATGACAATCCAGCAGAGAGAAACCTAATAAAGAATCCTGGTCTGGAGGTTGCTGGCAATCTAGATAGAGAAAAGGCATACTTGAAAAGAAAAAGCTGATGACAGGTCGCAGTAACATTCCTGGTGAGTATGCTGAGAACACTGAGAGTCCCATCTGGAGGGTCTGACTGATCGACTGGATCCCAGGAGTTCTAGGCTCAGGAGCCTAGCAAACTTTGGCAACACAGATACTGATTATTTTACTGAATCCACACCAAGACATCATCAATGCTTTGAGTCTTGTACTTTGTTTTATAGGGAGAAGATTTTCTGAACAGCTACTGTCTTGTTTATAGATAGATGATAGATATATTTCTCATTATAAACTAAAGAAAATGGCACTTCAGTCATTTACGGTGAATCTCTTAACAATTAGTTCACCCCCGGAAAGGCTGGCAAAGCTGATCTTCAAGGGCTGCCAAAGGGGCTCCCAGGCAGCATCTGGCTTTTTTCTCAGCTTTCATCAAAGGAGTATGCAGCAGTATATGGTGGTAGAGACACCAGGGAAGAATTTACAGGCATCTCAAGTCCACCATGTTCTGGTTTCACTTTCAGCCACGGCACCCGTTGTGCCTCAAGTTTTAGTTATAATCATTTACCAACAGATTTAAGTGATCTGAATTCTATTTTTGTCACACACACACTTTCGTGTTTTCTCTTATGCTTAAGGGAAATCTTATGTCCAGGAACAAACCATGAGTATTTTAAAAATCAAAATACTTATAGAGGATATTGGTATTTATAATTGTAAACTACATTTAATTCTGAGTTGTAATTGGTACAGTACAGCTTTCTGTTTAAAATGTGTTACAAAAGAGTGGGTCAGGGGCTGTCCTCATATCAGATACTGCCCAGTGGGAACACAGGAGAGCATTCATGAGCTGGCTGGCTGTGTGAGCATACAGGGAAGGAAGCAAGAGCTGAAGGACACTCAGGCAGGCAGCATCTGGATTAGAGGATCACAAAGTGGAATCCCCACCCCTTAGCTTTCCCCAAAGGACAGGGGTAGAGGTTCCAAATGAGAATAGAGAACTTTCTTTTCACTTGAGTTATTTAAGATTTGTGACATGATGCCCTCACACACCCGCTTCTAAGTACAGTCATCACAACCTTACAACACCATTTTCTCACCACTGATATTAATCTTTGAGAAAATGAAATCATTATTCACAATGTGATATGTGCATATCAGCATGATAGTGTCATAAAATTATGGATGACAATATAGGAACATTCCTTTGCCCCCCCCCAAATATGACATTTGGTTTTTTATTTTGTTTTGTTTGGGTTTAGTTTTTTGAGACAGGGTTTCTCTGTGTAACAGTCCTAGCTGTCCTGGAACTCACTCTGTAGACCAGGCTGGCTTTGAACTCATAGAGATCTGCCTGCCTCTGCCTCCCTAGTGCTGGGTGTGCCACCACCACCCAGCGTCATCTGGGTTTCTAATAGCTACTCCAATGACAATTACATTTTGGATTCCTGGATTTTGAAAGTATAAATATAAAGAGGAAGCTGTCTTCTTCCTATAAATCTTTTGAAAATGGTTATTTTAAATCTTGGTTTGTAAACTGCTATGTTCCAAATTAGTAGGGTACCCTGGATATAGTTTGAGGGATGGAGTTTTGGAATATGTCCTGTAAAGGAGAAGAGACTATCACGGTGATGTAATTGTTATGACTACTTTCTCAGGAAGTCCTATCTGCACTTGTCTTATGCTGCTAAAACAGAATATACCAGAATGAGTAAGTCTTGAGGAAGAGAGACTTCTTTCTTACGGTTTGGCAGTTTAGGAAATTCAAGTCCAAGAAGTTGTAAGGATGAATGCCTTCATTTTGCAATACTTCATGGCAGATGGTGGAAACTCAGGAGAGTATATGTGTATGTGCACACATGTACACATGTGGTGTGTGTGTGAGAGAGAGAGACAGAGAGAGACAGAGAGACAGAGAGACAGAAAGACAGAGAGACAGAAAGACAGAGAGAAAGAAGGAGGAGAGAGGAGGGATTGAGGGAGATTATGCTATGGAGGAAAGGATATGGGAAAGGCAGACCACACTTTTACAAAAAAAAAATTCTCAATGTAAGAACCCACTCCCAGGATGGAGAGATGGCTCAGTGGCTAAGAACATTAGCTGTTATTCCAAAGGTCCGGAGTTCAAATACCAGCAATCACATGATGGCTCACAACCATCTGTAATGAGATCTGGTGCCCTCTTCTGGCCTGGAGACAGAACACTGTATACATAATAAATAAATAAATAAATAAATAAATAAATAAATAAATAAATAAATAAATATTTTAAAACAGGAACCCATTCCCACTACAACACTGTAAATCCCTCATAACCTAATCACCTATGACAGGCTCCACCTCTGAGCACTGTTGTGTTGGATATTAGGTTTCTACCATGTGAGCTTTTGTGAACACATTCATGTCTCAGTAGTTTCCAGATGGAAATCTGATAGCTACAGGAAATGCTATATTAAGTATAAGGACCCCGATGCTCTTACTCATCCCCTTCCCAACACCCTGAGCATAAGAAATCTTCCTTTCTCCCCTGCCAGGATTCCCATGGTGTCAGCAAACCTGACTCAGTAGTGACTGTGCCATGGAGGGTTTTCATGATTAGTCACATACAAATTCTCTCCACCTTTATTTACCCTATGTGTTTCACTATGAGTAATAGGAATTGGCATGATAGCAATATTGGGGAAATGATATCTAAATTTATTTGGACTTCCTGCCCTTTCCCAGTTGTCATCTGCCCTTACTATATCCCACTTGCCTTTGCTTCTCTTTCTTGGTTTGATCTTCTGTAATGGTTAAGACTTATGACTTATGACTTATGACCCCACCTCACCTCACCCACCCTACTCCACCCTACTCCTGCTACGAAATCCACAGCAATTAAGGTAATAAATGACTCGAACTTCAAAACTCAACAGTTAATGTCAGTGGACAGAATTCAAATCTGCCAATCATCACTTGGTTTTGTTTCTAGAAAGGACTCCGTCACAAGCCAGTTTTGTGAACGGAGCGACACTTCCTTGAAGTATCAAGTTTGAGCTTTTGTGTAGATCCAAGTTTCTGACCATATATCTAAATCTGTGACCGTGGTTCTAGATATCTTTCTGGAATGGTATTCTATGGCTGTGTTCATTTGTGTGTTGCTGCATGAATATTAGAAAGCATGAATATTTGAAAGTTAAATGTCCCAGGAAGGTTTGAAATGGAGAAATGTGCTTGATGTTTTGGATAACACTCATAGCCTAGGGAGCTCAGTGAAGGAGTCACTAATTGAACTTTCTGGGCATGTGGAATGCAGGTCCATTCCCCTTTATCTCTGATATTATATGTTATGACTACAAAGGGTAACGGGGCAGGGTCTCTTCTTTTCTGGCAGAAAGGGCCAAGTAGGAGAGAAACATGAATAAATGAATATAAGAGGGTGTAGAGGTTTGTTCAGATCATAATGGTCACAGGGCTGGGGAGATGGTGGCTCAGCTTATACAGTGCCTGTAGCAGAAGCATGGAGACCTGACTTTGGTTCTCCAGCTCCCAAGTAAAAATGTAGTGAGGTAGAACACCTTCCTTCGTAGCTACTGTACTGGGGTGGGTAGAGACAGAATTACAAAGTGCATTGTCCTAGTAATTGATGAGCTTCTGGTTTGGTATTCTTTAGGGAACTATTCCTAAATTTGATCTGTTACACTAAATATTAGAGCTAACAATGCACCAAAATTAATTTTTTATAGCTACAGAGTATAGTCTATGTTAGTGAAAAACAGAAAGATATTTTAGTGAGATAAGGATAAGATCCCAGTCACTTGTTACATTGTATTTAATAAAGATTTTTAAGGAATTATCTTTCTAGTAAATGTGGGATGTTTTATTTAGGGGCCGAGGAACTTCCTCTGAGAGGCAGGACATGAAAATACCCAAAACCCAGATTGTTTCCTCAGAGCAACCTACCTCCTCAGTAGATCACAGGACCCTGAGTTAATACCTGGGGAAGGCTCCATCCCTTAGCCCCAGAAACAGCTGAATGGGCTGCTTTCATGAGTTCACAAGCAGGTCCCTGTGGGATTTTTTTTTTTTTTTTTTTTTTTTTTTGTCAACTGCCCAGAACCCAGAAACTGACTTAGAGTGGAATTGTTGCTCTAGGTCATTTCTCAGAAGAATGAAACCACAGAGTTCACCTTAAAAACAAACCAGGCTATCAAACCTGGCAACTGTGTTATAAACTGAACACAATAGGGGCAGTCAGGAGCAGCTCCCCAGAGTTTCTTCCTTCTTCTTCTTCTTCTTCTTCTTTTTTTTTTTCCTTTTCACACAAAGAGGTAAAGATAAACCCTGAGTGGTCTTACCCTCATAGGCAAGGCCACCTCCCCTTCAGTTCTTGAAAGTGACAGGTATTTAAGGAAGCTTCCCCTCCTGATTTGTTTGGAAGGAAAGCAACTAACAAATTAACAGACTAACTTATGACACACAGAGTTGGAAAGGAAGCACTGACCAATGGAAGAAAGGTTGCTGTAACTAAACCTGAAGGCTTTGCAGGTTTCTAAACACCCATTGCTACCTTGGAAAGAAACTTCATGCTCTTTTTAAAACGTAATGCAAAATGAAACGAGACACAGGTCTATTTACGTGGGAGCCTAACAGCCTATATCCCAGTGTTTAAAACAGAGGTCAGCAATGCCAGGTTGTGCCTTCAGAAGCCTCCCACCCCCCAGCTGCTATCTTGCTGTACCTCTCTCCACCTCTGCTCCAGTCACACCCTTAACCTGATATTTGTTTACTCGAGAGGGAGCGGGTTTTGAGAAGAGATCATAAATACACTGGCCCAATGCCCTAGCAGCCATAACAAGCGAAAAGAACACACTCGCCTGAAGATAACGTTTGGGATATTTAAATGTGTGGGTTAAATTTTTATCCACTCTAATAACTGGATTTTTTTCTTCAGTCTACTTCCTTTTCTTTGCTCTCCATTTCTGCCCTGAAGCTGCAGGCACAAGGAACTCTGCAGGCAAAATCCCCCAGAGCCTACTGAGGGATAGCCCTGTAAGAACTACTTCATTCCACAGTACTTGGGTGGCTGTTCCTTCTCCGAAATGGCAGGTGTGAGTGGCTGTTTAAAATATTCTATGTTTTTCTTCAACTTCTTGTTCTGGGTAAGTATTTTTCTTTTAATTATCAGTTTTGTACAAGAAAGAGGAACTTGAGATAAATATCATAACCAAGAACAGATTTACATAGAGCTAGAGGATGAGGAGGAAAAGACATTTTCCATTTAACTGTTTGGATTTGTTTGTCTCTCTTTGGTTGTTTCGGGAACTGAAAATGAGCCAATGACTCAAAAAAAAAAGTGTACTCAAGTTCTTTGAAGATAAACATTTCCCAAATGTTTTCATATTGTTGGGAGACTAAACACAGGGGAAAATATCCCTTAATTAAAGGGTGATTATTCTTAGTTATATGTCAATCAGCAATCTCTGGTTTAAGGACTCCAAGGAAAACAGTTTGCTTCAGTCTGGCTTCTGGTTCCCTCCCATGACATCTGGGTTTGAAACAGGTGACTGACTGACTTGTGGGTGGTGGGATGATAAATATATGAGAGAACCATTTTCAGAGCCCCCAGGAAAAAAGAATGGGTCTTGAAACACTCTAGGAGAAGCAGCAAGTATTTAATCATAGGATTTAGCAAAGCTGATGACTGTGTATTAGTATTTTGAAGTCAGTATTTTGAAGTCAGTATTTTGATGTGTCATCGACCCACCCTTTCAAACAACAGGCTTTGTGTCTAGCAGAGTGTATTTTGCTTGAATGTCTGTTGATGTAGACCAGTGGTTGTCAACCTTCCTAATGTTTCGACCCCTTAATGCAGTTCCTCATGCTATGCTGACTTCCAGCCATAAAATTATAATGGCTGATACTCCATTACTGCAATTTTGATACTGCTGTGAATCATAATGTGAATATCTGATACACAAGCTGATATGTGACCTCTGTGAAAGGGTCGTTCCAACCCAATGGGGTTTCAACCCACTGATGTAGCTAAAACAAATATATTGAAAACAGCATTTAACATTGAAAAATGAATATCAAGGTGTGAATGGGTGGTCTATTTGTTCACAGGTAAATCAATGTGAATATCCAAGAGTGCTCAAATGGAAAAAAAATATAATTTTATATTCTGGATTGAAAAGTAGGTTATGCATTATTAAAAATAAGGAGCTATGGTTTCCTATCTGAACCTTTTGGCCTTTAACAGAGTTGTGGTTGGTATTGGTACAATAAATTTCTTCTCTTTTCTTTCTTAAGTTTGGGTAAAGGGCTTATTAGAGAGTTAGGCAGAGCAGTGGAGGAAAGGAAAAGCTTCAATCTCATAAACTTCCATTGTATTAAAATAATGATGGATTTAAATAAACTAATATAATTTTATTGTATGAAATGACTTTCTACTCAATGGCCAGAAGTCCTAGTGAATATAGGTGACATTTTTGACTTAAATTAATTAAATAAGTATTTATTTATATCAATTAAAACATTTTGTTCCTTATACTTTGTATTTTTCCTAGAAAAAATGAAAATACTAGAAACTAGAAAAATATTTTGAAACTCAAGAATTTATGACAAATTTAAAAAATCATTTGATAGATCACTTCTCTTGAATTATTAAAGTCACTGGGAGTAGACTACAAATGTGTTCTTTGGCTTTCTTTCAAACTTTCCAACATTGACAAACAAAGACAAATTTGGAAAATTAACTCCATTACCAGGACTCTCAAACCCTGAAACAACACTCAAATCTTACACACATACTCTCCTTTACTTGCCCAGGCAATTAGTAAGAAACTATCAGGGTTATCATTCATCTATCAATATACTAGCATGTATCTTGAAAGAAAATTACATTTACTAATGTATCTATAATGTCATCCTCATCTTTAAAATTTAACAAGAATGTATTAATCAGTGTTTAAATTTCTAATTGCACCAAAAAATGTTATTTGAACTAGGATTCAGAAAAGGTCCGCAGATTGTGGTCAGTTGATAGAGCTTGTGCCACAATTAAAATCTGTAGATTCCCCCTCCAACCTCATCATTTTTCTGTTTTTTGAAATATTGTATAGTTATTTCTATTGATCTTATTGAATTTTATATGGTTTGAGTTTTGTTGTTTGCACACTCAAGGTATACCTTACCATACTTCTCTATCTCCTGTATTTCTGTAAGCTAGTGATGACATCAGGCCACTTGACAAAACTTAGTCTTTTGTCGGGGAGAAACTGCTACTTCATAAGTAATACTACATGCTTTCAACAGGAAGTATACACAGGTGTGTCTCTGTGATGATGCTCAAGTTGATTTTTGGTTTGTTAAAATATTGAAATGGATGATAATCTAGAGCTATCAATATTTCTTCACATGTTAGTTAAGGAGAAATTTATTGTTTAGTTGCCAGGGCATTCAGTATGTGTGTGTGTGTATGTGTGTGTGTGCATGGGTACCAATGCAGGTGTGTACACATATATGTGTGTGCATTTGTGTGCATGTGTGAGAGAGAACATATATATATATATATATATATATATATATATATATCACATATTTTAATATTGTGAATGTGCACACAATTGTGGTATAAATATTTCTTACTTTTTAAACCAGATTTCAAAGTGAGTTAGCTTTCTCCTACCATTCAACAATGAGGAAATATTTTCCTTATGAAATTAAAATATAGTCTAATACAGTTCTTATCCTTATTGATGTATAATTTATTTTGGCTTTTTGACAAAAAGCTCTTTGCTTTGGTTTCTGAGACTTCTTGACATGACTATAATAATCTTTGTAACTTCCTTATTATTAAGTGGGGCAAGGCATTTTGGGCTCATCTCCCCATTTCTTGGTCAGAGTTAGAACTATCTATTTCTTTAAGAAATCCTGATATCTTTGCTTTTTACAGAACTACAGCCGTTGTTTATATTTCATATATATATATATATATATATATATATCCCATTTTAACAACCAAATATTAATATACTAGTAAACACAGCTTTTAAGATGTTAAAAAAAATCTGTCTGGAAAGTACCAACACCAGAAACTATCTTCAGACTAGGAAAAAGTTAAAATGTATCATTATTTTATAAACAGAGAATGTGACATTCTGATGGAAGTAGTGAATTCACTGTCTAATTCACAAGCAGGAATTTGGAATAGATCCAGATTTTGAACCGAAACATTATATAAGGATAATCCCAGAAAGGGACGTGTAATGGGTTTAAGATAAGAGATTCAAGGTCCCTTGTGGCTCTTCTCTCTGTGTGCCATTACATTCCCAGACACTCTCACAGCTTTCCTGGGGGAACTCTAATTACTTTATGGTTACAATCTGCTCTTTCTCTGAGGTCACACATGGAATCTTACTGATAACTGTAGATTTCAGTTAGATAATTCTAACTTCCTTCACAGGCTTTTCCCCTTCCCATGTGTGTTGGGACCTGTAACCTCTATGTAAGGGACAGTGACCCTCAGTGAGGACAATAGTTGGGAAGACCAATGATAACTTCTGAGTCACATGCAACATCAAAATTTTAAATCAAAATGCAGGCAACTGGAGCTGTTTCTGAGGCTAGGGAGGAGCATTTCTGTTTCTACTCTCGTGTCTCCCCTCAGCCCAGAGTTCTCAGTTGGAAAGTTATGATCCTTCATAGGAAATTAGCAATTTGTCACATTCTTAATGTTTACATGAGCATAAATTTTAATGTTCCCATTGATGTGGTTTTCTTGTAGATGTCCATGGCCTTGTGTTTTCAAATGCATTCTTTCTGGTTCTAACTTGTGAAACTTGGCTTTTGTAAAGTGGGGCCAGATGTTGAAATATCTCTGAGATATGCATATGGTCATTTGATCTAAACATACTGGTTTCTCTTCAGGGAGAACTTGATGTGCCATACAAATATGTGATGGTTTACATGTGATAGAATTACTAATCAAAGAGAAACATGTGAATTGAAAATCATTCCCAATCATGCTGGAGATTGCTGCAAATGAGAGAATCAGAGGTGTTATGGATACTAGAAAACCCATTTCCCTGAGTCATATGTCAAACATAGGAAATGCCCAAATTTTCTCACACCCTTCTTAGATGGGGCAGACCTGGGAGTGTCAAAGGAGCTTAGGGTTTCCTGGGCATCTGGATATGTATGGGGCCTTTTATGGGAAGATGCAGGATAATAAAAACCAGACACAGAGCACTATGCAGAGATCACATTTCATGAAGAAAAGCACATTATCAGTCTTCAAATGAGCACAGTGAAGAAAGGGGGCTAATCCCTAAAGCCAAAGGCATCTGCACCCAAAGGGAGCAATGAATAATGGATTTGAAGTGTTCAGAAGGTAGTCTGAACATGGACTAAATCCAGGAACCAGTGATTCAGTGTTATGGTCATTGTCTTTTCTACATTGGATGTAGAATTAAGAGCTTGAAGGCAAAGCAGACATATCTCTGAGATAAGGGTACATCACAAATATTAATACACAATTATGTTTTATCCCATTGGCTGATGGAAAGCCCTGTGACCAGCAGTAAATAAAGTGACTGCTTGTCATTGTACAATTAATGCTATTCAGTTGAACCCCCACAACAGCAAGGATTTGAGAGCCCAATTGTAGTGATCTTAGGTCAAACAAGATACAGCCTCTTTAACAACTGTCCTTCCTTGGAGGGAATAGCTTCTCTGTCTCCACAAATGATGACCATAGCTCTACAAACCTCCTTAGATCATTGTGATGATTGAATGAGTTAAAATGCATAACAATAAGTGTTTACAAAAATGGCATTTTGACCAGCATTTTATATGCATTTTAATGAAAAAAGGTATGAAAAGATTTCATAATGTGATGGATAATTTTCCTTGTTGGAGTTTGGACCAGAGGAGGAACTAAGACTGAAAGAATTTATGATAAGTCAAGAATTCTCCCACCGCAGCTAAAGAAATGGGAAAAAATGTGGATTCACACCAATTGTGTGATGTGGGATGGGATGTCCTTATGCTGCAAATATTCGTTGCTTTCTTTGGTTGATGAATAAATTTGTTTCAGCCAATTGGCAGGCAAAATACAGGTAGGCAGGAATTCCAAACAAGGATGTAGAGAGAAGGAAGGCAACCTTGGGGAGTCCCCTTGTAGCCTCTGAAAGAGTAACATGCCAGAGCATCACTGGCAAGCCATAACCTCATGGCAATACACAGATTAATAGAAAGGGGATAATTTATAAGAGAGAGCTAGCTAATAAAAAGCCCGAGCCATTGGCCAAACAATTATATTGAATATATTAGCCTCTGAGTGATAACTTCATAAGCAGCTGTGGGGACCCAGTGGGATGGAGAGAAACTGGTCCAGTGGAACCAGGGGAGACAGAGAAAACATCCAACTACAATTTTGATTCAGATCCTTAAAGCATCCTATTGCTTTGTGTGCTAATATATGTTCACTGGCCATTCTGGGCACCTTTCTGCATTCATAAAGATGGTGGTGTTTTCACCTAGAAAGTTAGTTGCAAAGATAATTTTACAAAAAAATTTTTACAAAAACTTATAAGCAAGGATTGGTATACGGTAGTTTAGTTGATTTTTTTGTTCCTGTGATGGATCATATTGCTTTTTAATATAAAGCTCAAATGATGATCATATTTTATGCATGGAAGGCTTTTAAAACATAAGCATAAGTTTAGTCCTACTTGACCCTTCTTTTTCTGACAAGACAAGGAGTCCGTGAGAATGATGGGAATATACCCTCAATGATATTGGCCACTACTCTAGAGACCCCAAATGTCCCCACCCAAGTGGCTTCAATCCTGTTACTGTGGATAACACAGATTCTCCTCCACTAATGAGCATTGGGAGAAGTTGTAAAGCTGAGCTTTGGTTTCCAGGAACCCACATGAATTTCTATCAAGTCCTGCAGAGTTCAAATAAGAAGTTAGTTTAGAATGTCTTCCTTTGTAATGTAATTCTCTTTGTAATGTTTTGTTGAATTCAGCATGTTTTCTGTCTCGGTCTTCTTGGGCCTCCATAAGATATTACTGTGATTGTTAGTTGAAATAACAGAAATTCATTTCCTACAGTTCTGAAAGCTGGGAGGTCTAAGATTGAGGTGATGGCCATTTGGGTGTCTGATGAGGGTCCTTCTCCTGCCTTCTTACTATGTTCTCACGTGGTTCTTCCTGGGGATTAAGTTAGTGGAGAGAGATAGATCTCTCTCATAAAGTCCACAATCTTACTAGATTAGAATTTTTACCTCAGTGAGAGTTCATTTAACCTTAATTATCTCCTAAAGTCCTATTTCTAAATGTAGTCATTGGAGCAGTGTTTTATATAAGAGTCTAGGGAGATGCTAGTCAGACCATGCCTTGTCCATATGCAAATGTCAAAATTGTCTACCTTCTCACAACACTGATTCTGACCAACCACATCCTAATTGTAAAAATCAAAGACATCATGTTAGAACTTGGTAAAACCCACAGTGATTCTCCTGAAAGTGAAACCAGAATAAAGATTGGCCAGTTAGTTCTACAGCATCTGCTGATGCCAGACTTAGAGCCAACGTATTATCACAGTCTTACAACCAAACATATCTAGAGCTGGGCATATCTGAATGACAAATCCTTAGAAACAAAGGTGAGGGGACTGGGAAGGTCCCATGAACTCACTACAAGGGTCCATCTTAATGCAATGGCAGTCAAACTTCTTTGCATTTACTCAACTTGATAGAAGATGCATCTACTTTTAAGATTAGCCATCGAGTTCATGAAGGTGCTAATGGTGATATGTTTGTGATCCTTACATTTGAGTTTCTCCAATGATCTGATAAAGATGTGTTTTAAACAGTAAATTTTTTTAAAACTAAAATACAAAGAGAGAGCGTGCAATGTGAACAAACATGAACATTTAGCTAGTGTGTGTGTGTGTGTGTGTGTGTGTGTGTGTGTGTGTGTGTGTGCGCGCGCGCGCGCGCATGCACCCATTCTCGTGCATGTGCAAAAGGATTCTGTCCAATTTTGAAGCCTGGAATTAGACAAAATGTTCTTGACTTCTGAGATAATAGAGTGCTCTCTCTTTTCAATGTCAATGTTACTGACGATATTCAGTCGATGAGAAAGCCTAACATCGTTTGAGGGTCAAATACGGTTGATAAGATATAGATGTTCAATTTCTAAGTAATTTGAAGTAAATAGTAATGCAAAAAGGAGATAAAGATTTAAAGACTATCACATTATTACTATAAAATTTCTTTATTACTATTACCTTATTTTTTGAGATCATAATATAGTCATATCACTTCCTCCCTCCAAAGTCTGCCATTTACACTTTTGGGCTCTTCTTCAAATCCATGGCCTTTTTCCCCATTATTGTTGTAGGCATATGTAAATATATTATCTGTAGGTGTTGTATGTATAAGTTTACAGGGCTGAGCATTTGGTGTTGGAAAACCAATTGGTGTGTTCTTTCCTAGGGAAGACTGTTTCTCCTGCTCTCAACATTTCATGATTGTCTTAAATCTTTCTCCTTGATAGTATAATAAATCCAAGATAAACAGTAGTTACTAGAATAATTAACATTACTTTCAGTTAAATTTAAAGATTAGAGTAATCATTAAGATGATCAGCATAAAGGTGTGAGGAATCAAAGACCATGGTAGACAAGGCATTATGGAATGGGATAAGCAACACAAAGGGCCTTTTGAAAGCCATATGAAAACCTGCTACTGTAGAAGCTTCCTAAAGTCTATACATATATAAAAGAAATTTAAATGGAGTTGCTATATAATGAGGAGTCAATATCCCAACTAGACATCATATGCTACCAAGTAAAACTTCTGGTACCCAAAGTGGGTTATATCTTTTTGAGTTGTTAGCCAAAAAGGTTCCCATAGACACCCCCAAACATTGCAGGCCATTGCCAACTAATTCTATGAGCTGCCCTCTACAACCTTACTGTTTAATCCACCACAGGCTTATATTATCAAACACGGAGAAATCTGGCTGGTATTCCAAGGAAAGCTTCATCCCTACTGGTTAAGTGCTGTACATGCTACTGAAGAAGAAAAGTCATCATCGGTTTCTTCCAGTTATGACTCTGAGAGCTGTAATAACAACCTGCCTCTAACATATGCTCACTAGTGCAAGAATGGCATGAACGTTATAGGAGAAACCAACTGCTTTTTTTAAAAAATTAGATTTCATGGCATGGAACATAGTCCTGACACTGTTAAAGAGGTCAAGAACCTGAGACTATATAGATCATGGTCCCCAAAGAAAACCTTTTACTATTATTCTGCTAAGTGAAGATAGCAATAAAATGACTCCCAATGGCATATTGCTGTACCCATAGATCAGTGCCTCCCTCAGCCCTCATCAGAGAAGCTTCTTCTTGCAGTAGATGGGAATTAACGAAAGAGGCACAACTGGACAGTGTGCAGACTGAAAGACTTGGGAGTGCTCAGCCCTGAGTAGAATCTTTTTGTTTATTTGTTTTGTTTTTATCACATCTCTCCCCTGTGCAGAAGAGGGAGTAGAAAGATTGTAAGAGTCAGAGGTAATGGGTGTCTGTAAGGAAACAGACACAAAAGGGCAGATATGTATATGAATCCACAGAGACAGTGAAAGCATTCATGGGACATGCTCAGGAGAGACAAAATCCCAGCACAAAGGAGGGGAAGTGGGCACAATCTCCCAGCCCTAGGCAAGAAGCTGTTCACAAATTATAGCAGCTGACAGAAGGAAAATCAGTTTCCTTTAATGAAGTGACACTGGGTATATCAACCACTCTCCAGGCAGACTCCATGCTCATGGGCAGCTGGCCAGCACAAATCAGACTTCATGCTTGTTAGTGGATTTTTCTCTTCTTTTTGTTTTTAAAAGAAAGAAAGACCATGAATTGGGGTAGGAAGCGAGCCAGGATGGCCTGGGAGTAGGGGATGGAAAAGAAGATGATAAAATACTGTATGAAATTCTCCAAGAATAAATTTGAAAATGGTGACCACTATAAATGTACTTGTAAAGGGAGAAGAAAAAGACTGAAAATACCAGCACTGAAATCAATTAAGAAACAAGAAAAATGCAGTTATTACAAAATCACCATCAGAAGGTCTCCTTAGTTTATCATTTGACACTAATTCTCACTCTCTGACTTGATAACTTGCACCTTGGATTCTTATCCTCATTTGTAAATATTAGCATTGGGAAGAAGGGTAATGAGGCTTGCAACTCTAAACTTTTATTAATTTATGTTGTATAATATGTGAATGTGTGTGTGTCTGTCTGTATGTGTGTGTATAAGGGAGTCAGTTGCATAGGTTATTGTCTACTGAACAAAGAATTTTGTTCTTTTCTTAAGTTGCATTAGAATAATTGGGGCAATTTTTATAGGAGTTAAAGCATGAAAGAAGGGCAGATTGGTTAGGAGTTGGCCTGGATTTCAACCTTGGGACTATAATCTATCAGGATTCAGCTACTTTATCTTAACAGTTTGGACTTTGATGGCTTTTGAGGTCTTTTAGGCAGCAAAGATTCTATGTCTTCTCAGCTTCTGTGTATCCCTATTCCTTTAGCAAGCCCCTTGGCCTTATTTCTACTGCAAACTTAATGAGTAGCACTAAAAGTTCTGCTGAAGGTTGCAGGCATGTGGTTCAACCATGCATGCGTAAAAGCAATGACACTCTAAGGTCACTGGGTTTTGGAGAACTCAGACATTTCTTTGTTAGTGTCAGAAAGGCTAGAAACATCTAGAAAGTCCTCCTAAGCCTACTATGCTGGAATGTCACCACGGTTGCCCCTAGCACATCTATCTAATAATGCATTTTGGATTGTTTGAGGCCTCTATGTATCTCTCTCTTTTTTAACCTTCAGAGTCAAGAGTTTTCCTTACACTAAAGTAAAATGTGTTTCACATTTTATGTGTTGGCTGTGGTCCAAATTAAATAATCTGGTAAAGTCATTAAAGGAATTTAAGACTTTAAAAACTGTTCACCATTGTTCCTTTTCTCTGGGTAAGCCTCGCTACCTAAAAGAATCTATTTTTTTAAAAGGTTTGTGTTTAAAAATATTGATTAATATATACCACCATTGCTAAATTTCACATTTTGTTAAATTCTCTACTGTTTATCTTTGCAAACTTCAATCTTCCTAAGAAATCCTGAATACATATTTTATAATTAATGAGTTATACCTTTCTTTCTTGGTCCAAAATAGAGTTCAAGAGTCAAGTCTGGCAGTATTTTAGGGATATCTTATCTTTCAACCATAGGGGGAAAGAACCCACATGAGTGGAATGAAAATCATGTGAACTATCTTTTTCCACCTAGAAGAGATGGCTTCTTGTCTTAACACTATGAATGGATTGTTATTCTTATCTTATGAGTCTTATTTTATGAATGGACTGCTATGGAGTACTTCAGCCTGTAATTGTCTGGTTATCAATAAACCACTGAAGCCAGATAAATGGAGTTTACGGAATTAGTATTTCATTTTATCTTTGTACTCTAACATTCTTTCCCCCCCATTTCTGCAGATATGTGGAACTTTGATCCTGGCACTGGCAATCTGGGTGAGAGTAAGCAAGGATGGCAAAGAGGTAACTATAGAAACACAAAGCAACTCTGTCTCCATAGTGAATGGGCATGTCAGTAATAATGGCAAGTAATGGATGTTCTACACCATTTTTCTTAAATGCCTCACTTACCACTTGGGATGTTTTATGGGTTTACAATTTAAGCCACCAGAATTGCTTATTATGAGCTGAGTGGTGGTGGTGCATGCCTTTAATCCCAGCACTTGTGAGTCAGAGGAAGGTGGATCTCAGTGAGTTCCAGGTGATCTACAAATCGAGTTCCAGGACAGCCAGGACCATTACACAGAGAAACCCTGTTTCGAAAAACAAAACAATAGCAACAAAAAATATTGCTTGTTATGTGCCTTGCATGGAGCAGTCCTTCTAGAGAGCTGAGCAGGGTGTGCTATGGCTACAGAAGTATCCATATTTGTGAAGGGAAGGCTACCCAAAAATATAAGAGTTAGTCAATCCAGTTAGGCTGGTAAGTCACTTGGTCAAGGGACCAGCCGCTTGGAAGGCTCATTTACCATAAGCCATGTTAAAAATACAGAAGGAATTGTATCCTTAATGAGATAATGTATTTTTCCTTTCCAGAGTCACAGCACTCTGTGTAATTGGTAATGAAGAATAGGCATTCGACAGGATGCCCACTACATTGCTACCCATGTCTGCTTTTGCCATATGACTATTTGTCTGATCTCCACAGTTGAACATGGCCGCTCAACTCAAATAGCATTGCTTCCTCTCTTCCTCTTAGCCATCTTCCTCCTTCAGGAAGCTGCCAAGATTTATGGCTGTCTGTCTGCCCTGGGGTTTTTCATTTAAGCTCAAATAAAATTATCTTTGATCTTTCTTCCGAACCCATTCCTAATTGTTTTATCAGTGAGACTAAAAACCTTGAGTGGTGACCTCAGCTTCCCTGGTAACATGTGTCACCCCAGGTGGGGGTCTCCCCCAAATTCTAGTACATTGTTTTCAGACTAGAAAGACGTTAACACAAGGAGATGCAGGCAGGGGTCTAAGGAGAATATTGCATCATCACTGAAGGCCAGGCTGAACAGGATGAACAGCTTGGAGACACAGAACACCTTTCATCCCCACCAGAATGATATAGTGGATTCTGATTCTGGTGTAGCGGATCCCAAGGTGGTTGGTCCAAAATGAAAGTGGAGAAGAAAGTGACGGTAGATTTCCAGGGCAGCGCAGTACAAGGGTAACTGGTATTTACCAACAACCGGAGTAGGAGGTAACCACTTCAACCAGAAGCTGTCACACTAGTGTGACTCGGGAGGTGTTCAGCTTCTGGATCACATGAACAGTTAACAAGACCAGTCAGTCTCCTCACTCCACATACCTTTTCATCCCAGGGACAAAGCTTTTATCAATATGTCCCAAGGTTTGGAAGTTTAGTTTTTAGGCACAACTCCAGCCCCAGCCTTCAGACTCAATGCATGTTATTTCATTTCCATGCTGAGGTATAACAAATGTGCAAAGAGGGGGGAAGGATAAGCTTGTGGATCTTCTGTTGTTTCAGACTTATCCAAAATAACTCCACAGTGGCTCTGTTTCTTGGCTCCCTTATTTCCATTCTCTTCTTCCCTCTCAGTTCAAAGAGTGCATCCCTCATCTCTCATCCCCCTCCCCACTCCCCCTCCCCACACCCTGCCCCACACCCCCAGGCCTTTACTACTCTTAGCTCCTGTTCTTTGCTCACCCTTGGTTATGAAGGCAGGCTCTTGGCGGGGTCACGTCTATTGTTAGGGCCTTTTCAAAGGGTTTGTACCAATAGTTTTCCTCTCTTAAGAATTCCGATTCCTATTGAATATTATAAAGATAATATTAAGCCAGCAGTGAAGACAACCCTCTAAAATTATTTAAATTATTATTACTATATCCTTGGGGCATGGTTTAGTGGAAAGAAGGATTAAAAGCAAACTGGCAGCTGGTTTGTTTCCTTTTCTGATATGGACAGATTTACCAGAAATATTAATTTCCCCTCCCTTCCTCCTTCTCTTCCCTCCTTTCCTCCCTCCCTCCCTCCTTCTCTTCCTTCTTTTCCTCTCTCTAGATCCTTCTTTTATGACTTTTTTCTATCCCAAGAGTCCAGAGAACCCCTGAGCTCATCCTATGCTTTTCCAGATGATTAAACTGGGAGGGGCTGGGTGAGAAAGGTCCTCTTGCCTCCTAGTTCATCAGAATTCCACTCATTATTTATTCTGATAAATGTGTCTCTAAATTCCTGATGGTCCCAGCATCTGGCATTTGAGAGGAAGAGGAAGAGGGTTTTGAAGGTGTATGTAATCTGTCTGGGTTTGAGGCTCATAATTAAAAAAAAAAAAAAAGATTAACAATCTTCACTCTGTGGGTACTTTGGACTTTTGAAGATGTGTGCACAGCCTGAATTTTATACTATTATTTGATTTCTGGTCAATGTTTTCTTTCTTCCCAGTGTTTCTGTTAAGCAAATTTGGTGTTTAGTCTGTTAAGAAATGACACACATTGAACACATTAAATGAGAGCCGTTGTCCTTGACAGAATGTGACTCTGACTCCACATCTGGGAATGGAATAGATGGAGCACAAGGGCTAGACATCACTGCTAGTTACATTTAGAGCCCTGTGCTGTCAGCCTCCTGAACACAGAACTAAAGTCAGTGCCAGGGCGACCAGCCTGGCTTAGTGAAGTTAGCTTGATGCATGTTTGTCTGCAGTTAGTGACAAAGAATCAAGACTTCTCAAGGAGAACTGAATTTTATTCCTGGGGAAACAGAACTAGTAGTTTTACAAGGGCCAACATGGGAACAAACACATAAAAGAAAGACAGGGAGGAGACATCTCTTTCTGCTAACGTGCCTTGGAAGGATATGTTTTAAGGATAAACTCAATAGCTTTCAAGCAAACAAAATTGGGCACCACCCTTGTTCTGGGCATCTCTTCTAATCTAAAGAAGATCCCAGCAGCCTCATCTTTCAGACTCAGCAGCCCCTCTTTGGAGTTCTCCCCTTTCCTTAAGAAATGCACAGACTCTGTTTATATGGGACAGCTTTGGAAACTGCTGGGTTTCTGCTGGAGCAAACATCCGGCTCAGATTTCTAGCTCATTCTTCAGGAAGAATAGGCATTTGTTGGGCTGAACTTTCGACAGTGACTGGTAATGGGTCAGCAAGCAGCTTTCTTTCTGCCTGGTCCCTGGCGGTGGGTGGCCTCACCACAGTCCTTAATTACTGCCTGTGCAGGTGTCAGCCATACTACTTAAGCTCCCAGTATAGTCCATCTGTTATCTCTGGTTCTGTCCTGAGTTCTAGTAATCTTGCTACTTGTTTAGATTTCACAGCATGTCCTGATGTTGACATATCTATTTTTTTTTGTCTCTGACCTCATACTTGCTTGTTAACAACAATGATTTCTCTGGTTTTAATAATTTTCTAATCCACCCGGTAACGTCGGTGGTGCACACCTTTAATCCCAGCACCTGATAGGCAGAGGCAGGTCCATCTCTCTGAGTTCGAGGCCAACCTGGGCTACAGAGCAAGTTTTAGGACAGTCACAGCTGCTTTCCAGAGAAACCCTGTCTCAAAAACCAAAATAATAAATTTCTAATCCTTTTAAATAATATTTTTATCAATTTTTTGTGAATTCCATACATTCAATACGAGGTATTTTGATTATATCCATCCCCCACTCCTCCCCTGATCCTAGATCCACTCAGTCTACCCCTTCCAAAACTCTAGTCTTTACTATTGTTGTTGTTGTAATAACCCACAAAGCCCAATTTGTGCTGCCCACATGTGGGGCTTTCCACCAGAGCAGAGTGGTCTATCTACCAGGACCAACAACCTTAAAGAAAACTAATTCTCCCTCCCAAGAAGTCTGGCTCCAATCTTAGCAACAAAACAAACAAACACACATACAAACAAAAATCTCTCCTCAAAATAAATTTAAAAACTTATGACCTAATCAGGCTTTAAATTTGTAAATCTAAACTTTATGTATAAGCAAATACTTTTGTAGACAAGGGAGGCATTACAAACCACAGACTGGGCTATTTCTCTTTTACAAACTGCAAATGGGCCCTCAAGTTAGCTTACAGCCTGGGGTTACACACTTGTTACATATTGGGACCCCAAGTAGAATATGGATCTAGGCTTTTATAATTTTAGTACGTGCTTTCATACTGACTATTGAATAAGTATTTCCTATAGGTTATGAATGGATTTTAAAAAGCTTTGAAAACAGAAGGATCACTAGTGGCATGTTATTTTTGCATTGATTTGGTAAAGGAGGTGACCTGTGGGTGGTCTTGGACATAACAGAATACAGAATCTTGAGTATCTTTCCTTGGAGATAGCCCAGTACCTAGAGGTTCTAGGTATGCAGCATGCATGTGTAACAATGGCACAAGACCTCCATCTTTAGTTTAATTGACAACTGAACTTGCATGGAGGAAGACAAATGCTATATGATATTGGGGTGCTGAGAGGTTAATGTCCAAGTAGACACTTGTGTTGCATGTGGAAAAACTGAGTTAAACCGGATTAGTAACTCACCTACCGTAAACAGACCTAAGATATTTTCCTCAACATCCCATCATTTGAGAGTCTGGCAAAATTAGTCTCTGGGTTAAGTCATTCTGGGAATGAGAAGATAAGGTATGATATGAACTACCAGGAACTGGGCTTATTGTATCCTTACCAAGTGCAAGAGGGTGCCTATTAACCCGGAACCGTTTTCCGGTGTGCCTTTTTAGCCAGTTCCTGCCTTCTTGCCTATTTTGCTCAAAGGCAAGCTGCTTTAATTTTGATCACCAGAGCTTTGCCTGTTCTTCAACTCCATGTAAACAGATCTTACAGCATCTTGCTCTTTTATGTATGGCTTCTTCAGCTCAGCATGATTCTGACACTCATGTTGCAATCATCAGTGACTTGAGGACTGTGGGTGTTTTTAAGTCAAAATAATTAGATTGTCACAAAACAATTTACGTATCAGATATACAATGTGTAACCCAAAGATCCCATCAAAAAGGACGAAAAGCACTTTTCTTTTTCAACTTTTAGAAACAACTTTTAAAGTTCCTCCATTCAACATCTACTGTTTCATTCTAGGAGAATTATCCTAGAATTAAACCACTCAGGAAGGTGGAATTTTAGCAGACCCAGAGCTCTGCCAGGGCAGAAACTTTCGATGGTTTTCGATCACAAATCTTCTCGGAGTCTCAGAACTGGGCCTGGCACCTAGAGGGTACTTGAGGGATGTTTGGGAAAAGAGAAAAGTAAACATCAAGATGAAGAATTCACACTGCCGATCTCTTCTGTTTCTAGATCATCACTTCCGGAGATGCTGGCGCGAACCCGTTGGTTGCTGTGAACATGTTGATTGCGGTGGGGGCCATCATTATGGTTCTGGGCTTCCTGGGATGCTGTGGTGCTGTGAAAGAAAGCCGCTGCATGCTTCTCTTGGTGAGTTCCAGACCAATCCCGGCATCCACCCTCCAGACCCCAAGGGTACTCTGTCCCCGTGATCGGTCAAGCTTGAAGAAGCCCTAATTTATCTTAGAGAATTTGAATCTGGAAGAAACTATGCCTCAGGTTTTGTATTACCTTGGTTTAAATTTGAGGTTAAACTTTAAAATTCAAGCTATGTGACTATGTTTCTGTGTGTTAAGTGCTTATGGATCACCTTAAGACAAGACCCATAGAGGAAAGAATAGTAAGTGAAAATAGACTACAGCGAAAATGGCCACAGAGGAGAGAGGTGAAAATCGGAGAGGAGCTTTCAAAACAGAGATAGAAGTGTCTAATCTGTCTGCCTAGATGAGGGAGCGATGTGGTTACCCGGAAGACAGCCTAGGATACAGGGCTGCTATGTGTGAAGAATGGGAGTGTCTTGGGTGTGGCTGGAGAGAGTGCAAAGGCTATTTTCTCCAGTAATGATAGGAGGTGTATTTGTGTGGGCTGTAAAGTACACGATGTGCTAACGAAATTGCAAGGGAGATAACCAGATGTGTGATTTAGGATTTTCCAGAAGGGTGGGTTAAACTGGGATAGCCCAGAGGCATTTAGTTTTTAACTTATACACTAGAAAGTTATGAACAAACCTTGGCAGACTGTTAGAAAAAGGAGTATTTGTCAGGTATAAATGTGAATGAATCTAAACTGTTTCTATAATTAAAGAAGCACTGCACATGTCTGAGGGTAATGGTGCTTTAGCTGTTGACTGTGAGGGACTCTGGGAACATCTCTGGAGAGAGCTTTTTGAGTACTGAGGCTTCTCTTGCCATTTAATTACTTGAGGAACTTGTTTTAAATATAGACTGGTATGTGGGCTCCCTCCTCCAGGCAGAGTCCAGCATTTACACAGGGAAAAAGGATCCATGTAAATCCCATAGTGAAGATAGTGTTCTGAAACCAGTTTTAAGTGTGTGTGTGTGTGTGTGTGTGTGTGTGTGTGTGTGTGTGTGTGTGCATGTGTGTGCGTGAGCGTGTGTGTTCACCTCGACTTAAACAGGAATGGAGAAGCAATGCTTAGATCCTCTAGGCTTTCAAACCTACTTTCCTTTAATATGACATAATCAACAATAGTCTTTCCAATGAGATTTCATTGCAACCACTTTCCTTGATAATTTTTCTTTTTGAAGCAGACCTTCTGGGTAGTAATAGCTTCAACACAATGGCATAATAAAGGGAGGCTGAGACTGGTATTCCACCTCTGAGGTTGTTCTAGCTGCCAGAGGTCACGTGACACTGCAATGCTGTTGGTCTGGTTACTCTGAGAACAACCTATCCCTGTCTTGTCTTTCAGTTTTTCATCGGCTTGCTCCTGATTCTGCTTTTGCAAGTGGCAGCAGGTATCCTGGGGGCTACTTTCAAGTCTGAGGTATGCTCGCAGCTGATGTTTGACAACTGTTGGAAAGGCTTAAAGCATTGGAATTCTACACTCTGGCATGAATAATTTAACTATATACACATATTTTCAATTTTCAGTATAGCCGCCTTCTGAATGAAACTCTCACTGAAAAAGCAAAACTTTTGACTCAAACGACTGATGAGGCAAAAGAATTCCAGAAGGCCATAATTTCGTTTCAAAAAGAGGTAATTAGAATTTCTTGGCCGCTTGGAAGTTTGAATATGATTTCTCAATGTTTAACTTTAAGTTTTTTAAAAAAGTGAATGAAAACAAGAAATAAAAAGGAAAGGAAAGGACATGACTGCTCCGAGGTATGGTGGAGGAGAAATTTTATTGTATGTAAAAGGGAGACTGTAGGCAGAGACAGGGACGTCTGGGAGAGTCCAGAGTGGACATTGTTATGCTTTTATTTAAAAAGAGGGAAAGAGAAAGCTTCAGGATGAGACATGTTGACTAGTTTATTATATGGCCCGGCAGAGTAGGGAAACTAAGAGAGAAGAGGAACAGGGGTAATGGCTGACCGCCATGGCCAGTCGCCATAGAGACAGAGAGAGTGCATAGGTGAGGGAGAGCCAAGAAGAAACAGAGAAGGAGAGTAGAGAGGAAGCAGAGAGAGAAGTAGAGAGGAAGCCGACTGAGAGAGCGAAGCAGGAAAGTTGGAGCTTTTAAAGGGAAGACTGGACATGCGCACTGAGGTTCCACGCATGCCCGTGGCAGGTGACGTGATGATTAAGTAAGTTTCCCTGTGCGTGCCCTGAGTATTGTCAGGGGGCGGGTCTGTCTGTAGAGCCTATCAGCAACAAAGCCTGAACCTTTCAGACATGACCAGACTGAACTGGGCCTTTGGGGAGAGGTGGGGGGACCGGGGAGACAGGGGGACTAGGTGTAGCAGTCAAAAAGGCAAAGGTCCAAAAGGGGCAGGTACCCAAAATGTCTGACTTATGGAGGGAAGAGCCTCTGGGGCAGCCCAGCCCCTCTGCTGGAGAGTTCAGGGCAGAGGGTGGGGTTATACCTCGATTCATATCCTGAAACAGGTAGGGACTGAGGATTGCTAGAATCTGGTGGTCAGGTCTGTTTAGACGTGTTAAATAAGCACCTCAGACATTCGTCCCAGGGTTTGGGACTTAACAAAAAGTTATTACTATCATTTTTTTTAAAAAAAAAACTGTGTGTGTGATGTTATGCTGTGTGTATGTCTGTGAACCACATGCATTCCTGCTGCTTGCAGAAGCCAGAAGAAGGCATTGGATCCCCTGGAACTAGAGTTATGTGTAGTAGTGAGCTGTCCCATGGTTGCTGTTAATCAAACCCAGGACCTCTGGAGCAGCAGCCAGTGCTCTTGACCATTTAGCCTTCTCTTCAGTCCACTATTTAATTTTTCAAATTGGTATATTCTGGGCGGGTGTTGGTGGCACACGCCTTTAATCCCAGCACTCGGGAGGCAGAGGCAGGCGGATCTCTGTGAGTTCGAGGCCAGCCTAGTCTCCAGAGCGAGTGCCAGGATAGGCTCCAAAGCTACCCAGAGAAATCCTGTCTTGAAAAACCAAAAAAGAAAAAATGGTGTATTCTATAAAGATAAATTCTCCATTTTGCAGACTTTGACCGATTATTATTTCACAATGTAATAAGAAAAGAAGTATCTGTAATGGTTTCTAATGCCTTAGGATTTGATGCAATTTAGGGGATATATTAGAAGATATGTTTACAACAAATAAAGCTTTTATGGGAGAAACCAGTAATTATTTTAATATTTACAATCTGAAAGATTAGTGCGTTGAGAAGTCAGCTCCTTCCACTTAAAACTAACACTTCACATTCCTTGCAACCCTATGAACTGGTGATTTATTTGTTTTGTGTTGCTATGACTAAATGCCTGAGACTAAGTCTTTAATACATAAAAGATATTTATTTATTTGTTTAATGGGGTTTTTGTTTGTGTGTTTGTCTGGTTGTTGGTTTTAGACTGGCTCTCACTATATAACCTTGACTGTCTTGGAACTCCCTCTGTAGACCTGGCTGGCCTCAAACTCACAGAGATCTGCCTGCCTCTGCCTCCAGAATGCTGGAATTAAAGGCGTGTGCCACCATGCCAGGCAGAAAAAAGGTATGTTGTACTCACAGTTTTGGAGGTTGAAGGACATGGTCTGTCAGGTCCTCACAGAGGAGGGTGTCACAATGGTGGGAGACCACTCCAGACAAGAAGCAAGTATGGAAAGGAGGAGGTCCTGCTCTTTCTTTGTTGGGTTTTGTTCATGTATCTGAGTGTTCAGATTTTTAAATTTTGTTCTAAAATTTTGCTCTATAATCAGCACACGTTACAAAATATTAATGGTGGATTTCATGATGTCAGTTTTGTGCATACTTTGTTTTGCTTGATTCCTCTCCTCCACACCACCCCTCCCCTCTTACCACTTATACCCTTCTGGTCCTAGTAGTCCCTTTCAAGTTACAAGTCACATGTATCCTATCACTCCCCCATCTCGCTTAAAACCTCCCCCCCTCCATGGTAACCCATTCTCTTAGGAACTAACTCCATCCTGCAAACCTATCCACCAGCAGCCAGCAGCAATCTGTTCATGAGAGTGATTCCTTTTGGCCCAGTTCCCACCTTACAAAAGTTCTCTAATGCTGCAACACAAGACTACAGAGTATGAAAACGAAGCAGATGGTGACATCATGCTGATGCATGCCATTGTTGAGAGGGGACTGAAATAGCAAGGGGTTGGAATTTGAGTCCAGATCCATGGGACCTAATTTTTATGTTGGGGCTACTAGTTTTAAGGTAAAATCAAATGGAGGCATTAGAGCTATTTGACGATCTGGTTCCTTCCCTTTACTGAGTATTACTTCCGAAGGAAGCTGTGTCAGACCAGGTTTGTGAGGTCAAGGTCTATAGAGAAACTCTGTCTTCCTGACTTTATATCATCCCATATCCTTGGAGTGCACTTCCTGCCTTTCTTCCCCTTTGTGAATACATGGGCTTAAAGAATGATGGAATTTTATTTAGTCTGAGGCTTCCTAGCCACACCTTTAGATTTTGGAAATCCCATCATATTATCTACATGTAGTATTCACTGTAGGTGTGGCTTGGCATGGAAATTCTTAGAAGATTATAGGAAGGCTGGATTTTTATCCATTCTCCTTTTTCTTTGATTGAAATATTTTGCATTTGCCATCTACCATTTATTGAGTTGAAAGTCTGCCCATTTTTGCTCATCTCACTTCTATACTAGCTGACAGTGTGTTCTTCCTCAATTTGAAAAAAAAAACACCCAACTATCTTCCTAGAATTCATATCATTTAGTCTTATTTCTGAAACTTATAGGAAAAAGAAGTCTATGAACGTCTGTAAACACAGTGGCCTTTTCTTTGAAAATAGTTGTTTGATTCCCAAAGTTTGCTTTTCAAGCCAAAACATCCTTGATTTCTCAAACTATGCCTCAGATGGCATGGTTTTCCCTGATCATTTACCAGTTCCTATTTGGACAGACTCCAACTTATAAAAATTCTGCTTAAAACAATTGTTTTCAAGAACTGAAATCTGGTGAGCTAGGTCCCACCTAAATTCCTGTGTGAGGTGCAGTTTTTTTTCCTAACTTCCCACAGCTGTGTCCTTTGCTTGCCCACACCCCTCCTACATGATTTCCTTCCAGAGCACAGATTAGTTCTAGTTGACAATAGGCAGTCATAGTGGAGCCCTTCCATGGGGCATACAGAGCAAACTTGGTCCTCTCTAGTGAACTGCCTGGGACAAAAGATCATAGAGATTTAATGGGATTCTGGGACAGGTGCTGAGCCACATGTACTGCCCATTTCCAGGGAGTTAAGGTCTCTGTGCCAACTGTGTCTTACTAAATGTACTGTGTGTTGGCTGTTTGAGATGATCTCTTCTTGAACAGAAATCTCTTCCTCTTCCCTCTTCTCCCTTGCTCCCTCTTTCCCTGCCTCTCTTCCTGCCTCCTTCCCCCTCTGCTCCTCGTAGCTTCCCCTCCCACCTGCCCTCTCCCCATATCCATCCCCCCTCTGTCTTGTCTTCACAAAAGAGCAGATCTTCAAGAGATAACAACCAAACAGGACAAACCAGGATACAATAAGACAAGGAAAAAAGGCCTCATATCAAGGGGGGACAAGGCAGCCCAACAGGAGGAAAACAGTCCCAAGAGCAGGCAAAAGAGTCAGAAACATAGCTGCTCCCACTCTTAGTAGTCACACAAAAATGCCAAGCCAGCAGCCATAATATATACTCTAAGGACCTGATGCAAATCCCTGCAGGACCTGTGCTTTCTGCTTCAGTCTCTGTGAGCACTTCTTAATAGATTCAGTAGGCCATGTTCTCATGATGTTCTCCGTGCTCTGGCCCCTACAATCTTTCCTTCCCCTCTTCTGAGGGGCTTTCCAGTTTCTGAGGAGAGGGACCTGATAGAGAGCTCCAGTTTAGACTCTCTCTTTGCATAATGTCTAGCTATGGGTACATCCCAACCCCTCTCTCCTGGAAGCCTCTCTGATGATGACTGGACAAGGCACAGGCCTATGAGTATAGCAGAATATCATTAAGAATCATTTCACTGATGTTTTTAAATTTGTATTTGGTTCTACCCTCTGTTTGATCCAGGCACTATAAGACTTAGGCTCCCTCTCTTGGTATGGAACTCAAATTAAAGCAGACATTGGTTGTTTTTTTTTTCAATACAGGGTT
Source organism: Cricetulus griseus (assembly GCF_003668045.3). Taxonomy (NCBI): domain Eukaryota; kingdom Metazoa; phylum Chordata; class Mammalia; order Rodentia; family Cricetidae; genus Cricetulus; species Cricetulus griseus. Next base: position 140,343,060 of record NW_023276806.1, on the reverse strand, counting down.
TCTCTGTGTAGCCCTGGCTGTCCTGGAACTCACTCTGTAGACCAGGATGGCCTCAAATTCAAAGATCTGCCTGCCTCTGCCTCCCAAGGGCTGAGATTAAAGGCATTTTCTCAGAAATTTTAATTAATTAATTACTAATTGATTAATTAAGTAAATTTTGAGTCGGTATCTCATAATATAGTCTTGACTGTCCTGGAGCTCACCATGTAAATCAGATTAGCCACGAACTCACAGATACTTGCCTGATTCCTAGTGCTGAGATTAAGTTCAGGCCTGAGAGATCAGCCAGTGTTTGATTTATTTATTTATTTATTTATTCATTTACCAATTTTCCCAATAGTTTCTCCACGAATATTTTCAGTAGACGAGTTAGGAGGGGTGGAGATTATTGCTTTCTCTTCTTCATCCATAGTGTGCCATTCTGAGTCATGCTTGCTTCCTTGCCTTCCTGGAGCATGGCCACAACCTCTCCTGCTTTAGGGACTGTAGTCTGGGCTTTCATCTCTATTTTTCAAAAGACTGATTTTTAATCTGTGCTTGCTTACAGATTAAATCCTAGGGAAGTTCTGGGATTGAAAGTTATCTATTCCAGGGATCCTGGGATAGGATTAATTTTTTTAATTTCTCAAAAAATTTGACACACACACACACACACACACACACACACACACACACACACCATATATATATATATATATATATATATATATATATTATATATATATTATAATATATTATATATATTATATATATATTATATTATATATAATAATTATATAATAATATATATATTATATAATATATATAATAATTATTATATTATATATATATATTATATATAAAATTATATAATATATAATATATTATATATATTATATTATATAATAAAATATATAATATATAATATATATACATATATATATATAAATATATATATTTAATATGTATATTAAATATATATATATATTTAAAATGAGAACTTGACTTTTTTGTGTACCTGGGGTGCATAGCTCAGTTTACCCTTTCTCTTGCCATTAAAAAAGTTAAGAACTTTGTTTATTTTTTAAAACACCATTTCCAATGTCTTCAAACTTTGACTATCTCAGTCATTTTTCATTTTATTTCTGTTCAGACCAAAATGAAACTTTGCTTCCTTTCTCAAAATAGAGTTCATTTGTTCTGTGCGGGTAAGGTGACATGTCATATGTTAGCATAAAGAGTACTGCAGGCATGGCTTAGTGGTTAAGAGTACTTGCTGCTCTTTCAGAGTGCCTGAGGTCAGATCAGTGTTCAGTTCTCAGGGTCCGTGTCAGCTCACAATGGGCTACAACTCCCTTAATGCAGCTCCATCAGATCCCATGCCCTCTTCTGGCTTCCTTGCGCATGTGACTGGCATACCTCGAATACACACACACACACACACACACACACACACACACACACACACACCACATAAATAAAATAAAATCTATATTGTAGCATAAGACGTATCTTTGTAATGACGTTTAGAAGAACAATTCAATACATGGCTTGTTTTTGGTTATGTTAATGACTGTGTTTCCTTCTACTTCTCTTTTCACAGTTTCAATGCTGTGGTTTGGTTAAAGGAGCTGAAGATTGGGGAAATAATTTTTCAGAGGCTCAAGAGTCATGTAAATGTACAGATACAACAGGAGCTCAGTGTTCTACTCATCTGGGAAATGAAGTTAATTCACAGGTGAGAATAAGATCCAATCTGGCACATTAAGTAGTTCTGTTATATTCTTTTCACAATGACAGTCTCTGTAAAAACTTAAAATACAGCAAGCACCAGGGGAACTCTGATGTGAAAATACAGCAAATATCCAAATGTAAAACCAATCTTTATTAAATATAAAAGAAGATATTTTAAAATGAAAGTATTTTTGTCAATGAGTTTAGCACCATTTAAATCCAACTTTCATAGATCAAAGTTAGGTCCAGTACAAACTAACATGAAAGTTTATTTTATTCTGTCTTTGGTGACTACAATTGACACCCTCTATGTTTTCTATAGTAATAAAATTTCTGGAAATTAATACTTTTTCTTTACTTTTCAAAAGGCAGTCTTTTTTTCACTAGTCATAATACCTTTTTCCAAGAACCCATGTAAGTATAAATTAAGGACTTAATATTTAGGAGTTTAGTTTCCGGGTGTTAAATATACTTGCTATCTTAATCTACTTATTGTTGCCATTGGGAAATTGCTTTGAATGTCTGAAATAAATTTAAAAGGTGAGTTTCTATCTTCTATGTATTATATACTTCCTAACTGTCTGACTTGTGGGTATGGTCTCCTATTTCTCCTGCATTTTCTTAATGAAAAATTTATGACTATTTATCAAATAGTTATTGTCTACCTCCTGTAAGCCAGGCCTGCTGGAGGTCCAGTCTTCATTTACACCCGATCCAAAGCAGTGAACACTCAGGACAGTTCCCCTGTCATTTAGTTCCTGGCGATCAGTATATGCATATGGTATAAAGCCTATACTCACAGATGTGATTGCCAAATAACTAGACAGCTAGAAAGATAACTACAATGCTTGAGTAGGAGACAACACAATTTTTTGTGGTCCCCATCTAAGTTCGTGGAGGTCCTGACACGTACCCACCACAAGGCTTTTTCTACACTCTTCCTTCTGCCTGGAAAGGCTTAGTACAGACATGACAATTGGCATTAATGTTTAATTTTTTTAACTGCTGTTCTTTGGAGACTACTCTATTGTTCTACCATTGTAACATCAAAAGGCTTCAGCATCCTTTAAATTAATATCTAGTTATGAGGGATCCACAAATGCTACTACCGCTCACAATAGATTAGTGTCCATGATAGCCGAAGGTTATTCCCAATTTAGCATTGTTTTTGTTTGCCTATTGTTGATGTCATTAATAAATGAAAGAAAATACTTAATTGCTGGGAAAAATTCTCTCCTCTGGACTACTGAACGTTGTCTCCAGAGCTCATGAGGTTCTTCTCTGAAGTGGCATTGGTGGAGCTCACATTTACAGTGATCCATGGGGGAAGCAGTTACCAGATTGCAATATTACTGTGTCATTTCATTGTCAAAAATAATAGCAGTTAATTTTTTTATTTTTACATTTTGTATTCTTCTCTGATTTCCTTCTCCAACACACTGTTTCTAAGGTAGAGTGGAAATCATTGTCTGGTACAGATGAATGTAGGAAGCTTCCACTTAGGATGATGAGGAAATTCAGAGGCTCTGTTGAACGGATGTCTGCTTCCTACGAAAGGATCGGTAGAAAGATGTTTTCCCTTAAGATACATTCTGAAAAGCCCTTATTAAAAAGATATTTTCTGAAAGTTTGCACATAATTCAGCTGAGTAAAAGCCAACAGCTGTCTTAGTACCCTAAAAGGAAAGTCATAAATTCTTTGACTACTTCCATCTGCCATGTGTCATTTGCAAGTCTGGAAAAATAGGAAATCTGTAATGGCCACTATACATGTTTCCTTTTATTTTCTTCCCTCTCTTGCCAAGATAACCTTATTGTCTTGGGTGCAGGAGAAGACAGATATAATGAATGTGAATCAATAGATACAGTCATCCATCCCCCTCTTGATCCTAACCGATGTGATGATAATCTCAGATGTTTGCTGCTTTGGATCAGAAGTGAATGGAGAAGTCTGTCACATTAAGGAATGGAATGGGTTGGAGGGGAAGACCTCTCCAGCCTTGGGGAGATCTTCCACTGTTTCTAGCTGGGAGCATGACTTGGTCAGTCTTCACACACACATGAGGGATGACATAGCTCATGGCATTACAGATTATGTTGTGCAGTGGTTTTCCATTTTAAAAAATTGCCTTTGTAATTTTCAGTTACTGGAATGTTTAGAATTTGCCTGAAATGCTTTAAAGTTTGATTTCCAGGATTGCTTGAATACATTTCAAAACGATATACTGGCTAAACAGCTTTTCAAATTTTCCTTTTTACTTAAATAGCACAAGTATACATTATGTATTTAAGGTAAAAAATAGCACTCATATTTATTATTAAAGTATTTTAACTTTTTGGCTTTAAGAGAAACATCTGTACTATATCTGTATGTAGCCTCAACAGGAGATTTTCCCTGCTGCACCTCACAAGCTCCCATAAAAATCCATAGTTAGGGGAACACCAGTTCTTAAATAAATAATCCAAAAACAAGATACAATTATTTATATTCTTTTGATTATAAAAATTATAGTTTGGAGATATATTGGTGTGGATTTATTTTTAAATTTTCACAAAATAATTTTAGTTTTCACTTTCTTTTTTATTATATTTTTTAGTATTAAAACAATTTTGAATTTAAATCTATTTTGATCATATTCTTCCCTTCCCCCAAGTCTTCCGAGATCCTTTCCCCAAACCTACCATCTCAATTTTAAGTTCTTAAAAAAAAAATAACCCAGTACAAGAAAACAAAATACACCCCTCCAAAAAAACCTCACCAAACTGTAACCAAATAAAAGCTCACACACACACAAAAACTGGGGGGTTGATTATATATATGTTGGTCAAGTACTCTGACAATGAGGCCTGTTCTGGAGTGGATGTTATACCCACTGTTACTCTATTGATTATCAATCCCAACATTCAGGAACTATGCAGCTAAAGCGAAAAACAAAACAAAAAAACATTTTCTAGCTTAAATGCTCTTTAACACATAGAGTAAGAATGAAGGCAGTAGAAGAAGAAATAGTTCAATTCCTTTTTGTTGACTTTGCTAACAATATAAAAAGTCAAGTAGAATAAATATGAGGTCAAAATTTACTAAAGCCATTTATTTGTTTTCTTGTTTTGATAGACCTGTACTTCTTCGATAAAACATTTGTTTGAAAAGAACATTATTATAGTCATTGGAATTGCTTTTGGACTGGCAGTTGTTGAGGTACAGTATAACATTTCATTGCCTCTGCATTCATTCTACTTCTCATTGGTTGTAACAAATGCTTGTGGTAAGCCAAAGGAGGGTGCCTAAAAATTACTGGTACATAGTGCCTAGGGTGCAGCATCTCCCTGAATCAGTCTTGAATCTGGAACAGGTAGTATTATAGTACTGTAAGCCAAGAAGGGCTGAGGCTGCTACTTTGTAACTGTCTTCTTGTTTTCTTAAGAAAAAAAATTAAGATCTATATAATTCTTATTTGTAGGTATACTCCCTTTTGTATAAAAACTGTATTTAGACAAGTTTAAAAACTTTTTGAAGTGAGGAAAAGAGCAGGAAATAAAAGCAAAAAAAAAAAAAAAAAGTAACCATCACAGTTGGCTATTTCTAGCCAGAATCTTGAAACAGAAAATAGAAGCCAAACTCACAAGAGTGGGGAAACGTTTTGGCTCCAATTCATTAGTTTCCTTGGATTCTCTCTGCTTAGATACTATAAATGGACTAGATGATATTTCCAGGAAAGCTTTCAGGTGGAGTTTGTGGACCCTTGCATCAATTTAATTATTGATGTTGAAAAATATATCCTCCATGGGATTTCTATCTTGAACTTTCTTGGCATTTCGTTTTACAACCTGATGGATAGCTTTTATATGGCCTCCAAATATTTGCAAAGAAGATGAAATGAAATATTTTCAAAGGGGCATTTATGGAATTATCTCAGGTCTTGAGAAATGTAGATACCAAATGAATCAGAATCACTCAGGAGTAAATGTCAATACACTAGCAAGAACTGAAGCACTGTGTGGTATTTCCCTGGTGACTGCTGCTAAAGGACATTTGCTTCATTCTCATGGAATGCTGGGCAGTGCCCCTTTAGGACCTTTGGAGGCTTTGCAGCCTCCTGTCACATAACTGCTAGGTCCAAATTTTGGCTGAGATTACAGTAATTTAATGTTCTAAGTTGTTACTGGTGGAATTTCTCAGTCATGTATTAGAAAAGCCTAGATACTACCAGCATCAAAAAAATTACTCTTCTTATAGCCCAAATGAGTCAAAGTCAAATGTTACTTTGCATTAGGTCTGTTTCTGTTGATTCTGACAATTTTTCTGTGTCCTTTGATTATTTACTTTGTATTCTGGCATCATGCTAATTTAGAAATAACAGATAATAGCTGCAAAGGTGAGTAAAGAATCACATATATACTCATGGTCATATAAACATATGACACACACAGTTATGTTTCAATAGAGTTGATTTTAAAGGAATAATAGGTTGGTGGTAGAGCATGAAATTAATATGCTCAGAGACCAGGGTTTAATCACTAACTAACTAATTAAAATTGGGAAAGCAGGTATTAAATGAGGTTAAGTATTAAATTTCATGTTAGATTCAAATTCAGAGAGTTGCCGTTGACTGAATACAGTTCACATATGCTTTTAAGGGGTTTGTTGAAGCTGAGCCAAAAGTAATAAGGATGTGATTGATTGGAAAGATTGGTGTCTTGCATATCATAGCTAAAGTTATTGCCAAGAATCTAGACAGATCTAGAGGAATAAAACATATTAATATTTTATGAATTTGATATACTCCATGTACTTGTCACACATTTAGGGACATTGTTAATGTTAATTCTCCTATGACTTTCCAGTAATACTTGAATAAAATACTTTATGTACAGTAATTTACCACTGAGGAGTTTTGTGGTATTATCATAATGTGTAATCATTAGCGAGCCCAGTGAAATTGTGATGCCTTGATTATATGTAGATATAGTTAGTAATTAACTGGCAGAATTGTTGGACACTTTTCTTTGATTTCTCAGTCTAGAGTTTTATGTAAAAAAAAAAGTATTTGGTGCCTTATTTTAATTTATTCAAAAGAGAGCTTTGCAAATGGCCCCCTGTTACCCAGTCAGTAGAAATGTGCCCCCAAACAGGCTTCAGTCTTAGAGTCATTAGATGGATCTCGAAGCACTTAAATCTTTCTGACTTCTAAATTCCAGGAAACACAAAGATGAACAGAGAGAAAAATCTCTTCTCATAAACATTTCTAAGGAAATAGAAGCAATTCTGTACAGACCTAATGCAGAAAATATATGTAGACAATCTTCTCAGAAAAAAATCATATTCCATATTTAGACATTAGGTGGAAGTTTTGTTAACACTGTATGCCTTCGGGGCTCCTTTCAGCTTGCATAATAGAAACTCCATATAAGGTGCTCATACTTATTTCTGTGAAAAATTTCATCTGTGGATGTTTGGAATCCTTATTTGGATTTAAATAGGCAGATTATTTATTATTATTATTATTATTATTATTATTATTATTATTATTATTATTAAAAAGTGGTCAGTATTTTGTGGTTTTACTTTCACTAAACAAAGAGTTATCAAATGACATGGACTAATCAACACTTGATAAGACAAAAGCTAACCTCACATGAGGTCCTAGGAACAAAGCAATTCAGAGTAATGGTCATTTCACCACATTTTAAAAAACAGCTTTGGCATGTGGGAGTCTACGATTAAACACTCAGCAGCAAGTTTATTGTGAGTCTTTGTCCACACATCATAAAATGTTGACTCTCCTTTGTGTTTTTCCGAGCATGAATGTTCTTAACAGATATAAAGAAATGAAAGAAGTGTGAGGTTAGTGATAAAATCCTGATATAAACTACCATTTGAAAGTGTTTCATTAAATTCTTCAATCTGTGCATAGTACAGATGGAAATTGCTAATCCCCACTCCCCCCAGCCTCCCCCATACCCTCCCCATTCTATGTCTCCTTTGAAAGGGGGCTGGGGCAGAGGGAGTTGCCATTTGCTGAGTCATCTTAAACACCCCTACTCTATCATTCCTACATCAAAACCAAAGCATTCAAGTTACCAACTGCGGAGTCAATTAGAGTGAGTTTGGAGGCTCTTTACTCTAGGAAGAACTAATGAGATGGAATCCACGCCCTAGATTTTCAATTGTGTTTTGTGACTTCAAAAGAAAATTCCTGAGTTAAGCTATTCCCCATAGTTTACAAGTGCTTTTTTTCCTTCTTCAAAAAATGTACATAATTTTTTCACTTCTAAGCATTGCCTAAAACTTCAGTAGGAGAAATTCTAGACTCCTTGATTTCTATGCAGATGATCCAAACCAGATGACCAGGGTCTTTCAGTGGAATCAAGAAGTATATTTAGCTCCCGCAGGCTGGTGGTACCCAGAGCTCAGAGGCAAATGCTTTCCAGAAAGATGTGTGTATACCACAAAGGGAGAGCATCCTGTAATAGTCAATACTGCACAATGAAGCAGGGAGACACACACACACACACACACACACACACACACACACACACACATACACACACACACACACACACACACACACACACACAGAGACAGAGACAGAGACAGAGACAGAAACAGAGAGATCCGAGCTCAGTCTTCAGTTTTGTTCTGTTCCTTGGGAGTCTAATTTCCCATGAGAGACTCAGTCTAAATCTTGTGTTTTATTTCTAGATTCTTGGTTTGGTGTTTTCTATGGTGCTGTACTGCCAGATTGGGAGCAAATGAATCCTCGGATTTACCAAGTTATTATATAAACACCATTTAAGTTTTGGCTTTGGCTTTGTAACTTTAAATAAGTGAGTACTGTAAATATCAGTAACAAAAGTCTTATTCTAATGTCTTGCCTAGGTAGACTACAGATATCCTCACATGTGTTTAGCATATTTAAATCTGGGGGGGCATAAGAAAACATGAATGTGTATTTTTTTTCTCTCAAAATAAAAAGTGTTTATGTTGATGCTTCTTTGGTGTCTGGTCATTGTGTTCAGGTGGCTCTGTGCTTCTGGCGACGTTCATCTGGATCTATGCAGTGGAATAACTTCATTTCTAAGTGACAAGAGAATTGTAGGGCAGTAAATCTGGGATTTTTCAAAAGCACTGATTTTTCAAAAACCCGTTTCATCGGGTATATCAATGACTGATGATGAGATTGTCTCAAGTTGAAATACTGAAGAATGATCCAGATGTGTAAATCACCATCTTTTTTATTGTTATGGTGTCTGTGTTTTGCTTCAGATGTACTATAAGTGCCGATAAACAAACAAACAAATAAATAAATAAGAGCGCCCATATCTCACTAGGGTCTATCACACCCCTCTGGATCTTCTTATTGAACACAACAGCTAAAACTAAATTTTCTTTGTAGTTAGTAGAAAAACGTTTTTAATTTTACATTTTACTGAAATGTAACGTGGAACAAAATTAATAACTCTGGGGTTGTGCCCGAGTGCGGGCAGAAATGGAAAAGACGATCTCAAAGCCAGACTTTGAGAAAAGGGTACAAACGTGGTGAAAATACCAATGAAGGGATTTTAGAATCTGTGTGAGAAATTGTGCAGTTTCTCCCATTTTTTCCCCCTCTTGGCTAAAGTTGATGGTATTTAAAGGACAGGGAAGACTTGAGAGCAATTGTTCTAAATTGGGGCCATTTTCCCCTGAGGGAATATCTGTCAATGTCCGGAGACACTTTTGGTTATCAGCATTGTGGGCAGAGGAGGGTGTTACTGGCATCTGGTGAGCAGAAAGCTAGGAATATTGTCACTCTCTACCGTGCACTCGAGCTTGTCCAACAGCTAAAACTATCCAGTGCAAAATGTCGGTCGTGCTGCGCAGGGTGGAGAGAGCCTGAGTAGACAGCCATCTGTGACAGCAGCAGCAGCTGCAGTAAAGAGCCTTACCTGGATACAGTCTTCCGAAGCATGCATTACAGGAACCTAGATCCCAGCAAGAGCTTTGACAACTTGTTAGCTTTGCGACCTTCATGAGTCTCTTGAATTTCCTCTTCTTTAGGTAACAACTTTTATCAGGAAGACATTAAAATTTACAGACATTACTCTGTGAGTATCAGCTTCTGAAACACATCCAGGCTTCTGCTTTGGCTGTTTTAAAATGTTTATTTTCTTTTGATAATTTGCTTGCTTTTTATGTTTTTTTTTTTTTTTTTTTTTTTTTTTTTTTTTTTTTGCTCTGGATGTGATTACAAGGGAAGCTTTTACTTTGAATGATGTTAAATTCTGATTTAAAAATAAATTCATCTCTTACTTCTTGGCTGCAAGACCAAACTAGAATATTACAAAATATATGAAAATTTTTGCTTTTCGAGATAGTGTTTTTCTGTATTGTTTTGGAGCCTGCCCTGGAACTCACTCTGTAGACCAGGCTGGCCTTGAACTCACAGAGATCTGCCTGCCTCTACCTCCTGAGTCCTGGGATTAAAGGTGTGTGCCACCAACGCCCGGCAATATTTGAAATTTTTTAATCACTTAAGAATCATAGCAAGAACAAAATGAAAAGAATTTCCCCCACTAAACTGCTAATTCAGTGAAAATGAAAATGTTTCCCCAATTCAGAGTATAGGTATTATTTTTCAATATGTTTATGATTATACACGGTTCCTATATTTGGATATAGGAAATTCAAACCAAGGCTTAGACATGTTTCTCAGATCTACTCACTTCTCTGTTTCCCTTCACTACCATCCTTTTTTTTTTTTTTTTCTTTTTTGGTTTTTCGAGACAGGGTTTCTCTGTGTAGCTTTGGAGCCTGTCCTGGCACTCGCTCTGGAGACCAGGCTGGCCTCAAACTCACAGAGATCTGCCTGCCTCTGCCTCCTGAGTGCTGGGATTAAAGGCATGCGCCACCAAGCCTGGTTACCGTCCTATTTTTATGGTCTCTCCTCACATAAAATTGTTGTAATAATCACCTCTTAAAATATTTCATTTATTATTCATTTGTGTGTATGTGTGTGCATCTGTTCAGGTGTGCACCAGGCTCCATGGAGGTCAAACACGGGCATTGGGTTCCCCAGAGCTGGAGTTCCAGGTGAGCTGTTTGGTATGAGCAAGTTGGAAACTGAACTCTGGTTCTCTGCAAGCACAGCAAGTACTCTTAACTACTGAGCCCTCTTTCCAGCCCCATTGCAATAATCTCTCAATAGGCTTTTCCACACTTATTTTACATCCTTAAAATCCATTGACTTTGGTTGCACTGGAGTCATCTGTCTAGAATACAAGTGTTACTATGTCATTTTGTTTGCTCAAGTTCTAGGATATGTTTATGGTCAACTGTAGTTTATAAAGTTCATCATCAGAGCCAAGTCTGTCTTCCCCGATCCTCTCTAGGCTCTTTTCCATGTATACCCCCCAAACTTTCCCATCTTTGCCTGGTTCCCACACTGTTAGTGACCATCATATCATTTAGCTGGGTACCTTGAGGTCTAACTGAAGTCTCACCTTCCTTACGGTGCATTTCTGGGTCCAATCAAGACTGAGTTAAGCTTTCCATTTAAATACACAAGTCCTCATATGTCTTAGCTATTTTTGGTCTGTATTTAATTACTGGATTTGATGATGCCTGAGATCCTGAATTGAACTTGTATAACAATCCTAGCATGGTAACTAGAATACATTAACAGCTCAGTCAGTATATGCAGTTTTTATTATCACCTGGTTCAATCGAAAGAACATAGTCATGCTGACTTTAAAGATGGTTCATTGAAGATCAGGGTTTACTTACAATGTGTATGCCTATACATATTAATACACATACATATGTACAGCTAGTGTACAAGGTAACTGATAGATATTATGTTAATATTATATATTTGCCAAATTACTTATTATATACAACATATATATATATATATATATATATATATATATATATATTTATTCTTCAAAAGAATTCGAGCTTGTTTGAGTCTCACAACAATTCTCTAATTAAAGCTATTCTTAGTGTTCAGAGGAGGAAACTGAAATACAGGGAAGCTAAGTATTCTATACAAATTTATAGGCCAAGATGCAAACTCAGGTACCCTGGATCCACTTTACATTATTAAGCCCCAATACATATCCTGGAGAAAAAGTTGATTTGACTAAAATTTGAGTTTTAGGTTCTTTCCCGAGAGGCCAAATTGCTAGGGATATTGTATGAACATCTGGTTACATTGACAGAATGTCATAAATGCAACGGAGTGTCTTCCCCTCTCCTCATCCTTTGATGTCCCATGTATGTCCCATCATGATGTTTACCTCACTTTTGTTTTCCAGGCCATATCTTTTATCTGAGGAGGATCAATTTGATAAAAGAAATGCATTCCTTCTTACCTATATGATCTACCCATTTATAGCTTGGCAAATAGTAGATGCTTAACCAAACAATGTCTTTTGAATGAGTAAGAAGTAGATTTTATATTTTAAAAGACATCAAAATGGCCACACTCACAAAAGACAGTTAATAAGGTATGTCAACTACAGTCAATTAATTTGACCTCCAAAATAAGATGAGACTATAGTGTTATTTTCCATGAGAAGAGTTTGTTTAATTACCACTTACATCTTCTTCTGTTACCATGAATGGTGACTGCAGGCTACAGAATCTGTAAGCAGATTCCAATCATGGCTTCATCATCCAGGAGTCGAGTGATACTGGACATGTTCCTGTGACTCATCCAAGAACTGAGGATGAAGAGATGAGTCTCTACAGAGTGGCCATGGTATTAACTAAGATAACACACACAAGTTGTTCAGTACATATAGTATGGTTAGCACTCAGTAAGTGTCAATATCTACAAAATCATGATTATATAAATTACTACAATTAAATGACTTAAAAGGCATGTGCATTTCATTTTGGATTAGGAAGCTTCTTCAGACTTCAAAGAAAGTTTGGACCATCAAAAACTTCATTTTCAAAGCCATGTCATTTGAAATAGATTTTGACAACAACTCCCTCAAGAAAGGTTAAATCCTCTGCTCAGAATTTCATTCCAAGGCTGCCCTCCAGATAGTGTGTTAGGTAGTAGAGCCTAACAGACAAAGCAGAGACGGGGCAGAGAACAGAACCTCAGCCCAGGAAAGGCAGTAAGTAAAAAGGAATCGGGCTGGCCATCTTCTGATGTTTAACAGCATGTGTCAGGAGGAGCAGAGAGAGGGCATGTTGGGCTCTGTTGGCAAGCAGAAACCTAAATAAGTCACGTCCTTAATACAACCTGAGCATCGATTGTGGCAAAGCCAAGAGCAAAATAACTAGCTGAGGCGAGCACAGCACCACACCTGGCTCACGGGGGTCTCCAAGAGTAAATCTGTGACACGATTTCAAATGATTCCAATAGAACATGTTGTTCTCAACAGAAATTGTTGTTTCTGGAAAACAGGTTAGGGTTCTCAGCAAAACTAAAGATGAAAACTATTAGGAATCTTGTAAACAACCCAGAAAGTATTAACTAGTTCATAAACAAAGGGCATAACTGACATCTAAACTTTTTAGTTAAAAAATAAACATTGATATAGAATTGGGAAATTAACACATACTAAACCAAACAAGCATGTCTGATACTGAAATAAACTAGGTACCAGTAAGTGTGTAGTGATGGATAATAAGCATTAGAATGTGGCCAGCTCTTGCTAAATTAAGGATGAGTGGGTCTCATGGACCTACAAGCTGGAACTGTGCTCTATAAATTGGACCTTGGCTGGCTCTGTGTGATGCTAGTAAGTCTCCAATACCTTATTTTTTTTCTTTTAAAAAATCTTAGATAATTATTCCTCAGTGGCTCAAAAGTCTTCACTTTGGAAAATTACTTTCAAAAGATCCAAAGATCTTATAAATGCTTAGATAGAAGAAACAAGTTTCCAAGAGAAAAGCCAACTTTCTTTTCTTAAACACATCCAGCCATAAAAATAAATCTAAAAATATCCTGGAAACACCATATATTAAGAGAACTATAAACCAGAACTTTTATTTTCCTTACCACCTAGCTTACTCACACATGTAATTATCTTCATGATTAAATGGTACTCATGTTGCTGGTTAAAGATGAAGAAATGTTATATCCAGTTGGGTAAAGAGAAATAAAAGAGAGATATGTATGATTAAGAGACCTCTAAGTCAGCAAAAGAAATGGCTGTTAACATTTCTTTTCCCTTAGGATCATAGCTTATATTTAAATGTTGGATTGCTTGTTGTTGTAGATTAAAATATTTGTGAGACTATCAAAATTTATTTTACAGTGAGGCATGATGGTGCCACGCTTTTAATCTCAGCACTTTGGAGTCAGAGGCAGGTGGATCTCTGTAAGTTCCAGGCCAGCCTGGTCTACAAAGTGATTTCCAGGAAAGCCAGGGCTGTTACACAGAGCAATCCTGTCTCTAAAAACAAAAATAAAACAAACAAAAGCACAAATTCCTTGTACAACTTGTTTAATAATCTTAAGAAAATGAAAGGTCCAGGAGAGAGGATGGGGACAAGAAGTGACATTCTATAATAGATGTCAGCTTTTTGTCAGTCTCAGCTCTAGGTACTCTACAGGAAATGCCTCAGTACCAGTGTCTGGGTCCTGTCCCTTGAGCTGTTGAGGTAACTCGAGGTGATAGTGTGAAACTGAATTGAGAAGCACTCACTTCAAGGAACCCACGGAAACTGTTAAAGGGTTTCTGCTCTTCAGATACTTGCTTCCTTTTGCAGCTGAGTTCCATACATTCTTTCAGTCAGGCTCATACCTGTGAAGTACCTGAATTTCACTTAACAATAACCCAATTAGCCTGAAACACTCCCATTCATTCTTACATATTTTCTTACTCTTGAACCTGCTTTATAACTTGGAAAATTCCATGATGACCTCCTTGTGCTAACTTCAGAGTAGAATTTGGGGCAGCTGAGTGTTTCTTTGCTACATGGGCTCTAACAATATAAAGGTGTGATTGCCCAGCACCTTACAGTAGCAATGCACTGATCCACCTGTCATTGTTCTGTCTAATTCGGAATAATCATCTTCTGTCTCCAACTTGAATCTTTGCCTCAGACGTGCCTGTGAAAGAAAATGCAGCAGCCTACCTTATGAAGTCTCCAGTATTTCTCTTAGGATGCTGAAGTGATACTCATCTTTCCTGAGGTTTAAACTGCATCCCTTCATACTTCATTCCCTGCATCCCAGTTCTTCCTCCGTCATGGCATCTGAAACCCACACAATCCAAAGACAATCTGTATAAAGCCACCTGCTATGTTTTGGATAACTGTTCTCCCATGGCCCATATGTTAAAGATTTGTTCTCCAGCCTTGGGGGAAGTAGTGGAACCCTTAAGAAGTGGGGCCTCATGGGAGATCTTCTGATCCTTAGGGAGATAGGAGATCCCAATGTCTTTTTTTTTTTCTCTCTATCATTCTCTACCACAAAGTAATCAGGCCATGGCTGTCATACAATCCTACCATGATGATCTACCTTGCTACAAACCCTGAAGCCTGAACTTGGACCCAGCCTCCAAAACTCTGAGCAAACATAAATCTTTGATCTTTTGTAAGTAGATTATTTTAAATATTCAGTTACAGTACTAGAAGGCTAATGCATTGCTAACATTATATGTTTGCTTCTATGAAATGTCATTTGTCTCTGGATAAAAATGACCATAAACAACATTCACTTGTCACAGTAAAATGTAGGATTTTGGGTAATGGTAGAAATTCTCTTGACACAGTATAAGATTTTAGCAACTAACAAATGAACCATGCCTGTACATTCAAGTCCATGCGAAATGAATCTGTTGTGAAATATTACTTTAACTATTTGAAGGTGTGTTCATTTGTTTATGCTGCCTTTGTTTAATTATGTAAAATATGTCTCATTTGTAATTATGTAAAATATGTTGTTTCACCTTGCCTACCTAAGGCACCTGATTGGTCTAATAAAAAGATGAATGGCCAATACCAGGTAAGGGAATAGGCAGGACTGGCAGGCAGAGAGAATATGTAGGAGGAGAAAGCTAGGCTCTAGAGAGAAGGAAGAGGAGAAAATGAGTGAGAAAGAGAGGGACATGTCCAGGGCTGGAAGCCAGATAGCCACCAGAGAGCCAGATATGAGAAACAGTGAAAGTAAGATGTACAGAAGGAACAAAAGGTTAAAAGCTCTCAGGCAAAATGTAGATGAAGAGACACAGGTTAAGTTATAAGAGCTAGTGGGACAAGCATAAGATAAAGCTGAGAATTCATAACTAATAAAAAAATCTCCATGTCATCATTTGGGAGCTGGTTGGTAGCCCCAAAGAAGTCCTGGTACATGAATATAATCTGAGATCTGTGCCTTTCTTTCGTTGACAAATTCTATTTATTTCTCAATATTCAAAACATGTCTGCCAGATCTTGCCTTGATGCAAATAATCCAAAAGACAGGATGATCTCCAGTTGGGAAAAAGAGGAACTAAACCCAGCAGCTTATGCATTATTCTTCTCCTCTGACCATTGTATGGATGCTACCATTCTTGGGGTTGGGAGGACAATGTCAGATGAAACCATATGCTGAGAGTCCTACAGAGCTAAACTGAAAGTTCCAGGGCAGAACACTTCCTGGTATGGAGAGGAAATCATTCTAATCAGAAGAAATATTTCTAAATTATTATAGTTTTAATTTCTAATGGAAGTATAATATATATTAAGAAGGCAATGACTTTGAAAAATGGCTTTTGAAACAGGATCTCCTATTATTCTAGAACTTGCCAAGTAAGCTATACTGGCTAAAAACACTTTGAACTACATGGAAATGAAAACATGGCATATGGAAGTTGATTAGATGCAGCTAAACAAATGCTTTGAAAGAATCTTCCATTATTCTTTTTAGAAGGTTTAACTTTTCAGTGGAAGAAATTGCTTAAAGAAATGCTTCCACTGAAAAGTTAAACCTGCTTTTAAAAGAATGGAAAGGAAAAATACCAATGTTAAAGAAAATACAGTAAAAAAAAATTGCTAAGGGAAAAAAATCAAGAAAGTAACATTTTAAAAATATTTTATTTTATATTTTAATTTCACATATATGTGTGGAGGTGTGTGCATGATTACAGTGGAGCTGGGTTCAGAGGTACTTGTGAGCCTCCAGGCATAGATGCTGGGTTTCACACTCAGGTCTTCTGAAAAAGCAGCACATGCTTTTAGCTGCCAAGCCATAGCTACAGTCCTAAGTTGATTTTGTTTTTTGACAGAATAACAAATCTGTAGGCTTGCAATCAGGCAAAAGAGGAGAAAATGTCTAATATTTTAATATAAGGAGTGAGAAAGTAGACAGAATTACTCATCCTCCAGCTACCAGGAGAACAAATAAGAAGATATTATTGACTTTGTGGGAAACATTTGATAATCCAGTTTAAAAGAACAAATTCCTTTCAAATTATATATTTTCAAATTTACAAAATGGAGTCCAAAGGGACTTTGAGAGCCCATCCCACATCTCGGCCTGGACACATGGGGGAGGGCCTAGGCCTGGCCCAGGATGATGTGGTGGACTTTGGGGAGCCCCTGTCGAGCCCTACCCAGCCTGGGGAGTGGAGGGTGGATGAGGTGAGGGGCAGGTGGGAGGTTGGGTGGTAGAGTTGGGGGGGAGGGGTGGGAGAGGGAGGAGGGATTGACATATGAAGCAAGCTTGTTCCTAATTTGAGCTAATAAAAAAATTACAAAAAAATTTACAAAAAGGAAATAGAACAACTATTAAAACTAATAAAAACAAGTAATTCAATGAATATAATACCAATAAAAATGACTTTCCCTACATGCCAGTAATAAATAAGTGGAGCATGAGTAAATCAACCTTTCATAGCAGGATCAAAATAATCATATATCTGCAATTAAGTAATGACATACATGGAAAAACTACAATGAAATTATGATATATTATTGAGATGAATTATGAGAATCCTATGTAAGAGAGAATGTCAAACTCATGAATATATCCCTTGTTTTTATGAAAAAGTCAGTATTATGATGTGCATTCATTTCAAATTGTTTTGTAGATTCACAGCAAACCAATTAAAGCCTCCACATATTTTGTAATGAAAACCAGTGAGTCAATTCTATAATTTTGATGAAATTTCCATATCTAGAAGAGCCAAAACAATGGTCTATGGCAAAAGAAGCTGTAAGCCTTGACTCATAGATACTGAAACTTGGTGCAATAATAGCATAATTAAGACAGAGTGTACCGGAATGAGAATAGACAAGCAGCCCCATGACATGGAATAGAGACCAGAAACATGCCCATTTATATGAAGTCACCTTGTTTACAGGGCTATTCCAACCACAGCTCAGTGGGTGAACAGATGGTGTCAGGAGATGGAAACCGCACCGTAAAGTGAACAGGGAATTTAATATAAATCACTGCACACAGAATAAAATGTTATTAGCTCCTAAAAAGAGGAAACAGAGAACTGTAGGGTGTAGCAAGAGCAGGAAGCAGTTACTGCCTCTCTGGCTGAGGGATCAAAGAGTAAAGCTGGGAAAGTGAGAAAAAGGCTTCTGGAGCCAGTGTTGAGTTGGGGCTTGCAGTTATGGTTCTGGAAGAGAAGGTTTGTGGTACAGGTCCTAGGTCTCCAGGGGGAAAACTGCTCAAGTGTCACAGAAATCATCACCCATAGAAAACCCCAGAGTAAGGGGTATGTCAAACAAGTAATCAGAGAGAAGGGAGCCCATCTAGATATATAGTAGAAAAGCTTGGTGCTTCCATTTAGGATTTAAGAAGAGAAACTGTAAGGCCAGTGAGATGGTTCAAGCTCTTGCTATTACACTTGGTGACCTGAGTTGATTCCCAAGCATCCACATGATAGAAAAGGAGAACTAACACCTGTAATTATCTTCTGAATTTAACATGACTGCAGTGGCATGCAGGCACACACACACACACACACACACACACACACACACACACACACACACACACACACACACACACAGCCCTTCCCTTCAAATTTTGGAATTGCACTCAGAAAGGAATGCTGTCATGTGAAACTTAGTCATCAGAATCACCTGAAAGCATAAAAATGTCAACATTAATATGAGAATTTGGCAGGATTTGGCAGGATCTATGCTGGAGAGGATGTGGAGAAAAAGGAACACTCCTCCATTGCTGGTGGGAGTGCGAACTTGTAAGACCACTCTGGAAATCAGTATGGCGGTTGCTCAGAAAAATGGGAATCAGTCTACCTCAAGATCCAGCCATTCCTCTCTTGGGTATATACCCAAATAGTGCATGTTCATACAACAAGGACATATGTTCAACCATGTTCATAGCAGCATTGTTTGTAATAGCCAGAACCTGGAAGCAACCTAGATGCCACTCAATTGAAGAATGGATAGAGAAAATGTGGTCCATTTATACAATGGAGTACTACTCAGCAGAAAAAAGCAATGGAATCTTGAAATTCACAGGCAAATATATGGAACTAGAAGAAACTATCCTGAGTGAGGTAACCCAGTCACAAAAAGACAAACATGGTATGTACTCACTCATATATGAATTTTAGACATAGAGCAAAGGATTACCAGCCCATAATCCTCTTCACCAAAGAAACTAAGAAACATGAATGACTCTAAGGGATAAATGGACCCCAGGAATGGGAAGTGGCATGAACTCCTGAGCTAATTGAGAGCGTGAGGGTAGGGGAGAGGGAGCAGCTACAATAAGAGCAGGAGAAGAGGAGTAGAAGAGAGGAAATGGAGGAGCAGAAATATTGAGTTGGGGGAAGAATAGAGGAGAGAGAGAGAGCTGGATGAAAGATACCATATTAGAGGGAGCCACTATAGGTCCGAGAAGAGAGCTGGAACTAGGGAGTTCTCCAGAGACCTACAAAGATGACAGGATCTGACAATCCAGGCAATGGTGGAGAGGATAACCTAAAAGCCCTTCCCCTAAAATGAGATTAATGACTTCTCTTTATGCAATACTAGAGCCCCCATCCAGTGGCTGATAGAAGCAGAGACAGGCATCCACAGATATACACTGAGCTGAAATCTGGAATTTAGTTGAAGAGAGGGAGGAATGAAGATCGAAGGGGTCTGTACCAGGTTGGAGAAACCCACAGAAACAGTTGGCCTGAACAAGGGAGAGCACATTGACCCCAGATGCTATCTGGGAGGCCAGTACAAGACTGATCCAGACCCCTGAACATGGATGTCAATGAGGAGGCCTCTGCACTCCAGGGAGCCTCTGGTAATGGATTAGTATTTTTTCCTGGTGTAAGAAGGGACTTTGAGAGCCCATCCCACATGAAGGGATACACTCTGGCCCTGGACACATGGGGAAGGGCCCAGGCCTAGCACAGGAAGATTTGGTGGACTTCGCAGAGCCCCTGTTTAGGGACCTACCCTGCCTGGGGAGTGGTGGGTGGATGGGGTGGGGGGTAGGTGGTGGTGGGGGAAGAAGGATGGGGTGAGGGGAGGGAGAGGGAGAGGGAGAGGGAGAAGGGACTTACATGTGAAACAAGCTTGTTCCCAAAATAAATAAAATAAAAAAAAAACATGAGAATTTGTTCCTGGCCAATACTATTCATGGAGAACATGCTTTCTATAATTGAAATACATAGAGATGTTCATAAAAGAAACAAAAATGCCATGCCCTTGCTAAACTCAGAAGTGTAAAACAATGGTTGAGCAAGGAATCTTCGGACAAATAGAAGCCCAAGAACATGAGGACAATAAATGGAAAAGAGCAAAAGAACAAACAAAGAACAAAAAACCCCAACACATTAAGAAGTTAAAACACATAATACATATAATCTTATCACACACACACACACACACACACACACACACACACACACACACACACACACAGGACAAATATATCCTTACAAAATACTGATGACACACCATTAGAAAAAGACACCACCAAGAATATGTGACTATGAACAAAGTGATTATTATGTTTTTGTGATAATCACTGTAAAGACCTAAGTTAAGTGAAATAAGCCCAGTATAGACAACTGCTATATAAGGAAGTTGATCTTACAAAGTTGAGAATATAAGTGTTGTTAACCTAATAAGAAGAATGGAGATATGAGGAAATATTGGCCAGTGGCTTCCAAGCTATAGTTAAAAGTAGGAAGTTCTTTATGCTATTGTGGATTACATTCTCAAAGCAAATTCCCTGATCACTTGGCTCTTAGACTCTTTCCACCCCAACTAAATGTCCCCAGAGCCTTGGGTGTGGGAGATGTCAGTAATGGTTTTTGAAGTATGTGAATGGAATACAGACACCAGAAAGGTAATCTCACTGGAAACCAAGGGCAGAAAGACCTTGATTTGCTATAGTGTCCTGTGACCTTTATTGCTAACTTTGGTTAATACACATCAAAGTATTCTTCAGTCACTCTGGCACTGTAGTACTTATCTTTTCCTCTCGGCTTCCTGATTTACATTATTTGTGTGATTTCTGACCTTATTTCTTTCCTATGCGTTCTCTCCATTGCCCTAACAAATGATAAAGTTGAAAAGTCCTATAATACTAAGGAATTCTCCCATTTCTTATAAGTGTATAAAATAATTGCTTTCTAAACTTTATAGTTACAAAATTATACCAATATATGAAAAATCCCTATGTAAGACTTTGCAGCAAATGTGTCTATTATAGGTTTATATGTGAGGCATGGAAATAGAAAGAAAGGTGACTATGAGTTGGGAAGGAGAAGGCTAACGGGAGAGAGGAGTGGAATCAAGAGTGGGTAATGAGAAACATGAATCATGAAAGATAAGGATTTTTTGGTGGGAGAGATGAGCAAGAAGGAAAGGGAGGAGGAGGGTGAATAAGAGCACAGTGCAATGACTGACACAGATGAAAATGTAACGTCTCCTTTGTAAGTGAACCAATAAATAAATAAGTAAATAAGTAAAATTGTGCATTTAAGTTGGAGCCAGAGGGTATAATCTTAGAAGGGAGCTTTCTTTGTGGGTATCATGTTCTTGCTCTGCTTCCTAAACAGAGTTTACATGCTACCTCCATGAGCAATTATCTTTTGAGCTTCGTGACTTTATGACTGTTTAGAATTATTTATAAAGCTAGGTTACAGGTCAACTAAAACTTTCCATAAACTGCCCCACCACGGTTCATTTATTACCATTGTGCAGAAACTTGACTCTTTGAAAGGGGATAAAAGGCTCAGGAAATAAGAGTAACTCCATTTATTCCCTTAGCAATCTTATCAATGGGTGGCGTCAGATGAAAGGAAGGCTAATATTTTTAAGAATTGAAACATTATG
This sequence comes from Cricetulus griseus, assembly GCF_003668045.3. NCBI lineage: Eukaryota > Metazoa > Chordata > Mammalia > Rodentia > Cricetidae > Cricetulus > Cricetulus griseus. The sequence goes on along the minus strand of NW_023276806.1, from coordinate 140,321,091 downwards.
CTCCAACTCACACAAGGAAATCATCTCAAACGTAATTGTAAACTCAGAAATATCTTCTCTCTGTGTCTTACCTTCCCCTTCAGTTCTGTTTTCCTGACGCCCTTTGCTTCACTGTTTCTCCACCTCCACCTGCTTCCCATCGTGTAGACATGCAGCTGGAGCCTAAATAGTGTTTCCATCTTAGTTGATTACTTTTTTAAAAAAAATTCAGGATAAAAAAAAATGAAACAGAGGGCCCTAGAAAGAGAAATGAATACTTGCTTAATGGAGATTTGTGGTGGTTTGAAATAGAATGGTCCCATAGGTTCACATATTTGACTATTTGGTCCCTGATTAGGGGAACTATTTGGGAAGAATAAGGAGGCGTGGCCTTGTTGGGATGGTCTTTGAGGTTTCTAAAGTCCATGCCCTTCCTAGTTAGTGCTCTCTCTCTCTCTCTCTCTCTCTCTCTCTCTCTCTCTCTCTCTCTCTCTCTGTCGTAGTTCCACATATAAGCTCTCAGCTACTGTTCCAGTAACATGGCTGCCTACCTGCTGCTGTGCTCTCTGCCATGATCTTCATGGACTTTACTACACTCTGGACCTGAACCATGAACCCTAAATTAAACATTTTTCTTTTCTAAGTTGCCTTAGTCATGGTATTTTGTCATGGCAATAGAAAAGTAATTGAGACAAGATTCAAACAAATGGGTTTCTATTTCTTGCACTGTGGTAGGGTAGAGGAATGTATTTGGGGCAAGGAAGTCTTTTCCACATTGCTAAATCACATTATCTTCATACCTACTTAATCAGAAGAGAAACCGTAACTTGATGACTAGTAGACAAGGCAAATAAGTATAAAAACATGCATAGTCACTGCACAGGCAACTATAATTAGATTTTAAGAATGTTGTGTTCATTATAATAAAACATGATGAATCTGATTGTTATTATAAGAGTGGCTAAAATCTTGGCTTATAATCACAATAGAATACATCTTTAATTTGTTTAAAAAATACATAACATTTAAATTACTTTAATTTACAATTTATAAATTATAACGGGGTGAATATTTAACTCTGTTCCCAAATTTAAAAAATGATACTGTTATTTTTAAAAAATATAATTTGATGGACTAAAAGCTGGCAAAGGAAAAATAGCAAACCATGAGAGCAGTATAGGTACATAGCGTACTTGTTTGTGATGCTTATGTGAGCACAGTTGCTTTCCTTAGTAATTATGGAGAAGGAGTAGTAGTCAATGTGGTCTGTTGACTGGATCTGGCCCATTGTCATCCTGTCTGTCTGTGAGCTAAAAATGCTTTGTATGTTTTAAACGGCTACCAAAAGAACAAAGAAAAACAACTATTTGTAACACATGACATTGTATGAAATTCACATTTCAATGCCTACAAAGAAAGTCTTATTGGGACACTCATGCCATGAATTGGAACACTCATGCTTATGAATCAATCCTCTTGGGCTGCCTTTGCCCTACAATGGCAGAGCTGAGTGGCTACAACACAGGCTCTTTGTCCTAAACGATGGAAACATTGACTTCTTGGTCCTTTACAGAAAAGCTCAGTATAGGGCTTAAGTTGGGGAAAATAAACTAGAGCAAAAAACTACCAAATTTGAAACACTCTTTCTGAAGATAAGCCTCATTCAGTCTGGCAAAGCTGCAGAGCAATCTATTTCAGCTCTCAGAATCTCAGACTGAACCCAGAGCAATGGATTCCAGCTCTCAGCATCTCAAACCGAATCACAAGGGATGATTTCGTGCCAATTTTCAGAAGCAGTATTCACAGTGCTATCTTATCTTATCACACCAAATTTAATGAAATCTTCGATCATTTCATGAATGACTCTCACATTATTTTCATTGCTTCATTAACGGCCTAAGTGACAGATGAGGACTATCCCACTGAAGCGAAATAACTCGTGCTGCCCTTCTGGTGGGAAAAGCAGACATATAAACAATTGTTAATAATTTGTTAGTAAGTTTCTCCTAATTCATTTAAAAATTTACCTATATAGATTTTCCTGCTCTCAAATCTGTCTTTCTCTTGGGTTTAGAACTATCTAACTCATGGTCGCATATCACCTCCTTGCTTTAATTCTTGAGTTTGTTGCTTTCGTAATTTCCAGAGTCCCATATGAATTTCTAGGTCCTTCCATACACAGTCCCTGTCAATAGTTTTTGCTTTCCTACTGTTTGCCCTTGGCAGTATGCTTTGCACTTGCCCACAAGCTTGCTCATTGGATCCTAAGGCTCGACCATCTTTCTCCTGCTCTCCCTGTCCTGGTCCAACTTTCCAGCAGAGTGCCGACAGAATCCTCCCGGCCTTTTAAGTCCTGTTGTGTTTCAGACATCAACTGTAGATGTGTCCACTTCTGTGACTGGCTGGTTGCCGGGCGTCGTTCCTTAGACAGAGCTGAAAAGGAAAGGCGGGATTTCCTATGCAACTATGAGGGCAAAGCCATGCTGTGTTGGGCTGTATTGATAAGCTTGTGCCTTACAGGTCAAAGTTCTGACTTCTTAGTGAAATGAGCTGAGTTCTTTCACATTGAACACGAAGGATCCGGACACTTTAGACCTTGCAAAGAGTTGACAATTATAACTACGTGGGAAGCAGCAAGTGCTGGCTTTAATAACAAGGTTGATAAAAGAAACATCTTTTCTTGTAGACTGGCTTCGTTTTCACATGGAACAAGATGTCTTGAGATTTTTAAAAATCCCCTCTTAGAATGAGTTACAGTATGTTTGGCTTTAAATTTTTCCCCAAATATTTATTACAGCAAAAAATGCGGATAACAGAGGGGCGTTGGTGACACACGCCTTTAATCCCAGCACTCGGGAGGCAGAGGCAGGTGGATCTCTGTGAGTTCGAGACCAGCCTGGTCTACAAGAGCTAGTTCCAGGACAGCCTCCAAAGCCACAGAGAAACCCCGTCGTGAAAAACCAAAAACAAACAAACAAACAAAAAAGCAGATAAATTTGATTAATTGGTTTGACAGTTTTGTGGGAAACTGTATTAATGAGAATACATATATATATATGTATATATATGCATATATATGTGTATGTAATCTATTTGCCTTTTTTGAATCAGAAACTTGCTGATTGATTCCTAGAAATGAACTTAAAAGGCTACTTTGCATCTTTTTTTTCTTTAAAATAAGAATTTTGGAAGTATTTGGGTCTTCAAAACTTCACCAAAGGTTAGTTTTCACATATGGACTAGTCAAGGATGAAACAAGGTTATTCCCATATTTTATGTCAATTGTGACAAATTTATTCAAAAAGGAACAAATAGAAACATCAGGTGAAGCAAACCTAAAGCCCAACTGAATTTTAAAATGTGTAAGTGTATGTCTTCTGTAGCCTTGATGTATTTACTAATCCATTTATGTACCAGTTAGTGTAGGGCAGAAGATGAGCCTGGCACCACTTGGTGCTGATGGGAGAGTATTACATAAACAGTTTCTCACTAGCTTCCATTTCATTAAGCCTTTCTCCCCTGGACCACTCATCTCGAGGAATACCTACTTCCTCATAGGGAAAACCAACTATACACAAATGAATGCATGATTCTGGGCACTGACAAGTGTCATGGGATGGGGAAAAGGATGGAAATTAAAGCCAGCTGCCCCTGCTGAACAAGCTGGAAATAAACGAGAACAATGCCATTCACTACAAATCCCAGTGCATAACATAGGTACCCAGTGAATCTTTATTGAATAATTTAGTGGCTAGGTTATTGTTTTAAACACAAGTAAATTAGTTAACAGTGTCAGTAGATGACAGAGTATAAATTGTCTCAAAGGCAATTTGATAGAATTTAAAAGAATTTTGTTACAGGGTTTGCCTCAGTTCAAATGATTTTCCATTTATCTTTCCAATAGAAATTAGTTACTTGACTAAAATTTGTTGCAGTAAGAAATATGCTACAGGAACAAATTTTTCAGTCAAAAGGGGGAGCTTAGCAGCTATTGTATTTCCTGATCCTAATAATTAAATTGATTTTGTGCATGTACTTCAGTAATGTTGTAAAAAATTTAACTAAATTTAGCTAAAATTAGTGACTCGGTTCATCCAAATGAAGAACATCCGAATGTAAATGCTGCACTGCATGTATTTCTGTCTGCCTTGCAGTATAGATGAGAAGAATAGATGCTTCTCTCACACTTGTGGCTTGATCTCACCGTTTCTGGTAGGACATCTCAGAATAGCCTTTATAGCAAGAAAAACAATGAAACCATGCAACAGAAAATAGAAAGTGCTGGCAAAGCAGGGTGTATGCTGTTATGTTTTGTACTTTATGCTTTTCTCCTGATACATGTCTGCTACTCCAGCTCTCTGCTGAAGTCTGGCTACGAATACAATACCACCTGAGTTCTTTAGCTCATCCACCACAGCTTATCTTATGGCTTTGTGACTCACACATAAATCTAAAATTTAGGGAAAAAATGCTTGCTTTACAATTTATGATGAAAACACAAGATATTAGTTATCACCTGGACAAGATTTGCACTAGAGACCATAGCTTTGTCACAGGTTGTGGATATTCCCCTAGCAGTGGCTATGTCTACACAGTGCATGTGTGTCTCAGCTGGGAAGAGTAACTGCTTAGATTGTTTTTATTGTATTTTTAAGTGAGTGTGTAAGGTAGGAAGCAATCAGTCCCTGCCTGATTAAATTGAGGAATGTGTACCATGCTCTGAAAATAGCTTGACTCTGGAGTCAGAGGAAGTCATACACTCTCCAAGCATCAGGGGGTCAGTCAACTGTCTGATATTGAGAAATATATCCAAACATGGCCTTGAGGAATCCTGACTTTTTGAAACATCAAATAAACCATTGCCTTGATCCCAGACAAGAGTAATTAGTGATAACAGCTAGAGACCATAGCTTTGTCACAGGTTGTGGATATTCCCCTAGCAGTGGCTATGTCTACACAGTGCATGTGTGTCTCAGCTGGGAAGAGTAACTGCTTAGATTGTTTTTATTGTATTTTTAAGTGAGTGTGTAAGGTAGGAAGCAATCAGTCCCTGCCTGATTAAATTGAGGAATGTGTACCATGCTCTGAAAATAGCTTGACTCTGGAGTCAGAGGAAGTCATACACTCTCCAAGCATCAGGGGGTCAGTCAACTGTCTGATATTGAGAAATATATCCAAACATGGCCTTGAGGAATCCTGACTTTTTGAAACATCAAATAAACCATTGCCTTGATCCCAGACAAGAGTAATTAGTGATAGAGCAAGTTACCCATAGTTTCCATGGTCTTATCCCAAGCTTTTGGTTCATGAAATCCATTGTGCTGATTCGATTTCCTGAAGAGCAGCAACAATGTCCTTGTAAAATCAGGTTATGACATGCCTAATTAAACCCTTACCCCATGACTTTCATTTAACTTACAGTAAAATCTGAAGTGGGGCTTGAGATATTTCTCAGTGGTAGAGAACTTGCTTAGCATATGTAAGGCCCTGTGTTTGATCCCCATGGATGAATAAGTAAGAAAATAAATAACACAAAGTTCCTTATAATTCTGCATGTGTGACCTGACTCCTCCTCTCCATACAATATTGTCTGTAAGACCTTAATAATTATTTTTCCAGCCACTCAGGCTATTTTTTCTGAGCATCTGATAGAAAAATCTGAGGGTGTAGTTTGTACTCAGTATATTAAATGACTGAGTGAATGGCTCAGAACAGCTGTTACCAAACCTGCCTGTACATTGGAATCCTGTAGTGATCTTTCAAGCTATAAGCACTTGAAACACATCTGTGGAATTGCTGTTTCAGTTTTTGCTGAAGTGACATTGCCCCAGCCTCCCCTCCCATGTTTCTGATGTGCAGGCAGACTTGAGACACAGTGACTTAAGGACATAACAATTGTTAGTAAGCTATCAAAGAGACATGGTTCACCTTACAGGCCCTCCAGGTCATATGCTGTCACCAGCATACCACTGATTGCTTCTCAAAGAGTCATTCTTCCTTAGCGACTTTTTGGCTGGCACTGGCAATTAGGACAACAGAAATGCCTTATTAAATTCTGTTTCTTTTGTGTTAGTAAACACCAAAAGTGGCTCCCATACATTTAAAACACAGGGTTCAAGGGCCATTTGAGTTTGTTTTGTACACTGTGCCTTGCTGATTAAATATACCTGGGTAACAGCCAAAGGTATCGTCATGTTGGCTACGTGACCACTGCAAACAAAGCCGGGCACTCAGGCAGATCTGAAGTTCAAAGCTTATTTAGTCTGGGAACACTTATTAAAGAAAATGTCATTTGTGTTCAGAATAATAACTTGTAACTCTTCCAGAACTATTTTTCACCTCGTCGGATTCGTCCTTACAGAGGAAATTCCAAAGAGAAAATCTGGAAATTTTGGCCTGGTGTATGTGTGCAGAGACCAGATGGCCACCAGGTACTGAGCTGGGTTTTGTAGAGGTGTACACTGAATGAAATAGACAAGTCTTTTTAAGATAACAATAAATTTCCTAATGGGCTTGTGTGAGCTGTTTAAGGCTTGAAGATAAAGGTTTTGGGTTACACTGTCCTTGCTATGAAAGTGGGTTAAACGGAGCCAGGTGGGCTGTTATTTCTGTCATGAGTAGGATTGTCATTTAGATCTGTGAACATTATAAAAGAAAATAGTTGTAATTTGGAAGCAATAAATTACAGTGGAAGCATATCCATGTGCTGGTGCAGTTAACAGGGTCCTTTTGACAGTGGGATACTGATGTCTTAATCAGAGAGGATCAAGCCTCATAAGAGGTTTGTAACTATTGACAATGGAGAAACAGCTTCTCCTCTTGATGGGGGAACCATTCAGTGAAGTGGACTTCCTTCTCTGTCTCCTTCTTAGACTCAAGAACTAGTTCTCTCCAGGAACACTATACATTAACCGAAATCCAAGAAGCTCTTGAAGGTGATTTCCCCCCATAGTTTATTTGAAGGGAAAAACTTGTCCTGGATCAATAGGAACTATTAATAAGCTTCATATTTATCTCTCAAATGGTGAATATTTATGTATCTCTGGAACAATAATCGTGTATCTGATGGGTTGCTTCCTTACTTACAAACCCACTACTTCTCAAAAAAATTCTGAAAAAAAATTGAATTCCAGTTATATCTCACTTAGATTGGGAATATGCTTCCTCAAACTTGTTAATTCACATGAATAAAAACTCCTTAAGAAGTCAGGGAGATGGCTCAGGAGCTAAAGCTTTTGCCACACAGGCTTGAGGACCACACTTCAGATCCCCAGAACCCATATAAAATTAGGCAGGAGTGATGACTTTCTTTCACCTCAGCACTGGAATGGCAGAGACAGGGTATCCCAGGGCAAGATAGTTGGGTGGCCTGGCTGGAATCATCGAATTGTGGGTTCAGAGAGAGAGGCCGCCTCCATGAAGTAGAGTGCAGCCAAGGAAGAACCTCATGTTAACTTTGGGAATATACATGCATATCTACACACGTATACATGCACAAGTAAAACACATACACATATATATGCACACTATGTACACACATGTAAAAATAATAAAAATTTTAAACCCTCCTCATAAGTGGTGGCTTGGGGGCGCAAGATCAACTCTTTCAGTTATATTCAAGGTAGGCAGTAGCTTTGACTATCTTCAGGGTAATGAACTCTGAAAAAGGAAAAAGGGAAGGCTTTTGCATATGATTTGATTCTTAATTCGCAAACAGAAAATAATGCCATCTAGTTGTGGTTTTTAACACATGACTAGTAAAAGTGAGTTTAACATAAATTTGTTCTTTTAAAATTGTTGTTATTCTTTTTTGCAGCCCCCAAGCCAAACTCTGAGTGATGATTAAGATAAGATTTATGTAAACACCACAGAGATAAAAAGAATTGGCCAGTTGGGGTCGGTTGGATGGGGTTTGAGCTGGACTTGGGTAATTATTCTGGGCTGATAAGGAACAGATTTATTTGGACTGGATTTATAAGTTCCTTTCCTATGAAGTGGTCAAGTTGAAGGAAAAAAGAAGTTGATTACTTTGATTTTGCCTATTTGGAGTTTGGAAATTGTATATGCCTGAAAACAATGAGGTTTATTTTCAGTTAGATGAAGGTTTGTTATGAAAACAGCAACAACGAAGGAAAACCACACATATACGCATTTATGTGAATGGGGAGTTTAATTGTTTTAATTATTTTTAAAATTTAGCATATCAAGTAATGGATGTCATTTTCATACAACTTTCGTTCTTACTCATCGTGCATCATTACCCTTCTCAGTCCCCTGTGCCCTCCTTTCTCTCCCACCGTATCCTCCATCTGCCTTCATGTTCAAATGTTCCATTGTCTTCTTCACTTCAGGCCTCCTTAAGATCTTCCCCTTGAAAGGTCTCCTTTCTAGTTTCATGATCCAAGCACAACCAACCTGTCCCCATCATGAAAAGAATACCATTTTTAAAAGCAGAAACATAAATGGCCAAGAAATATTTCAAAAGTGTCTAATAGGTTTAACTGTCAGGGGAATGTAATGAGACTTATTTGGGGATTCCACCTCAAAGCAATCAGAATGGCTACAAAGAAGAGAGAAAACTAAATTATTGCTGAAGATGCAGAGAAAGAAGAAAAGAGACCTTCAGCAGCCCCTGTACACTGCTTTCAGGAGTGCAGACTGGTGCAAATACTACAGAAATCAATGTGAATGTTTCCTAAAAGCTAAAAATAGAACTAACATGTGATCTAGCTGTGTCACTCCTGGTTATACACCTGAAAAGTATACACCAGAGAGATGTTCCCTTGCTCATCTCTGTTGTTGCACTGTAGATAACATCTGAATGGGTGATTGTAGGGAGACACCCTAGCCCTGCCCAATAGTCCCGGGACAGGTGCCAGGTGGACCCGGGACTCGCCCATAAGGGCGTGGTGAAGGAAAGCCAGGGTGACGTAAGGGAAGGTTCTTAAGGGCTGCACGTGGAGACCCTAGCCCTTTCTCTCTGGCCGAACTAGCTGGGTTCCTGTGACCTCACTCTGGCCTGCGTTTTGCCCTGGTGCTTTCTTGAATAAAGAAATCTTACCATCATGGACTATAGTTCATCTCTGGGCGCACTCGGTAATCTTAAGAGGTGATTTTGCTGTATTGAGTTCAATACATTTTTAATTGTGGCTTACTGCTTGTTTGGATTATTGGAAGATGACCACTGGTCACTGTGGTTAACAAATTCCTTAGAATCTTAACAGGAAATGGGAAATTTCAGCTATAGACAAAAGCCACTGGATTTGGGATCTCTTGAGGGAAGGGTTACAGCAAGGATGCACCATAATTAATACACTGGATTGTTTTTCATGTGACATGTTAAAATTGAAGTGATCTTACAAGCAACACAGATTTCTTTTGGTATACCTCAATGTCCCCAGGAAAAAATGGATTTGTTATTAATTCTGAATTCCTCCAATCTACTTGAAATGAATATAGAAAACTTATTTTTTAGGAGTCATGGAAGAAAACAACTTTGCCATTCAGTAAATATCCCATTACTGTAAAGTTTCCTACAACCACATTAGTCTCTAGGTTTTCGAACTTTGCAGTTTCTGATTTTATCATTTTTAGAGACTGTAGAACACCTTCCTTGTAGGACAGTGTTCAGTGTATCTTGTCAAATGCTTTGATTTGTAGGACCTTTTGAGAACTTTTCCAAGTCCTTCTAGGTAGGAATTGAGATACTGATAGACACATTGTGCTGAAGAAGGAACTGTAGTTCCATAAAACTGAGATCTAGGGCTTAAATTCGGTTGTCCTATTTCTAAGTCACATGATCTCTGCACTTCTCCATTATTTATTTCAAGGTGGGTATTCATTGTATGTAGTAATTGTACTTCATAAAGATATTGCTGTTCTAGTCTATCTGTGTACTTGTGATCTCCCATTTTATTTTTCAATTCTTTTGGGTGTCAAACATTGAATTACAAGTGAGCTGAGTGTTCTAATTCAAGTCGACTGGATGCTGACTTTGCTTACTGTTTTATTCATACAAAATGTAGCAGGTTGGAGACCCACCCTGTCTTGTGTCTATTTTTTTTTAAAGACAAGGTGATTACCTGAAAAACCATGAGTTTTTCAACTTTAGTTGAATCTGTATTATTTTTCATATAAAGGATTTTTATATTTATCCTGACATTGACTTTTAATTCATTTAATTATATATGTATATTTAAATGTATGTAATAACCAAGTTTGAATATATGTAATATTCCAATTTTACTTAACTATTATGAAATTTTATAAATTAATGTATTTGTATACATTTAAAAATGAATTTTAAATGTGCAGTTATCCCTCAGTATCCATAGGGATTCATCTAGAACCTTTTTCCATTTGTCTAGATACCAAAATTTTCAGATTTTCTAGTCTTTAATGTATAATGGGTAGTATTTTTATATAACTGATGCATAATTTTCCCAAATACTTTAAATATTCTCTAGATAATTCATAAACCTCACACTTTATAAACACTATATATAACAGTATAGTATGATATATGTATATTATAGTATGATATGTAGATATATGATATATATATTATACATGTCATACATATAGTATAATATATCTGGCATATATCATACTATGTTGTTTAGGGAATAATGGCTAGGAAAAAATCTTTGAGTTAATTGCCATCTGCAAAATAAGAAAAAGTTTCTGTGATAAGGTTTGTGGGATATATTAATCTATGAGTATAAAGAGAATTAATCAAGAGTTAGTTTAATACAATGTCTTATGAGCACAGTAATAGTAGTAGGCTCTCCACAGGGGCCTATCAGCTGTCTAGGTGCAGGTTCTTGGCCCCTATAGCTAAATACAGATTCCATACTCATGGAGCAGGCCTTTAATCCTTTCAGAAGATGGTTGGGTACTCCCATGGCATTTGTGGCACTATTTTACCTGTGGGTGTGTATTTCAAACTATAAAATATCCACTTTACATATATTATTGAAGTACTGGGAAACAAATAAATAAAACTTTGAAAAATTTGTGTGTAGAAGTCACCGTTATATACAAGATAGTGCTATTTTTATCTCCCCACTACCTAAAAATTATTCTTTGAAGACAATGGAATTTTTTTTTAGTGTGTAAGTTTCCCAATTCATGTGACATGATCAAAAATTTAGTGACCGTATATAAAAGATGACTGAAGGAAAAATGGAATCCTATTTCATATGACTAGAACTATTGATAAATGCTATAATATATGCTTTGAATAATCTCAGTTTTGACACTCCAGAGTTTATACAAAGAAGCAAAGAAAAAGAATTAAACTGAAGAAGAAGAAACAAAGAGAAAGAGCACGAGCTTTGAGGGAAATTCTCAGTGGAAATGTTTTTGGCTGAGCTGTATAGCTCACGGGTTTGCAGCATTTCTACCCACTTTGAATAAACATCTAAGTTGAAACAGAGATAGATAGGGGTCGGTATTGACCCTTCACGGAATTTGCTCTGTTTCTTCTTTCATTCTGCAGGTGTCCTATGTTGTCCTCACAGGACTTTATGTCATCGGAGACAGCTTTCTTCCTCTTCATGCTTTTTTCTCCTGTGTTTAGGAAAGCAAATGGCACTTTGTTATCTGAAGAGTACTGAGGACTAAAGGCCAATGGACATGCCAGAGCGGGGAAGGAATGCCACTGACAGAACACCTCACTCTACTTATCTCCACGACAATATGTGTATGTGTGTCTGTGTATGTGTATGTCTCAATCTGCATGTTTGTACACATAATTTTGTCCCTTGACTCCATATAAGACTATTTCAGAAAACACAACAAACTCCAATCACATTTAATACAATTAATTACAATTAATAGAACGTTAGCTCAGAAGTGAGACTTTTGGGGAAAGTAGAAAGATTGGAAACTTTTTTCAATTAATTTGGTAAAGATTACTAAGAAGTCAGTCTATTTCGGCAGAACCTGCATGATTCCATCTCTCTTCAAACCCTGTCTTACAAAGAAATGCATTTGGACATGTATTTGAAGGCAAAATATAGAAGAGCACGCTTTTGCAACCTGCCCAGGGCTGAGATCAGGTCAATGTTCCATTCTGTTCTCTGTAATTCCTTGCCTACAAACCTTAACCTTGAGGAGAGATCTTTTCCAGGCGACTGTTCCTCCTGAGCAGGTATAGCTATGGTGGGTGTAGGAATCATAATGAATCAGTGGCGCTTTTTGTGGTTATTATTACTGCATAATTCCTTCCAGTTCCTTTGTTCCTATATGTTCCTTCTAGTTCCTGTTCATTAACATTTTATCATAACCTGAGACTAGTTAAGTCCAAGAGACACTTTTGTTTATAAACCCACACCTCTTCTCTTCTGTGTCTCCATCTACACCAACTAACAGCTCCTGGTGAGTCACTTGCAGAACTACAAGTGATAAAGACTGTAAGGACAGCTGGCTTTATTTTCACTGGAATAAGGACTAAACTATGATCACCAAAACCCATAAAAAATAAAGAAAAGAGCAAAATTCCATCAGTTTCTCCCTCTCTTTGTTTTTCTTCCTTCCTTCCTTTCTCTCTCTCTCTCTCTCTCTCTCTCTCTCTCTCTCTCTCTCTCTCTCTCTCTCTCTCTCTCTCTCTCTCTCTCTCAGCTTGTTCACTGAAGAAATGGAAACAAAATCATATGGAAATTAACTTACTGTCCTTTTATTTTGAATCAGAAGAAAGTGCAAGAGTATACTGGCTAGTTTTGTGTGTCAACTTGACATAAGCTAGAGTCATCAGAGAGTAAAGAGCCTCTCTATGACATCCAGGTGTAAAGCATTTTCTCAATCAGTGACCGAATGTGGGAGCACCCAGCCCATGGTGGGTGGTGCCATCCTTTGGCTAGTGGTCCTGGATTTTATAAGAAGGTAGGCTAAGCAAGCCAGGGGAAGGAACCCAGTAAGCAGTACCCCTGCATGTCCTCTGCATCAGCTCCTGCCTCAGGATCCTACCCTGTTTGAATTCCTGACCTGTTTGTGTTCCTGTCCTGACTTCCTTTAGTGATGAACAGTGATGGTAAAGTGTAACTGAATAAACCCTTTCCCCTCCAACTTGCTTTTTGGTCATGGTGTTTCATCACAGCAATAGAAACCATAACTTAAATAGAAATTGGCACGAGCATAGTGGGGTATTACTTTTTGACAGACCTGACCATGTTTTGTGGGTTGTTCTGTGGGAGCTTGGAAGATAAGAATGTTGAGAGCAGGATATTCAATAGGTAGGGTTTTAGTTGGGGGGGTGGCAGGGGAGGAGGGGAGGGAGAAGGGAACTGGGATTATCATGTAATTCAATCGTGTTTGTAACTCAAATAAAAAAAAAAGAATGTTGAGAGCAGTGCAGAGGATGGAGGCCTGGCTTATGAAGTTTCAGAGGACATATTAAAGATTCTTATCAGGGCTGTTTGCTAGTTTGATTTAAGATTCTGTGGTTCTGGTTAGCTGGGATTGAAGAATCAGCTGTGACTAACAAGATAGCAGAACTACTAAAGTGAAACCTTTACATTACTGAGACAATTGATGCTAGTCAAGTGGAGCTAAGAAATGAGAGGTGATTAAAAAGAGACCAGCATCATCGTTGAGGTAAAATCTGGGAAGTTTTTGCTGAAAGCACAGGGAAACTGTGTTCCAGAGGCAGCCATGTTTGTACCTCATGCTGGCAGCAGGACTTGGTAATGTATAAGTGTCACCAGGTGCTGCTGGTTTTGAAGGCATGAAGGGGTCATGGAGAGCAGCTGAGGCTTGCACTGTGAGAAGTCAGGAGAGGCCATTGGTGAAGATGCAGCCTCAGTGGCAGTTGAAGGCCCAGGACTTAAGGGATCATGCTAAGAAATTGAGGCTTGGCACCCAGAAGAGAGCCTATGAGGCATTGGTGAAAGTGTAGCCCGGTTGCAGCAGAAGGCCTCAGCATTTTGGAGATGCCAGTACCATGAGAAGACCACCAAGAGCAGCAGCAGCCATAGAGTGGAGCCAGTTGGAGCCTAAAGACAAGCTGTGTGTGGTACAGAGGGCAGAGAAGGAGAAGTAACACAAGTCCTTTGGAGAAGTTCAGAAGATCGTGAGTTAATCCCAGATAATTGAGTATTAAGTTACATGTGCTGTTGGAGTTTGGTTTGTTGGGTCAGATTATGATGGTGTCCTGGTTCTTCCCTCTTGAAAAAGGTATTCAATTTTGATTTTTAAAGGAGCCCAGAGTTCAAAGACTTGAACTTTTAAACGAGATTGAATATTTAAAGAGATGGAAATGTTAATGTGTTTGAATTTTTAGAGACCGTGGGACTTTAGAATTAAAATTATAACTTTAATGTGAGACCGTGGGGATGAATAAGAAAGGAAGGGTTATGGCTTAGTAGTGACAGATTTGTGTGTCAGGTTGACAAGGATCAGTTGTACTGACTGGTTTTGTGTGCCAACTTGTCACAAACTAGAAAGGAAGGAGCCTCAGTTGAGGAAATGCCTCTATGAGATCTAGCTGTAAGGCATTTTCTCAATTAGTTATCAGTGGGGGGGTGCACAGCCTATAGTGGGTGGGGCCATCTCTGGGCTGGTGGTCTTATGTTCTATAAGAAAGCAGGCTGAGCAAGCCAAGAGAATCAAGCCAGTGAGCAGCACCCTCCATGGCCTCTGTATCAGCTCCTGCCTCTAGGATCCTGCCCTGTTTGGGTTCCTTTCTTGACTTCTTTCAAAAAAAATGAACAGTAATATAGAAGTATAATCCAAATAAACCCTTTCCCCTCCAAGGTGCTTTGGTCATGGTGTTTCATCAATAGAAACCCTACCTGTGACAAAGGGATATTTTCTTAATCCATGATCACTAGAAATCCTTTCCTCCCAAGACTGATAGCTGGGAAATCAGCATAGGACTGTTCTAGAATCCCTAAACGTGGATGTCAGTTAGGAAGTCTGGTTAATCTATAGGGCCTCTAGTAGTGGATCTGTATTTATCCCTAGCACACGAATGGACTTTGGGAGCCCCCTCCACATAGAGGGATACTCTCTCAGCCTAGACACATGGAGGAGAGTCTAGGCCCTGCTCCAAATGATATGACAGACTTTGAAGATTCCTCCCATGGAAGGCCTCACCCTCCCTGTAGAGCAGAAAGGGTATGGGTTGGGGGTTGTTGGGGGGGCAGGGGAGTAGAGGAGGGAGAGGGAACTGGGAATGACATGTACAACAAGCTTGTTTCTAATTTAAATAAAAAAAGGGAAACAAAGAAATCCTTCCCTCTTGTTATTCTTGAGACCCTGCGGTGGCTGAGTTTATACATGTGTATTGGCAACTGTTGAAAGAAACACAACAGGTGCCTTTGTGTCAGATAAACAAATGAACTGGCAGATCTACATAGTTAGGGACAAAGGACTGCTCTGTTGGTGTGGTCTCATGCTCTACCTGTTCCATACTCCTCACTCCATCTTTATCTTCCCTGTCCATCAGAGTTTTAGCTGCTGTGACAAATATGGAAGAAAATGGGTAAAAAAGAGGGGGATATATTTGACTCATTTGGAGTCATTCAGTGCTTGGCTGACTCTTTTGCTGCAGGCCCATGCTCAAGTGGAGCACCCTGGTAGAGAGTGAAGAATGGAGCAGAAATGCTTGCCTCACCCGTGTCAGGAGCAGAGCAATAGGAAGGCACCAGAGATGGGATACACCCTTCAAGGCATGCCTCCAGGTGTAACAGGATCCATAAAAGACCCAGCGATTGACATTGGGGTTCAAGCCTCAAGCTGAAGATCAGAGAAGCAAAGCAGCTGGCCACTAGTTCTTAACTCTACCTCACGCTGAAAGGGCTGCCCTGCCCTCAGCGTGGCTGGAGAATAAACCTTTAAGGCTGACTTTGCTTCTTCTTTTATACCTCTCAAATCCTGGGATTAAAGGCATGTGATCCCAAGTGCTGAGATCACCCTTGTGTGAGCTGTTTCTCTTTAGGACTGGATCAATTTTGTGTAGCTCACCCTGGCCTTGAATTAACTGAGGTCCTTCTGTCTATCTCCTGAGTCCTGGGGTTAAAGGCGTGCACCACCACTGCCTGGCTCTGTGGCTTGTGGCTAGATTTGCTTTCTGTACCCTCAGACAAAGTTTAATAAATCATA
This sequence comes from Cricetulus griseus, assembly GCF_003668045.3. Lineage (NCBI taxonomy): Eukaryota > Metazoa > Chordata > Mammalia > Rodentia > Cricetidae > Cricetulus > Cricetulus griseus. The sequence goes on along the minus strand of NW_023276806.1, from coordinate 140,305,008 downwards.
AATAATGTATCACCACATCCAGGGACTTCCCTCCTCCAATAAAGCCCTGCCTTGTAATAGCCCATTCAGCATAATGCTCATTAATGAAGTGGCAGCCTCATGAGTCAACCACTAATCCTTCACCACATGAGCACTTTAAAACCAGAGAACAGTTTCCTGCTCTATGCCCACTGCTCCTTGGTGGTTTTCAGCCCTGGGAAATAAAACACTGCTTCCTTGGTGTATATAGTTTTTCAGGCAGGTGAACACCTGATGGTCAAGTATTTTCTGAAGCTCCTCTCTTGGATTTCCTATGTTGAAGGACCTCTGCCCTGTGCCTCTAACTTGGTCTTTTCCTTCCACTCCCCCTAAACATAATGTCCACAGTTTGCAAATGGAATGCATGTTTTACATGATGCTTTAGCTTTGATTTCCATGGCTGTGTCTCAGTGATGAATCTGGATAGACTGCCTAGGAAAGAAGAGCCCTGATACATTTACCATGGCTTTGAAGTCACCTTCTTACCTCTGCCACTTGCAGACTGCATAGTGGGGCTTATGTTCTTGTATCTCACACACTTCCAGAATCTCTTAAGTTCTTCTCACAATATATGACCCGTTTTGTCCATGGGAGGAACTGGATTCTCAAAATTAATTAAAATGGATAAACTCTATTTTTGATCCTCTTATATTTAAAGACTGTTTTAGAGGTGGTGGGAGCTGGTCCTGATGACCTAGTTACATCTTTCTCTTACAATTGTGGTTAGCGCTGTCTGTCCTTAAGTGTCCAGCACTCACACAGACCCATGCTGTGATTCACCAGTGAACTCAATGTTTACTGACAACCAGCAAATATTTTATTTGCAAGACAAACAAAACACATGGGGGAAAGCAACAGGACAGATACTTGGAAATGTGCTTTTTGCTCTTTCTGTGTTTGGAAAGCTTGGGGCCTAATTGGGAAGATGGCCTAGGTAGAATATGTTAAGAACTGAACACATTGTGCTGATTAAAAGTGACACCAAGATCTGGGGAAAGGAGGACAGCTCATTTGGCTGCCATGGTCTAGAAGTCTATAAAGAAAGTTGGAACTAAAAGTAGATGAAAAATGAGGAGTGCTTCAAGGAGAAGAAAGACATTTGCAAGTGTGTTAGAAGTGTTTAGTTACAGTGTCCATTTTTCTGTTTCCACTTTGTATCCTGTAGGTAGACTTTTAAGTAAACTGTTATAGACTTTTCCTACAGGTTGATCAGAGGCTGAAGGAAGTTAATAATCAACTTTCTTTACTGCTTTTTGGCAAACATCAAGTTCACCTTAATGAGTAAGTTGTTGAGGATGAAGACATAGTTTATAGTTTTTTTTATATAACAACTGAGGTACGCATCCTCACATTTTAAAAGCAATGGTGTTTTCACTACAAAACTTTTGAAAAGGTAAGAAAAATTTTTAAAGAAGAAAATAATTATCATTTTAATCCCACCACTGGAAATAAAGATTATTCAATTCCAGAAAGGACATTTGAGAATAATTAGACAGGTTCCATATTTCATAGTTCTGTAGTGTTTTATACAGAATAAAAATGGGAGAAATCCCAAAATATCAAGGCAGTAGCCTGAAATTCATAATTGAGATATGTCAAATGCATTTTATAATCTTTTTTCATTTATTAACATAAATAGATATGCATTACATGAAACAAACATACTTAAATATTTAAATGAATATTTAAATATTTAAAATTTTAAAATATTTAAATATTTAAAAATAACTAAACATCATTTCATCTTTGAATATATTAAAATTTTGAGTTCTTACTTTCTTTTCCTATTTTTAAAAATTAATGTCATGATGCACATCTTTATAGGTATATATTTGAATTTTATTGTAAACTCCTACACAAGACTTGGCAAAAGTATTCTGAGAACTCAATATTTATAACACTGCTATAAAGTTACATTCCTACATGAGGAATAGTTCCTCATGTAGCATATAGGAACTGTACAGCTGTAAGAATGTGGGTGATGAACACCGCACCTGGAAGAAGACACAGCACATTGCTGGAAGCCTGCATTCTTTGTTAGCTGTGACTCCCCCCAAATAGCCAGCTGTGACTCCCCCCAAATAGCCACCATATTGACTTATTATATAAAGAAGCATCTTGTAATTTCTGTGCTTTAATAAAATGGCATCAAATAGGCTTGCTTGCTAGGTTCATAATAATTTCATGGCATGCAGTTGAAAATTGTCTATTCCATTTCTGATAGAATCCCAATGGAGAACTAGGGTACAGCTTGCGAAGTTTACTCTGGGAGAGTGTTAGAGTAGTTTCTGGGTTTGGGTTGTTACAATGAGTGCATTTAAGAAGCGTTTTAGTACCTGTCCTTTGGAGAACATAGGTGACATTTTTGTTAAGCATGTGTCTAGGTATGATGTCGCTAGGTTGTAAACAATGCACAGGCTGGCTTTAGAGAACTGCCAGACTGCTTTGTGAGGTGACATTGATATTTTCTGCCCAACCACAATATGCAAATCTTGTCTTCTCAGTGTCACAGTAGTGATGACGTGTGCAGAGCTACACAGAAGATGTTTTACCCTCTCTCCATTCCTGCCTGGGGGCTTTGAATTAGGGAAAGGCTTATATTATGTGCAAAATAAACTTCTGTTCTGGGTTTGTCAGCGAACCAAAAATATCAACTTCATAATCTTTCTAGGACTATTAGAAAAGCATTCCCAGGCAGATGTATCCACAAGTTGAAATTATTATTATTAATTTATCTTTATTATTATGTCACCAAAAAAGCAGCTCTTTCATTTAAAATATTTTCTTGGACACTAGTTTAAATTATTTTTTTAGGGAAATAATGAGACGAAAACAACACACCGTCCATTTCTTAACTCTTCTAGATACTGTGTATTGACAAACTTGGTATTCTAAAATTAGGTGGGCTTAAAGGTCATAACACTTCTCAAAGAAAATAAAGAACACTTTCTGGTTTTGAATTTTCTTTTCTGGCATTGCTTATGAGGACAAGGTCCTCAGTGGGATGAACAATTCAGGTGGGCATTCTTCTCAAGTATCTTTAAACTATAAACTACAAAGTTCCCATCTGTTGAGGATTGGACAAAATACAGTTGAAGGTTCTGTCAACTTCTAAACAATGTCAAAAAAGCATGTTATATATTGAGGACAATGTCCTCATGTGGCAGCATCATGTAACTTTGAGACATTTAAAAGACTCTCTTCTGCATAGGTTAGAACACTTTTGGCACACACACTCTTGTGTATCTGACTTTGCCCTAGGTCTCTTTTTCTTTCTTGTGTAGCAAAGCAATTTTTACTGGTTTGTGGGACATCAAAAAAGTAGGGGTCGGGGGAAAGAAATGTATTTTAAGTTGATAATAAAAGGCAAATAAGAGGAAATAAATACAAGCAATTAAGGAACAAACGTTTCCTTTCTAGTCAAGAATTTCCTTACAAAACATTTAGATTTTCTTTCCCCACACAATCAATACCTTATTATATTTGGTTTCCAAAGATCTTAGTTTTTGTAAGAAATTTTATAAATGGATACTAAAGCACAAGACTCAAACCATCATCAACAACACCATGGGGTAAACACAGGGGTCACTTGGAAGGAGATTTGGGGTGACTTGATCCAAACAGCTGTTCTTTATGGATTTCATCAAATCAAGTGACTTCATCAGCAAACTCGGTGTTTCTTTCTTTTTGTGGACTCTTGACCTTTGCTGATCATCAATTTAAGATCAAGGAACATGACCCATCATCATTGATCTGGGATTTATTAGAGAAAGAAAATAAATCAGGAAATGAAAAGCAAGGTCCACATGAACAAAAGCTTTGCACAGAGAAGGGCTGGATAGGTGCTTCGTGTGATTTAACTAGCAGTAAAATGACTAAGGAAGAGGCAAACAACTCAACCACTAGGTAGATCTGAAACAACACTGCTATAAAGTTACATTAATAAAGAGGGGACATGTAGAAGTATAAGATTTTTTTCCCTGTAGATGCTCAAAACTAAATATTTTTCTTGATTGAATTTTCTAGACACTCTATAGGGTGGTTCCCTAAGGCAGTACACTGATACACTTAAGCAGCTTTCATGATTACTGCTAATAGAGCCTCAGGCTTATCTTAAGTATCAATTCTAATAAGAACCCGCTCATCTATCTACAAGACCAGACCCACAGACACACACATAAGCACTCTCTCTTCACACAGAATAAAAATGAATGTAGCACATGTAAACTTATGAGTGGATAGCTTACCTAAAATTTGTCTTTGGAATTATGCCTCCTTATGAACACATGAACACTGCATGAAATTTAGGGCACTACATAGACAAAACTTTAAAGTTGCTCACATCTGTTGAAGCTACATTTGATTATAGTTCTGTGAAAATGTCAGATCTTTTAGCCAATATTTAGATGATATTATCTCCTGAAACATAAAAGTAAAGTCTAAGAGCCTACATTTAAAATGGAACAACTGACTCCTTTCACTGTGTACTCCAAGATATTCAGCTGGTTTTATTTCACATTTGAGGCCAGTTTGGCATGCCTTAGTCTGTTATTCAAGAGCTTCTGTAAACTAGCCAGGTGGTGGTGGAGTACACCTGTAAACCCTACACTTGGGAAACAGGCAGGTGGATCTCAGTGAGTTTGAAGCCAGCCTGGTCTACAGAGCTAGTTCCAAGACAGCTAGGACTGTTACACAGAGAAATCCTGTCTCAAAATACAAACAAGCAAACAAAAAAGGAAACTCTATAATCTACATTTGCATCCTAGTTTCTTTCCTTCCTTCCTTCCTACCTTCCTTCCTTTCTTCCTTCCTTCCTTCCTTCCTTCCTTCCTTCCTTCCTTTTTTTGGTTTTTCAAGACAGGGTTCCTTTGTGTAGCTTTGGATCCTGCCCTGGCAATCACCCTGTAGAGATCTGCCTGCCTCTGCCTCCCAAGTGCTGAGATCAAATGAGTGCACCACCACACCCCGGCTTCAAGTTTCTTTTTATTATTAATTACTCTTCTTGAAGCAAGGCTTTTAAATTATTTTGTATCAGATTGAAACTGTATACTCTATCAAAAATAAAACTCAGATCTCCAAATAGAGGCAGTGATTCTCTCTGAAAGGTTAACTTTCTGAGCCAGGATGAGTACTCTATTGTGTCCAACACTCTTTCTTTAATGTGCTTTAGTCTTTTGATTCTGAATGGAGCATGAGAATATTCTTCAAGTGATGTCTAGTTTCTCTTCCATTCATTGGTCAAGACTAAACTCAATCCTATCCTCTCCTTTGAAACATCTTAGAGGTGGATGCTACTGAATAAAATGTAAAGGCAGCTGAGAAATAGTGTTTTCACTATACAGTAAAAACTTGAGCCCCAAAGCACAGAAATGGTGGTTATGAGTACAGTATGGGACTGCTTTCCCTTTCTGTGCAATTTCAGGTAAATCCATGTTCTTTCCTCTGCCCACTTTTAAGGCCTTTGTGGAGGAGATGGGCTGGTGAATGGTACCCTTCCTGGCCATTGTACTCTGGTGGAAGAACTTCAGACTCCTGGACTTCATGACAGTGATATATATGCTCATTTTTATAAGAAAGAACTCAAATAAGAATTTATAAATTAAATTTTCTGGGAGCTAATAATGTACTGAAATATTACAAAAACTGTCTCTAAAAATTTTGATAGTATGGCCCCCAACTCCATCTTGAGCTCTATGTTAACTCAGAATTCCTGGTGCTAAGGTTTTCATGAGTGTATAAGGATCCTGGGTTTATATAGACCTGGTCTAACATCTGGTCCAGGAGACAAGAGACAGGCTGCATTCATACTCTAGTCAGATGTTTTTGGGTCTGTCTAGATGTATTAAAGTAGAAGGAAGGAAAAAGGAAGGTTTGATATAAAACAGGGTCTAAAGGGGAGGGTCCTCTAAGAACCAGGGATCTTTACCAGACTGAAATTAGCAGTAATTGCCAAGTCCATGAACACCTGCTCAGGAGAGGTTGTGGGTACTTGAACCAAGTTGACAATGGCCTTTTACAGCCCTTGGAAGCTCTCTCATTCCAAGTTTCTGAAAAAAAAATTATTTGCTCCCACAACGACAGTTTTTGCTAATGAGTGTTTGGTCTGTTCTGCTATCTCTGCATCAATCCTTGGCGCACTTTCTTCCCACAAAAAATAAAGATAAATGTCATTTATGAAGATATTTCAAATTTATTTTCACTAGTTTTCCAGTATTCCTTTATGGCCTTTCTTTTATGACTTAATTTTAAATGAAAATAAAAATAAATATCCATTGGATGGGAGAATATACAAGTAAATTCCTTGGAGTAAAAATTCACAGAGGATAGAGAAAGGAGAGACCAAATGTTTACTTCTTAACAAATTCAGTTTTGAAATATGAGGAAAGGTGGTTTCAAGTATTTACACACAAAAAGAACCTGTACTTAAGCTCTGTGTTCTGAAAATCATCTACATCAGAGCTTCTCAACCTTCCCAATGTTGCAACCTTATGCTGTAGTGACCCCCAACCATACATTTATTTTCATTGTACTTCGTAACTGTAATTTTGATACTGTTATAAACAGTAGTCTAAATATCAGATATGCAGGATAGCTGATATGTGACCCACCTCCTAAAAGGTCATTCATTCCCCTCCCAGGGGTTGCAACAAAACAGGTTGAGAAGTGCTAATCTTACCATCACTAGATGTAGAAAATATTCTTTCCAAGGGTAACTTTCTAATCACCTGACATAAGGCAGCTAAAACTTTCTGACAACTGGGTAAAGGATCCCAAAGCTAGTGCATACACACAGGCATTATCAGTTTTCAAAGGTTAATGTGAGGAAAGAAGGGGTATAGTGAAGAAATGAGCAAAGAGGTAAGTATGGATGATGGATGCCAGCCATGTCAACTGATGAATGTGTTGTGCATAGTTATTCCTTCAAAGCAGCTATCTTTTAGGACTTATTCGAGAGACACTGTTCCTGCTATCTAAAAAAGGAGCAGAAATACACACACACACACACACACACACACACACACACACACTACCACCACCACCACCACCATCAACAACAACAACAACAACAACAACAACAACAACTACAACCCAAGGTGGTGACTACCAAGGGACATCTGAAGTTAACTTACCTTAGCTTAGCTCATGTATACATGTGTACCTGCACAATACAAACATGTGTACCCCTCTCCCAACACACACACACACACACACACACACACACACACACACACACACAGAGAGAGAGAGAGAGAGAGAGAGAGAGAGAGAGAGACAGACAGACAGACAGACAGACAGACAGACACAGAGAGAAACAGAGAGTCAGAGAGAGAGAAATACATATATATATATATATATATATATGTAGAGAGAGAGAGAGAGAGAGAGAGAGAGCCAATCTCTAGGGTTTTGTGATGGTTAGATAGTTCACCTAGGTTTCACCAATAGCGCCTGGAAGGTGATGATTACACAGTCATAAGCAAGCTACTTGCCGCTACAGCTCTTATAGTATTTGAGTCTCATCCAACCCCATAAATTGGAAGAACAGGTTATTCTCATTTTGTACTAAAGAAACAGATCTTAAAAATGCAAGGTCACCCTCCAAGTTCATGGGCCCTGCCTGCTTGATGTCAGAACCCACATCTTTTGGAAGATCATTTGGTGCTCAAGTGTGGGATAACAAAGTCTTACTGGATCTCACCAGGGAAATTTCTAAGGTCCCTTGAAACATTTTCTGTTACAGTGCTTACCCTGTAGTTTCAAGTATAATGAGGGCTTTAATGCTAGTTCTCACGACTGGGAGACCACTGATGTAGAGCATGTGAGATGCCTTCAGAAGGAACTCCGTGGTGGCCAGACAACTAACAGTCATCCATTGTTTTGGGAAGTATTTCTGGAGTATATATTCACAGTGTTGTCATCATCAAAATTTATTATTTATTGAGTGCCATCTCTTTGGGTGGGGCTGTGCAGAACACACAGCAGACCCGGTCTCCCTCCAAGGAAATGGAAATGGAAATGGAATTCAGATGGCCGTGATTCGTGAGATAATGATAAAGTTCCTCGGGTTGTGCAAGCATGCTCTGTAATGAGATCAGCCTTGGATCTTCAGAGAGGAAGGGAACCCTGACAGTAGGCACCAAAGCACCAAGGATACTTCCAGGTGTAAGATGCATCACGAAGCACAACAAGAAAGAATGGCAAGGTGGAAAGTGGAGGAATCAGTCAGAAGTGGAGAATCAATCCCATCAGTCTTCAGAAAAGAGGAGAGTGGAGACAGCTGAATGAGAGCCAGAGCCCAGACTTGGTGTCAGTGCCATGTGCTGTTTGTCCTGGGACGGACTGAAAGAACATGCCCTCCCTTGTTAAGGGAAGAGGCTCAACACTGCTGCTGAGTCTAGGAGTGGAAAATTATATCACATCTGTACTAGTTTTTAATCTCTGTTTGGTTTTGTTTGTTCAAGTGAATGAGAATGATGTGCTATTGTTATGTGATGCCAGAAAAAAGAATTCATCGGAGACTTCAAAAATGTTTTTGGGATTGTGCCTATTTCATGTGGTTTCACTTTCCTCCATTTTCTTTCCCCCTGCCTTCTTGCTCTCCCCTGCCCCCCAAGCGCAGCTCTATGCTGATGGATTAATATCATGCAATGGAAGGCTATTTGGAGACAATTCAGCCAAGGAGGCAGGCCAGCCTCCAAAGATAAAGTGATGGGGGAGGGGGTCTAAGAGTGGATGGAGCAATCTGCAGAACCCTCTAATAGAAGCACATAATTAATGAGTCTTCAGATTCATAGCTGGAGCTGACGAATGAGGATGGATACACCCCCATCTGGGAATAATTAAGAATAATTTATAAACTCCTCATGGGAAAGAACGATGTCTTCACCTTTCTTAGCCAATCCCCTGAGCACCATGGAATATGCTTCATCCATCGAGGCTGTCAGTGTTTATTAAGTACTAGACACTCTGCTAAGGTACCCGAAAACACACACACACACACACACACACACACACACACACACACACACACACACACACACACACACAGAGCATGGATCTTAAACTTTGGGGAGAAGGGCAAAACAAGGTAAAATGTGATATCTGTACCAATCAGATAAACCCAGAGGTAGGGGGCTATGTTAGTAGAAGGCAGAGGCCATTGGGCACTCCCAAGGACTTTGTTCAAATGAAATTAAATACAAATGGGAGTTTATTGTCTCTCTTGGCTGCAAAGGAAATGGTATTACTAGGTGCAGATTGAATAGTCTACCAGGACTTGCTGTCCATAATTTTTCGTCCGTCTTCTACCTTCCTCTTCTTTGAACTATTACTTTTAAAAGTATTTTTATTAATCCTTTCTGTATTTCATATAGTGTGTCTTGATCATATAAACCACAGCTTCCCCCTTAACTCCTCTAAGATCCATCCCTACCCACATACCTGCAATCTCAACGTGCCCTATTTATTTATTTGTTTGTTTGCTTAATAACCCACCAAGTCCAATGTATTCCCAGGGTGTAGGGCCATCAACCCACCAGGAGCCACACCCTTAAAGAATCTGGCTATCTCTTTCCTCCAGAAGCCTTCGAGTATCCACAGCTGCTCAGTCAGGAATAGAGACTCAGGCTCTACCCTGTTCCCCCAGCTCCAATCTTGAATATTGATTGCGTTGATCTTGTGCAGGCTATATTCAGACAACTGCAACTTCTGTGAGTTCATGAGAGCAACAACCCTGTCATGTCTAGAAGACAACATTTCTATCTGGTCCTCCCCAAACTCTGGGCCTTACAATCTTTTAGCCCCCACTTCCACAATGTTCCATTAGTCTCCCCCCCCCTCTCTCGTGCATGTACATGTGCGTACGTGCGTGCGTGCGTGCGTGTGCGCATGTGTGTGTGTGTGTGTGTGTGTGTGTGTGTGTGTGTGTGTGTGTGTTTCTATGTTTTGGCAAAGGTAACCATCTATAGCTGCAGGTTTGTAGGAAATCATCTGAGGAACATTAGCAGTGAAATGCAGCATTTTCCAATGAAAATCAGGATTATAGGAACATGGCAGTATGGATTCTAGGCATAGAAAAGGAGCAGCCTCAAACAGTTGGTAGGAATGTGTGAAGGGACATTTGTAAACCCAGAAGGATGTTGGGTTTCAGAGATGAAAGATGAGGACTAAGGGACAAGCATCTGTACCACATAGAACCTCCTCACTTGGGCATACCTAATTGCAACAGAGTTGAGACCTCAACTATGCCACCAGCTCAGCACAGAAGAGACTGCATTTTGGTGAGTAGTTTTCAGATCTCAACACAATGAGGGATTCATTTAATATGAAAATTATTGGAATTATTCGCAAGGGAGGTGGTAGGCTGGTGATAAGGGTAGTAAGTAAGACAGAGGAGATGGGCAGTGATGTATCCCTGTGTTCACATTCGTGCTGCAAAGGCATGGTCCAAGTGAAAACATGCCTGAATACAGACGGTCTGGGAAGTTGTTCACCAATATGTTAGCACTGCCCCTTCACACTACAGGACAAGAAGAGGCTGATCACTGACATAGCAGTATCCTTTGCCCTAGCACAATATAATCATAGTATTTTGTGCTATGCTAGTTCCATAAGACACAGTGTTTAATATCATAGATATTAAAATCTTAAAGACAGTTAGCCTCATTCCTAGAAAAAGAGAGGGGGAAAAGCAGAAAAAACAAAACAAGCAAGCAAGCAAAAACATCTTCAAGAGAAAAATGTCTGGAGTAGATTTCTTTGGAAAGTGTTTTGATTATTTATTGGGAGGAAAAGGTGACTATGAAACATCACTTTAGGAGACACATATAAACATCATGATAAAATACATTTAGATTTCTTCAGAGCTTCCCTTGGAATTTCAAGGAAATAAAAGTTTTGTTCAGGTCAAAGAGCAGGTCAGTGAAGTGAGACAACAGGAGGAGTTAGTGAAACCCTTGTCATTAAAACAGGCTTATATTTGAGAAGACTATGTAAGATGAGGGGGCTGTGTGCTTTCTGATTTTATACCTAATCTGACACAGAGGGGAAAATGATTGTTAAGGAGCCATGCCAGCTTTAAAATGACTTTGTTCTATACCAATGAACAGTTCTCCCCCGCCACATAACAAAGGCAGGACCATAAATTACATGAGACTTGGCAGGTCTTTGAACTACCTAGATATATAACTCACTGAGATGAAGCCCAGAAAAACAGATCCATGCTTTGTTGGTCAGAAGACTTTTGTATGGTTATCAGTCCAATTTCACAATGTACCTCCTGGTGAAAAGACATACCATGATGATTTGTCTCTGATTATTTCTTGGCAGCAGTGGAGACTTTTGTTTTCTCAAAAACAATCCAATTGGTCACTTAAAGAAATAACTAGGTCCTAATATAATTCTGGGACTAAAAATAATTTTACACATCTGGATTCTCTTCTCCCAATAAGCTATATCTTCATAGAATTTCATAAAAGAATGAGAGTAGTCTTCAAGTATGGTTGAGTAGTAAACACACATGCCTTTATGTGTTTGAAAAACAAGAAAGGATGGAGGGACAATACAGTAGTAATGAGAAGTAGGTTTCCCTGGAAGCCATTCCTTCATTCATTCATAACCCACAAACACTTATTAAATGCATGTTACATGTAGATGCCATAGTGAGTGCCGCTAAATTTGACATCTATTAAAATGTTATTCCCACAGACAGTTATTTGTTAACTGTGTGATCCTCAATATTCTGAAAAGTTACTGAGTATTACAACATAGAACAGACAGGCCTAATCTGGTCTGGGAGATCCAGGAAGACTTCATGGGAAACAACTATTCTAACAAAAATCCTGAAAGATTAATGGAAGGACACAGGAGAAGTTCAGACAGAACTTGTACAAAGGGTCAGAGGCAGAGCTTGGGGCATGTGAGAGTTAAAGAAAGTAGAGACTAAAAGGGAGCAGACTCTTAAGACTAAAGCTCCAGGTCCCCATTCTTGTGCATCTAGATGTCAACCTAATATCTTCTCTCTGATGTCCCACTGATAGGTCTAACTCCCATGTGCAAAATAAAGCTTTGTGTTTTTTCCCCCTGAGATCTTGAGCTCCTTGTTCAACATTTGCCAGTCCGGCAGCACCATTTACTTAGTTCTCAGATTCAGGGACATTAAAAATTTGATTCCCTGCTGGGCGTTGGTAGCACACGCCTTTAATCCCAGCACTCAGGAGGCAGAGGCAGAGGCAGAGGCAGGAGGATCACTGTGAGTTCGAGGCCTGACTGGTCTACGGAGTGAGTTCCAGGACGAAACCCTGTCTTGAAAAACAAAAACAAAAACAAACAAAAGAAAAAAAAAGCAAAAAGCAAAAATTTGCTTCCCCTCTTTTTTTTTTTTTTTTTTTTTAAGTGAGGTGGGCTGGTGAGATGGTTCCTTGGGTCAAGAGCACTTGCTGCTTTTGCAGAGGACCGGCATTCCCTGCACCAATATGGTGGAACACATCTGCCTGTAAACTAGAGTTCCAAGGTGGTGGCTTGACTGTGCAGCCTTGATGGAAGAAGTATGTTGCTGGAGGCAGGATTTGAGAAGTTACGGTTCATACACACCACTTTTAGTTCCCCCTTTCTGCTTCCTGTATGTGGATGGAGATGTGATCTCTTAGCTTCCTGTGCTGGTCTTCTGCTGCAATACCTTAACTGCCAAGATGGACTCTCTCTCTGAACCATAAATCCAAGAAAGGTCTTCCTGCTGTAAGTCACCTGTGATCGTGATATTTTGTCACAGCGATAGAATGTGACAAATGAATCACCTCACCAGTACCACCTTCTTCCATCTTGTCTATTTTCCTTCATTGTTCTTAGTTCTGTTTGATATTGTATTATATATTCCATGTTCGTTGGTCTTATTGAGAACATGGTTTGTATCCTTTTTGCATATCTGTCCAATATCTGGAAAGTTTGCGAGCAATTGCAGATACTAAATAAATCCCAGTGGAATGAATAAAGAAAGCCATCATGGCAGTAAAGGAGGAGCAGTATGACTCGAGGTTGGGGGGTTAGAAGTTTTCAAATGGGCAGGGTTTTGTAGATCATCTGAAGGATTTTGGACATTGCTATGTAGTTCAAGTCCTGAAAGTTAGGGTCCCTAAAGGCTCCTATATTTGGTCACTGGTCTGTGATAGTGTGGTTTCGAGGCTGGGGCACCGTTACAAGGTGGGAACTAATATGAGGAAGTTAGGCCAAGTGGGCGGGCTCTTGATGGGGGAGACAGAAACCCTGGACACTTCTTTTGTCTCTATCCCAGTTGCCAGGAAATAAGAAAGTTGCTTCACACAGTCTCTGCTGGGATATGCTTACTCACCCCAGACACCACAGTGCCAGGCTACCCAGCCTTGGACAGAAAGCTCCAAAGCTGTCAACACAAGCCTTATTGTTTCTAAGTTAATTGTCTCAGACATTTTACTACAGTAACAGGAGGCTGACGAAAACAGTCCCCCTTAGAATGATTTTAAGAGGGAGCTGAAATAAATTTGGTTTCTATTTCTAAATTTTCCAACGAAACACAAACTTGAAAGTGTTCTTGACCTCAGAAATAAGTTCACTGGGCCTTCCAGTTGTGAATGCATTTTAATTGCTTGGGTATCCATTTAGAATTTCACTTGTAAAATTAAGAACTGTTCTTCCAATTGAACCAGATGCTGTATATTTTTTTAATTTAAAAATGGATGCGTGGTAACTGATCTTTAGGATAAAACAAAATTTTATTATTGTCAAAAATATACCTTTTATGCTTTTATATAGTAAACCTCAAAAGGCTTAGTTTATTTATGTCTTTATAAAGTTTGTGATTCAAATAGAATGTCTATTATAACAGTATAAAAAGCAATTGGAATAAAAAGATAGAGTCTGGGTCACAGCTTGGCATAACATTTTTCAAATTTTATTCTATGTACCACTAAGTTTCCAAAACATTCATCAGTGTTTTATGAAATTCCATTTTGGCCAGTCAAGCCTCGAAAGGACAGATCAAATGAAATCCTGGATTTCTGGAGCCTTTAATTTGCTAGAGAACATTGTGAATCCCAGGAGAGGCACCGAATGCAACACCTCCCGTTTCTTTTTCCGTCACAGCACCTGTTCTGTAGAATGTGGTTTAGGAACTGTGGATAAATTGAGGCACACGACAAACTGTAGCTCACAGAATGCTTGCAGGACTGGTTTCATGGCTGTGGATATCTATGGTCTATGATGCGTAGGAGAATTCCCATGTTAGGATTGATGGCTGTGCTGTCACCAGCTTGCATTTTGTTAGCTAAATTGGCTGGAACTGTGGAGCAAGCACAGGAGCATGGGATTCAGACTGAGCAACAACAAGCACCCAAGAGGGCCCAGGCCAATGTGTGTATTCATCAGCCGATTGGGCTTCCCAGCTACCGTGCACTAGCCCAGCCAGGCCACTATGGAAGTACAAAATGGCAACTGCGGCTGGACCTAGATCCACATTGGCGGCATCTACAAATGCATCAGCGGCATTAGATGGGCTCTGCTGGGGACAGACACATGTTCCCGGGGTGAAAGGTCATCTTGCTAATGGTTTTTGCTGGTAACTGATCTTGTTGGCATCTTTTAGCAATCAGTGTTGAGGCTGTGATTGCTGGAGGTCAGGCAATATTATTACCAAATAAAAGTGGATACAGGGATAGGGGTGTAGCTTTGAGATAGAGCATTTGTCTGGCACCTGTGAGACCCTAGGTTGATTCTCAGAACCACACATACATGTACACAAACACAAAGTGTATCCAGAATAGTCCAGTGGAACATTGTAGGAGATTAGAGTTCTTCAGATTTTAGACTCTATAGTTACAATTGTTGCAACATTACAGAGAAAATAATATGTTACTATTGGCTTAGAAATAAGAACTTAATTTAAAGATTAGCAATCTTTGGAAAGCAACACTCTGTTTTTTCATATTTCTTGGAATTCACCAAATTATTAGAAGAATGGAAAAACTTTTAATTTCTTATTATTGAAGACATCGGTTTTACCCTTATGAAATCATTCCTATATTTTAAAGGTAGAATTTCATATTTTTGTGCATTTAACTGTGCTTCTTACCATCTCTTTGAAAACGGAATCTCACATTTTTATTTTCACTCATTCAGGTAGACTGTGTTGCCAGGCTCCCATACTAGACTCAACCTGGGGAAGTTAAGTGATCCAGGCACCTATCACATGTCTGGATATTTGGGGCACTTCATAGAATGAGTCCTGGTTGTACGTAAATGCATCATTTAAGTTTCAGGTCTAAAGCATATATGAATTTCCAGTTAGCAAATTTTAAATTTCTTTTCACTTTTGACACTGGCTAAGAAGCCAGGAGTGACACTGGCTACACACAGAGGTCACAGGAGGTATAAAGGTTTTACATGTGCAACATTGTCAACCATTACTCATCATTGATTCCTTTAAGAATTAGAAAATTCAGATGACTCTTTACAGTGTAGAGTCTTCTGCAAATTTTTCATAAGTGCGGGGGTGGAGGGGGAGGGCATAGTTGTTAGATCTGTGGTACTTCCATCATAATGCTTAGCTGAAGTGTGAGAATAAGTGAAATGATTTTCATATGAAAGGTGTGTGTGTGTGTGTGTGTGTGTGTGTGTGTGTGGTGCTGAGCTGGAGTCTGCATATGCTACCACCTGGGTGCTGGTTGATCTTGCTGACCTGAGCAGCCTTGTTGGAGGACATAGGACAACGTCAAAGTATAAAAGATCTATTATAATAAACATAATTGGCCAAGTATGAGAATAAATGACAACTAATTCTGGCTTCATCTGAGAAATAGTAGTGATTGGAAAAAGTGTAGGACAAACTCTTTGAAAAGAGCAAATCCGGCTAATTCTTCCTACATAGGAGCCCCTTTTTTGTGAGTGTGTGTGTGTGGGAGGGGCTATAAGTATTCTTCTTTTAAAAATTACACAGGTGACCTCTCTCATTAAACTGCCTGCATTTTAAAATGCTACATAGGCCAAACAAAATATATCAGAAGCCTGATTAATTTCAGAGACAGTTTGCGAAAGGTGGAGTTCGGATTTGTCATGTTCCACAGACAGCCATTCCTATGCTTGCTTAAAGAACATTTCTCTCTAAAGCAGAGACACTTAGGTGGTGAGGGAGTAGGGGAGAGAGCCTGAGCTGGAAATAATTGCTAACAGAGAGCAGTGAAAGAAAAGTGATGGACCCACTACCTATCGCACATACCCTGGCTTTGCAGCCTTCCAACCTATGAGACATACATTAGTTCTTCAGCAAAATGAAATATCCTTCCCTGTGGCTTCACAGTGATTGAAAGTATATCTATAAAACGATGTGTCTCTTACACCTTAATTTTACATATCAACCCCCCCACACTCCACAAAAAGAATGTTGCTTTAAGAATAGAGCAAATGGGAGAGACCCTCAACAGTTAAGAACCCTGGCTACTCTTTCGGTGAGCCCGTCAATTTCCAGCACTCACACAGAGGCTTACAGCAACCTGTAACTCCCGTTCCAGGGAATAGGATGCCCTCTTCTGGCCACAGTGGGCACCAGACAAGCACACTGGACACAGATGTAAATGCAGGTAAAACATCCATACACATAAAACATAAATAAACACATCTTTAAAAAAAAAAAAGAGCAGAGAGATTAGACTCATATCAGCATCAAGCTGGAACAGTCCCTTGATGGAATAAATTTGTTTCCATTTTTACAGACATTTATTGAGATAATAGGCAAGAAAACAAATTATTCTGGTGACCTTTAGAAATGGGTAAACAGTCCTTTCTGTTACATTACAACTCTTTGTGGAGTTTAAGAGAGGCTCCCATCAGCCGAAGTACCCACCGGCTCTCCATATTTCATCCCCATCCCTTTCCACTGAGGGACTAAATACTTATGTGATCCTGATAAGGTATAGTTTTCAGCCTGGAAGTGCCCATCTGTCCTGGCAATTTGTGATGGCATGTTGAACTTTTTTACTAATTTATAGAGTCTTTGCATAGTTAAAATGTACTGAGACCTTGCTGGATTATTGCAGTAAGTGAATAAATATTATGTCGAATCTGCATGTAAATAGCAAAGGGTTGATGCAACCACCCTCATTTTCTCCTGGAAGAAAATGCAACTCAGAGTGGAACATTTATAAAAGCCAATTTGTTAATGGGAAGAAAGGGCCTGCAGCAGGCCTTTAGTTCAGGCTTTCAGGGCACTTAAATATGGATTTCTCCTATTGCATGACACTGTGTCTCTGTTTACTCGATGCTTTGTTGAGCTAAGTAAGCTGTAGTTTATAAGAACAGATTTTCAAACCTGGTCCTCTTCATTTTCTTTGTTTGAAATTTTGTTGAATCAACAGAGCATTCATTTATTTTCTTTCTTTACTTAGATTGTGAAGCCTACGCCATGCAAATGGCCTCAAGTTCCCAGGAAAGAAGGCACACTGCATTCTAAAGAGTGTCAGCACACATGTGTGAATATCATTTATTTCTTGTCTCTATCCTGATGACATCGGATATGACCTGAGGCTCTTGACATCGTCATCAAACTGTGCTGTCTAGAAGCCAGTATCCTATTTGACAGATTCACCTGGATGTTTAATGTGGCACTTCATAATCAAGTGAAGCCTTTTCCTTCCAAAACGTCTTTTCATTTTCTTTCCCATATTCTAGTAAATGACACAGCTGTATAGCATAAAACAAGGTGTCTCTTTTTTCTTTTCACCTCCCACAGAGTATGTATTAACGTTCCTCTCGTGTTACCTCCAAAAATAACCCAAACTTGTCCATCTCTCTCCATCACTGTAGGGTCAAACTATCATGGTTGTTCTCATTTCCTCCCTGGGATCTCACTTTAGCTTCCTAAATGGCATCCCTGTTTTTCTCTTACCTCTTGTCACTTCAACTGAATGACTTTTTCTAAATGTAAATCAGATCTTGTGGTATTTCATTTACAAGTTTACAATGTCTACCTCTCTGATATCTCTTTCTACTTTCTCCTTAGCTTCTTATACTGTGGCCCTACTGGCTATATTTTAGTGTTTTTTGAAGATGCCAAGTATGTTCTTGTCTTTGCCTTAACTCGGCCATTATCAACATCCTTCCATTTTTCACTTACATTAGTTGGACTATAATGTTATGATGATGACATTCACACAAATATTCATCTCATATTACCAGAAAATATCTCAACAGAAATAAGCATGTGTCCCTGAGACCTTCCCCTACTGAGAAAGGATTCACTCTAAGTCAAATTTGCCTTCACACTTCAGCTTTTTGAAATTTTCTCAGTTCATCAGCTACCGCCATGCTCTCTTTGGAGTGTTCTGGTCAGCAAGAGAAGACAGTTCTAGAAGCTGAGGACTACTCTATACCCAATGGCTAAATAAAATAGTGGTTCTAAGAACTGGCCATTTGTGTGTGGTGTGGGTCTTGGGAGCTCTGTGGTCTGGTGACTCTCCCTGCAAAGCCTGCTTTCTTCTGCCTTCAGTAGGTGTTACTTTGGAAGAAGCCTTTGTCATTCTTAGTTGTACCCTAGAAACTACTTCAAGAGATACCAAAGAAGCAAAGAAGAAGGAAATAAAATTAAGATCCAGTCAGAGGTAGGATGTAGAAGGGCGTGTATCAAGGAAATGTTACAGATAAGAATGTCCCGGAAGGAAAGGAAGGTGATAAGATAAGACTGGTGATGATTAATTAAAAGGCTAGGTGATTAAGATTGCATCATCTAAGAAATTGTGACTTGTAATCTGAATGACAAAGCAGGAACTTGGCAAAGATTTGAGACAAGAATAATGAAGGAAGAGAAGACTCCAGGTGCAAAACCTTAAGAGAACGAGGTTAACATGCTTAAGAAACATGAGAGTTTGAGTGCCAGCTTCTAGCTGATATCATTGTCTCCATTATTTCAGTCACACACACCGCCATCGTTTGCAGCTGATATTTGCATCAGCCAGTGTTCCAGCAGGAAACAGGTGACTCAATGATCAGTCATTTACAAAGACATAGGGATGGTTAAACCAAGTGAGAAGTGAAGTACCCAGGACTAGTAACATGAGAAGCCAGCCTGATGCCCATTGCCCACCACCTGCTCCCTCAGTCTATTACTGAAACCTAGGTCTAACACAGAGGACAGAAGAGAAGCTACTAGGCAAAAGCTCTGCCCAGGGTAAAAAAAAGTAGCTGCTACCCTGCCTCATAGTGATACAGGGAAGCAAACAGCCCCAACTCCTCTCACCTTCTGTCCATCAGTTTCTTACCACTATCTCATTGTTGAAATGCAGGCACAAAGGTAGGCAGAAAATTTTGGAGAACACATATGGAGAGGCAAAGAAAATTTGTACAGATCTGCTGCCACCTCCTATCTTTTGGGGGGTGGGGGGACTTTTACTGATTATGACAACCATTCTTGGTTGTCAACTTGATTACATTTGGAATGGACTACAAGGCAGAATTGGAGAGCACACCTGTGAGAGATTATTTTTTGCTTGGTGAATCTGCTTCTAGTCCAGACCTCTGAGGTAGGAAGACACAGGCCTTTGATCTGGATTTTGTTGCAGTTAGACACACCTTTAATCTGAGCCACAGCTTCTGCTGTAAGTCTAGATAAAGACAAGAAGAAGGAAGCCTTTGCTCTTGACTTGTTAGCAAATCCATTTCTTCATTAGCAATAGAGTCTACATTTTCAGGATTCCAGTATCTACTGAAGACCAGCTGAGACATCCAGTGTTGTTGACTGAGCAACTCCTAGACTCATATCTCTTCATTATTGAATTAGTTGGACAGTAGCCTAAGAGTGAGTAAATCCCATATATATTCATATATATGCATATATACACACACATGTATATTCATTCTCTAAGTTATTCTACTCTACAGAATCCCGACCAATACACTGATACTAAGATATATTTTGCCTTAATTTACCATCTCTGGAAGATACATACTTTATAATCAACATACATAGCATTGTGGTTTAATTAGCAGAAGTTATTTTTCATTATTTCATAATGCTACTTAAAACAGTATGTTTTAAATAATAATCAGTGGAATCTTATTTTGTTCAATATACTCATCAAACCTAAGTTCAAGCAACTAGGCCATGTGGAACTATGCAAGCTTGGGGAAACACCAGAAACACAACTGGGAGAGATGTTTTCTTTCCTCGTTTGCCTCCCCTCCCCATCTTCTCTCTTCTATTGGTCCTTTATAGCTGATGGTTGATCTGGCATCTTAACTCTGTAGTACAGCTGGCTGTATTCATTGTGCCTATGATCTGCAGACAAGGATGTGATCAGATGCAAAGGTAGAGGTAGCTGGTTAGTCAGTACAGGGGCTTCTTTCTTGGGTTTCATGTCATCTGCTGTTGAGAAGATCAAGTACTATTTTCTGTGATTGGCCACATGGAATTTGATTGCTTGAATTTGGAAATTTCATCTGAGTAATATGTGGCCTCTGTTCTCTATCTATCTATCTATCTATCTATCTATCTATCTATCTATCTATCTCTATCATCTATCCATCTATCTATCATCTATCAATCATCTATCTACCACCTATTTCTTATCTATCTCCCTATCATCTATCAATCATCTATTTACCATCTCTTATCTATTTGTCATTTATCATCTATCAATTATCTATCTATTTATCTATCATCTTTAACTCCTTCATGAAATGTAAAGCTCCACCCCTTATGACCTGGATATGTGTTCTTAGCTCATCTACAGGACACTGTTTGAAGAGCCAACACAATGGTTCAATATGTTCAACCACTAGCAGTATCTAGTTCAGTACCTTATCTTTTAGAATTATTAAGGACTATTATTTGTGTTAACTGTGGTCAATTTATGAACTATCAGTAAAACATTGCTTTGAAACACCTAATGACTAAATTAGCTATAGTAGGAAAACATAACTCCCCGGCTGTAACTCCAAATCTCTCTCACACTGCCTTTCTTACTACTTCAGCTCTATTACATTGTCCTGTGTCTCATGTGACAATTGCCTCCCCATAGCACACAGTGACTGAAATGCAGTCACACTGCGCTTCTTCCTCTCCAGCTCATATCCCACATTGTCCTACCTCTGCTTTCATTTCAGCCAATGATAGATGCTTCCTTTTCTTCCCTAATTGTGTTCAGTTGATGGTGACTTGGAGGGTAATGGTTCTAGAGAGGAAAAGGAGAACATTCTTTCCCTAATTATATAAAAGAGATTATGTTATGTGACACTGTCCTTTGAGGAGACAAAAAATTTGAATTATAATCCAAGAAGTTCCTGTCAACCTCATTATTTATGAATCTGTGACTCTCCAGCTTTCTAAACCCTTGTGATTGTTTCAGCCATAATGACATCATTTTGAGGGGCTCGTGAGAATTCCTCGCTCATGCTGTCCATGTGTGCACCAGAGTTTTTGCTCTGTATTGAACACTTGCCCAGTGATTTCTTCTACTGCCTAACAACAGCATATGTCTTTTAGACAGAATCTAAGTATTGGAATGCTAACTGTATTATGCATCATCTTAGATTTTAGAGTCATGCTTGTCTAGCCTTTATTTAAAAGTCTGTACATATCGCATAAGGGCACACATACACAAATATTATACTTACATTTTCTTATCTGCTGGTAAAGGAAACTAGAATAAAGGTTGAAGGGCTTATCCAAGACAGCCAGCTATTGAGACATTTCTTGCTAGCATAGCCTAGGATCGTGCACAAAAGTAGGTGCCATGAAAAGTAAGTTTCAGATGAAATTAGTGTTTTAGAGGGGCTCAAAATGATACAAGCTCCTGTATATTCTCTGGATGAACTTGGATTGTGACATGCCCCAGTTCCTGTCATTCTCAACATGTATAATGAGAATGAAAATAAAAACATCACACTATAACTCTGTTATAATAGACAGCTCTTCCATTAGAGCAAGGCAGAAAGGGCCAGTGAGCAAAAGAGGGTGGGCCATCCAAATTAGAAGGTCTTTCTTTGATCCCTCTGGCTGTATCTTCTTCATTCCAGAGCAGTCAACTGAATAAGCCACTTGGAGATAATGTTCTTCAGCCTTTCTAGACTAAGATGAGGCGACCTCATCCCTATACCTGCTCACAAAGTCCCCTACAGTGTCCACATGTAAGTGTAGGCCTGGCCTACTTGTCCTCCTGAAGATGGCCAATGCTGCCAACATGCAGTGCTCTAGGCTGAGATTTGCCCCAAATGTGGTTGATTGTAGGGCTTAGATAGAGTTGACTATATCTATCAAGATATGTAGACACACAGTCTCTCAGGATAGTGGTCAGGTCCAAGAATAGAACTTTTAGAAATTTAAGAATTCTAAACCAAGATTATTTTCAAGTTTTATTATTATTTGTCAAAGTAGAACAAAAATGAGAGAGGGAAGGAAGAAAAATGGAAGGAGGGAAGGGAGGGGATAGGGTTTTTTTTGTTGAACATCAATTTAGTTCCTGTTAAATATTTGACACAGGCTTTCTGGACTCCCATTTGTACTCTACGAGAGGGCCCAAGTGATCCTCTTTACATGATAGTTACACGAAAGCTACATAAAGTAAGTTACATAGCATGCTGGCCACAATGCATTTACCGTGTTCTCTTCACCTTCATTAAGGTCTCTTTGATATCCCTTGGACCCACTCAGCCCAGTGCATTCACAGGGATCTATCTCATACTGATACAGACCATGACATGTCATGCTATGCAGTGTCACGTGTTTTACCAAGACAGCTAACTCAGTAAGTTATAGAAGCATGTAGGAGACAGTGATGCCTGAGGGCACACACTTTCCTACACACCATTTCTCAAGCTAGTGTGAGAATCACTGGACATGGGAAACATTCACATCCCACTGAAATCCTCTAATGCCTGCCTATCCATCCCGTGATTCTGCAGAAGCTGTTTAAATACTACAGTGAAGATCCATCCAAGAGGTCATTTTCTCTACAGCCATTTGCACACCAGATAGGTTTTGATGGAAATCAAAGTCTCCTGAATTATGTTCAGGTAGGAATCTGTGACTGTTGTTTTCATTGTGGGTCTCTGGCATAGATTAGTTACAACCTTGAAAATATTATTCATTAAGAATAGTTGATGTGTTGGGCGGTAGTAACGTATGCCTTTAATCCCAGCACTCAGGAGGCAGAGGCAGGCAAATCTCTGTGAGTTCGAGACCAGCCTGGTCTACAAGAGCTAGTTCCTGCATGGTCTCCAAAGCCACAGAGAAACCTTGTCTCAAAAAAAGGAGGGGGGGGGAAGAATGGTTGATGTACAGCACATTTAAGCACTTCAGAGGTTTGGGGTGGGTTAAAATTGACTGGCAGTTAAGATCTAAAGGGATTTGTTCTTTTCCTCTTTGACATCAAATTCTTTTTTTTTTTATAAAAGAATCGCTTATTTTTAATTTTGTTATTTTTAATATGTCACTGCGTATACTCATTGTACAGGGTATTGTGTTACATAAGGATATTTTCATAGTAACGTATGTTGGTTTATACATAGTATATTCTCCCTATGTCCTCCCTTTCCCTTAGCCATCTCCCCCCCCCCACTTCCCCATAGTTCCTGTTCTCCCCCTTGAAGATTTCATTTCCAATTCCATGTCCTGTATACACATACTGGACCTTATTTATCTATATAAAACCAAGAAACACAAATGAATGAAAACATGCAATATTCGTCTTTCTGAAACTGACTTAAAGTATTCAATATGATTATCTCCAGTTGTATCCATTTTTCTGAAAATGATATAACTCTACCCTTCTTTCTGGCTTTGACACAGAATTCTACATCTTTTGAGCCCCGGGGTCTCTCTTTATCTCTGAGCTCTTTGGTCACCAGGATTCAAGGACAAAAGGAAGCAGAAATGAGAAGGAGAGCTTGCATGGCTCCCTTGCTTTCTCTATAGCAGGCATCCAGGCCTGTGTCTTGTGATAGATTTGCTGATTAGTACATATTGGAAAAGGAACGAGCAGAACTGCATGTGTATATAAATAGTGAATCCCACACCATCCTTTGGTTTTGTTGGTTTATAAATTTCTCTGGGAATGATCTCAGTTACTTCCCACTTTTAAGCGTGGGTTGGAAATAAATACAAACCCTCAAGAGCATGTTCCAAATAATGAGCTCATACCAATTTAACGTATTGCAATGTTAAATTACTGATAGAAGTTAAATATATTTGGGTAGCCTGAAAATTGACCCAAGTTTCTCAGTTTTTTTTTCTTTTCTTTTCTTTTTGTGTGTGTGTTAATAAAATTTTACAAACCCTGTGATTTGTGGCTTCTGACAAAGTCTGCAAAGGACACTGAGTTAATTAAAGGCATCAAGAAGTCTATAGCTTACACATCTTATAATCCTGGATTTGCATGAAAAGGAATTGTAACTCAAGATAAGTCCAAAATCCAACCACTTAGTAATGAAATATGTAGACGTGAAATATTCAAGTGAAGTGATGGTCAAAACAATTGCATGTCCAAAATGAGGAACCAATGTTTCTTTCTTCATGGAAACAATCTGAGGATTTTCTTCCCTTGAGTGGATGCATCATTAATAGGACCAAAGTACAACCTTTTCTATTTGAAGGCAAATTAAGCCAGCAAATGGCAGCTGGAAGAATTAAACAGGCAAAGGAAGCTAACAACTTGGGAGGTAATTACCAGATGACTTCTGTTGTTAGGAATCAGGCACCAGATGAGTAACATAATGGTATACATGACTTGCACATACATAATTGTATACATGATTATATGAATAAGGTTATATTCAGATAATAAGTAACAGGAGGAAAATTTAATCCCCCGGCTTTTATTGCATTAGTGAAAATCAAGGAAGTTTTAACAAAAAATTAAATGAACTGTGACTCCCTAAATTAGACAAAGGTTATTAATACTTTATAATAGAAGATAATTCTATTTATTCCAAGATTAATTACTTTAAGGTGTTTTATGTGATTTATTTATGTACATGGTTTGAAAGCAGTGCCCATTATGGCCAGAAGAGGGCATCCTATTCCATGTAACTGGAGTTACATGGTTGTAAGCCACCTTGTGGGAGTGGGGAACTAAACCCTGCCCTCAAGTGTTCTTAATCTCTGAGCCATCTTTCCAGCTCTCAGAAGATAATTCTTAATGAACTCTATGAGTATTTTCCTTCCACAAGTTCTTATGCCAACTAACTTCCTTTCAAACAAGGCAAAGAAAGTTGCATTGTGTACCTAATAATTCTACCCTGAACTATTTCAAATCTTTGTATTTTCTTAAAAGCGAAAACAAAATAACTCAATCACAATATCAAAATATTCTATGACTAACACTAAAAACAGCATTTTTTCAATCTAGTTATAGTTCAGTGAGCAAATCATCCCTTTTTGGTC
Source organism: Cricetulus griseus (assembly GCF_003668045.3). Classification (NCBI taxonomy): domain Eukaryota; kingdom Metazoa; phylum Chordata; class Mammalia; order Rodentia; family Cricetidae; genus Cricetulus; species Cricetulus griseus. The sequence continues at coordinate 140,279,594 of NW_023276806.1, read as the reverse complement.
ATGAAGGAGCCTTTGTGTTTTATTTTAAGCTTTCAGTTTGGAGACCTCTGTGACATTAAACTATTAATGTTCCCAAATTGTCTTAGCCTATATCCCTCCTTGGACACAGTGCTAGACTGTATTTCTCACAGTTCCAGAATCCAGGAAGGCTGGCTGTTTGGTTCTTTCATGAGGTAATGATGAGTACCTCTGAGCTGTGTGGCTAAGAGCATCTGAGCCTCCTTTAAGTTGTCTTGTTTCTCACCCATTAGTTGAATGATGAAAAATCCCCACAGGTGTTTAGAGCAATGGCTCTTAAAACATGGTCCCAAGAACAATAGCATCAGTGTTAACCTGTTCAAAGTTCATAGTCTTGGAATCTATCCAAGACTTGCTAAGTCAAACAGTCTCCAGAATGGTCAGCGATGTATGTCCTAAGAAGCTTCCAGTTGCTTTAGGTAATACTAGGGCTCCAGATTAGGAAGACCCTACATCCTAGATGTGTGTCCATAGAAATGTGTAATATTGATCTACCACACTGAAACTCATACTACTTCTGACAGCTCCTACAGCTACAACACTTTAAGAATATTGTATAGAGGACAAAACTTTTATGCATATTTTTATTTATTTTTACCATTCAGGGATCTGAGGTTCACTAATATGAGACAAAAATCTTAAACACTCTGAATTTTGTATAAAATCATATTGCACGTTTTGTTCTGTATAATTGATGTTTTCGCCTATTGCCTCAAATATGTGATAAACTTCTGCCCAGAGGCTACCTCTAAAATTGGTCCTAGTAGACCTATTAGGTCATTTTTGATTGGTATTTCTAGAACAAAGTTTTAATCCTAGATTATCAGATGGAGAAAGTCTATTTTGTTGTTGTCTGTTTTTTAAAGAACTAAACAAAGTCTAGTTCTATTAGTGTTCTAGGCCCTGGTCAGTCATTCCTGAAGTTAAGTTCACCCTATATGGATTGGATAGTTAAGATAATAACTTATTTCCTAACCTGTTCTGCTTGTGAATGCTAAATTATCCAAGACAAAGAAAACTTGGCTCCTGGATATGCAATTTGCTAATGCATGCTGTAAAACTTGAGATTTTGTCATTCTACCTTTGTGGAAATGCTAAATGTGAGGTCAAAACTTCAACCCTTATGCAAAACAACAAAATAAAATAAAACAAAAACAGTCAACCATGGCCTTCTTGACCTTGGCTGTGACTCCTTACCCAACAAGCTTCACCTAATTCTGGGTATGCATGGCCTTGAACCAACAAGTCAGTACCAGAAGCCAAGCATTGTACCTATCCTTGTTGAACTTGAACTAAAATGTGAAAGATAGATATTTAGGTTAGATATTAAGGGCACATTTTCAATAGTTAACATAATAGCTAGCATTCACAAATATTATTGGCATTAAAAACCATGAATTAAAAAATCTCTGAACCAAACCAATTACTAGTATTGTTAATAAGGAAATAACTATTGGCTTCAGTTTCCTGAAGAATTTTAATCATTTTGGATTTTCTTATACCTATGTTAACAATATCCAGTAGTGCCTTATGAAAAGTTTGACTTTTCATCTCTGGCCCATCTATGAATCCATACCTTATTTTCCTCCTTCACTTATCCCTACATATAACTTTTCTAATGATCATATTTTTCTTCCTATTCAAGAATTTATATCTGAGCCTGAGAGTTCTGGTGAATGACCCAGTGTGCCCTCTGAAGTCTGAGAACTCCGGTGCAATTCATAGAGTTTCCTGATATTCACATGCAATGACAAGTGAACCACAGAGTCAGAAACCTTGCTGTCAGACTGAGGAGGTGGCTCCCATGTCTCCCTGCTCAGAGAGGAGTCTCAGAACTTCCTGATTAGAGCATCCTTCAAATAATGTTTACTTTTATACTTGGAAGTTTCAAAAATTCTCAGATTTATTCAAGCCTGAAGATTTTACGAAGTTAGATTGCTTATATTTATTTTTAACAATGCTATAGCAAACGTCACTATTCCGTTTCCTGCTTCTATTTTGTTTTTAATGTTAGAAACCTCTGATTTATAATCTTTGCCCTCCTTCCTGACCTTTGTTATATATTCTCTTTGGAAATCAGTGTTGATTTTCAGTTACATTCATGTTCCACATCAGACACCTTCCCTTATACTATTCTCTCTTTTTATGCTTTCTGGTGTATTTCCCTAATCTGCCTATTGCTTTACTGGTGTGATTCTCCACAGCAATCCATTGCTTTTATTGCCCCTGCTAACAGCTGGGATAGTACTAGAATTCAGCTTTGTTTATCCATGCCATTCCTTGGGTCACCATGCTAAGGATGCCCAGCATTTCTCATTTGAGCCTCTCCGCATTGTGTTTTGTTTACTTTTGCTTTTTAAAAATAGTATGGTCCCTCTGAGCAAATTGAGAACATGGGAAGAGGGATGAGGGAGCTACGAGAATGAAAAGGGAAGAAAAGGAAGAATGCAGAAGTCATGAGGGAGCAGAAAGGTTGAGTCAGGTGTAGATTAGAAGAAAGGATATGTGATAGGTAGGGTTTTAGTTGGGGTGTGGTAGGGGAGGAAGGGAGGGAGAAGGGAACTGGGATTGTCATGTAATTCAATCTTGTTTGTAATTCAAAAAATAGTATGGTCCCTTTACATAACTTCATACATATGAAGTGTCTGTTAGAACAGGGTTTGAAGATCATCACAAAGATGGGTCAACACTGACCTACACTAACCTGTGGGTTAAAAGATGAGCAGAAAAAAAAGCAAGATTTGAGAGGCAATGTTAAGTGGTAAAACCAGAATCAAATGTTAAAACAAAAGCAAACATAGCAACAGGAGGAAGGCCAGAGCTTTATGAAACTCTGTGACACAAAGCGAGGCCAGTGCCTCTGGGATGGGAGAAAAGGGTTGAAGCATGAAGCTAATAAATATTAGGTCATTTAGACTAAAGGGTTAAATGGATCCAACAGGAAACTTATCTCATCCCTATGGCTCAAGCTTAGCTGGCAGACCTGGGATGGAGGCACATGGTTTCTGGCAGAAGTCCTTCCTGAGACAATATTTAGCTCAGGCTGGTCATCAGTGACAAATATGAAATGACAAACACCCATTTGTTTAGACTACTATTCCCCTGATTTCTTCTTTTTGATTCTACAAATACTTCAATAAAAACACGGGAAAATTCTTGGGAGCTTTAATTTATTCCACTACTTTAAAAATTCGACTTCCAAATTTTTCTTTGAAGATACATATCGTTATAAGCCACAGATAATATTATGAATAGAAAATGTAAATTTCAACATTCTGCTTAATGTCCTACAAAAATTCTTCCTCCACACCTACACCCAGAACAAATTTGAATTTCCTTTAGGCATCCAGCCTTCTTGAGTCTAGAGTGTTTACATAGGATGGTTAACAGAAGAATCAGTTACCCAAGCTTATGTGAGATGCAAGCACACCCAAGAGAATGCAGAATGAAGTTATTAAATCATGTTGGACTTTCCAAAGCCCTAAGCCGATAATCTCATCGAGAGGCAGCTGGGAAGTTGAATTTCTGACACCAGTGTCACTTGAAGGATGTATAAAATTTCAGGAACTTTAAAAGAAAAGCTGATGTATCTGAGAAGTAGCACTAAGATTATAATCTAGCAAACTTGCAACAAAGCATGCTTTACTGAACCAAAAATGATCCCCAGGCTCCACCTTTAATGAGTGGAGGGGTCAAGCTCAGAAATTTCTAAGATAGACAAACAACTTCAGCACCTCCTGGACTTTATAAACCAGCCGGCTTCCATCCAATCATCCCTCTTACATTCTTTTCCCCAGGAATATTAAATCTGTATCAACAGACTTAGTACACAGAATGAGATGGGTAGCACTTAGCCCACAAAAGCAACTCATAGAATAATGAAAAACTGCCAGAGGGATTTTATAGCCAGCATATATCAACTAACTTTCTCAACCATGAAGGAACATTTTCTTCATTTCATTCACAATTCTTGTCTCTTGCCCTTGCTTCCCTTTGAAAAATATTCTCCTGGTACATGTTTATTGATCCTGCCTTCCCTCTTTCCATGTACCTATCACTTTTAACTAGTTATTATGTTCTTCTGTGGGTGGTTACTGATAAATACAGTAAAAAGCAGATACAGTAAAAAGCAAAAATAAATGACGGTGTAAAACCCAGGGGGCCTCAGTCCTACATAAAAAGCTATAGGCAACTTAGAAATGTTGACAGTGGGAGAAACTGTCTTACCCAGTGAAGAGCACATAGACTGGATACCAAAAAACCAAATGGTAGGTACTGAAACATACATACAGGAACATTCTACAAACTAAGCAGATTGTAGAATATGTTTGTATATGTGTGTGTAGCAACAATGAATGAAAAAATGTGGCCATGCATTAGAAATAGAGAAAGTATGTGGAAGGGCTTGAAGGGAGGAGAGGGAAGGGAGAAATGATGTAATTATATTACATTCTAAAAACATGAAAATAGAAATTACAAAGCACTCGTGAAATGTTTCTGTCTCAAAAAAATATAAAACCAGCTTGACATATTTGTGTGGAAAGGGTACATTATGTCATCTGTAGCTTATATCTAACTTGCATGCAACTAAAAAAAAATATGTGATAGCTCAAATCAGTCATCCATTCTGGGCTCTGGTCCATAGGAATTTTGACACACCTGTAATTATTCTAAGTCTCCACTGGATGTCAATACTGCTCAAGGAAATGCAGTTTAGTCATTATAATTGGGTGCACACGGACAAGCTATGGCAGGAAGAACAGTCAGAAAGGAGGTCGTAGAGAGGGAAATGCTGATAGGAAGATCTCTGCCCCAACAGTGTATCAGATGCAGGCAAAGCGATGGCAGACAGCTCCAACAGTAGCAGTGTTGAACCCCTAAGCTCAAAGTTTGCCACAGTGGCTCTTCAGTGTCTGATTTACACAGAAATGAAACCATGTTTTTTTTCTATAAATAATTCTGGTAATTCTTCTAGTAAAATACAAGGTGTTTTAGGAAATTAAAAAAAAAAACTTAGAGTTCCAATCCTGCTTCATTTCTTCTGTTTACTTTGTAAACATATACCCATTTCAGCAATGATTGGGTAGGAAAGAATATCTTCAGTAAGAAAATTAGCTGGGCTGTTTGGTCTATGTCCAAGGACATTACTCAGCTTAGAAGCAAAAAACATGATCCAAGAAGGGAAAGTGAATTTTCGTCATATTTTGCAGTGTATTTCTAACAAGGACTGTTTTTTTTTTTTCCAGGATTGAAGTCAGATTTCCATTGTTTTGTTTTGTCTTGTTTTCCTATTTACAATGTATTCTAAAACTTAGGGAAAGCTTTAAGAATTTGGATCTATCCCTGATTCATGAGCTAGTTTGTTGGAGCCAATTCCCTATGAGGGGATGCCATGCTCAGACTTAACACATAGGGGAGGGGCTTGGTCCTGTCCCAACTTAATGTGCCAAACTGTATATACTCACTATGGGAGCCCTTACTTGTTGGGAGGAGTGGATGGGGGTGGGCTGGGGGAGTGGAAGGAGGGGTGGGAGGGAGAATTTAGGTTGGAACATAAAATGAAATTTAAATATAAATACTTAAAAAAGTTGTAGTGCTAGGTACATAGTTTTCATTTTCTCATTCTGAAATAGAAAATCATGTGCTCGGTTGTTATTTTGGAATAAAATAATGTTTTGTATAAGATTGCTAATTTCAAAAAAATAATGTTACATGCATTGGTGTTTGTGTGAGGTTGTTAGCCTCTAGAACTGAAGTTACAGACAGTTGTGAGCCGCCATGTGGGTGCTGTGAATTTAACCTAGGGCCTCTGGAAGAACAATCAATGCTCTTAACTGCCAAGCCATCACTCCAGCCCCCAAGGCTGCTAATTTTGAAAACTGTTATATTCTGTAAGCAGGAAGTACGGGTCCACACATGACCATGTTTCTTTAGCAAGCATTACCCCACTGCATGTTTTTTCAAATATCTTAGATATGGTGTATGGGTATATTTAGAAAGGCTATCAGAACATTAAAAGTACTCTTATGCTTCTCATGAGTTAGAAATGCATAATCAGCAATATTAAAAACACTGAATAGACAGAAGAATTTTTCAGTTTTTAAAATGTTTTGACTTCTAGACAAAATTGCTTAACATAAAATATGAAGATAATCCAGTCAGTAGAATTATCTCTAAAAAAGGGTACTGTTTGGAGGCTGGAAGATAGCTCTTTTTTCTAAAGTACTTGCCTTTAAGTATTTGCAAGTACCATGGCCTGAGTAAAGAAAACCAAAGGCCAAATGTTGCAGTTTTTACTTATAATCCTGGTGGTTTGGAGGCAGAGACAGATTCCTGGGGTGGCTTGCTCCCCAGCTTAGCCTACTAGGTGAGTTCCATGCCAATGAGAGACCCTGTCTTTCAAAAAAGGCAGGTGACATCTGAGGTATGAGATCCGAGGTTGTCCTTTGACCACATGAATGCAGACAAATAAACTGACAGGTGATCCAAACCCATCTTCTCCCTCAGATCCAATCCTCCAATCTCATACCCAGCTCTATAGCAGAAAACCTGGACCCCATCACCAATTGATCACAAAGTTCTCCTCCTCCAACCTTCCTTCCTCCAACTCATCCTACTAACCCAGCCTTCAATACCAGCAGTCATTCCCTGGTCACAAACCAGCTGAGCAGGGTCAGGGAGACAGGCAACACATAAGCATCACACTCACCAAAAACCTAGAGAAGAAACAGACCAAAAAACAAAATACCTATGAAACAAAGATAAATCCAGACATCAGCACCTAGACCTATAGTCAACAAATTCCCAGATGCCTAGATACCAGTACAAAAAGAAAAAAACCCACAGTAAGTAACAGCCAGAGCAATATGTCTCCACTAGAGTTCAGCTGTCCAAACGCAACAGGCCCTGGGTATTCTAACATAACTGAAGCACAAGAAAAGAACCTCAAATATGCCTGTATGAAGATTCTAGAGGTCCTTAAAGAGGAAATTCACAAGAGGAAAGGTTATTTGGATAAACCAAATTTCTCCCTAAAACCCAGGTTATCTATACACCCCCAATGAAGAACAAACCCCACATAAAATGTCTTTTAATCTAGCATTAATGGGCTCAGATAGAAGCTATACAGAATGGGAATGAAATTAAGGCTAGTTAATTCTGGTCTGTAGTCATTTGACTTTGGGTGTTTAGTGTCTGAAGAGGTGTTTGGTGTCCTGAAGTTGTCTATGTTATCCTCTGCCTTGTCGGTTGAGTAGAACTCAGACTAAGAGACCTAGAAAACAGTTATCTTGAGGCAGGGAAGGAGTTGTTGGCTCGTATTTCTTATTCCTCATGTGGGTTTTGGAAGATGTAGAGAAAAACATTAATTCTAACTGGTACTTTGGTGACATCTTTATCAACTCCACTTCCCTTCCTAACTCCCCATCTTTGTTTTCTGTATTTCTAGAGATCAGTTTGTCTGTCTTTCTGTCCAATCATTTGCTTTTTACTGTTACTTGTTCTCTACCCACTTGTGCTCTTGCCAGTATGCCTGTCTTCCTTATTTTTCATATTAAGAAATTATATTTTAAATAAATGTTGGGAAAGGTGATATATAAGCACTGGCCATCCTCTAGTCAAAAATAATCCTTAAGCCAAAAATATTCCTTAAATGGTTTTAGCCTTATGAAAGTAAAGCTTTAAAAAAAAAAAAAAACAGTGGGGACCATTCTTGCACTTCACTCTAAGAAGACATAAGTTAGACATCATTTAATTTGGTTAAAATTGAAAGTGAGATGGGATTTATGAGCCAGTTTGAATTCAGAGGAGATTTCAGCTGAATTGAAGGGTGATAATCTTGCACAATTAAGTGAAATCCTTCTTATATTGGTTCTAGAATATTTTCCACTAAGCTATCCAATGTTGAAGTCATAGAAACGTCTTATTTATAGGAAAGATACTGAAGGTTTCCTAAATGAAATTTTCTCATCAAAATGCTGGTTTTCTTGTTATCATTCTAATGATATATTTATTTATATGCTTATCTTTAAGCTTTGTTTTCTTATTTTATGAGTATCAGTGTCTCCCAGCATGTATGTCTATGGATCACAAATGTATCTGGTACCCACAGAGGCCAGAAGTAGGCATCAGGTTCCATGGAACTGGAGTTACAGATGGTTGTGAACTGCCATATGATTGGTGGGAATTGAGCCTGGGTTGTCTGGTGCCCTTAATGGCTGACCTATGTTTTCAGCCCCTCACCGTGTATTGATTTGTGTGTTTTGTGCACATATAGGTATGTGTGCTTGTACATGTATGCAGAGGCTACAAGAGGGCACCGAGTGTCCTATTTCATCACTTCCCACATATTCCTTTGAGGAAGGGTCTTCCCTTGAACTTGAGTTTTCATTTTCTTGGCTAGACTGGAAGCCATGAAGCCTCAGTGGCCCTCCTGTCTCTTCCTCTAAGAGACTGGGTTATAATTATATATTTGAAGCCCCACTCGCTAGCTATGTGGGTGTTAGGATTTGAATTCTGGTCCTCAAGCTTATGCAGCAGGTTCTCTCAACCGATGAGCCATATCTACAGTCCTCACAAGTCTTAGTTTGATATGAGTAGTTTACCTATTCAGCAAACAAACAATTAAGACTTCAAGGTATACAGAGAATGGAGAAACAACAGTTTTTGTTTTGTTTTCATGTTTCCAAATGATTTTTTTCCTTTACCATGTGTTAGGGAACCGTTTTGCCTTTGTAAACACCTTTTCAGCCAGAAGCTGGAAGTGAGTTTGAAAAAAATAAATGTACTGTGGCTGCTGCACAGTATCTGGCTTTTAAAGTAGCATCTCTGGAGGCAGGGAGGTCGGGTTGTCAACTTGAAACAAGCAGCATAATAATAGGAATAGTCTTTAGGAGCTTTGAACCTTTGGAGTGCTGTGTACTGGTTCAAAGTATCTTCAGCACCTCCCTAGTCTGTTGCCCACTACCCTGGGGTGCTGAGAGTAGTTATCTGATATTTGCAGTGATCTTAGATCAGGGTTTACCAACTCTAAAGCTCAGACTCCAAGATCTAGAAATGAGGGAAGTGAGCCAGTAGGTTCTTAACTAGATAGCCAGCACGGGCCTTGAACAAAGAGAGGGGTCTAACCAGCTCTCAGCCAGGGAGCAAATGCCCAGCATTGTTAGAGTCCTATTTTTAATTTTCAAAATATACAAAACCAAGGATGCTGTGGTTTTAAAATGCTTGATTGCCACTTTTAAAGGTCTATTGTGGGGAACACGTGGGAAATACAGCAGTGCTTGAACTGTAAGTACCTTTTGTGAGTTCTGCCTTAAAGGATATAATTAAGCCCTGGAAGAGACATTGAGCAGCTCACCTTGGTACTTAGTTGATTCTTTCTTCAGCACCACACGGCTTTGCATATCTTTTGGCTTACTAGAAACCCCAGCACAACCTTGGGTACTATTTACCCAGAAGATGTAGAGTGTGAATATGAGCTGTGGTGTCAAGGCCACAGAGCATTCTTGCTCATCAGAATCACCTGTGAAACAGGAGACAAGCGATGATCAGTTGGTATGGCTTTGTGCTTCTTGGCTAAGATTTTACCCCAGGTTCTACCATGTCAGCCCTGAGACACTTTCCTATGCTTTAAGAAAGGGACAGAGTGGTGACAGATTAATTAAGAATAACGTTTCTGGAAAGACCACCCAAAGAGAATGGAACTAATGTCTACGTAATACCAATCCTTGCTTATGAGAGAGAAAAGTATCTCAGTAATGACGAGCACGTGTGCCTGGATTTGAATAAACAAGTGAGATTTGTTCTAAGTGTTAAAAGATAACTCTGGACAATCTCTTCCACTAAAACCACGGGCAAGTTAAAAAAACAAGGCACTGTGTGCTACAGTAATGTGCTGTGGGTCCCTAACTCACTTTTGCATATCTTCTCCAAAGTATTTCTAGATGATCTCTACCAAAATTCGCACTGCAGTATCCCCCATTATAGACACTGCATTTTTCCTGGACCATTGCTTCCATTGCCTACCTCCTCCTTGTCTTTCCATTCCTTTCACCACCATCCCCTCTAATTCATAGCAACCAAAACAATCAGCAAATGTTAATAAAGCTCTGTCATTGTGTCTCCCCAGCCTCCTCATCTCGTACTGGTCCTCTATGTATGATCTTCAGTCAGTTCCTAAAGACCTGGTTCAGACTCTTGGCTCCTGAGGACTCCTCTGCAGGGAAACTTTCATAGGAATTGTGAATTCCTGACAATGTAGCTGTCCCTTCTAAATTCTCCACTTGAAACACTTGGTTCTGCTTTGATAATAATAATGATGATAATAAAAATTTTGTCAGGTTTCTCTTGTTGTTGTTGCTGTTGTTTTGATTTTTGTTTTGTTTTTTTCTTATCATCTCAGGGATGTCATGAAATCATCATCTTTACTGTTTGCTCCTTTCTCTCATCTAGTTAGTGCTTGGCATGCAAAACAGACCGTGAACAAACATTTATCCCCTGACTTAAGAAATCAGAGTCTGGGAGGCAGGGAAATGGCATAATAGAGAAAGGTCTTTCTACACAAGTATCAAGTATGAGGACTGCCCTTCAGATCTCCAGGGCCTAGGTAAAGTGAATGCCAGGAGAGTGTGGTGACTTGCCTTTAATCCAAGCACTTGGGAGTAAAGACTAGCTAGGTAGACCAGTAGAGTCATCAAGCACTGGGCTCAAATGGGAGACTTTGTTTCAATGTACAACAGGTGGAGAGTGATCCAAGAATGCACCCAATACTGACCTCTGACCTCCATACTCACATATGTACTCATGCACCTCTCTACACATATATCCAACACACAAGGACATGCACATATGCATGTATGTGTACCACACACATTTACACATACATAGAGTAAAAGAAAATTATAAGGCTCTATGAGGAAGACATAGAGCCTTAATTTTATTTTGTCCATATTAGAGAAAGAAGAAATGTTGGCTATTGTATTAGCTTCCTAGAGCTGCTGTCAAAAAATCCTAGCAAAACAGAATATCTTAAAATAACAGAGATTTATCATTTTATTGTTCTAGAGCATTAAATTCTAAAATCCAGATGTCTGTGGGGTGGAATGCTTTTGTGGGGCTCAGAACAAAAACATAGCCATCTCTCTCCTTATTTCTTGTGTTTGCTGTCAATACTTAGTGCCCCTGGATTTCGGGAAACAGTTCCAATCTGTGCCTCCCTTTTAACATGACATTTCCCATATGTATCTATTTCTGCCTCCACGATTTCTTTCCTGTACCAGCACCAGGCATTGAATTAGGGCCCACTCTAATACATCCTAACTCAATTACAGCTACAGTTTATTTTCAAATAAGATCATATTTACTGGTCTCAGAGAGTTGGTACTTGAATATAGCCATTAACCCATGAGAGCCCACTATTGCCTGGAGAATCTGACATTAGAACAGTGTCTTGTAAGAGTAACTAAAGGCTGGAATTGGAGGAGTGTCAAGCAGTTAGGCAGATAGAGAAATAAGTAGTACATTTAGCACAAGAAAGACATTAACATCAGTTAGTAAGTAGTTGACTCTCCAGGTTGTCATAGGTAGGAAAAACAGACCAAGGGACCTTAGTCCATAAGATTATTTTCTTATTGATAAGAAGATTGTAATCCTGTGATTGACCCACTGATGAGGCATCTGGTGAGATGCTTCAAAGTGTTGAAGCAGCCTCCTTTTCTTGGTGTTGAGTGTGCTCAGGTATCTCCTCATGTTGTTATGATACCAGCACTTGGAATAGGGCCCCAGCCATATGAACTCATTCAGTGCTACCAACTCTTACAGGTTCTATTTCCATCTTGCCATACTTGGAAGCCATGGGTGGCTGGCAGAGGCAATGATCGCATCTGTGGCAATTCTCAAAACCATTCTTTAGACTTCTCAGAGAAGGTGGCTGCATGTGCATCTAACAAGGAAAATCCAAAGGAATAGACTTCCTATGGAAAAAGAAAGCACATTTCAAAATACAAAAATTCAGTACGTTACAATGAGTGTGGTTCAGTGTTATTTCTATAAGATATAATCATACTACCTCAGGAGGCAAAGTTTGAGGGGGGGAGTCATGAATAAGATTTGATGTCAAAGTCTAAAATTTCAAATTTAAATTAGCTACATTTGATTGCTATTTATGGTCTTCCTCAGGGAAGAGCACATGAATTGGTTATCCAGTACCAAATGGTCAGCCCTGAAAACATACATACAAATGACATTATATAGACCAAGCAGGCTATAATTAGGAATGTATATAATAAAAACGTATATGTATATGTATAATATATATATATATATATATTATATATATATATATATATATATGCACACAAATATATCCGTGTGTGTGTGTGTGTGTGTGTGTGTGTGTGAATGTAACACCAATTAGTGAAAAAAAGAAGCCATGAATTTGAAAGCAAGAAGGGAGGGACATATGAGAAGATTTGAAGGGAACAAAGAAAAGGAGAAATGATGTAATTATAATCTCAGAAGATAAAAAAGTGATAAAAAACAAAGATGTCACAGTCATATTTTCATACATTCACAGCTACCATAGTCATTTTTGCCTTTAATGTTTTGGCTTCATTTGTTTGGTTAGTTTATCACCTGTTTCTTCACAGTGACTGTTTCATACCACTGTTTCCTCAAGGGCTAAGGCACCTTTATTGACATCGGGGTTCACTTTATACAAATGAAGTACATTTCCTCATTCTTTTAAAGTTTTCTATGTCCATGTGTTTTAGAAGATTCTTTTATATTTGATAGTATTTATTACCTGTGTCATTTAGCCAACTGCAACTGTTTAATGACACATCTGAACTTATATCTAATATCTAACATATTCTATCTTCCCATTGTTTCTATGAGCACCTTTCCTGCTTGCTTTCTTTGCAGCTAATTAGTTTCTTCTTTTGCTTTTATTCTTTACTCTCAACCAACTTTGAGTTTGTATTTGTACTATGTAGAGGCTACTTTCAAAACTAAAGTTGTTTAAAAATCTAAATTTAGTTGACTTTACCCTTTTCTGAAATAATTATTTTAAAAAGCATAAACTCCATCCCTCTCTGGTCATATTTTTATTCTTATCTTAATTATTTTGTTTCAAGTTGGAAGAAAGTATTTGGCATTCACTTAGATTTACCTAAAAATTTAATTTTTTTTATGTGTTCCACATACTTTCTTGCAGTTCAAGCTTTGCCTGGAATCACTTTCTTCTAGAAATGCTTGCTTTAGGATTTCTTGTGGTAAATTTTATTCTCATGGGAAACTATCTCACTTTTTATTCGTCAAGAAGTATTTTTTATTTCACCTCATGTCCCAGGCATAGGAATCTGGTTCACCAGTTGTGTATCTTTCAGCACTTGCCTCTTATTCCACTGCTTTCAGACTTCCATCATTTCAGTTGGGGGAGGATCTGGTTGGAGTGGGAAAAGAATGTGATATATATATATTCATATTCTCTCTCTCTGTGTGTGTGTGTGTGTGTGTGTGTGTGTGTGTGTGTGTGCATGTATATTTGTACATATTATAGTCCACTGTTCCTTTGTCTTCTGAACAGGGATTTTCATTAGTTTATTCTGCATTAACTTCTTGATTCTGTGGACTGCTACCTTCCCTTATCTGGAGGAAACAATAGCCCTGTTTCTACAAAAATTTTGTGTTTTTTTAATGTTGCCATCCTTTCTTTCTAGAATTCTTGCTACACTACAATGACATTTCCAGTACTTCTTCCTTTTAAGCCTCTTTCTTCACAACCTGTGTCTGTTTTGTTTTACTCTGAACTGCCTTTCTGTTCACCAAATCTTCCTTCAGCTGTATCTGATACGCTGTCATCAGTCCTCCCATGACATTTTAGAAGGATGTGCCTATGTGATAGAATTCAAAGTAACAACATGCTATAAAAGTTCGTTTGGCTTCCCTCAAAATATTTAGTGGATTTTAAAACCCAGAATTTCTTCATAGAATTTTTTGTTATGCCTTTAAAATTTATCATGTCAGCTGGCTAGGAAACAATGTTGAAAAGTACAAATGGGAAATTGTTTAAGGTTTTCTTCCCCCCAGGGGAATGCAGCATAGTCGGCTATGTGGTTTAGAAAAGGAACATTAAGATTATGATGGAAAACTGGATTGAGTGAAGAATGTTCTATGGCTGAAGACAAATTATGAAAGATAATCAAGATTCTAATAGTGAGGTCTGGGAAATAGATGCTCTTAAAGACTCTTTGGGGGTAAACTTTGTAGGGATTGGCAATTGCATGGAGAACATGATGAGGAGGGAGCGATTCAAAACAGATGAGAAAGTTTTGGCTGACTTAGCATTGATTTTGTCTTCATCACCTGGTGCTGCCTGTGGGTATTGGTTAGTTAAGGCCTGCGTGTACATGTATGCATTTAAGAGTCTCTCCACTTTCCATCTTATAGAACATGGACTGTATCCAAGTTTTCCTGACTCTGCCTTTTTGACTAATTTTCCTTATTAGTAGTCTTTTCTGAAACATTGGTCTGTCTGGCTACTCTTTCTTCAGTTCCTTTTCTAGGAAGGTTAGGATCTGTTTATGGAGCCACCAATTGCAATTGAGACTCTTGTGTCATTTCATTATCCTCTGCCTAATTTTCTTTTAGAGAGGTTGCTATGTCTTTCCCATTACGTTCTTTGGTCTTGCTCCTAGCATTTGTTTGTGTCACATGTGGCCTTGCTAAGTCATTTGGACACTGTCCATTTAACTATTTGATGGCTCCTACAATAGCAAGCTCATTGCCAAGTCTTTTACCTCTGCTTCACTTTGTGCCCATTCTCAATTTTCTCTAAACTGGACTATGTTTCCAAAAACTTGTTCCTGTATTTTTTCTTAGTGTTAGAACCTTCTAATTCAAGTGGCTGGATACATGAATAATCAATTTAGACAACCAATCCCCTTTTAATGCATTAGAGAATTTGTTAGCTTAGTATTCTTTATTCCATGATAGTTTCACACATTTGCTCAATGTCTATTGATCTTATCCATCCACCACTATCTCTCTCCAACCTTTCCTCCATCCTATGTCCCTCAAAGTTTCATGCACTCTTTATTTTTGGATGTAAATAACCCCAGTTAATGATGCCTAAATGCACAGGGATGTGTGACATCCACTGCAGTATGAGCCACCTCAATGAAAGAGAGATGCTTTACTCCCCCTGCAGCTATCAATTGCCAATGGCCCCTTATCTAGGAGCTGACCCTCAAAGGCCCTCCTCACCCAAGCTGCAGTTCTGCCTGGCTTCATCTTGTGCAGATCTTACACAGGTAAGACCCAGAGGCTATGAGATGAACATTCATACCATGTTCAGAAATTTCCCTGAGTCTTGGGTGGTGGTGGTGGGTTAGTCATATGAAGTTGCTGTTGTTTCAAAGTACTATTTCAAGGCCTTAGAAAACTGTTCTCCACTGAGAGTTTAAGGTAAACTTAGAGACGTGCTTGAATCTTTCATGATGAGTGAGATTAAAACCTCCCATGAGGATGTCTTGGCCAGGCTGAAGGATCGATTTGACAAAGAGGAGGTAGACTCGCTCCAATCTGAGGTGCCTACTTCGAGCAGGTATTTCAATCATTCTAAAGCAATTACACCTCTAGTCTACCCGGCCATGGTGGTGGAAAAGCAACCAACAAAAAGATACTCCCAGGGGCAGACAGCATATGCATGGCAACCAATCCAGTTGAAAGATCTTAAGCATATTAAAGAATCAGTTGTCTCATATGGCCTTCATAGCCCATACATAAAACAGCTGTTGCATTCATGGGCCACCTTTAACAGGGTGACAGCCGCAGATTGGGTAGGATTGGTGTCAGCTGTCCTTGAGAATTCTTACCAAATTGAATGGAAAGTATTGCTTAGAGAAGAGGGAAAACTCCTAGAGCGGCAGGCCATTAGGGATGGAATTGATGTGCCCCTTCAGAAGATCCTAGGAGAAGGTATTTATGCTGACCCACAGGTTCAGGCTGAATATGATGACCATATGCTGTCCCTATGCAGGAAAGCAGCACTAAATGCATGGGATAAGGTTCATGAGCCGGGAGAATGACTAGAAGCTTATACCAAAATAGAACAGGGACAAACAGAACCATTTAAGGACTTCTTAGACCAGTTGACCAGAGCAGTAGACATACAAGTAACAGATTCATCGATACGACATTCAATTATGTACACCTTAGCTTATGACAATGCAAACCCAATATGCAAGAGAATACTTTTGCCTTTAAAGGTCAGATCAGCTCCACTAGAAGAATGAGTTCTGCATACTGCCCACATTGACTGTCACATGCAAGATGCTGGAATCTAGGCAGGGGAAGCTGTCCCAAGAGGGTAAAAGCCAGCAGGAGATTAGGAGAGATAATGACATAAGGACTTGGGAAGGAGAAGCACCTTACAGGAACTCATACAGGTATCAAGAGGCCACTGTTCATCTCTTCCATGACTCAGAGCCTCGCATAGGAAGAGCATGCTCCAGGAGTCCACGGAAGAATCAGGAGAATAGATGTTTCAGCTATGTTAGAATGGGACATATAAGGAGAAATTGTAGGCAAAAATTCTAACAATTCCCCATGCAAAAGGTCTTTGCCTCTGGGTTATGTAGGAGATGTGGTAAGGGCAGACACTGGACTAATGAATGCAGATCGACTAGGGACATGCAAGGGAACCTGTTAACATCAGGAAACTCTGAAGGGGGCCTCCAGCAGTCCCCCACATCAAGAAAGGTCCGATCATTCCCAATGGCAGTGGGAGACAATCTCTCACAGAACGAATAGATAGTTCCTTGCCTATTGTGAAAAATGATACTGCTTCAGATGGTAGTTTGAATAGTGATGAAGAATCAAATATGAGTGGAAAAATGAGAAATGCATATTTTGGCAAGCTTCTATTGATGATTCTAGGCCTCGGTTAGAAATAAAAATCAATGGTAAAGTTATTAAAGGCTTAGTAGACGCTGGGGCTGAAGTGACTATTATTACTCAAAAGTCTTGGCCTCAGACTTGGCCTCTTAAAGAGGCAAATGTACAATTTTTAGGAATTGGTACTCTATCTAGAGTTCGATGGAGTGTTAACTCTGTGGTCTGCATTGGACCGGAAGGACAGAAAGGGAGACTGAAACCATACATGGCAGATATAGCTATAAATCTCTAGGGTGGTGATCTCTTACAGTAATGTAATACTCAAATTAACATCCTTCCAATGTCAGATAAGAATTCTAGAAAATAGCTGGATAGTAGGAAGGATCGGATAAGATGCCATGGAAAATTGTTACCAACTATTCAGGCTGTACAGACACTAAATACAAACGATAGGCCTTCAGAGGAACCAAAGGCCCTGCCATTAAAATGGTTTGCAGATGAACCTGTCTGGATAGAGCAATGGCCTTTGACCTCTGAAAAGCTAGAGGCTCTAGAAAAGTTAGTACAGGAACAGCTAGAGGCTGGTCACATAGAGCAATCTACCAGCCCTTGGAATTCTCCTGTATTTGTTATCAAGAAGAAGTCAGGTAACTGGAGAATGATGACAGACCTGAGAGCCATAAATAAGGTAATTCAACCTATGGGCTCTCTACAGCCTGGAATGCCACTGCCTTCCTTAATATCTAAAGGATGGCCGATCATAGTAATTGACCTGAAAGAATGATTTTTCACTATACCATTACAAGAAAGTGATAGAGAGAAATTTGCATTTACTGTACCAACTCTTAATAACTCATAGCCAGTTCGGAGATACCAATGGAAGGTTTTACCTTAGGGGATGCTAAATAATCCTACTTTGTGTCAATACTTTGTACAACAACCTTTGGAAATAATTCGTAAAAAATTTCCACAATCTCTTGTTTATCAGTATATGGATAATATCTTTTTATCGGATTCTAATGAGGAAACTTTGGAACGTATGTTTGAAATGGTGGAGGAAGTTCTGCCTAGATGGGGGTTACAAATATCCCCAGAAAAGATACAAAGAGGAGATTCTACTAACTATTTAGGATATAAGATAGACTTACAAAGAATTAGACCACAGAAGGTGCAAGTTAGAAGATACTGTTATCAAACTCTTAACAGTCTTCAGAAGCTACTAGGAGAAATTTCTCAATTACAGACGATTATTGGTGTAGAAGGACATGACTTAAAGCATTTAAAAATGGCACTAAAAGGTGATAAGGACCTAAACAATCCAGGAATATTATTTGCTGAGGCAGAAAAAGAGTTACAATGGGTAGAAAACAGAATATTGGATGCGCATGTAGATCGGATAAACCTTGATTTAGACTGCATTCTGGTCATCTTGCCATCCAAAGAATATCCTTCTGGAATTCTAATGTAGAGGGAAGACACTATGTTAGAACGGATATTTCTGCCACATAAACAAAATAAAAAGTTAAAGACGTATATAGAAAAGATTTCTGATTTGATTTTAAAGGGCAAATTAAGACTTCGTCAGCTGACTGGAAAAGATCCAGCAGAAATTATAGTACCTTTAACTAATGATGAGATTTCCTCCTTATGGAAGGATAATGAATATTGGCAAATAGCTCTTACCGACTTTTTGGGAACAATTAGTAACAACTATCCCCAAACCAACAGAATTAAATTCATAAAAAAAAAACCAGTCTGGATTCTTCCACGCATTGTAAGACAAACTCCTATTTCTGGAGTTCTTACCTTCTACACTGATGCTAACAAATCAGGTAAGGCTGGTTATAAAGCAGGTGAGGTAAGTAAAATAGTTCAAAGACCGTACACATCTGTACAGAAGGCAGAATTATATGCAATTCTCATGGTGCTTATGGATTTCACAGAACCTCTTAACATAGTTACTGATTCCCAATATGCAGAGAGAATCGTCTTGCACATAGAGACTGCAGAATTCATCCCTGATAATACTGAACTAACGTCGTTGTTCTTACAATTACAGGAAACAATCAGAAACAGAAGTAATCCTCTGTACATTACACATGTCAGATCCCATACGGGTCTGCCAGGTCCACTAGCACAAGGCAATGACGAGATTGATCGTTTATTAATTGGCACTGTGCTAGAAGACTCAGATTTTCATAAAAAGCATCATGTAAATAGCAAAGGTTTAAAGAAGGAATTCTCCATCACTTGGCAATAAGCCAAAGAGATAATGAGAAACTGTCCTACTTGTTCCTTTTATAACCAAACTTTGCTGCCAGCAGGCTGTAATCCTAAAGGCATTCAGAGGAATGAGATCTGGCAAATGGATGTCTTTCACTTTACAGAATTTGGAAATTTGAAATATGTGCATCATACCATTGACACATTTTCAGGTTTCCAATGGGCTACTGCTCTCAACTCTGAAAAAGTTGTTTCCGTTATTACACACCTACTAGATAATGGCAGTTATGGGCATACCTGCACAGATAAAAACTGACAATGTTCCAGCATATGTCTCCACAAAAATGGAACAGTTCTTCAAATATTATAACATAAAGCATGTCACAGGTATACCACACAATCCGATAGAACAAGCTGTTGTTGAGAGGTCTAATAGGACACTTAAGGAGATGCTCCATAGGCAAGCTGGGAAGTCAAAACCCCCCAAACACAGGTTGCATAATGCTTTATTTATTTTTTATTTTTTTATTTTTTTTGGTTTTTCGAGACAGGGTTTCTCTGTGGCTTTGGAGGCTGTCCTGGAACTAGCTCTTGTAGACCAGGCTGGTCTGGAATTCACAGAGATCTGCCTGTCTCTGCCTCCCGAGTGCTGGGATTAAAGGCGTGCACCACCACCGCCCAGCTGCATAATGCTTTATTGACACTAAACTTTCTTAATGCCAATGACAAAGGACCAACAGCTGCAGAAATACACTGGACTACGGAAAAAACTGCTAAAGTGAATCAACCAGTGTACTTCAAAGATGTACTAACCTCGGTATGGAAACCCAGACATGTGTTACGTTGGGGTAGGGGTTTTGCATTTTTTCCACAGGAGAAGAAAATCTTTAGATACCATCAAAATTGATCAAGATTCGAGTTGAAAAAGACAACCTTCTCGATAAGGACGACTGACAGGTATTTACTGAGGTTTATCTCATGAACCAAATGAAAGCCTCCCAAAGGAATGGGAAGTGCTTCGTTTTTATCTTCACAGAAAAACCCACCTCCAGAAGTCAAAGGACACTACATGGGTAGATACTTAAAGGAAATAAGGTAGCTATAACCATCAAACAAAAGGAACGTGCCATATGGTAAACTTTACAGCTGTCTCTCAAATAACTCTATTTCTCTTCATCTCCTAGTCCCTATTAAATTAAATCAAAGCTGGATTTAGAGTTGGATTTGGCTTTCCTCCCCTAAAATCCAAGCATGTTATTTAACTAAATTTTAAAGTTTCTGTGTTATATCAAGAAGCCAATTGATATAATACAGAATAAATGAAGAATTTGAGGACTATTTTTTGTCTTTTCTTGGCTCTTTCTTTCAAGGTCTACACCCTCTCATAATTGTCGTTTTTCAATGGTTGCCTTTCTCAGTACATATACATGTGCAAGCAAACATTTCTCTGCTGACACTTATGTTTGAGTCCCATACAGCCAATGAAGACCCGCCTGACGACAATCCCTGGATGCTCCGGAAAAGGAATTGGGCCATACCTCTTCGACTGCACTGGATCCAACTTACTCCATTTCGACTGACACTCCGACCCGAGCCTCGAGTACTGATTTCAATTCAAGTTGAGGATTTCAACCTAGATCTTCAATCAAGCAAATTCCATCTAACATGGACTGGAGATAACCCATTAGAGACTTTCCCTGTACTAACATTTTTTCCCACAGGACCCCACGAGGCTACCATCATCCCATTTCAGCAGGAAGTAACTTAGAAGATGCTATGTCCCTGTTCCCCACTATTGTTTATTAGGGTAATGTAAGTCTAGTTAGGAATAACTTTCTTATTGTTTAGAGTTGGGATTGGAAGGAGGTGTTCAAGTTAGATACCCTTTCCACATGACTTTAGGGCTTAGCTGGAATAGACATAGTTAAGATGCATAATAGCAGATTATTGTATCTTCTTGTATTTCACCTTTATGGTTGTTAATTTTGGATATTTTACACTATTAAGTTTTAATCCTCTTTTAGACTAAAAGGGGAATTGTAGGGAGACACCGTAACCATGCCTCCTAAGGACCGGCTACAGGTATACTTAACCACGCCTGTCAGGGTGTGGTGAAGGGGTGTTCAGGATGACGAGTGGGGGGTTCTTAAGGGACCGTGCACACGTGAATAGCCCTACTCTCTGGCCTGGCTGCCTTGCTGCCCCTGGCACACTCTGGCTTGCGTTTCAGCTGGTGTTTATCTAAATAATGAAATATTAGCTTTATGGACTATGGATCATCCTTGAGCGCATTCGGCACGTAATAATCTACCCTTGATTGTGCTACGATAATCAGCCTAAAAAGAACACTAAAATTGTGACTTATATGTCACGTTTTTTAACATATGAAAACACACAATCATAGTTACCTTCCTATACTTAAAATCATTTTGGTTTTGGAAGTTCTACTGAGATTTATTATAACTTTAGGAATATATATGTGTTTATCATATAGATTCTATCTTACAAACAGTTCAAAATTTGCACAATGGGGAAAGTAACCTGAATTTTCATACTCATATATTAGACTTGCATGTGCATCATTTGTGTTGCTCTGAGGAGTTGAAAATTCAAAAAGCTGTGTTTTTTTCTGGAAGTGGAAGCCTCTAAGGGTGGCAGAAATAATATTATACAGAAGGATGGATTGAATTACTTGCCAAAAGTACTCTGTGAGAACAAATTCATTTATTTTAAATATATCAAATATCAAAATGTAATTTTCAAATTAAAAATATACTATTAACATCAGCTTCTCAATTTTATGTGGTTTATTAGTGTTGCAGAGTACTGCCAAATAGCTCTTAAAACCGACTTGTATTTTCCATTTGTGCTTTCCAAAATCTGCAAAGTTATTCCATTACAACATTCTTTGCTATATTAATATGTAACATATAAAGCCAAGAGCTTGGGGTGTGATATTGAACATCAGGTTGCCTGTGATATTTCATCACTAGAAAGAAATCCATAATTATTTTAGGAAATAAAGTATTTAATTTACAATTATCATTAGGGAACAGAAAACCTTAAGTTTTCTTCTTAGAAAATAAATGGCAAAATCATATCCCAGTTTGGAAATCTTGGCAGGATAATATTATAGGAGGTAAGGAAGCTTCTGGTAAACTGGCATCTTCCAAGAAGGCTGCTTCATGTCTATTCATAAAATACAGTGGGAGCCATTCAGACTCAGCTTTGTCTTCCCTGTCATTGTTACATTTTAGAGTTTTAATATGATAAATAGACCTGAAATTGGCAAATGGCTTTTATGTTACACAATGGTTTGGCAGGTTTCCTTTTAAAGAGACACAGTTTCTATGTAGTTCTACCTCCAGTTGGGCCATGATCTAGTTTGCCTTTGATGGGACTGTACTTGTGATGTGTCGTTTTCATCCACCTCTCAAGGGTTATTGTTACACAGAGCAGAGAAACCCAGGTCTTCCCTAACTGATAGTCTCTCCACACATAGGGCTGCTGTTTTCTAAGTATTAGGAGTCCTTGTGGCCTTTGACCCACATGATAATTGACCCACATGGTCCTAAAAGTATAGAATGAAGGTTAGTTTCTCTCTGTTCATAAAAGTTTTAGAACTTCAGTTCCTTGTCCAACTCCCAACCCTAATAGTTATTGAAACCTAGCTAGATCAGCTGGTCCTTTTAATTTTGACTCCAGTGTCAGACAACACTGACTTTTCTCCAGTCACTGTGCCTAGTTCAGGTCACCACCATCTCTTGTTTATGCCACCTTAGAGCTATGTCCCATCGGTACTCTGGCCTCAGTCTCAACTTCCCAGAAGAGGACTGTGTACAGCACAGTGTATTTAATGTACTGCTAAAGACCACATTTGTCACACACTTCATTTGACCATCAGAATAAACCCAAGTTCCTCAGCATGGTGTAAATGTTCATGCTTTTACTGTGATCTACTCAGCACGCAACAGTTTCTTTTCATTCCTTGGTATCCTTTTTGAACTAGGCTGCCTCTTCTGGAATTTTGCTGTCCTCTGCTTTCTTCATTGTCTTCTTTCTGTTTTGCCTGACTAACTGAAAAATTAAAAAACATTCTTGAGACTATCTAGACGATATAAATTTTGTAAACATCTCTAAAACCCGATTAGTGACCCTGGTAGAATTCTCCTATAAGACACACCATTCTGTGTGTAACAGACTTTTTATTTATTGTCTTCCAGTTTTCCAAACAGACTACCAGATCCCTAAAGACAAGAATCAATCATGCATTGCTACTTATTGCTTCTTCAGCACCCATGATTTTGCTTAGCATATACAAATACATGTTTACCTCTTTGTATGTATATGTCTGTGCTAGTACATGTGTGCACATATTTATGGTGTGTGTGCATATATGTGCATATGATGATGAAGGACTGAGGTCAATGCTGGATGTCTTCCTTAATCACTCCCCACTTTTTATATTAATTTTAATCCTGTGGGGTGGTATGTGCAGGTGTGTGTATAGGTGTCCACAGGCATCCAAGTTCCCTGGACCTGGATTTAGAGATGGCTGTGAGCTGTCCAGTGTGACAATTATATGAGGAAATTGTAGCCTCATAAAAAGAGTTTGGCAATGACCCTTCTGAATCTATTGTATGGAACAATTTGAGGAGTATTGGTATTAGCTTTTGTTTGAAATTCTGGTAGAATTCTGCACTGAAACCATCTGGCCTTGAGCTTTTTTTCTTTTTTTCTTCTTTTTTTTTTTTTTTTTTTTTTTGGTTGGGAGACTTTTGATGGCTGCTTCTATCTAGTTACCTACAAATTTCATGATTTCACTTTTATTTATAGTTGACTAGTATCCCATTGTGCACGTTCCTTATTCATTCATCTGTTGGAGGACATTTATAGTTGAATAGTATCCCATTGTGCACGTTCCTTATTCATTCATCTGTTGGAGGACATTTAGATTGGTTCTATTTCCTAGATATTGTGAATAAGGCAGCTGTGAGCATTGCTGAGCAAGAATCTGTCCATGTGAGTCCTTTGGGTACGTGCTGATGAGTGGTATATCTGAACCATGTGATAAATTTATTCTAAGTTTTTGAGGATCATCCATACCGATTTCTACAGTGGCTGCACCAATTTGCACTCCCACCAACAGTGACCGAGGGGGTCCTGTTTCTGTACAACTTCACCAGCATCTGTAGTCAGTTGTTTTCTTGATATTGGCCATTCTAACTAGGATGAGATGAAATCTCAAAGTTTTGTTTTTTAATTTGCAATTCCCTACTTGCTACAAAAATGATGAACACTTACTGTGGTATTTCTTAGCCACTCTTATTTCTTCCATTGACAACTCTTGTTATGCCTATCTTAAGGGAAGTTTTTTATTTAAATTAGAAACAAGCTTCATTTACATGTCAATTCCAGTTCCCTCTCCCTCCCCTTCTCCCCTGCCCCTCACCAACCCCCATCCCATCCCCTTTCTGCTCCCTAAGGAGGGTGAGGCCTTCCATAGGGGATCTTCACAGTCTGTCATATCATTTAGAGCAGGGCCTAGGCCCTCCCCCATGTGTCTAGGCTGAGAGAGTATCCCTCTATGTGGAATGGGCTCCCAAAACCCATTCAAGAACTAGGGATAAATACTGACCCACTACCAGAGGCCCTATAGATTAACCAAATCTCCAAACTGACATCCTCATTCAGGGGGTCTGGAACAGTCCTATTCAGGTTTCCCAGCTATCAGTGTGGGGTCCATGAGCAACCCCTTGTTCAGGTCAGCTGTTTCTGTGGATTTCTCCAGCCTGGTCTTGACCCCTTTGCTCATCACCCCTCCCTCTCTGCAACTGCGTTCCAGGGTTCAGCTCAGTATTTAGCTGTGGGTGTCTGCTTCTGCTTTCATCAGCTACTGGATGAAGGCTCTAGGATGGCATATAAGGTAGTCATCAATATCATTATCGTAGAAGTGCTTTTAAGGCAGCCTCTCGACTATTGCTTAGATTTAAGATACTTGGGCTGACAGTACTACCTGCAAGAACCACAGACTAACAAAAACCTCAATATCAGACCCAAGAAACCTTTTTATGGGTTGATCAGGGTAGTCTAAGTGACTCATAAAATAATATAGACTATTGATGTAGCTCTTAGTTTCCTTTCAGAGCTTGAGGGTGGGTCAGTATTTCTAAAGACAACACACACACACACACACACACACACACACACACACACACACACACACACGACACAGGACTTGGATGACTCCAGCTGGATTTGGCATGGAAGACTGTTTCCTGAAGTCTAGCTTTCATGATGCCAGAAATTTCATACAAGTTGTTAAGGGAGAGAAGCAACTGAACAATTCTACCCACAATGTCACCAATTACCGGCATGGCAGGATACTCATAATATCTTGATGTGTGGTACTCACATGCTGGCAGCAAGCAATAGCTTTCTAATTTTGATTAAGGCCTATAGTTTTGTTTTTTTTTCTCTTTGGGGGCCTGACACCCAGCTCTTAAGTAAATACATGGTGACTTATTCTTATTTGTGAATGCCCAGCCTTAGATTAGCTTGTTTCTTGCTAGCTTTTCTAACTTAAATTAACCTGTTTCTCTTCTTCTATGTTTTGCCTCTGGGCATTTTACCTTTATTCTATATATCTTTTCCCCTTCTTCCCCCATGGCTGGTTGTGTGGCTGGGTGACTGACCCCTGGTGTCCTCCTCTCCTTCTCCTTTTCTCATTCCTAGCTCTTCTCCTTTTTCTCTGTAGCCTACTAGAATTCTCCTATTTATTCTCCCTGACTGGCAGCACTACCTATTTCTCTCTCCTGCCTCACTATTGGCCATTCAGCTCTTTATAAGACCAATCTGGTGTTTTAGACAGGCAAATTAACACAGCTTCACAGAGTTGAACAAATTCAGGATGAAAGAATGCAGCTTACCTTTGCATCATTAAACAAATATTCTACACTATAAATGAATGTAGTACATCTTAAACTAACATTCCAAAACAAAGGTCCACTCAACAGGAAGAAAATCATGCATGGCACTGGAAACCTGGACAGCCTGCTGAGGCTAATGAGGTCATGGATCTTAGAAGAGACTCTTGCCCTGTCATTTTTATTAGACCAGCAGAGTTCCTTACTCCATTCTAAATCTCACCCTTATACCCACAGATAACACTGGCAACTACTTCTCATCAAAGAGATTTCTCTTTGTAAGAAATGGAGGTCCTCATAGGAAACTACAACTGAACTCAATGCAGAGATAAATGGATTGTGGGGAGCCCAGCCACAGTGGATAATCTACATCACAGCTCCTGCATCTATGGCTCAGAGAACGTTGCTGAAGAGGAGTTGGAAAGATTGTAAGAGCCAGAACACTAAGAAAGCTGCTGTGAAACAGTCTCTCCTGGAAATGGCTGTATAAACAAGACTGAAACAAACAACAACAATAGACATGTTGAATGTGTAAGGGGGGAATTTTCATAGGGTCCCACTCCTAGAGAAGAACTCCAGGCAACCGTTGACTGCTGGAAGAAGGAGAGTTGGCATCTCCTAGGGATGAATCCCTGTATTGGTTGTCCAAATGCAGAATGGTCAAATCAAAGAAAAGAGACTATCATCAACTTGAGGATGGCAGCATGGGAAAGGTTAGAGGTAGGGAAGCTGGGAGAGGGTGGAGGGAAGAAAGGGAAGGGAAATATAATGTAATTCTATTTCAATCAAAAATAGAGTGGAGAAAATATTTCTCATCCATACTCATATTTATTGTTTTAAGAACTCCCTGTTTAGTTCCATATCCCATTTTAAAATTGCATGTTTTCTTGATGTTTAGTTATTTTTAAAGTTATTTGTGCATTCTAGATACTAAACCTCTGTTTAGTATTTACAGATGGTAAATATTGTTTTTCCCAGGCCGAGTCTTCACTCAGAGAATGGTGTTTGCCATATGGAAGCTTTGCTGTATCATTTGGTCCAGTTTGTGGTTTGGGGTCTTGATGCCTGGTCAGAATCTTCTTCCCCATGCCTACAATTCAAAGCACATTCCCAATTTCTTCTTCAACAGAGTCAAGTCATAAGGTCTTATGTTGAGGTCCTTTATCCATATAGGGTTGACTTTTGTTTAGGGTGAGAGATAAGGATCTTGTTTCATTCTCTTCCATGTCACTATCCAGTGTGACAATCCTATCTTTTCTCTAACCTGCATTTTTGGCCTCTTTTTCAAAAACAAGTAGGAGGGTGAGCTTGTTTATACTTGGGTCCTTAATTCTAACCCATTAGTAACTTTGTGTATGTTTATGCCAATACCATGCTGTTTTTATTACTATAGCTCTGTGGTATAATTTGAAGTTGGGGTATCATTGTTCATAATTGTTTGGCCTACCGGAGTCTTCTTGTTTCCATATGAATTCTGAGATTATTTTTTTCAATCTCTGTGGAGAAGAGTACTGGTAATTTGATGGGAATTCCACTGATGCTCTAGTTTGCTTTTGGTAAGATAGCCACTTTCACAATATTACTCTTACCGATCCATGAACATGGAGGTTTTTCCATCTTCTGGTATCTTCTTAAATTTCTTGAGTGTTTTTAAAGGTTTCATTGTATAAGTTTTTCACATAGATGGTTAGATTTATTGCAGGATGTATTTGAAGATTGTGAATGAGTCGTCCCCCCCCCCCGCCCCAATTTCTTTTTTGGTATGTTTGTTGGTATATAGAAAGGTTACTGATTTTATGTGTTAATTCAGCATCTGGCTACTTGCTAAATGTATTATCAATGTCCCCTAATATTTTCCTCCCAAGAATCAACTCCTCTCTTAGTTCTATTTTCTCCTCCTCTCTGCTACCTGTTCTGTTAGAGAATATCTTGGTTAACCTCAATTTGGGCTTCCTACTGAGAAAGGTACTCCTGGGAATTTACAGCATTTTATAAAACTCAAGACTTTAATGATTTTTCTTTTGAAAATCAAGTGGCTAAAATAGCATCAAATCCTACAACAAACAAATAGAACCTGATCATCTCTGGTGAGCCCCCAAAGTGCACCCATTTCATCCCCAAAGAGCTCCCATTTCACCCCCAAAGTGTTCCCATTTCACCTCCAAAGTGTTCCCATTTCTTTTTGTAAGTTCACGGACTGTCTTTGTTCATTTGTGACATAAATGGATGTTTTCTTGGTGGTAAGGAATGGTACACGAATTTTCTGTTCTGTACACTGAATGAATGAGTTCACGAGTCTGGTTTTATTCCCAGAAGATCTTCAAGTACAAATAGTGATCTCAGACAAAATGAAATAGAATTATTTCTACTTGGAAAATATCACTTCTTAGAATTAGTAATATGGTACAACTGAACCAGAGAAAACAAGTTCAGCTTTTCATAACTATGTGGCAGTAAGGAATGGGAATGACTTTGCCTAAACTTGGCAGCCTTGAGGTTTGGAGGAAGTAAATCTCTCGAGATTTACAGTAAAAACATTGCAAGCTGGAAATGTTTCTAAGCTTAAGGCACTGAAAATAAACATGTAAAATTATTTTTAATATTGTATTTTATTTAATCAAACAAACCACAAGCATCATGTCAACATACAGTCAGTTAAATAAAATTGAGGGCTTCTTTGGTATTAAATCTTTGGGTTTCAGTGTGTTGCATGCTTTTGACTGACTAGCAATGACTCTAGTGCTTAGTAGGTACATGTGCTATTGGCTGACACAGTTGGTAACATGGTTCCTGAGCCTGAAGAGTTGCTGTTTGGAATAATGTCACATGGCTGCAAGATGGAAGAGGGAGCTATGATCTCAATGTCTTTCTCTGGCACTCATGAAGTCCTCCAGCATTTAGATGTGAATTTGGGAAAACATTAGAAAAAATGGGACAAAATAAAGTTTTGTATCTTTAATACAGGTCAGATTGAGTTTCCTTCAATTCACAGAAAAAGAGGATGATGTAGAAATTGAAATTGAGTGTAGCTATGAAGAAATTAGAAATTTATAATACCTATGTTTTTTTGTTTGTGATCAGGGCTTCCTATTTCTGTATTTACTTCTTAGAGAAGTTTATGTTATTAAGTAGGCTAATTTATTCAGAAAACACGGTATAACATATCACCCTTAGAAAGAGTTTGATATATGACCATTTCCTGAACTGGTTGAAATCCAGAGAAGCCAAGGCTCTGGGTTTTATATCTTTTAGGATTCATCAACTTTAATAGGTGGATAGCTGAAGCTTTCAGGATGTGGTCACAGTGGTCATTAGATGAGGAAGTACAAGTGAACAAATGCAACTTATTTTCCCTAAAGGATAACTGCATTAAGTCATATGACATTCACAGAGCCTGAAGTATCTGTATCATCTATGAAGAACAATCTACACTTGAGATTGAAAACATATGCATGCTGAGAGGCACATAAATATAGGTGTACACACTAGACTATTCATTCATAAACAGACTAAACAAAAATGCTGAAAATACATATTTAGAACCAAGTGCTTAAACTGTTTGAAAAGTGGGCAAAGCATTCTAACCACAGGAAATGCCCAGGATTGTGGTCTTTTACTCTGTTTTAAAGCACAGGAAAAATGCTGATTTGACTATTGTGTAGATCAAAGTGAAATGGGATTATGTCGCTTCTAAATCAATATCCAGGTCTTACCGGTTGGAAGAGGTCCTTGAAAACAGAGGCCAAGAAGAAAATAACTGGCTTTAACCTCTGAGAGTCCTGGTCTCACCTTCATCTGGCTATGCATGGTCTCCACAAAACAGAATTCAGGCCTGCGAGCATGTGTCTGCTATGAACAGGCATGTCCTTCCCCAACAGTACAGATAATGTGCTAAGGGCTTCAAATTCAGAATATCTGGTTTAAGTGGTCCCAACACTATTTCTAGGGTTTGAACATATCTCTCTCCACGGGTGGTCTGAGTTGCTTATTTGAATTTCCCTAGGCTTAAGGTTATGGATATTAAAGTGGCATTGTTTGTGTGTGCTTAGACTCGTGAGCTAGGCTAGATATACATGAATGCCCTTGAACTTTATAGAGAGCTGCATTAGGATGGGGAGTAATGTGATTTGCAAGTCAGAGCCAGACAGTTATATATTCATGATCTCATCATAATCTGAAATTTTACTTAAAGAAGTCCAAGGATTTTACACTTGGATTTGGTCTCTAAGGTTATTTAATATTGTATTTGACAAGACAGGACATATTCTAACTGTTAGCCTTTTAGCTGACATATATTTATAAGATATGTGTGCCCATGGTATTAGGCCCCCCATTTGAAATGTAATTCCAGCTTGGGCTTTTATGTTTGATTTATAGAGTAAAACAGGTCCTTCAGCTCCACCCTGCCTCCCCCATATCAAGCATGTTAGTCAACAGAAAGGATAAAGGAGAGAAAATATCTATGTATATATACCATATATATATACATTATTATATAATGTAATTGTATTTTATTAAATATAACTATTATATATTACATAATTATAATTATAGTATTGATACCTTTATTACACAATATATAATATAACATATAATATACATGTATACTATATATTCTAAACTATTACACAATCTCCCTCAAAGTCTAGGGTCCTGAATGATCTGTGCTTCTCTCCATTAGCTGGATGTAGCCTGCTATGGTCTAGGGCTATGGTAATAAAAAAGTGGGCTGGAAAGAGTAAATTACTTGCTGTGCAAGTATGAGGACCTGCGTTCAAATCCCCAGAACTTATATAAAGCCTTCTAGTTTTATACATATGCTAAATTTCTTACCATGTAATAAGTTTTTATTTTATTTTTATTTGACTTGTACCTTTTTGCCATTTCCATATCTCCAGTGTCCCATCAGAGGCCTTCCAAATCAATAGGGTTAATAGGGAAGAGAGTGACATAAGGATTGCTTCTGGCATGTACTGACCCCCAAGCAGCACTTCAGAAGACACACTGCACAGAAGCCTAGGGACATAGTTCTGGGGACCCATGAATGTTTACAGCTACTTCTTAGCTCTGTTAGAGTTTTGGAAGAAATAATTAACTTATAATACTACTCGTTTCTAATGTAAAGACTGCCTATCCTTTGAGATTGGCCGTTATACACAAAGAACAGCTTTCTAAAACACTGTACTCTCTGAAGTTTTTGCGTCCACTTGTTCTCATTCAAGTCTGAGTCATTCTCCTCTTTAATATTTTCTGACAGCCCCCCCAAAGAAGCCAACACACACTAACATCTGAGGTTTTCAACAAGACTCCTACAGACACAGATTTTTATCCATACATGTTCTGACTTCCAAGACATCAGAGGCAACAATTTTCATGGACTTGCTTCCACAATGCCAGAAGTCACCAACTGTTACAGCTTCTAAAATCAATGCTTCCTAATTATTAAGCCAATGTCATTTATGTTAGGTCCTGCTGTGGCATTCTGAGTATTCAAGTCAAAATGAACCAGGCTCCAAACGCTGCTGTTTTAGAGTTCCACAATAGCAATGGCCTAAACAAAGTATCTTATTTCTGTCTCCCCTAAAATTTCAAGTGAAAGTTGTCTAAAGTAAGAAGCAAAGGTCTGTAGACAACCTCAACTCTTCGGTTCAAAATTTCTTCGGCTCTAATCATCCTACTTGCATTGTATCCACTGAAAAGAGGACTGGTGAGGGACACATCTTTTCCTCTTGAAAATATGAGTTAGAAGTTGAGCATCATTTTTGCCCATTTTTCATTAATTAGATCTTAACCATGTGTCTGGAAAATAGTCTTCAGTGGGATGGCCAGGATGGGGAGAAGGATGGAGAGTCTTGCTAATCTTTGCAGACATTGGGTTACTGGTGTTTACCTAATAGCATTCTTTTTTTCTCCAGAACTGAACAGCCAAGCTTCAATTTATATGATGCTCATAGACTCCAAAGTGGTAAGGCACTTTGGGAGAACTTGTATTTAGCTTGGCAAAAATAATTGGCCCACTGAAATTAGCAGTGTGTGTTTCTTTGTCTTGGACATTTTAGAACATTTCCCTGGACCACTAACCTAATAGGACAGCTATGAACAGAATATTGGAAATGACACAAGCCAAAAGTGTCATTTATTACCCAAATAAGCATTTATGTTTAATCTGCCTTCTTATTTGCTTTCTAGTAACCCCTCTCCTTTTTTTGTTTTTTTCTAATGGTCTTTCAAAGTGTCCATACACAGCACCTAAATTTGATTCAAATCTCTTTGGCTGTAGTCAACATACAGTGCCAATTTTCCCCGAGAAATGTGTCCTAGTTAATGTTCGGTTGCTATAACTGAATACTATAAACCAGATAATACATAAAGATACATGGTTATTTATTTTACAGTTGTTAATCCCAATAAATTGGAGATCATGGTATTAGCATCTACTGAGGACTTTCTTGCTGCATAAAATATGGCAGAAGGTGTCACATGGAGAGACAGAAAAGCAATGCCCACATGGTGTGTCTCCTCCTTTGCCTTCTTGTGCCTTTGTCACAAGATCTTTGTTCTTACAACCTCACCTAATTCTAATTACCACACAAAGATGTTGCCTTGTATTCATATATAAATTTTGGAATTTAGTATTTAACCCAAGAATAAGTATACTTAATCCACCACAACCAGTTAGTGTTGGTTAAGAGCACATTGGAGAAGCAGGACCACCGAAGCTTCTTGACACAATTTATATGTATTAGAGCTTACTGATTTATTATGAAAAAAGGGGGGGAAATCACTTTGAAGCTACAGTTTCCCCTATTTTGCTTTTAATTCTATTGATTAACTGCTTTATTTTAGAGATGCAGGGAGGAAAAAAGCTTGAAACTGCTATACTTTCTAGGTGAATTCAAACCTTTTCATTATTGATGTGTTTTCATCTGTTTTAGTAATATGACTTAAAGGGATTTCTATAATTCCATTTGACTTATTTAGCATACCCAACCAAGTCTGTTGTTTCTGTAAGTAAGATGTGTATTTTTCCAGTATCTCACTTTCAAAATTTTAAAATTCTCTCTCTCTCTCTCTCTCTCTCTCTCTCTCTCTCTCTCTCTCTCTTTCTCTCTCATTCTCTCTCTTCTTATATGTATTTACATACACCTGTGTGGAGTTTATGTGTACCATGTAGTGTGAATCCACAAGAGTCCAGTAAAGTTTCTCAAGAATTTATTTAGGTATAAAATAGGGGTAAACACTCACTGATACAGAGCAGGTTGGATGCCACTGTTGATCCTGCAGCCTTTGTCCAGTTGTTCTGTCCAGGGGTGAAGAGCACCAACAGCAAGCCACCTGCTCTGTTCCAACCATCCAAGAGAGGAAAGGAGCAAGTGGGGGAAAGGTGCTCTCCCTCAGCTTCTAAACTGTCACATACCAGACAAGACTACCCCCTAGGGCTTGCTGCCCCCAAAGTCATTGGCTAAATAGATAGAAATCCCACAACAGAGCCTGCCACCTATGTGCAAGAGTCCACAGAGGCCAGAAGAGAATTTCAGACCTCCTGGAACTGTAATTATAGGCAGTGTGAGCTTGCCATGTGGGTACTGAGAACTGAAGGGTCCTTTGCAAGGGTAGTAAGTAAAAGTGCTGAATCATCTGTCTAGCTCTGATTTTTAGTTTTGTTTTATTTTTTCATTACAAATAAATTTCATTTTACTTAGAATTAATTTTTAAAAACAAACAACAATCAACTGCCTGCCTGCCAACTCAAATCTGTTTGACCCAGGCAGACTGTGGCTCAAACTGGTTCCTGCTGTGCTTGTCTTAGTGCAAAGTGTCAGGTGATTTTTGTTTGATTGTTTTCTTTAAATACCATGCTCATGATCTTATTGTCTTCATATGGCACTTTTTCATATGCAACTCTAGTTCTGATCTTGTCCTCTCACATTTCCTGTCATTTGGAGAACTAATAGTAAGAATTAAGCTTACCAAGGCTGTTGGGTGGTTAAATGAGATGACACATAAAATGAATAATAGTTAAAGGGAGTAATTATGCTCATGTGGAATGAGGTAAAATATTCTCTCACATGTAGTACATGCCTGATACATGGCATCATCCAACGTTTTGTGTACATAAAAAAAAGTTCGAGTTAACAGAGATACACTAGAACATTTCACTTTAATAGGAGCCCATTATTAAGAAATGTTTATCTTTCTAGCCTAGAGTCTTGGAGTTTTCTTGTATAAAGTTTTGCATAAAATAGGTAACTAATAAATGCTTTCTCTTTGCTTGAGTTTACTAATGTGAGTATACAACTATTACTTTTTCAGTAAGTCCATTTTAAAACTTGTCACTATTAATATGCTTACATATTAATATGCTAATATTGATGCCATTATAAGCATGTACCTGTTATCTCAGTGAATGGCAGATATCATCTTGCCTTCAGTGGTAGTTCTTTATTTTAAGAAGGAAAACAGTGGTGTTTCCTGAATTTCATTGACCCATCCACTTATGCTTATGCCAAACAATGCTGGGGGAACACTGGCCTTTGGGCAATGGACTCAGAAGTCAATTCTTTTAGGTAAACTGTGGCACAGAAATCGAGAAAGAAAATGAGCACACAATAGCAGCATTTAAATCACGACATGATATCCTAAGGATTGGAATATTATTCTCAAGGTCAGTATAAGAACAGGAGTCTGTGAGGGTCACTCACACATGCATGTGGAGATATGTAAAACACACCTGCAATGGGAACTGTCAATTAAAGCTGTCAAGTGTGTCTTTTTGATGCTTTAGTTTTGGCTTCTCCTTATATTTTCAGTTTCATCCAGTTCTGAAGAGGAAGGCAACAAAAGAGGGAAATGAGATGGAGAGAGAGAGAGAGAGAAAGAGAGAGAGAGAGAGAGGGAGAGAGAGAGAGAAGAGAGCTCTGTTACTGATCATTCTTTCATTCCCAGTGCCACATTCCAGAGCCACTGCTCTCTGTTCATTTTCTCTGACTAGTGTATATATAAAAGATGATCAATGCACAACAGGGGTCCCATGACTAATGAAAAGGCAGCCGGGCCAACTCTGCACACCAGTGCTATTATAAAGGAGGCCTTATGATGTGATTTTTTAGTTACCGTTAGGAAAGCAATTGTAAAATATTAGGCCCCTTAGAGGAAAGCTGCTCATTAGAATATAACACAGGTGTTTGAAACATTCAAAAAACGATATCTCAGAAAGGCTCATGGCTTCCATGGTTATTTTTCCTATCGCAGCACAACTTGCTGGAAACAGTAACCTTAGGCAACACACATTGATCTCAAAGGTTCTGCAGGCCATACATTTGAGAACGGAATAAATGGGACCTCTATTCTAGCAGTTCTCAACAGTCCTGATGCTGTTGCCCTTTAATTGGTTCTTAGTTTTATGGTGACCCCCAGCCCTAGAATTATTTCATTGCTACTTCATAACTGTAATTTTCTACTATTATGAATCATGATGCAAATATCTGATATGCAGAGTATCTGATATGTGACTCCTGCGAAAGGGTTGTCTGACCCCCAAAGGGGTCAAGACACATAGGTTGAGAACCACTGCTCTACTTCATGGTCCACAAGCTGCAGTCCAGGTGTTGGCTGCGTCTACCATTTCATCTGTGGCTTGGCGTCATCTCCCAACTTCCCATGGTTGTTCCTGCACGGGTAGGATTCAGTTCCTGCAACTGTAGGAGAGAGGCTCAGCTTCTAGCTGTCATTCCTATAAAGGCCTTCTTGGTGACAGAAAGTGGATGAGTGCGTTCAGTCAGGACAGTGTGGTGATATCTTGTTTGTACTCTAACAAATAAAGTTTGCCTGTAGATCAAAGTGTGGAGCTAGCCACTGGTTAAACCACAGAGGCCAGGCAGTGGTGGCAAACTCTCTTGATGCCAGCACATGGAATCTCATGCCTTTGATCCCAGTGGTTGGGAGGCACATGCCCTTAATCCCAGCACTAGGGAGGTAGAGATGGGATATAAAGCTAGTGGAGACAGGACTCATAAAGCCAGGAGCTCAACCCTTTTCAGTCTGAAGATTTTATGGAGTTAAGAACTCTAGTGGCTGGCTGCTCTGCTTCTCTGAACTTTCAGCTTTCACCCCCTAATATCTGACTGTGGGTTTTTATTATTACTATCAACTGGAGTTCCTGCTACAGAGCAGGAAGGGGAACAAATACTGAAGGCCAAGAGAACAGTTCTGAGATAACAGATTTGTTGACTGTCTTAACTGTGGTCAGCATTAAATTTCATCAAACTGCTCATCTTCCTATGATGAAGTAATAAGACCCCCACTGGTAACTCGTTTATTATGAGACACTTTTGCCTCCACGGTTTACTTAAGGTTTCATTACTCAGAATCTGTTTTTGAGCACCTGCCCCTGTCTTGAAACGTGTAAGATGTGTTGTATGTGTTATCAGTGTCACAGTGGTTCTGAAATGCCACACCCTTCGGCTTTTTAGGTTATTACTTCCATCAAACAAGTGCTTTTAGACCAGATAAGAACATTCCAAGAAATCTTATGAGCTATCAGGGGACTGTGAGTCCTGAAATCCTACCAAATCCAGCTAACTGACTGTGTAATTTAAGTCTGTCTTACAAGTTTCTCTGGTTCTAAAAGTAGAAAATTTAGCTGGGTGGTGGTGGCGGTGACACACACCTTTAATCCCAGCACTGGGGAGCCAGAGGCAAGTGGATCTCTGTGAGTTCAAGGTCAGCCTGTGTTATAAGTTTCAAAAAAAAAAAAATAGCAGCTCCAAAGAGAAAGATGCCATGTGATAGAGTTCAAGTGGAGTGGTTTTTATTAAGGGAAAAGGATCATAAAAAGGGGAAAGGGGAGGTGGGAGACTGGCCTCGGGACACAGGAGTATAAAGACAGAGAGGGGGGGGGAGGCGGAAGGGGCCCTTTTATAAAGGAACATAATGAATAGGCACAGGTAGTTCTCTTAGTGGCAGTAGCTGAGGGCATAACCTGTCAGGATTCCAAAGGCAGGCCAGTACAGATGCCTGAATACTAACAGCTTGGTCTACAAAATGAATTCTAGAACAGCCAGGGCTATGCAGAGAAACCCTGTCTATATATGTGTGTGTGTGTGTGTGTGTGTGTGTGTGTGTGTGTGTGTGTGTGTGTGTGTGTATGAAATTAGGGAACAGAAAGGTAGAAATTTTTTTTCCTCTGGAAACTTATTTTCCTCTGATATTTAATTTCACAAATAAGAGATTCTGTAGCCAATAGAAAGTACCATATAAACTGTGTAAGCTAGATTAATATTGCACTAATATTGCACTACTCAGTCTAGAAAGGTGGGAGGGAAAACCAATGCTGGAATTACAGACTGTCACTGTTAGAGTGCTGGCATCAAATGGTGAGGAAAAGAGTGTTTTATATTTTCCTTTTAACCAATTTTGAAAACTTGACAGGTTTGGGGCTTGTGAACTGAGCCATGAATCTAAAACTTTGGTTAGACAGCTACTAGACATTTCTGAGCTGCCAACTGCAATTGCTAATTTTGGATTTTTGTTCCAATGCATGTGAAATAGTTACGGGTTATAGAATTTCTTTTCTGTCAGGGAGCAGCAAGCACACAGTAGAATCACTTAACAAATGGTCTTCTTGGTCAACATAGTAGTTTAATTCCATCACAGAGTAGAGTGGGGCTTTAATGAAGACATTTAGGAGGCTAATTCATT
Organism: Cricetulus griseus; assembly: GCF_003668045.3. NCBI lineage: Eukaryota > Metazoa > Chordata > Mammalia > Rodentia > Cricetidae > Cricetulus > Cricetulus griseus. The sequence goes on along the minus strand of NW_023276806.1, from coordinate 140,241,834 downwards.
GAAAATTGCCATATTTTAACTTTATTATGATGCTTTGATTGCTATTAACTGAAAAACATCTATGAAAAGGTTGATAAGTAGTATAGATTCAGAACACTTTGAGACTTGACATGTAATTATTTCATATTAAAGTTTTGTGCAGCTGTAGTATATAGCAACTTACATTATGCTGTACTACTTTTTATAACTATACTGTATAATTTGTTTGATTATCAACATTTTATAATTTTATTAATATGTAATTATAATAGTTTACAAATGATAAATTGAATACTTTAGCTTCTCAGTCTTTGAATTTGTGAGGTTTAATATTTTGTGCAATGGATAGGTTAATATAGAAATATATGTAATACTACATATTTATGAATATGAGATACTTATGAATATATCTTATGTGTCCATTTGCATATATGTATAAAAGCAAAGAAAGATGCTCATAATACAGAAAAGGTAATGGAGTTAAGAAGAAGTAGGGGTAAAATAGGAAGAGTTGGTTATCGAACTCATGTATCAAATTCTCAAAAGAAAAAAAGTAAAAAAAGGGCTGAAGAATTTGTAAGACCAAAAGAAATAAGTGGAGGCTTCAAACATTTCCATTATAGTAGCATCAAAAGTAATTTTGGAAACAACAATGAAATATAAAGCAAAACAACCATTAGTGATAGAACCATTTTTTAGCACACAGGTTGGAAACCAAGCATGCCTTAGAAAGAGTCCCAATAATATACTTTCATATGCATGGAATACTTTATCTCTAGACTTAGCTAACAACACAGTTAGACACGGCAGATGTATTGCAAGCTCAACACACACACTTGAACAGACTAAATTTCTCTTAGATCAGATAATTCTGTTTTCAAATATTTTACTTATATAAGAAAATATATTTATATATATTTTGTATACACAAATACATACACATTTTACATGCATATGCTTATATACATTACAGACATATATACACATTATACACATATATATTTATGTCAAATTATCAAAGAAAATGTGAGAAGGTAAATACTTGTCTGGGAATTGGGCATGAGCAAAGTTTCTAAAATTTAATGAAATTAAAGGTGGTAAGTTGGAAGCTGAACTTGGCTGTGCTGAGTGAGGTCTGTGTTAGGAGACCTGCTTTTCTTTTTTAGTTACTCTATGAAAGTGGGTAGCCTTGTACTTATGTGATAGCTGTTTCTTTTGCTTGGTTCCCACCCAGAGAACCCACTATTTTCATGTATTTGTAAATTTCTCAAAACCTACCGATGGTAAAGAGAAGCCAGAGTGCTTTGCCCCTGCTGATGTGTGAAGCAGTCCTGAAAAAACGACTTACTGGCTGTACATACTGTATTCTCATTGCTGGGGTGGGAGCTCAGCAGGGAAGAAAGAGAGTGGCTTTTTGCTTCATATACTTATGACTGAAGAGTAAGGCTTTCTCCTGTATCTAAAAGGCAAATGGGATCAATGTGACCTTATTAGTCCTAGGCCGCTTCCCCACTAAGAGGCAGCCCACTGACCCCAAAAGGTATCTACCTCACAACTGTCCAAGCTGGAGGAGCTTAGCTTTGAGGTCAATCACAGGGGGAAATAACCAGAATTGAACCACCCCTCCTCTCCACTTGAGATCTTTCCAGCCACAAGACTGGGAAAAGGAACAGGTGCAGTTGGGTGGTGCTTGAGCCAAATGAGATTGCTTCAGCATACCCTCAAGATGCCCATAAAGAACCTGGAAGTGACATTTGACGGAACACGTTTGAAAGTACTAATAGGAGAAATACAGCCCCTTGAGCTGCTCAATAAACCAAAACACAGATATTTAAATATTTCCTTGGATTCCAATCTGAAAAATGTTTAACACAGATCTCCCCCACCATGACTTAGATTTACAGAAAACACATGATATACCTCAGTCATATATTAGCATGAACTAGGTTCACATACATTTCCTATGATTTTGTAGGAATAAAGAATGGTAGTGTGAAAGTAGTGGAATTGTGAAGAATGAAATCAAAATGACTAAGGGAAATAAAACAAGTTTATCAGGATGGAAAAATTATACATAGTGTGATATGTTCACCTGATATGGAACAAAGGTCCTAGTATTTATGATGACAGCTGTAATTCATAGTACTCTCAGCATTTTAAAAATAATGTTAAGATATATCATATGAAAAAAAACGAATCATCATAAAAGAACTCAGAAAGTCAACCACAACAACACAGCTGATTTTATAAGTCACTTTTAAAAACAAATTGACCAGTTGTGAAGTTAAAAAACTAATTCCTATGATTATTTCTTAAATTAAGTTTTATTGGTAGGTTATAAAACTAATGATGAAAGATAAATATGAATTATTGTTCTTGGATTGTTAATTCAACTAGTACTCGATCCAGTATGAGGTCTCAGAATATATATGAAACAATGTTTGCATACATATGTGTGTGTGTGTGTGTGTGTGTGTGTAGGTACATATTCCTATATCATTACTGAACATTAACTATAGACTAAAACCATAGAACAATGCTCAGCTCTAGGTAATAGTAGTAAAAATCAACTTAACATCACAAGAAATCAGTCCCTTAAACTCTAACATGAAACATTAAGTTCAGTATGAAAAATGACATCCATATGATGATGAAAATCAGCTGTCCAACTAAAGGAATAGTAGAATACAAAGAACTGACTTAATTTTGATGCCCAGCACACAGATAATTGACATAAGAAATATAACATTTGAATGTTAAAATAACTTTGAAAACAGCTCCATGAAAATAAAATTTAAAATGTTTGGTTTAGAAACAATTTTATGTAAAATTTCAATCTCTGACAGAAAATATTTTAATGCTTAAAATCACAACTTCCAGTCACCCTTGACAGCACAACTGAGACTAAAAGGTGTGCATTATGCATGATTTTTAAAATGTGGTTAGTGGTATAAAATTTGTTCTTTAAGTACAGACACATCTTTTGATAAAAAGAATTAGTTATCCTGGACTGTTGTCTGGAGTATGGATTTTGCCACCTCTATTTAAGATCACCAAGAAATGTGTATGTGTACATAGGTAAATGGCTGGAAGTCAAGAAACTGGAAGAAATGGTTTTCCATGGGATTAGAGTGGTGTGATGGATAGTGGGTTTCTCCAAAAGCAGGTCTTGAATTAAGAAAGTGGGTGTAAATAATATGGAAGATATACACAAAACATCAGTAAAGAAAGTGATCAGGAAAGGGTAAACAAGCAAATCCATTAATAAGCCTTTACCCCTGTGAGTAAATACAGCTCAGTTCATTAGGGACCTTTTAGAAATGACAAGAAACACACTTCAGCCTTTTTGTAGCACTTATCCACCTACCTCAACCCCAGCACCATCACTGGTTGAGAGCTACCCCAGGATCTTAATTTCTCAATACAGAAAGTTAATGTGCAGAAAAGAAACTGGGTTACTAAACAATAAGAGCTGTCCTTGTGGCCTCAAGAGATTTCCCAGAAATTTACCAAGCTTTATAATGAGCTCAGATAATAGGGGCCAGAGAAGCTTAAATGACTTAAAGTTGGTTATCAGAATCTCTGCCCTTAGAGGTCTTTGGACCTTGAACCTCAGTGGATTCCCCTGCACCAGTTTCCCACTGTGTCACACGGCCATCTCGGTTCCTAAGATCCTTGCTTTTACTGAATGGTTGGCCATTCCAAGGGCCACAAATTCTGTAGCTTGCTGCCTACTTCTAGCCATTGCCATGACCTCATCTTCTATACCTAAAGTGAGTTACCATAATTTTTGAGGAGAAAGAAGTTTTCCCCATTACAGTTAAGACAGTATTTTTTTTTAACCCTGCTGTACCCATAAGGTTGTACCCAATAAATGGTCTTAACACTATAATGAGTTCTGACAGAATTTGTATTGTTTCAGTTTGGGTCATCTTTGGAAGACCTGTTTGCTTCAAATGTCTACCTCTTCAAATCCTTCATCACTGGGTGTTCATGTTCCTATCAAGGACTGAAGTTCCTATAGTTTTTTTTTTTAAAGGATACATTTTTCTAGCTTATTATTCAAACTGAAAACAATTCTCTGCTCCCTATTTAGCAATACCCATCTTCTTTACCCCTTCTTCCTCCAACATGCGTAGCTGAGCAATACCATTAAAACTCTCTGAACCACTGAAGCGATGACATCACTGTTTAATCATCTCATGGGACGACACCATGTGATTCTAATGGTACCAATTTACTTCCTTTCACAATTATCAGAAAATAGATGGGAGATACTCATCTATTGAGTTGAGTTGGAGAAAGACTTATATTTCAAGTCCTCTCTCCCAAACTGAGATGGGCAGTTAATTCTAAGGTGCCTTTTCAATATGAATTTATTTGATCTGGAGGGTTTTTACCATTGACAATACCCTTCCTTTACTATTAGAGTTTGACTAGTGGCTTATCTGAAGTCAAAAATTGGAGAAGAAAAAAAAGTAAAATACATTTTTTTTTCTTCTTCAATCCTTCAATTTTACTCTAGTTCCCAGAACAAGACGGACTGTTGTATAATTATCCTCTGCTGGCAGAGATGAGTTCTGGTGAAAATATATCTTTAAGGATGTATTACACACAGCTTTCCTTCTTAATAAGCTACTTCATAATTGGTTGTAATGAGTTCCCAAAAGATTCTTGCAAATTAGTGTTCGATTTAAATGAACAAGTTCCACTAATAGCCTACTGAGCTATTAAGCCAGCTTGGATGATAGAGACAGGACCAATTCATGTGCTAAGGAAGTGTGGGTGCTGTACAAAGACCTTCTTTAATCTCCAAGCCTCTTCCAAGTTGCAAATCTACTGTTGTTCCTTTGCAGAGACTTGGCATTCTACACACAGCCTGGGAGGTCCCACTCTTCTCTCCTTTGTGTCAATCTCACAGTTTATCTCATGCTCAAATGCAGATAATACTCCAAGACTGCCTAACATCATTGCAATGACTCATGACTAGCAATTCCTAGTTTAAAGTAATTACCAACTTGTAGGGGTTTTATAGAAATTGCAGTTTATTTTGGGAAAGAGAAGAAACTTGCATATGGAAAATATTGAACAAAAAAGTGGTAAAATATAGACCATACCACGAGCTTTATTTGAACATGTCTAAAGAAAGTCATGAGAATTGAGTGATTGCTTCTTTAATGTAAACACACAGGGATGTCTATTAATTGCTTATTTATTAGAACTAACAGGTAGTAGTGGTCTTAATGTTTGACAAATACACCAAATGGACTCAAAGCATAAGGAAACAGGAGAAGCAAACCAGTTTCTCTTTTCCACGTCTCTCCCTCTCCACCTTGCCCACCCAGGGAGACTGGACACAGCTGACATATGTGGGCTAGTTATGCCGAGTCTAAGGGCTCATATAAAAACATGATGCTGTTCATAATGCTTCAATTTGTAGTGCATCTTATGGGTTCCAGAATGCTTCCCCATAAATCATTTCACTTAGAAGCCTTGCACAAGATGTTTTATACATCTGTAACCATTCAAATTGCTAATTCAGACTCAATCTCTCTAACCTCTCAGGCTCTATTTCCCTCACTTTTTTTTTTATCCTACTACCTTTTGCTTTTACAGAGAGATTTTGTTATGCTGATGTTGACTGTTTTCCAATTATTAAAATCCTTCAGATGAAATCACAGGCAGATGATGTTGGAAAGATCTTTGGAGACATTGTGCTTCAGCCTGCTTGTTTTGCACATGAACCTTAGTTCAGAGGGAAATAAAGAAATAAAGCATTTTGTTTTCTGCTCTGCATGGGGAATGCTTCCTATTATTCCTTCAGTGTGTCATCCTGATTGTAAGCCTCAGAAAGAAAATGGTGACAGCAAACCCAACTCTAAACATCATGGTGGCTTATTTTCCAGTGTTCTCCTTTTAGGGGAAAAAAAACTTTTTACCTTTCGTGTCTTTCAGAATAATGAAGGGTATTGATTCAATATGTAATTTAAACATATACTCTTTTAAAATTCCAAAGTTTTTTTATATTGTTAGTCAAGTAGTATTTGCATTCTTTTTTCACTACATCTTCATAAGTATTGGAAAAATGAAAATTCTGGGTCCATTTCAATGTTAAGAAATACCATACTTAGGAAAATAACTTTTTCCTAAATTGAGCTACAAAAGTATCCTCTCTTTATAATTAATTGTCCTATATTATATATACTCATGAAATACTAATTGGTCACTACTCTGATCTTAATATCAAGCAGAATTGTTTGGAACAGAAATCTGACAAAGATATCACAAAATATTTTTCACATATTTGGAGTTTTACCAAGTCTATTGGCTTTATTATTTGTTACTTAATTGTGTATGTGTGTTTAATGGTGTGTTGCAATTTCCTTGAGATAAAACCATCAGTCTTGAAGGATGTTAAGGAATATGATGTTCTAAAGAAGAGTGAAACATTCCATCCTGTTGGGACACTCATTAAACTCAGGAAGTAATCATCTCACCAGCTTCAGACATTACTGTATTATAATGATTGATATTTACTCTTTTATTACATTGGGTATTTAATGTTGATATCATTGGAAAGTCTTCTATAAATATGCATATGAGAAACTAGGTATAGGGGTGAATGCTGGTAACTAAACATTCAGGAGGCAGAAGAAGGAGGATCGGGACATTTATCAGACTGAGCCTGGACTATATAAAACTGTCTTAAAAATCCATTTTTTTTAATTCTAAAAAGAAACATATGTGTTATTTCTTATAAAAAGTTTCTAAATATTTTAACATATGTAAAATATAGAATATACACTTAAAATACATTTAACTAAACACTATAATGGGCAATTATGAGAAGAACATTTGAACAGTGATCAAAAAAGCTGGGAAATAAGCAAGCTCCACCCTGTGTCTCCATCGTTTATTATTTTGAGAATTTTGCCTTTCATTAATATTACATCAGTTAACATGATCTCTATTATTGCTCTATTTTGTGAATTTCTACCACTTGCTAGTATTCATTTGTTTAAAATTTTGCCACAAGTTTATTTATCCATTCTACTATGTTTAGATGGCTATTTGGATTATTTTCACTTTGTTACTATTATACATCAATGCTGGCATAAATATTTTTGTTCATTCTCCTGTCTCATATATAGTGTCATCTATCTATGGTGTACTGCCTGAACTAGAATCTTGAGTTGTAGAGTATGTATATGTTTACATTTAATAGATTATATAATATATATATTTCAAAATAGCAATGTCAATTTCTACATCCACCAACAGTAAATTCTCATTACCCATTACTCCAGTCTTTAGAAATTGTATTTTCAGGGATTTTATTGTTTTCAATTTGTGAAATATTTGTAGTAGTTTGTATCACATTTTAGTGTCCATTTATTGTTTTCTAGAAGGTGAGGATTTAATATTGTATCTATGCTTATTGGTCATTTAATTTAGGATTTCTATTTTGTTTACTACTTCCTCAGTATTTTTCCCTACACTATCCAGTTTTATCTTTCTTCTTGATTTGTGGATGTTCTGTAACCAGCATACAAATCCCTACTCACATAAGCATATCATCTGCCATTCTGTGGCATTTCTTTGTATTTCCCACCCTGTGTCTTTTGAAAAATACAAGTTCTTGCTGGGCATTGGTGGCACACGCCTTTAATCCCAGCACTCGGGAGACAGGTGGATCTCTGTGAATTTGAGGCCAGCCTGGTCTCCAGAGCGAGTGCCAGGATAGGCTCCAAAGCTACACAGAGAAACCCTGTCTCGGAAAAAAAAAGACACTGTTAGAAAAATACAAGTTCTTGACTTTTTAAAAAATATAGCTGAAGTCTTTTAATGATCTCATCATGGCCTAAATGCTAAAATTTACCAACATGGTATTAAAAAGAATTATGTACCAACTTTCTTAACAACATAAATGTAAAAGTTCCAAGAAAAGCATTAGCAAATATTTCTTATCATATGTATAAAGTATGTCCAAGGGCTAAGGGAGTAATGACAGTCTGGGCATCTGGTTATGCAGGATGCAGGGTGTCTCATATTCTGCAGTGTCTAAACTGAGATTCAAGCTTGCTTTCTTTCATTCTAAATTTGATCAATTGACTGGATGATGGATTTTTGAGACTGGTTCTTGCCTTGAGCTTTGGTGATTCCTCCTCCACCTCCAAGAACTAAGCTCAGAGGGAAAGGGGGAACCGGAAGGATTCATGCTGTTCCTGTAAGAAGAGGGACCCGATAAAAGGATGTTCAGAGCATCCTTTGTCTCTGTCTTGGGTGTGTGTACACATTCCTTTGCCCTTATGGTTTCTACTATGGGGTGATGCAACAGCAGAAGAACCTCACCAAATCCAAGACTTCCCGTGAGAAACGAATCTCTTTTATTTACTCTTCACACACCTCTGCCTTCTCATTTGTAAAGTGCAGGTGATAGGTACAAAGTTACTATGGACTATGGAAAGTCTACTTTCCAAAGAAGGCTAAAATAACATATCCTATCCCAAATGTTTTCAACTCTGTATTTTTGCCTCCCTCCCCAAAAGTTGCAAACTATGACCCTTCCCCTGATCCTGAAAACTCTGACTGGATGAGGTCTGATGGAGGTGAATCCATATGTCCTCCAACACGAGGACACACAAAGCTATAGAGCTTATTCATAGATGACCCTTGTAGGAGGAAAGTCTAGGGCCTCAAGAAGATGAGCACATAATCCAAAGTATTTCCACAGGGCAAAAAGTTTGGCTTTTTTCAGAAAAGTCCAATAGCCTTGCTAAATCAAGCAAGTCAGAATATCCAGCATTAATTACTTTGGGGTTTAATTACAATTGCAAATGGATCCTGTGTCTTACTGTGTCTCCCTAGAGTTGGGCTTCACATCCTTCCTCAGTAAGTGCAGTTTCTTGGGAAAACTGAAATTGAGCATTATATCTAGGTTTCCAGAAGTGCTGACCCTAAAGGAATTAGAATTTTTACTAAATGGCTTCTTTAAAAGGTTTGTCATGTGCCCTTTAACAGACGATACAGCACAGTTGTTTACATTTCCTACACTCTTGATATACTCATTTATGTGGTCTTACCTCCACAAAGAAACTTCTAGAGACAGCTAAAGATGGTACAACCAGTTGGCCCCGTGTGGCGCTAGACATTGTGTGAGTACGCCTTTGTGATGACTTGAACCAGGAGTGTTAGCTCCAACCATACTTGCTATTCTAAGTAAGAAATTCTTAGCTGAGTCACCTTAACCCCCAAACCATGAGAGAAAATAATAAAAATATTGTTGTTTAGACTCACTAAATGTTAAGATGAGTTAGAATGAATCAATAGATAAATAAATTAAAACCTTATATCATACTGGACAGTGGTTGGTTAGAATGAATAGATGGCTTCTTCTTCTTCTAGCCCAGACTTTCCAGCTAGAATAATGACTCGAGTTTAAAACCATATACCCAACAGGGCTGGGTAGAAGCCCTATCACAGCGTATGACCTTGACTTAAAAGTTGCGTTATGCTACTTCCACAAAAGCTGTGGGCTGGAGGCTAGAGAGATGGTTCAACATTTAAGAACACATATTGCTCTTCCAGAGGTCCCAAGTTCAATTCCCAACATCAAAGTCAGGCGGCTAACAACTGCCTCTAACTCCAGCTCCATGGAATTTGATGCATCTGGCCTCCTGGGTTGTCGACAATTATTTGGCATTTCCTCATAAAGACACCCACCCCACATGCATGCATACTCATGATTAAAAATGGATCTTAATCAAAAGGAGCTACAAACTCATTAGGATCCAAAGGAAGGCAACATGGCTTCCACTTCTCAATGGGATGTACAGTTGCACAAACATCACATTAGGAAAAGAATCAGAGATCTGTTTTAAAAATAGTCTTCACATAGAAGTCAACAAATTGGTCAGGGACAGTTGATAGAATGAAAGCCTGGCACAACTTAATAAATGCTAGTTACTATCATTACTGTTCTAAAAACATGAGACTAGCAGTGTGAAAACAAGAGTGGTTTGGGTTCAGGTATGGCAATCAGTGATTACAAGAATGACTGGAAAAGGGATCAGATAACCAGCATCCAGACTTCCTGTGCCTGGCCCTATTCCATGCCTGATCCCACGTTTAATTTCATAGAAGTATCATTGTTATGAAGTTCACATGCTTCCAGCGAGAACTTTTCTTCTGTGTTTACATTTGTAAGATTATAGTTTTGTTTTTCAAGGTATTTCCCCCATTATCATATTGTACTGATTTGCAATCTTCGTTTGTTTGGATACTTTGTCTTTTTTGTTTTTACCTTACCATGAACTTGAAACATTTATCATGCTAATATATAGCAATCTACCTTACTCCATATTTCTGCTTCCTGAAATAACAGCTGTTAGACTGGATTCCAGTTTTCTATTCTATAAGCAAATCTAGAATATACACATCTCCAATTTTAACAAAGCTTGCAAAATTGTCTAATGAAATGATTGTGCCAATTTTCATTCCTACTTGCTGTGTAAAGAATGAATGTTGCTTGACATTCTGTTGACAGCTGATATCATTCAACTTTGACATTTGGTCTCGTTGAGGTTGAAAACTAGTGAATTACTTTATTCTAATTTCCACTTTTCTGGTATTGAGGTAGGGTCTATTTTTATTTTTATTGGTCAATATCCCTTGCTCATTTTTTCTGCTAATATACTATCTTTACTTTATTGATTGTGAAAGACCTAGATTATAAATGCATAATTATTTCACATTTTACTGGGTATTGATTATCTGTGTACATGTTGGAGGATTGTTTTTAAGCCACTTTACTTTTAAATTCAATTTAGAAAAAATGTATTGTCAGGGTGTCCTGACAATGGTAATTGAGACTTCTTATCTTCAAAATCATAAATATACTCTATCACATTTGCTATTAAATAATTTGATACATCACTTTAGGTGTTTAATTCCGCTAAAACTATATCTCATTTAAAGATTTAAAGCAAGATTTCATTTCAACACTTTATCTCTCCAATTCTCCCTTCTCATTGCTTTGAAATGCTTTCTATTTCTCTACATTAAATTGAGATGCATCCCTGAATAAAGGTTTTCTACATTTCCATAGTATGACGTTCAGAACTTCACTCAGGTTTGTAGGATGAATCCTTTTTGCCCTGTGCCACACTGTTTTTGCTCTGCCATTAAGCAGGGCTTTATACTCTGGTTTTAAGTCTAGATAAGTAAGCCTCTTGACATCTAGGATTTCTTCCCTTTCAAGAGTCTTGGTTATTGTTCTGTTTGTTAATTGGTGAGTTGGTTTGCCCATGATAACAGTATAGGTTTGAGTCACTGACTCTGGCTGTGCCAATTATCCTTAAACATTTACAGCTACAGGGATTTTAAAGTGACTTTGTGGAATCTTATGAAATATACAATAAAAGTTTTTATTCAGGTCTCATTTAATTGACAGGTGAATTTAGATTGTTAAAATGTTAACTACAATGAGCTGGATTTGGAAGCAAAAGTCTCTGATTCAAACTGAGATCGGAGGATCACAAGTTCAAGGTCAACCCGGGAAACTTAGCTAGACCCCCCATCTGAAAACAAAATGGCAAGAAAAGGCTTGAGGACATATGTCAATAGTAGAGAGTCTGTATAGCATACACAAGGTCTTGGGTTCAGTCCCCAATGGCTCCCAATGATCACCATCCACAAACATGCTCCGTTTTCTACTCGGATTCTCAGTTTGGTTCTCAGTGAACTTTTATAGCATGTTCGTCTACTTAATTATTTATTTCCAACTTACAAAAGTGATACAACTTTTACAAACAAAATCTTTAAAAAATATTCATCTAACCTGTCTTGGCCTGTGCAGTAGAGCACTGATAACTGTGGGCTTTGCTCTGTTTATGTACACACACACACACACACATACACACACACACACACATACACACACACACATACACACACACACACACACACGGGCATTATGTGCTCCGTTTCAATTCTATAACTAATTGTTTGTATTGTAACAATATATGGTTTGGTATAGTTTTAGGTGTTTCTACCTACAAAGGACTAAATAGAATTTTCTTTCTATTCTACCCATTGATTGCTCTGTAATTGGGAACAAAAATATCAGTATTATATTTAAAGTAGTATTCTTTAGTGGTCTTTCATTTACCTTAAGTATCTCCTACATTGGAGAAGATAAATATTTAACTTGAAATCAATTCACTTTTTTCTTCTACCTTACCAAACAGTCATCATCCTACTTATTTATTTGCTGGTTAACTCTTTTGGAAAACACCTCATCTCATCATTTGCTCCGAAGGTCTTCCTTATGATGCTTTATAAAGGTTTCTGCTCGTCACATCTGCTTTTGTTTGAACACGCGTGGCCATAGCCGCATCTGGATGCTGAAGCTGTTCTTTCCTGAGATTTAACTAGTCAAGCTGAGTTTTCTTGAAACTTATCAGCAGCATTGGAGACCTGCTCTGTTGGCTGGAAGCTTGGTGCATTTATTTGCCTTTGTAGCGCTCTACTAATTGCTCCCTCGTGTTTCACTTGAACCATTCAGTTTGGTGATTTACTTCAGTGAATTGTTTATGGAGAGTTATAGATTTCTTTCCCCAAATCTCCACATTTATCCCGGTTTATTTTCTTGTCATTGTATATGAGGGTGTGTGTGTGTATGTCTGTACAATATGCAGAAGTGTATGTATACACATAGGTTTAATTTATACATACACATGCATTACTGCATTTATCAAAAGGGCCTTCAGTACTTCTCAAGGAACATCTGGAATCATTTTCCTGTAACATTGTTATCAAACACATTGTGAAGAATATTTTTAATAGGGAACTAAGAGTTCAGCTTTAATTAAAGAGAGTATCCTCAAACTAATGTAACACTCTAACAATGCTTGGTAGTGTTTTAGCTGCTCTATGCTATTGCTGCCATCCTCTTCTTTCATTACTGGGGAGATGCTATTGTATGCAATTTTAGGTCTTTCCATGGCTGCTTCTGTGAATGAGAGCCATGGGGACATTATACTGACCATGAGTACTGTATCTGTTCTAGGATTTTTGTCACTGATAAGGGAAAAGGAAATGAAATGTGGCCAGATTATTAAATTGAATGAATTCATCCTGTTTTTCTTTTTATATCTTGCCCACATCAGCTTTGCTTTATAAATCCATGCAAGGGAGGGATACTTGCTGTCCCTGAAGTTGTTGGGTTTACAGCATCTGGTATCAAGAAAGTTATTATTTGTTGGTGGTTATGATTGGGGTTTTGAAAGCTGCCTTTGAATAGGTGTTGTGCTTTGACTGGATGAAGTGGTATTTCTCTAAGTATTGGTCTAGAAAATCAAGATCTGTCTCAAGCGCTTAATAAACCAGGACTCATAGTAAGTAATAGGAATAATGTATGTTCCCCCAAAAGCAGATATTTTACTTTATTTCCTGGTTTAACTTCTTTTCCATTACTCATTCAGTTGAATTATGTTGTATTCATGACCTAAATAGATTATTAACATGGGGGGGATGTACTTTACATTTTAAAAAAGAATTTCAAATTCCTTTCTCCTATTTCCTAATTCATTAACTTTTTGTTACCCTAACAATTATCCAGGGGATTACATTTCTGTAGTATTTTTCTAAAACTCGTAAGTACTGCAAAATAGGAAACTTTTTCACTGATTAAAATACTCCACACTTGAACTTATTTTTTCTCATTCTCTTTAAGGTGAGGAAATTAATAGAAAAAATACTAAATAAACCCTCTAATTTTACTTTCTTTTCGTTTCCTGCTTTTATAATTGACACTTTTAAAAAGTCACTATTTGAAACTGTCTCTTCTAGAAATGCCTACATAACCAAGACCAAAACAACATCAATAGCAATGGACTATTGAAGAGGGGAAATTTCACAGGATCCCATCCCTAGAAAAAGATCATGACTGCTGGGAAAATTAGAATTGCTCTCCTGGAGATGAGCATCCTTAGTGTTTGTCCAAAGCAGAAAACATACACACAAACAACAAAATCAGACCCACCTGGTTCTATTTTATATACACACATCTATGCATGCATGTACACACATATGCACATATGTAACAAACACAATCAAAGTAAAAGAGGCTATCAGCTTATGCATGGAGGGCATGGGAGGAGTACAATAGAATGTGCCTGGGAGGGACTGGAAGGAGGGAAGGGGGAGAAGTGATTTAATTTGATTTCAATTAAAAACAATTTTTAGAAATCTACTGAGCCATGTATTGTTAGACTCCCACTAACTTTGATTGAGTAGATACTTATGCTGTGTGGTTAGGATATAACCATTGCCTAATTGGGAACACCCATGGCCTTAAAGATTACCAGCTGATTTTGTTGAAAGCTCTAGCCCCCCAGCTGGGTTTGTGTTAAGTGTTTGATGAGTAACTAGTACAGGGTAAAACAGATTGCATGTCAATATTAACATCGTATGTTTCTGAGTGAGACTGCTGCTTCTCAGTGCTTCTCGCAGGTATATTAGTTACTTAAGGAACATCTGTTCATTGCTGTGATAGCAATACCAGGTTGATATAAAAGAAGTCCCTGATGCCTTTTCTCTTCTTTCTAATGATATCAAAATGAAAATAACTAAACATTTTTTAAAGATTTTTTTTCAGGGCCAATATGATGCTGTGAGTACCTGAACTGAATACCAGGTTTGCCAGTCTAGTCCCTGGAGTGGCAGCTGCAAGTTTCCAGTCATCAATCCTTTTCTAAACTTTTTCTGCAACTGTGGTTCTCAACCTTCCTAATGCTTCGACCTTTTAACACAGTTCCTCATGTGGTGTTGATCCCCCACCATAAAATTATTTTCATTGCTACTTCATAACTGTAATTTTGCTACTGTTGTGAATCATAATGTAAATATCTGTGCTTTCTGATGATTTCAGACCCCGGTGAAAGGGTCATTTGACCCCCCCCCCAAAGGGGTCATGACCCACATGTTGAGAACCACTGCTCTATAGCCTTTTCCCAAGAGGAGCTTGAAATTAATGTGGAGTGAAGTGGGTTTCCACTCTCTTTGCAGTCTTACTGGCTAACTGAACAATTGGTTTTCCTTGCACTTGTCTCTGATTCATGTGCTCCTTCCCCAGCAGTGACTAACCAGATTAGGGCTGGGTAACAACAAAGTTGTCTCAGTGGATGCATGTTTTGATTATTGGTGTAAACCATCAAAGGAATAAGCAACCTTAGGCTATTCTTGGCTTAGTAGAAGACCACACAAGTAATTTACAGCAGAGGTCATGAGTTTCTTGGAATTTCATAGTGGTATTTGTATTCACATGACTAACACAGAGATTTGAAATAGAATGTAACTTTGCACCACTTCCTGTGGAAATAATAAAGAATATTGAATAAAGAATAATAAAGAACATTGTAGTTGATATTCAGATTGGCTAGAATGCACAGACTCATTCCTCCACTACTGAGACATGCATAGGGCCTGATGAGGTCCTGATGGACATTTCTTCCAGTTCTCCTCTCTACTCCCTTCTCCTTTTCACCTGCTGGTGCTCAGAGGTCTCTTTGTCTTAATGTCTTTATCATCTGTGTTTCTTTCCAGCTTGTAAGTTGTCCTATAGAATTACATGCAAGGCTAAGAAGAATAAAGTTAGAAAGTTGCTCTGATAGGACTGTGGGGGGTGGTGGAGCAGGATTTGATTGTGCCATGGGTCATATAGTGTCTTCATCAGCGTTTCTCTTGCTGAGATGAAACACCATGACCAAAAGCAACTTGCAAATAGAAGGGCTTATTTTATATTACACACTGTAGTCCATCATTCAAAGAAGTCTGGGCAGGAACTCAAGACAGGAGCTTGGAGGCAGGAGCTGATGCAGAGGCCATGGAGGAGTGTTGCTGACTGGCTTGTTCAACATGGCTTACTCAACCCACTTTCTTACACAGGCTGGATCCTCCCACATCACTCAGGGGCCGAAAAAAAATGCTTTATAGATTTGCCCACAGGCCAATCCTATGGAGGTATTGTCTCACTTTAAGATCCCTTCTCCCAGATGATCATGGCTTGCAACTAACTTACAAAAACAAAAAACAAAAAAACAAAAACAAACAAACAAAAAAACTAGCCAACAGTGTAATAAACATTTTTTTTTCGTTTTTTGAGACAGGGTTTCTCTGTGTAGCTTTGGAGCCTATCCTGGAACTTGCTCTGGAGACCAGGCTGGTCTCCAACTCACAGAGATCCGCCTGCCTGCCTCTGCCTCCTGAGTGCTGGGATTAAAGGCGTGCTCCACCAATGCCCAGCACTGTAATAAACAAACTTATCAGTGTTTTTTGTTGTTATCATTTTGTGGGGATTTTTGGTTTGGTTTGGCTGCCATTTTTTTTTTCAGTCCAGAGACTTAAACTCAGTACCTTGGGTAGGCTGGCTGGGCAAGAGGTCTATTACTGACCTACTACCCCTGCCCTTTGTTTATTTTTTACATTGTGTTCTTACTGTCTTTAAAGTCAAGAATATCCTCCCATTATAAATTTTATACTTTATCCAAGCATGGTGGTCCATGCCTTTAATCTCAGCACTCTGGAGGCAGAACCAAGCAGACCTCTTTGAGTTTGAGGACAGCCTAGACTATATACCAAGATTTTGACCAGACAGGGTTCCCAGTTTGAAATGTGATGTTTACAAATCTCTAACAAGTATAAAGAAGATGGCAGCCAGTTCAAACTATTACCATGGCAGGAACACCTTTGCATCTTCCTTTTATCTGCTTTCCTTGAATGCTTTTTTGGTTACTTGGTTTGCTATGTAGACCAGGCTGGCCTTGAACACACAGTGATCTGCTTGCCTCTGCCTCCTGAGTTTTGGGATTGAAGGTGTGTGCCACCATACCTGGCAGTTTTGTGGCAACTTGTACCTATTCCACAGAGATGATCATCCATGATCCAGCTGCATAAGTTCTCCAAAGGGATGATGTTCTAACAGAAGGACTGATGAAAGTTAGGGTATTTTGCACTGATGGGAACAAAACAGTGTTATTTGCATAGGAAGAGATCTTGGCATTTGAACAGTTCTAAAGCTTCAGTTAAATATGCTTTAGGTTGGAACTGAAAGGCCATTTACAGGCCTATGTACTAAATGACTCCCCAGATTGGTACTATTAGAAGGTGAATCCTAGTAGGTGTCTTTGGGTCATTAGAGTTGTGCCCCGCCTTGAGAGGAGATAGATAATGAGCTCCCAGCCTCTCCTCTCCTTCCTGGCTGTGAGGTGAGCAGCTTTGATCCACTGTGTGCTCCTGTAACCTCATTCACGCAGACCCCAATGCAGTGGTACTAATTTGTCCTGGACTGAAAATCCCAAAATGATGAGGCCAAACAACCCTTGCAAATCGATTGTCTCAGATACCTGACCTAGTGAAAGAAAGATGCTGATGAAGAAAGCAAGTGAAGACAAACACAAGCACTCTAGCTCTCTGATGATTGCCAAGTCTGAGCAATAAACATGTCTACCAACTACTTTGCAGAGTTCACTGGGTCTACCACCAACCATTAGCTACACCCAGAAACCGAAGCATCAACTAGGGAAGTCCCGACACTTTCAGATCCCAAATTCTAAACTTAGTTTGCCTTGTGAAGTATTTCAGTCTATATTTAATAGAAACTTAAAGCTACTTGATTAGCTATTTATAGTGAAGAATTTTGATATTAATACAAAGCTAAAAGTTACCAGGTGTCCTGAAAATCCACAACACTCCCAGAGAACGCCATTGTTACTTAAATGCCACTATGCAGCATTTGACATTGAAGTTAAAAGACTTTTGCCTTCTTTTTCTAGTAGATGTTCTTGGATTGCACACTGGCCTTTGATGATTCTCAGTGTCTTCTCCATAGCTGTATAATGATACCCATCTCACAAGTCATTGTAAAGACTCATGGCTGAAGTTAGCCCATCACATTATAAGATTTTTAAACAATTATTTTTGTTGAATCTTTACAACAATATTTACTACAATATTTAATCATTGTAGTACATATCACTTTATAACTTATAACAGTATTTATTTACATGCAATGGTTTTTATTTTCATCCAACCCATGAGACATTAGTTTTATTATCTTCCAGGCTAAGAAACTAATGTTGAAACAGGTTGCTAACAGATAGATTCAAGTACCCAAAAAGCAAAGGACATGGAAGGAAGCTCAAATATTTTGATTACATATCTGAAATTGTTTTGCATCATACCATATTAATTTTATTTGCAACAAATACATACTTGCTAATTTATTTTTATCTTTAACCAAATACACTCGGTATATTGAGAATGTACACGTAAATCACACACCATCAAAGGGGTGTCATGGACAAAATAGCTTTATTATTTTACCTCAATACCCAAAAGTACAATTTTATTATAACAATATTATATGCTATATTCACCATGCTCCATGTAAGTGTCTGTACACTCAGCCTCATGTAACCGTTGCGTAAGATTCATTCTTTCTACCAACAACATTTAACTTAAACTGGATTGCATTTGCCTGGGTCCCATATTTATCACCATCTTCATGCTGGTTTCATCTGTACTATTTCTCAGTGACAGCTCAAAGCAAAAATACTTCTCAAAAATTAACAAGCGCTTATATAGACTAAAATGTCTTTGTATTATGTATTCTTAGACTCTTCAGGATTGATTTGGCTGGAAAGCTGTCCGTGGTGATCAATGCCACATGGATGTCATTGAATGACTATACCCATGTCACAACTGTGACCAATCAAATAGACTAAAATAGCAAACTGAAAGTAAAAGTTTGAGTCGATCAAAGGATTTAGGCCTGCTCCCCATAATTGACTGTTTGTTGTGGCACCTTATAAACACAATCTTCATTTATTCCATTGTGCTGATGGGGTTGACATAAGTAAAACTTAATTTAAAGTCTAAGAAAGGCTGAAAGTTGTTTTTGACAGCTATTGGAAGTTTGTCAGCTCTCCTTCCACTCCTGCTGTTGTGTCAGGGCCTCTCTGTGGTTTTGACTCACTGACAATTGGAAGAAATTCGAGAGGAAATTCCTCAGGCTGTCATTTCTTCTCTATTACAGCTAATCTGCTGGCAATTTCATTTGGCTTGAAAGGTGGTGAGGCTCAAAATGAGTATCATTTATTCCCAGACTGTCTAACACCCTTGCTTCACTATGTCATTGGAAAATGATGTAGGTTTCATTGGAGTAAGAAGTATCCCTCTTGAAAAGAAACATTTCCTAATTCCCTATTAAACAATATGAAAACACCAGCGGTTTCATGGAGAACTCAATTAAAAAAATCTGACTCAAAATTTCCCATGTTAAATTTTTTTCTTTGCTAATAAAGAATATCAGCTCTATAGTTTGCATTATTTCCAATACCTAAGTTTGGTCTTTAAAAATGTAGGGCCATAAGTGGATATTACACATTAATCCAAATGCTCTCTTATGTTCAGTATCTTTAATTTCTTGCTAAGGTTATTTTTTAGAGTTCAGATATATGAAAAGTAGCAATCACGTGGGCATTGTTATTTGGGGATCTTAGGCTGGCTTACAGGTTCATGAGAAAATCATACTGAGAAACACTTTGGAGAGGTGCTTTTATGGAAAAGCAGTATTCAGTGAGTTCTCATGTGTCAACTGAATGCACATCTAACCCTTAGTCCTGGCCAAGTTTTCTCAAACCAGGGTCCCCTTCTTAACACCAGGATACCCACAAAGCATAATTAAAAGTTAAGATTGCTTTGCCTCTAAATTGATGGATTCTTAGTATGGTTTATAGCTACAAACTTTTGAAAAAGATTTATTTATTTTATGTGTAGGATTGTGTTGCCTACTTTACATCTGTGTGACACATGCATGAAGTTGCCTGTGGATGCCAGGAGAGGACATCAGATCCCCTAGTGCTGATATTACAGATGGTTGTTAGCCACTAATACGTATGTTCTTAGCTGCTGAGCCGTCTCTCCAAATTTCACAAACTACAAAGAGTGTGTATATATATATATATATATATATATATATATATATATATGGTATGTAAAGTAAATTGGGAGATGCATACTGATTCTAACTTGTTCAGAATCACTCATGGAGAGCAAATCCAGGATTAAAAGGTGTATTTTTCTTTCAGGAACAGTACCACTATCAAGACAAGTGAAGTCTCTTTCAAAAGTGACCCCTTTCTTTTTCTTTTTCTTTTTTTGACTGTGTTATAAGATACTAAGAATGGGAATGTTTCATTATTGATCCTGAGATATCTTTATGAGTTTGTTTTAAAATGTGACAACCCTAGGCTGGGTGTGGTGATTCAGGTCAGGTTGGTGCTACCAGTGTCCATGGGGGAGTGCAAGCAGGGGTCTCTCAAGGTAGATGGCTGCACAAGGAGATTCTGTTTTAAAATGAACCAACAAAATGCTAGCTCTAGGCTGGACCATGGTGGCACATGCCATTAATCCTAGCAACCAGGAAGCAGAGGCAAGCAGATCTCTGTGGATTCAAAGCTAGCCTGGTCAACATAGAGAGTTCCAGACTGGCCAGGAATATATAATGAAGCCCTGTTTCAAAAACCTATTAATGTTAGCCCTCATTGTGTTCCTGGGATCACCCTATAATCCACTGGAAATTCATAATAGGTAAGGCTCAGATGGTCTTTGACTTAAAGTGGTTAGATTAAGACCTTTTGGCTTTATGATGATGAGGAAATCACACACTTGAGTGGAGACACAGCCTTCAGTTTTGGAGTTTAATCTTTTCCCAGGCTTATGACATGCAGTGAGACATGTTCTCGGGATGCTGAGCATCCACAGAGACCCATAATTTCCACTCAACCATGAGTTCTCACAGGGAAGCCATCAACTCTCCACAGCATGCTATTCCTAAGCTCTTATTCAATAGGTTATTTATTAAAGACATTTGACAAGATATTTTTAACTTGATGATAACATAACTTTATCACAAGGATCTGCATTTATAAGCAAGTCATGCTTGTCCAACTCTGATACCTTTTTATCTGAGCACTGGGTTTCCTATATGCCCAAATCATGTCTTCATGTCTGCTGAAACTGAGGCTACACAAGTTCTGAAAGTTTTAGTAACAAGTAAACTGAAAAGACTAACAGCTGACAAGTAGCTGAATGGCATGGTTAGTAAAAGGCCATGATGTAAACTGTGCATATCCAATTGCCTGGCACCATACTCTTTTTGGAGTGTCCCAGAGCCAAAGACCGGATACACGAAAGGATGGAGAATATAAAAGAATTCCTAAGAGAGTGTTTAAAAAATGAGTGAAATTTTATCCTCTACCTTGGCAAGCAAAAAGATGGTCAGGAACAGGTAACTTCAAGAAAAGAATCAGCCGTTGACTAGAGGTCAGCACTTCATACTTTGAGTTTGGAAAGTGGATGCCAGGAGACCTTGCCTTATAGATAGTAGTCTTGAGGGAGCTGTCATCATTCAGTTTGGGAAAGTTTCTCCACCCTCTGCAGTAATTCCTATAGGCAGTTCCTAAGGCCAGTGCAGAGTTAGCTTCATTCCAAGTGCAGGAAGAACAGCCAAAAGAAAACATGTGATACTAAAAACAGTTCTAACATCCCAGAAAGTGAGAGAAAATGGGCAAGTATGACGAAAATAGATATCAATATCTCTGTGGAATTTGTCAACATCAAAAATTAAATCAGATGGCCTTGACTTTGGAATCTCTATCCATGACCTGTATTTGGAAGTAGTTTATTTTGGAGTATTTTGAGAGTGCTCAGAAGGCAGAGGAACATATGTCCAGAAAATGTCTCTTGACTGATAATGTTCCAACACTAAGTATTCTGAGCTGAAACAAACTACAAAGCACTTGCCTAAAATTTTAACAGCATAATACTTTTATCAAAACACAGTCAAAAACTATCATCCAAACTTGAAGCTTTTTGATATTGTGACATGTTAGAGAAAAGTTCTTTTCATAAACTACTGCGATAAATTTCCTAAATTATTCAGGCATGTAGTCAATATCAAAGAAAGTAGAAGTGGGGGAAATTCCTTACAAGAAACTGTTAGTTCTTCCTTGATGTACGGAAACGAGTTGGACTAACCAGATCCAGCTTGCTGTGTTCATTATTTAAGAGGCTACCACGTAACGGAAAATGGACTTGGCAAGCCCATCGGACCTTGTTCTGGATTCAATAATTTGTTAGGTCACTTAGCATTCTTGTACTGGCTATTTCTACCATGTATGTTTTTTTTGAGACAGAAAGTATAAAATATGCAAAAATTCAAATCCATCCTTACTACTGAAAAAGAAAAGTGCTTCTCTGAAAATATATACCCTGTTTTTATTAATGGTTGCTTAGTAGCTTTGTCTTCATGTAAAACATTATTTTTTAAAAACTATAAAACTCCCAGAAGTTGAAGTGATAGGTTAACCATATTGTTATCCTAAGCAAGTATACATTCAGATTGTTTGCATCGTAGCTTATGGATAAACTCACAGGAAGTGGGTGTTATGCTCAGTTCAAAACATTTTTGGATGTTGAAACATGAGCAACAGGAGATAATATTTATAGCTCTCTATTGGTGGTGAGACTGTAGAAGTTGGCTTTAATCAAGCAATGCCTGCCCAACTTTTTTTTTTTTTTTTTAGCTCGAAGGCTTCTTCAGTGCATACATATACAGTTTTAACTTAGATTCAAAATAGATTCTTAGATTAAAAAAGATAGGCTTTTTATATAATTGTATAAGTGGTATTCAGCTAAAGATAAAAAACACAACAAAACAGATACAGGTGTAGTTTGTACAGTTTTACCCCTAATGTTGCAGTGAAATACTGCCCCACAGGGGTTACTAAACATATCGGGTTACTAGTCTATGAAGTATTTTCCTGAGATGGCCAAAGTATATGGGAGCTCTTAGGTCTGTGTTGAAATATGTATGAAATTACAGCACTTTGAAGCCAGTGTGATTGATCCGTAGCTCAATGGGCCATGTGGGAGCGTCACATTCAGAATGATTAATGTAGGACAGGGAAGAACTCAGGGAGTGTCAGGGCAGAAAGCTTTAATCCTTCAGGGCAGCCATTTTCTCTGGTTCTTCTATGAAATGGACTAAAGTATACAAAAACCCCTTTCTCTCCCCAAGCTTCATATCTAATAACAGACATTACATCCTATTTTCTGTGCAGACACACAAACTCCCCCACCCACCCCCACAGAGATGTATTTGTTTAATTTAAGGTAGTAACAAATATCCAGATGGAAGGTGGTAACATCCCTTTTCTGGGCTGAGACAGAGAGAAATTATTTTACTCTTAAAACCATAAGCCCTAAAATCATTCATTTATATATTGGCATAAAGTTTCTCAGTGAGGAAAATGTAGTATTCAGCTCAACAGAATGTAGTTTGCATGTTATTTGCTAAATGAGTGACTGAGTAACTGAATGTTAGATTAGGTTTTGTTGGTATAACAAGCAAATCAACTGGCCCATTCAAGACTCTGTGATGATCCCAATGACATTATGCCACAAGCAGAATCTTGCATTGGTGCCATAGGGTCTCAGAACCCTTGGACTAAGCTGTACTGATGCCCGAAGCTCTTTTCCTATGAATGAAAAGGGGCAGAAAAGATCAGTAGACTTGTTTTCTGTTTCTCATCTGCAGCCATAATATTTGGCATCGAGCCGATGTTTCAAAAGTCAATAGTTGTTTCAGATTCAAAACTTGTGAAGAGCACTCAATGACAAAAGAAATCTTGTTAGCTCCATTCTGCATTTTGAAAGGTTGCATACATTTACTAATATCAGAGCTCCAGGAAGTCATGAAAATAAGTATCTAGATTTGGAATGTTCTGACCTGTAAATCATCAGGGAATTACAAATCAACTGAATAGTAGGGACCTTCAGAATTTGGACAAAAGATTCAAAAAACCACCCAAATAACTAGAAGAACAGCACAGAAAATCTGTAGAGCCACTTTGAAGAAAATATCTTGGCAATACATATTGAAATCAGACGACATTGTCTCTGAAATGTTTTCTGCTAAGCAAAGAGTTCATAGAAGAAAAGGATTCTACTTGCAAAAGGAGTGTCTAGCAGTGATCTTGGCCCACACTTATAAAAACATGGGAGGGTCTGTAATGTTCACTGTTGGGAAATAGACAAATAAGATCACAGTGCTTGATAGACTATTACTAGGGAGCCATGAAAATCATACATGTGGAGACTAGGCAGTAATGTAAAAAGTATGAAATGAAAACAGAAAATATTTCCATGTGCTATGATTACAATATGTGTCATGTGTTCATTTATGGATGTGAGACTGTAGAGCAGGAGAAAGCAATAGAAACAGGTGTTTTCAAGTGGAGAATGATCATGCCAGCATGCAGAGTTGTAAATGTATGGTTACAACACTAAATGAATACAAATACTTTATTCTAGACCTATGAGCATTTTCAACTTGAGACTTGGAGAAGAACAGGAAGCAAACATAACAACAGTCCTTGAAACTACATCTTTATTTCTCAGTATGATCTCGCCAACCAGGATCCTTGATGTTGGTTATTCAAAGCAACATGTGTAGATTGGAGATGATACACATAGAAAAGAAAAAAGAGCAATAATTACTTCTTTCCCCATAGTCTTCCACTTAATATTTTCTTTGTTTTTATTTTACTTGATATCTCTTTCATATTGATTACATAACCTTTCTTTTATTCTCCCGCTAGTTTACAAAAGAAAAGCTGCTGCTATGATGTCCATGACCTTCATTTAAAGTATTCTGATTTTTCTTTTTTTTTTGGTTTTCTGAGACAAGGTTTCTCTGTATTGGTTTGGAGGTTGTCCTGAAACTCACTCTTTAGACCAGGCTGGCCTCAAACTCACAGAGATCCACTTGTCTCTGCCTCCTGAGTGCTGGGATTAAAGGCATGAGCCACCAACGCCCTACCAAAGTAATCTGAATTTTTAAGCAAATTCCTTTTGTTAGATTCTTTCTTTTCTCTATGACCTATGGTTTGATCAGAAGTCACAACCAGTTGGCTTTTTGTTGTTGTTTGTTTAAATTCAGACCAGTTTCAGCACTATTACTTGTATGGCAAATGCCATGCAGCAGATGGGAAAGGTGTCTAGTCCAATTTTATAGGAGTGTGAAAGCTGAGACTCAGAGGGGTAATTTATTAGAAATTGCATAGCTGGCATAGGTGGCAGCCTGGGAGATTAAAATTCAGGCAGCATGGTCTTCATCCAACACCAACGTGTCTGTTACAAGCAGGACCTGACCTTCAGAGGGTAGAACGGGCTTGAATTACGTGGTTTCCTAGTAATATTCTGGCAAGCATCATGATCTAATCAGACTTCAGACCCACATCTGCCCATCACACCCTTGACCCCATGCTTTATGTATGAACCTTTCCCTAGTTGGGGGGAGGGTTGGCCCACCAGGTAGAATCACAAAGATTGTACCAGCCTAGATAATCTACAGCTGCTCTAATCCCATCCTCCACCTCTCCATCCCATTCACACATCCCCTTGCACCCTCTACCCCATGAGGCTTCACAATGTGATGCCCTGAATTGCTGCACTCCCACTAGGAGGTTACGTCTAGGATGGGCTCTCTCAGATGGACTCCAGGAACACCTCTGCTGGCCAGAATGATTTTTATTTCAGAGGATCACAAACGCTAAAAGTCATTCTGGATACTAACTTGTGTTTCTTAGAAAGCCATTCTGGTTTTTGAATTGATAATTTCATGTCACATTAATTTTTTGGAGAAACCTATTATTAAAACAAGTAAAATATGAAGTGGGAATTCCTGAAATAATCGTTGAGATCCCCTTGGTTGTGGTTATATTACACTCTTTGTCCTTCCAGTATTTGCATGTTTTCTCTGACTACACAGTTCTCTTTCTTTATAATTAAAGAGGGTTTTCTTTCCTTATGTTGGTGACAGCTGAAGAGCCTGTGCCAACATCAGCATGACTCTGCTGAAAGCCTCAGTTCATAGGGCATTGCAAAAGCTGGAAGGAAAACCACATGGCGGATGGGAAGCCAGAAGGAATAAAGGGGCCAGGCTTATTTTTCATAACAACCTTATACTAGAAATTAATTTATAATCCCACAAAGCTCACCTCAGTCTCCTCCAAGGGTGCCGCCTCCCATGACCTGTGAAATTCCCAATAGGCTCCATACTCCCATGCCCCTAAGCATTCCCGCCCTGGGACCAAGCTTCCAACATGGGAACCTTTGGAGTATAAAGCAAATTCAGCTTAATAACCACCAGATATTAGCCAGATTTCCACCAAAGAGATCAATGATTTCCTTACTATCTGCATCTTGCCACTCAAAAGGAAATAACCAAGAACTCTCTGTTCTCTCAACCAAGTGATCCTGGCATAGAATCCTACCGTTGACTCATCCAGTCACATCCATCTCATTCCAACTACCAAGGTCCTTGTTTACAGGTACATTGCATGAGTGTCTAATTCAGAGTCTATAAAATTAACTTTCTGGCATGTTACCAGCATGCGCTGATGCTCAGAAAATGGCCAATGTTAAAATGAACATATAAATATCATTTATTTTCTATACCTCCATAAAAGCTAATATCTAACCATTTTCAATCCTGCCCTCTCTCTACCCAAGAGCCCCATCCTCCTCTATTCTGTCCTTCATTATATGCATTACTAATACCGAGTGAGTACCACTGTCTGCTTTCCGTGTTTCCACTCCAATACTGCTAATTACAGTATTATGCTGGCAGCCACTCCATAATCTATGCTCTCTGACCTCAGCCTGCTGCGTTCTCACTGCCGTATTTTTATTCTACCTCAAGGTTGAAATCTCAATAATAGCTATCCAAGATTTCCACAGGATTAAGAAAGCCGAGGGTGGGCGGCCCCTCTTCTTCACTGGCAACAGATGACCCATCTTCCTATAACAAAGGTTATGACTTTCTCTCCTGAAAGTCATACACAAAACAAGATCATGATTGTGACTTTGCTTTGGTCTTGCTCCTTTATGGGACTTAACATTTCAGCTAACCAGAATAAGATGCCACAATGCTTGTTCCACAGATGCACACACTCTAAAACCTCTTCTGGGTTTTAGAAAGTCATCTCTTCAGGGTTTCAGAATGTCATTCTCTAATCTTTTCTATGTGCCCAAATACTACCCATCCTTCGATAGCCTGTTTAAAATTCTGTATGCTCCAAACAGCTTTCTATGATTATTCCACCCGACTTTTCTTTCAAAACATGGCTCTCCACTTTATTTTTAGGATGCATTCCACATTTTATTAGGTCATTTGTCTGCATTTTTACTTCCTCAGAGGACAATAGCCCCTTAAGAGAACACAAGCAGGAGTTACACGTTAATAGATTCTTAGGAAGCCATTGCTGATATAGTTCATCACCAAAGACCAGGGCAGGTTTAGAGGGCCCTATCTGCCCTTTTCTCTGTCTTTGAAGTTTCTTTGAAGTGAAGGAAACCTCTACTCAGCGAAAAGGTCCCCAGAGAGTCAGGTCAGAGAGGGGCGGGCCCTGTTTGCTCCATCAGGAATCCCTGAACTCTCAAGACAGCAGAAGGACAAGAGTACACTTAAAAGGGAAGCTATGAAGCTTACCTTCTCCTGTTGCTAAATGATGTCATGGCCCTGTGACTTTCTCTGGGGTGAAAGTACCAATCTCCAGGTTAAGCAGGTTTTGACAGTGATTGGTAATTTACCAATCACAAATATGCATTCATGTCCTTTGCATTACAGAGTTACAACACGTGGGGGAGGGGGCCTCAGAAGCCAGGATAAAATGAACGTCAGTTTATGACATGCATGTGCATCTGTATCTGGGCAAATCTGGGTGTCTAAGTGTGTATTTTTGCCTCCATACCACTGGCTACTTCTAGGGAACGGATTTTTTAGCCTTCCACACAACCTAAACCTAATTCATGAAGATCCATTTGCTACTAGTGGTATCTTCTACTTCAGTGTGGGACTAAACCCTGGCATAACAATAGGCCCTGTAAATTCTATAACAAACTACTTGACCCAAAATAGGTGACACAAAATATTGGGTCACTTATTGTGTGCTCCTTAGACACGACAGTAACCCTCAACAGTTTTCAGAAACTTCTTTCCCTATGACATGGTCTAGACTTGAATCCTAAAACATCCCCCATTCCTCTCTCTATGAAACAGTGACATCTGCTGCTCAGTGTAGCTAGTCCCGGGGGCTCTTAAGCCAGAAGCTTCCTCGGCTGTTGGTCTTGGGAGCTGCATGACAGGGCCTCATCCACCTCCCGCCATGCAGAGACTCCTCGCCCTGACACCTGGAAACCTCTCCACAAACTGGAGTCTTCTTTTTCTTAATTACTCTTTCTTCTACAATCATTCTATTAGAAACTGTTTCTTCTCCAAGCTTGAGTTGTTTCCTTTGGACTTGTAGCTTGCTCTTGGTTTTATCTAAGAGTCATACACAAGTAGTACTGTCCTCATGTGACAGTCCTGTGGACAGAAAAATGTAGCATCCTTTCACAGAGTTTTCTTTTTCTGCTAAAGGCCTTCACTTCCTCCAGTCACCTGAATATTATGTCAAACCCTCCCTATGTTCTGTATGTGTTACTACTGGTTCATATATACAGGCTAGGGGCAGAGAAAACGAATGGCATGAAAGATTCCTCAGTCAAAAAATAATTTAGGTATTTGACAACACTGATATGATATAGAAGATGATGTAGAAGATATGATGGTAAGTGTGGGTCACCCGGTAATATGTGAACCATCCCACCACTCTAATCATTATTTTCTGAATAGAAAATGAACCTTAAAATAATAACTACCTATTGATCTACTCTGAGGCTTAATGAAGTTCAGCGAGACATTTTATGGAGAAAACATAGCATTTTTTCCCCAGCTACTGAGTGAGTATGCAATTAATAGAAGCCGCATATTGTAACCAGTGCTACTAAACTAGGCAAACAAATACAAGAAACGATGAAGCTAAATGAGAAGTGAGAAGAGTCAGAAACATAGGAATGTGTGTGTTTTTAATTAACTACAAAACACAGTTTCTTAACGTCCAGGCCAATTTTATGCATAGCTCTCTGTGCTGTACTCAGTGCCAGTATTGGGTATATAAAAGGAGATTAGTGTTTACTGGATGAATGAACTTTATATAGATCAAAATATACACACTGTGATGGAGGAAAACACCAGAAAGTTAGTATTTCAGTGACATTTCCTGTAGGAAACATGATATAAAAAGCCCCAATGTAGCAGATGGTAAGCCATGCTTACCTTGCACAGTACATTTATTAGCCTGAAAGAAATTATGCTTTCAGCAATTTTTATTCGTTCACAAGCTGTTGGCTCCCTGTTATATGCATATATAAAAATTCTCTTCTATGTAAATGTCTCCAGCATGCATTTATTTTTAGTGATCAATTATGTTTAAGTTTAAGGGCCAGTATTAAGAACACAAGTGTAAATCGGCATTTCTTCTCTAGAAGACGTTATGATACAGCCCAAAAATTAATGGGCAAAAATGATTGCTAAAAATAGGAAAGAATGGTACAGACAGTAGTAGCCAAACACACTCTAGGAAATGCCTTATATTATAGTTAATGACCAATGAAAGCCTTTTGTGTTATACATGATTCAAGCCAGGTATTTTTTGAAGCTATTATTCCCTTTCCAATTTGATAAAAATGCCTTTAAAAAAAGGAAAAGAACACCAGAGAAGTCTGAATTATTTGAATGAACCTTAAGACAGAACCTTAAGAATTCAGACAGCTGAATTCTGGAGTGTGCTGGGACCTTCAATAAATGATTGCATTTTCTCTGTTGATTGGCTTCTCAGAGTAACCTTTCTTTGCTTGATTTCATAATTTGCATAATGAAGAGAGGAGTAGCTGTGCAGTCTAAATAATCGAATTGTCATGAGAATAATATGAAACAGTTGAAGAGGATATGAAAAGTTGCTATGCAAATGCAAGTCACATCACCATTCTTAGGGACAATCCATTCTTATGCCAGTCCGAAGAGGCCGTATGTGAACAGACTGAAGCTCTCCTCTGAAGTTTAATTTTACAGTGTTATTATGAAGGCTGAGTTTGAATGATTAGTACATTTATACACAGGGAGAAGCTTCTCTCCGAGAATCCTAGAATCCTACGTCAAAGCCTCTTATTCTTAGAAATGGACTTTTGTAAAAAAGGACTGAGTGGGTTTCTAGAGCTACCAGAAGAGGAGCTCCTTTCATAGTATCAGATAGGAGAGAGACACTAGCAATGTCACCAATCATGTGTCTATCCTCTGCCCCAAGGCACTCTGCGATGACAGTCATCCTCTCTGCTCATGCTATAATCTCTCTTCAACTAATGAAAACTAAACCTCTCGAGGTGTGTCTAGTCCCCAAGATAATGACCTTATCTACACAGCATGCTTTGTATCACAACTCAATATCCTGCAAGACCACAATTCTAGCATAAAGTCAGAACTCAAATCCCAGGCTGGAGTCACAAGGACAACTCCTCAGAGGCATTGTTTACGCAATAAATAAACCCGTAAGATCACTCCAAGTTTGTTTATGCAGAGTCCATTTTCTTTCACGATTATTTTAAACTCAATCTCAATGACCTTTCTATTCTGAAATATTGTGTTTAAGGTGCTTTGGTAGAGGACATGGTTGTCAAGGCCACTGCCTGGTTGCTGGTAGCTCTATTCTGTTAGTACTTGCACTGTGAATGTTGGTATGGTCACCATACAGAAGTGGTGGCACTTCAAGCTTTCTGACTGATGCCCCCTATTATACACCTTCCCTGTACTCCAAAACTATCCCCAAGGTTTTCAAGAGCTCGTATTCTCCAAATAGAAAACCAACTGACCTCATCATCTTTGTTTGTTTAGGTGTTTTCCATGACTGACAAAAGTGGACATTATGTAACTTTTTTCAATAAGTTGTTATTAAGCAGTAAGATGTTTTTCCATTTTAAAAATCCATGCAATCAAAGAATATTGAACTGATTGATTAATCAATTAATAATAGCTATAAACTATAAAATTGAAAGTATAGATAACAGCTATTTTAAGGTATGTGTATATACATACATGCATATAAATCTACTTATTTATTTTTAGACAGGGCTTCACTGTGTCACCCTAGCTGGCTCAGAGTTCAATATGTAGATTAGGCTGGCTTCAAACTCAAAGAGATCTACTTGCCCCTGCCTCCCCCAGTGTCAAGATTCATTGTATGTTCTTCTCTCTCTCTCTCTCTCTCTCTCTCTCTCTCTCTCTCTCTCTCTCTCTCTCTCGTGTGTGTGTGTGTGTGTGTGTGTGTGTGTGTGTGTGTGTTGCTTTGGATCAAATCCAGGACCTTGCACGTGACTGGAAAATGGAACTCCTAAACCATGATTGCATGGACTAAAGAGATTGATTGTTCAGTGGGTCGACCCTTCACTGCACCACCATGGGGACTTGAGTTAAGACCCCAGTACCCACGTAATAACCTGGGAGTTTTACAAGCACAACAAGAGGTGGGAACTGGAGAATAACTTGGGATTGCTGACTGTCAGCCTAATTCCAAATTCAGTAAGAGACATCCTGTGGCCTCTGGTCAAGTGTGTGTGTGTGTGTGTGTGTGTGTGTGTGTGTGTGTGTGTGTGTGTGTGCACACGCGGCGCGCGCGCACACACACACACACACACACACACACACACACACACAGTGTCTTAGCGTTTCTTTTGCTATGATGAAATACTGACAAAAGCAAGTTAGGAAAGAAAAGGCTTATTGCATCTTACAGCTCCCATGTCATACTCCATTTGAGAGAAGTCAGGGCAGATACCCAAGGCAGGAACCTGGGGGCAGAGTCTGGGAAGCAAAAGCCATGGAAGAATACTGCTTATTGCTTTTCTCCTCGTGGCTTGCTCAATTTTCTTATACAACCTAGGACCACCTTCCAAAGGTGGCACTGCCCACAGTGGGCTGAGGCCTACAACATCTATTGTTAGTCAAGAAAATGCCACACAGACTTGCCAACAAGCCAATATGGTGGGGACATTGTCTCAGCTTAGGTTCCTCTTCCTAGATAACTCTAGCTTGTGTCAAACTAACAAAATCAAAACAAACACAATTCTATGCAGTACAGTGGATATATAACACACACATACCATGCACCTACACACACGCACACACACACACACACACACACATACACACACACACACACACACGAGACAGAGAGAGAGAGACAGAGAGAGAGAGAGAGAGAGAGAGAGAGAGAGAGAGAGAGAGAGAGGTCAAAGGAAGTTCAAATTATCCAAGAAAAGATACAATATTTGTAATTTATAGCAATATGCTACCCATTTTATTAGGTAATATTCAATGAAAGTAATTATAATAGCCAAAGGCATATTTTCTGTGTTATCTCTAGGTCTCTCTTTGTTCTAAAGCATATGTCACTTTAATTATCATTTGGTTTTATACCGATAGTGAAAGGTTCAGGCATTATGCTGGCCTGCCTGTTACCTGGCAGAATCCACGCAGGCAGTACCCTGGTCAGCCCAGGGTTCCATGGGAAATAAGTCTGCACTCAGGTGTAGAGGACTCCTTTAAAAGACAGACCCCTGCCCACTTACGCTCTCTCTGCCCCTCTTCTCTTCTTCTCTCTCTCTTCTCTTATGTTTCTCTGTACCTCTCTCCTCTCTCCTCTTTCTGCCCTACTCTGTTCTTCTATTTCTCGATCTCCCATCGTAATATACTCTATGATTAATATACTCTTTATGCTCTTCATGGTTCATGTTCCATAGAGCGCGCCTTTAATTTAAGCACAAATCTAACAGATAGGACTTCATTTCACCAAGTTAGACGGTGGCTCAATCTGTTGGGGCCAGACTTACAATTAGAATCCACAGTAACAAGAGACCTTTGAATAATTTTTTAAATACGTGCGAATGAATGAATGAATAAAGATTGTTTGCACAGTTAAGCAAGTCATAAGGCAGGGGCTTGCATCGAAGTGTGACTGTAATGTCACTGTCAACATTCTGTGCTTCTGATTTCACAGAGCAGATGAAAGAAGACACGTGTTGCAACAGAAGTCCTCAAATTCAACTAGAAATTCTCCATAGTTACAATGTTCCTCAGTTGCTGATATCCATGTGAAAACATAATCTATGTGCTTTTTATTACATCTCTAGAGTAGAGGATATAATTCCAGATGATTCCTCATTTGGATAAAGCAGAATGTTCCGTTCAAGTGGGAATTTTTGGCAAAAAGGTCATAGGCCAATAAAAACATAAATGACTCAACCAACGCCTCTTTCTTCTCATCAGCGTTTTCAAAATCTTCTACATGAGAAGCTCTATATACAGCCACCATAATTAAAACCGTGGACTTTATGATGCTGTGTGTTGTTAATTTCAGTGTCTGTCTTCTTGAAGGACAGATATTAGGATGGGTCAAAATGAAGTAAGATTCAGATGATGATGCAAGATCCTAAAGGTTTTATTTGATCAATTTATCTGGATAATTTATTGGGGGTAATAAGAATTTTAGTGAACCTGGATTTGAATTTTGAGAACCATTCTCCTCATACTGAACCGATTGGCCATTTTCCTTTCAAACTAGACTTCCTGAGGTGACTCCATTCTTTGCATAATCAAACCATGAACTCCTTGAAACATAGCCATGATTTATTTTATTTTATTTTTCGAGATGGGCTTCTCTATGTAGCTTTGTAAAGCAGGCTGACTTCGAACTCACAGAGATCCGCCTGCCTCTGCCTCCTGAGTACTGGAATTTAAGGCGTGCATCACCATCACCTGGCTCCATGAATGTTTCTTACACTTGTTAGCTCCTTATATTTTTTATGAACTCCAAGTCAAATAAAATTTACTATTAAATTCTATTTAAAGAAAATCTGTCAAATCCTAAGGAGCCTGGAAAAAGCTATCAAAGTACATGTAAGTCAAGTTAAACGTTTGCATGGAAATGAATACACTAGCAAAAAGAAAGGAAAAATAGATCATGAGAATTCTGGAAGGCAGACTATGCAAGGCTTCAAAAAGAAAAGTGTTAAACCCCGGGAGGTTAGCCCTGTAACCCTAAAACAGATAAGGGAGTATTTTGTGAATAATGAAAAGGCACACAACAGCAATAAAATATAATACTAGGGTTTTCTAGACTCACCATTCACCAACAGAATAAAAGCGTGGAGACAAAAAAGAAAAATGGTAACACAATATAGGTGATGGGAACAGAAGGGGTGTGTGTGAAGGGAGGAACAGACTAGGTTGGGAGATGGAGAGGAGAATGGGGAGAGAAGGACCTACAAAGTATGTATGAGAATGTTATAATGACTTCTATTACTTCATATGCTCATTTAAAATGCTAATGCCACTACTAGTATTAATAATAAAGTTGCTATTTAGTTCTTAAAGTGGAGGAACACATTAATGATAAGATAATGAATATCAAATAGTTGCTACTGTTTTAAAAGTCAAATGGAAATGAGACAGAATGAAGAGCATTTCCAGAAAAAGAATCAATGTCTCAAAACATAGAACATGCAGGTATGGAATGAATATCACACAAAGCATTTCAATCCTCTTCTGCTAAAAACAAAACAAAACAAAAAAATGAAAACAAACAAAAAACCTCAATCACCAATGGTCTTATATTAATCTGTGTAGCTTATAAATTTTGATTTTGTGGCTAAGACAAATGAAGAATAACATTGACAACATTGCTGACTTACTGGTCTGTATAAAGATTGGGGATTGGCAAATGGTCCAATCACATGCCCAGAAAACTGAAAAAGAACCCATTAGGCTTCAGAGGATAAGTGGGGTAGTGAGTTTTCAGTCTTCAGGGCAGGTCAGCAGAATGCATTGTTAAAAGACATCACAACTGCTCTCTGTTTTATTTTAATATTTTTGTTGCTTAATATATTGAGATTATGGTATAATTACATCATTTTTCTTACAAACACTCTCTTTTAACAGTAACTGTAAAGTAGGATACAGGTAATAAAAAATCCTTCCCTGATACTGTTTTTTTTTTTTTTTCTTACTGCTTTCCAGGAAGTTCTTCCAGAACTAGGCAGCTAAGCTTACTTGCTGTTTGTTGTACAAATTATACAAAGAGCTTGAATGAAGCTCAATGAGAGTATTTACTTTGTACTGCTCTGTCAGAGGACAGGCTATGCAAAGTGACCCTCTCATAACTAGTCCACAACAAGCATTAGAGGAATATAAACCATTGAGCAAACATTCTCAAGTCCTGTACACTGAAAAGAGACTAATCTAACAACATATCCTAGGACAGTTATGGAATTTAGCTGAAATATTATCAAAGAATGTTATCCAGAAGGTGAGGATAAATATAGAATAGTTGAGTACAGTAGATAGATCAGGTATATTTCACCATAGCATCCAACATTTTTTAAAATTTATTAATTTATTGTATAGAAAGGGCATGGGCCTTCATGGCATACATATGGGGGCCAATTTTATACACACTTCAAGTATTTTTTGCTACTAAAAGAGTTTTCTTTTTCTTCTTCTTCTTCTTTTTTTTTTTTTTTTTTTTTTTTTTTGCTTTTTCAAGATAGTTTTTGAGTTTGCTTTTTCTTTTGTTGTTTTTTTTTTTTTTCTCTGTGTATCTCTGGTGGTCCTGGCTGTAGACCAGGCTGTCCTCTACCTCAGAGAGATCCACCTGTCTCTGCCTCCCTGTGCTGGGATTAAAGTTGTGCACCACCACCACCCGGCTTCTTAGTTTTCTTTACCTAGAGTATTTTGTAAAAAACAGGCAGACATTTTCTGTAATCACCCGGATAAAATGAATAATCATTTGGAACAGAAATTTGTTTGACTAAAGGAGAAGAAATCCAAATTTTGAGTAAGTGGTATTGCTGTATGTAGTGTTTATCGTTCCTGAATATATTGAACGTCCCAGCAAACCACGGCAATGTTGAAAAATATTGCTGTTTTATCTTATGTCTGCAGACAGAGTACACTGTTTGTTCAATAGCACTGTCAAAGCATCACAGAATGGATGACAGTAATTTGCTGCTGCTTGATTAAGCATCTCCAGTGTTATCGCTACAGCTGCTGGCTTTTTTTTTTTCTTTTGATTTTTCAAGACGAGGTTTCAAGGTTGTCCTGGAACTTGCTGTGTAGACCAGGCTGGCCTCGAACTCACAGAGATCCGCTTGCCTCTGCCTCCTGAGTGCTGGAATTAAAGACGTGCGCCACCAATGCCAGGCAGCTGCTGGCTTCTTAAGAAGCAAGAGAACTCCCTAAAATAGCGACCCCACAAGGCTCGCAGTCCTCATAACACCAGGCTCGGGTAGAAAATGAAATGAGGGGGCCAATGGGCTCAGGAATCCTAAGAGATCTAAACTCACTAGTGAACAAAATCAGGTGCCGGTATGCTTTAAACAGTGGAGTTCTGTGACCCATTCCCGGTTTCCCACCTCGATGGACTACAACCCCAGAAGCTCAAGGGAAAGCAAACCTCTAGGAAATAGCTCTGGGCTCAGGCACAGAATGCTTTATGAAAGCAGACTTCGGAAAACAAAATCCTTGGATTAAAAACAGATCCACAATAGACCAGATGATAAAAGAATGAAGACTTGGTAGGGGTAAAGGAAATCTTACAGATAACTTGAAAAATGTAATTTCAACAAAATGTTTCAGTAACATCAGAAGTTCAGCCCACCTTTGAGGAAACTCATGTCACTGGAGAGAAATACAAGTGTGACAGGGGGCAAGCTCTAGGGGAAAGTAGTCACCTGTAGATTAGAAGGCATGTAGCCGGGACCTATAAATGGTAGTTCTAAAGATTCTAAATGGGAGCCTTGAAGTCTGATGTATGGACCTAGGAGAAAATAACAAGGACCTGGGAGAGAAAGACAGTGCTCTGAGGACAGTGAAAACAGCAGACGGGTGAATCAAGGATGTGGATGGTATATTTGAACTCTTAAAGGAAAATGAAGACATGAAAAGAAACTGGGAGGATGAGAATGTTCACAGAAATAAAAAGGCAGGTGTTAAGAACAAAAAGTTGGCTACTGAAAAAGTTAGGAGCTACAAGGGAAAGGATTGTAGCCATGAAGGATTGTAAGCCATGAAGGATTGTAGGCATCAACACTAGTCCACCTACATATTTCAGATCGTCCTTTCTGGGAGAAAAAAAAAAAGACATGGCAGTAGGAAGGGGATTTGGAGAAGAAGAGGGTCAATCGGAATAGGATGAAAAAGAGTAAGAGGGGGTAAACACTATTGCAATATATGACACATATATTAAAATGCCACAATGGAACCCATTACTTAATTAGCTAATTGGGAAAACTCTTTTTTTAAAGGCTCAGGGTTGCTAGCCCAGGGTCCATGCTTTGGAGAGGCAAGGCAGGGAGGCATCCCAATGGAGACAGACCTGAAAGTCTGGAAAAGCTGCTATTTCCAGAGGAACATGGGATGCCAGTGCCAGTGTCTGGAGAGCCAAGCCGAGAGGGCCTTTCATGGAACAGTCTGAGACCTCATTCACCTCCCGTAAGAGCCATAGCTTATTTCCTCCTCCATAGAAGCAGAGAGCAAAGGTCAGTATGACCTTAGGGAGAACACACCCTTCTTTCTTAGGAGCTACTCAGGGCCACAGCATTCAGTCAATGATCATGAGCCACCCTGTTGCAGTAGGACTTTGTCCTCTGCCTCCACTTGCAGCATCTGAAAAATGATAACTGAAATTTGAAGAGGATGAAATGACTGTTCATGCATGACCTAGCTGTGATATAGTTAAAAGTTTTCAGGATGTTTCTCTGAGTTGCACAGTTTGTTTCTTCTGTTGTTCACATTCTCCATCACAAATATATGGCAGATCTGAGGAGAAAAGTGCTCTAGGATAAAATCTAGAATAAAAGTGAGGAAAACATATTCTCATTAGTGGAGGAAATATGAGTTCTAGGTGAAACCTACTTTGTTCCCATCTAGGAAGACTTTTTACATGGTTAACATACATCCATTCATTTTTATTCTTGCATTCAACAAGTATTAATTGGCATACACCTGGACCTACTTATAATACTCACACCACAATTTTTTTAAACTTTTAATGATGGAAACAAAGATATACCTAAAAGCAAAGCTTCTGGAAAAAAACACTTGTTCTTCCCTGTCTTGTATCATTGGTCAAACTTGACTTTGGCTTCCTGCCTCGCCTTGTGTTTCAGGGCTGGGTCTCTAAAGACATCCTTATTGATAACAGTTTTGTTCAAGGGGATGTCCACAGAGTACCTTGTGGGCATGAGGTGATTGTAGTTTTAAACTTTCACAAAAGACTTGATCTTGGATCGCTTTGCGATTTTCTTCTTGCCCATGGCAGCTGTCAATTTCTCAGAGATAGAGGTCAAGTCCACACCAGGGAGTGACTGTAAGGGCCATCTGAGGTGCCATCGTCAACGTTCTTCACAATGACAGCTTTGCATCCGGAGTAGCTAGTGTTCAGCCAGGATCAGCATCACTTTCTCGGGTTTCAAGAACTTGCCCATTTCAATAGCAAGTGGCTGGTTCCCAGCAGAAAGGCTCACACCAGAATTTTTGCCTTTATGTAGTATTTAGAGCTGAGGACATATATAGTGGCAATAGAAACTCTGATATACTAAATAATAGTGTATCATGCCAATCATAGAGAAAAAGGGTGTGACATGATCTCATATAAAGTCTTTGCATTAAATCATTTTGTAGGTCTCCATTCACAAGAGGAGAGGGTTACTCCGGATGATCTCCATCTTTTCCTTCAGCCCTCAGTGTTCCACTCTAATGGTTATACATCTACACCGGACCTTTGAATTTCCTGAAAGGCCACTCTAAACTGAAAAGGTAATTTGTTCCAGTGGTTGAGTCACCAAAGCCCTCTCTCTTTCCCTGTGTTTTTTAAGGTGTCATTCTGTTCTAATCTGATGCTTGTGTTATGATTATTTTGTTATCCAACTGTTGTAAATTAAAAATAAGAAAGATATGAGATTGTGGGTCTGTCACAGCTGATCGGGCTTTCAAGGTGAGGGGTGGGAAAGCTTCACCGCAAAGAGTTCTTTTCATTTTGCTTCAGATTGCACCTCACTCTGGGCTCCACAGTGGCTTTGTTACATAGCAACATAAAAAAACATAAGATTTTTAAAATTAGAGTGTATTAGAGTTCATCTGTACACGTGCATTTCCACCACATGTATACAATGCCTGTGAAGACAAGAAGAGAGCATTTGATCCCCTGAGACTTGAATGATAGGTGATTATGGACCACTACAGGGTGCTAGGAAACAAACCCAGGTCCTATGCAAGAGCAATACATGCTTTTAACCCCTGAACCATTCTCTAGCACCAAGATAGGTATTTTAAGGTTGTGATTTTGTTATACTTATTGCATAATAAATAATTCTAAAAGAGTATCTGCATTAGAGAAATTATTGAACATTAGAGGAATAATATTATATAGGCACATATGTGAAGAGAAAATAGTAAATGGCTGCACACCCTGTTGAGAACCTACTGTGTGCCAGACAAGTGTCCTACTGTGGGTTTTTTGACCAACAACTTGCTGTTAAAAATTGCCAGTATGCTGAAGCTTTCCATCATGGTTCTCCTGCTGTCCACACAACCTGTCCAGATCCATACCAACTTGCCATTTTGTCCTGCTGCTTTTGGCACTTCACTGTCTACTTCTCATAGTCCCCTTTGGCAGTCTATCTTGGCTCCTAATGCTTGGCTCAAAGAATATCTATCTGGTTGTAGATGAAATTCCTGGCTCAAAATCCCCTGGTTGTTTCCCTTCAGAGATATTCTGGAGTTTGTTCTGATGACACAAATTATGAATAAATGACCCCTGAAATACACAAAACTAATTTATAAGTGGTGAATGAATCTTAATCCAACCCCCCAGTGATAATCCAGAGCAAGCTAGACACCAGGAATATCTTAATCACTTTGATTCCAGTGTAATCAGGTTTCACCTTCCTACCTGCCACAATGTGGGATGTGGTGAAGCTCCTCTACCATCTCCCAAACACCCTGGTCATTCTTCTACTTCTGAACCTTTGTGTGTTGCAGTATTTTCTACACTCTCCTCTGATTCCACAGACCTCCCATGTGACCTTCAAAGTCAGCTCCAGTGTTTTCTTTCACAAACATTCAAACATTTCAAGCGCATAGCACATGCTGATCAGTGTCTGTGGCCCTATGTTTGCCAATTCACCCTTCAATGATCACTTTACATCTCTCACCTGTTTCTCAGGTGTTTATAGTATTCCGTAGGTTCTTAGGCAGCATCTCATCCATCTCTTAGTCTTTTGTTTTAAGGACAGAGTCTGGGATAAAACGCACACCTCACTCAGGGGCAGCCTAAGTGTGTAAATACATTTGTAATGATGGTGACTTGATTGCTAAAGGTCACATTCTTGGAACTGTTCCAGGGTGCGTGTCGTGTCTGAAATAATTTCATCTATTCCACTCATAATTTTTTCCTGATACTACTTGCTTTTCTTGGGTATTTGTTAAATTAAATACTTCAAATTTTCTCTGTGGTGCTTGGGAATTTTCCTTTGTTGTAACTATTTGTCTGTCCTAGGAGGAAACCAGGGTTCACTTAACACATATGTAAATATGGGTGGTAATATGCAAAGCATCCCAGCACTGCATCTTAACCATGTAGCTTCCAACTTGTTGTACATACGCATTCTTTCTGCCTCAGCTCATCACGTTTTCTAAGATTTATGTGTTTTCAATTATGTGTATGCTTAGTGTCTGTATATGGATATGTGCATATGAGTGCACATATCTATGGAGGCTACATGAGGGTGTCAGATCTCCTGGAACTGTAGTTACAGGATGTGCTGAATGCAGGTAACCAAAGTCAAGTTCTCCACAAGAGCCCTACATGTTCTTAACTGCTGAGTTCTCTTGTCAGCCCCTTGGATATCTTTTCATAATATTAGAATTCTCTAAATTCAGCAGAATCCATCACAGCTAGGGATTTATAGCCTGTTCTTGAAATAAGTCATTTTTATACTTGCTGTTTTTCCAGTTTGTTCATGTGACAACTTTGGGAGGATGGTGTATATGGATGCATTGAACATTCTTACTTAAAGGAGGAGCAAGAGCCGAAGTGAAGTGAGGGTTCCATGGCTAGGAATGTTTCTTGCTTTTGCAGAGGGTCAGAGTTTGGTACCCAGAATTCTGTTGCCATAGTCACTCCATCTCCATCCTGAACTCTTTTCTGTCCTCCACAGGCTCCAGATACACATGAATGTACACACACACATGTATGCAGGCATGCAGGCATGCACTCATACATGTACACACACTTTAAAAACCTTTTAAAAAGAAGAATCAGGCTTACTGATGGACAGACATCCTACCATTTTAGGCATCTGTAATGCCGAATGCACATATCCTTGGGAAAGAAGCCATAATAATGGAAACTGTTGCTTATGTCTCTCTATTTGTTGTGGAAAACTGGACTGGAATCATAATTTTAACAACAATCTGGAGTATCATTCTTGGGAACCATGGTTTCTCTCCTGGTGAAAGGTAGCTTGCATATTTCAGAGTTTGTGATTATGTTAAGTATTGTAAATTGATTTTCCAAATTACTTCTGTAGATTTTGTGTATGTGTTTGACAAACTGAAGAGCAACAATAATTTTGTATTTATAAATAAAGTTAATTACTATCTTGTGTTTTTTCAATAATGACTTTTCCTCACTAATGATTTCCATGATACCTGTTAGTAGAGGGCAAAACTAATTCATAACATGGTGAATGTATGTTAATCTAATACCCTAACAATAATCACAGTGACAACCATCAGTCACTGGTAATACAGCAAGCACTGGTAAGAGATTTTGTATCTTACACATTTAAGTAACACTAAAAGATATTTCCACTTT
Organism: Cricetulus griseus; assembly: GCF_003668045.3. Classification (NCBI taxonomy): domain Eukaryota; kingdom Metazoa; phylum Chordata; class Mammalia; order Rodentia; family Cricetidae; genus Cricetulus; species Cricetulus griseus. The sequence continues at coordinate 140,199,919 of NW_023276806.1, read as the reverse complement.
ACAGGAAGGAAAGTGAGGCTACAGAGGATAAATATCTTACTTCATTCCTCTTAAAGTGTCTGTTTTCCTTTTATTAATCTCTTGATTATTAGTTTTCAATTATTCTCCAATGAGAGTACTGGATTAGACAAAATATGGTGTTCTTATGAAAACTCTTTATAATGTTTCTGTGATGGAGATTAACTCAAAATGTGTTAGGCTACAATGCACAAAGTTTTCATCTGTGTTTCTATCTTTGGTGGTGAGTGAGTGTTTAGTATTTGCAGTTAAAAATTAAAGTGAAGGGGGTGCATTGATGGCTAGTAGTTAAGCGCACCAGCTGTTCTTGCATAGGACCAGAATTAAGCTCCCAGCACTCATGTGTGGTTCACAGAAGTCTGCAACTCCAGTTGCAGGATACCCTGTGCCCCCTTCTGACATGTATGGGAATCAGGTATGGTACATGTACTGCACATACATGTGTGAAGAGAAAACATTTATATACATAAAATAAAAGGAAATTTCTTCTTAAAAATTAAACTGAAATATCTCTAGCAATGGCTTGTTGTGATAAGGATTCTGCCTTGAAAGGAAGATCTTCCTTGTTACTTCTGTGTGGTCATATTTCATGTTCTAGATCCATCACTAATGGGTTACTGGCATGAGTGGCTTTGTTGCCACATGTGAGGCTTGAGAGAAAGGCTGGTTTGTAGAAGTTATTGATTAGAAGCCAATTCATGAAATACGATATGGTGTTCCTGAGAGGAAGAAATGAAGTTCTCTGAATTTACAGTCACCAGAGAGAGCTTTATTGAATACCATTTGGATAAATCATCAAGTTCTGCACAGATCTGTCACATGATTTGAGATGCTGTTCAGCACAACAAGGCTTGGAAATCAATGAATGGATGATGCATATCAACATAGACTGTTGTTCATCTATGACAGACAGAATATGGGAAGTGGATTCACGTTAATTTTTAATAAGATTTGCAAATAACATCCCTTTGGGGCATAGGAAAAAAACAAAGCAGTGCAGGGAGTTCACTCTAAAACACATTAAAAACCAACATCAAATATACATCAAAATGCACATCAAAGTACTCACAAGTATTGTCCAAATGGCCACACACAAGAACATCGATTTGCTTAAAATGTGTCTCAGGGAGAGTGCACCTGCCACACACAGCTCACCATCTGTGGCTTTCCATTAGCACTCAGCCAGCAGGGCCCCTTTGGTAAGTGTGTCTCCAAACACGCCGGCTCTCTGCTATCCCAGCATGAGTAGAAAATCATCATCGTTGTGAACAAATGCTCCTACCCCTTTTCTGTCCTACAGTGAATGGTGATTAATACCATCCTTTGTTGTTTAAGAACTGGTTACACAAATCTTACCAGGTCTGTGTGAGAAGTGGGTTATAATGGAAGGCAAGAGAGAATACAGAAGAGCATTGCTAAATAGTAATACTAAGAGGCAAAGTGGTATGTGTGTAATGGTGCAAGACATATTTTACCACTCCTGCCTTTTGTTAGAGTGAGGGCTTGATGCTGCTTATGAGGGTGGTCTCTTTATCATTTTTCTTTTGTGTATAGAGTATGCATGTGTGTGTATAGAACACATCCTGAATTTTACAAGGGTACTAGGGATCCAAAGTTAGGTCTTCCCCATCCCCTTTCTTATGCACCCCTACTTTTAAAATATTGTTCAACCTTCAGTGTCTAAACCAATTCTCTTTATTCTTTACACGTTGCTAAAGGGCTATCTGATTCATTGGATGTCTTATCTTCTATCTATACATCATAGTTTACATTTACCCTTTTGTTTTGTGATTCACACATAAACCTATATATTGAATAACTTCACTGAGCAGTTCTCAAGATCAATATATAAAAAAAACAGGTTAATGTGTCCATGCCTTCCATAATGTTTCCTTTAGTTGATGGTCTACATTTCTCCAAGAACATGAAAAACATTGTTGACTTACTTAGCGTGCATACCTCATCAAACCCATCACCAAATCATGACTTTATCTTCTAGTTGTTTCTAGAATATGGTCACTCCTACTTTCCATCTTCATGTATACTGACCATAGTTATACTGTACAATTCCAGTAGCCTCATAACTCTTTTCTCTTACTATAGTATTGTTCTAATGGCCCAATAAATTCTCCAGCAAGATGGTCTCCTACAGCATATATAAGATAATGTCCTTAAAACACTTGGGTAGTCTCCATTAAATATGAGATGGTAATTAAGTTCCTTGTGGTAGCACATAGATACATTTATGCCCTGACAGTCCACTTCTAAACTCTCAATCTTTATATCCAAAAATATTATATTTCAAGCATTGGTAATCCAGGTAATATGCAATTGGAAGATATTTATCAGTTCCTAAGGTGTATCAGACATTATGCCAGATGTAGAAGATTTTTAACAAACAACAAGATATAATCCTTTCTCCAAGGAGTTGACAGACAAGAATGGAAGGAAAAGAAAAGGAATCAGTAATTTACATGAAGGATCCATAGTGCTGGGCACTGTGCAAGGCACCACGATGAACATGGATGAAAGGCTACACCTTCCTTTGAAAAACTCATACAATAATAATTATGATGAATGGTGTATGAATTTCCATCCAAAATAATGGAAAAGGAGGCAATAAGTGTGAGCTGAGAAGCTGAAAGTATTCCATCCTGGATATGGAAAGTCTGCTTGATGTCAAGAATTAGGCTAAAGGGCTGTGATTTGACTCACCAGATAAAATCAATAATTGCTCTGATTAGGTAGGATGTAATTGTAATTGCATTGCAGTGGATTTTCCATCTCTTCCCTGTTATCCTGAAGGACAAACAATTTTGTTATGCTCTAGTTATGACAACAACTGTGTCCTTTAGATAGGAGTTGGGCTTCATAAATTTGGCACACTGGTTTCATAAAAGCCTCCAGCACATTGTTGCTAGTATAGCAGTTGTATTTCATGCTTCTACTGGCATTAGGTTGTTACCAGGATGTGATTTTCTAGAATTTGGTACAACCTGACACCAGAAAAATCTCTAAAAACCAAGTACATCAGGTTATTTTAGACACTTTCCCTCTATCAATAAACAGCATTTGGATCTCCATGCAACCAACAAAGCCAGTGAGGATTGCCATATTTCAAAGCTCAGTAGCTTAAATACACAAATGGACTATCATCACTGACCTCATTTAGCAAATTATTTAACAAAAGTGCAATGGCAAACTTTCAGCAAGGAAAGATCATCTTTACCCAATGGATAAAAAAAAAAAATGCCTGCTTGTGAAACATTCCCAAATGACCTACAGAATACAGTACTGCCTACATCCAACCTGATCACATTGTCAGTGACTCCAAAGGTCAGGTATAAACCCTCTGAAAGCAGGTCACAGGACTTTGATAAGCCTTTTTCTTCTCTAAAGTGACAAGTGTCACACACTCTTGTGACCAAGGTAAATGTTTTTGTGGTGGCCAAAGCAGACACTGAGTACAGGGCATCCTTGAATAGTGTTCTCATTGACCAAAAGAGAGATTCTGGTACATTTTAAAGCTTGGAGTTTCATGGTCTCTTTTTATAAAGCAAAGCAAAAATGACAAAATTACAGAGGAACTATGTATTGCTCAAAAAATCTTTAGGGTTTGAAAGGCTTTTGGCTTTTTTTCCCAGCCAATCAGACATAAGTATGATCCCAATCATAACTATAATTTTTAGGAGCAGTTTAAGGGCCTATTAAGTGAGTAGAAGCAATAGTTAATTTATTCACTTCCAAGATCCCTTTGATGTGTTTAAAGTGCTTCTGAGGATGATTCAGGGAAACGCATTCCAGTTTCAATGTCCTGGTTCTGACTAGCGTGTGTCTGATTGTGTGCTAGCCTATGGTAACTGTGCCCATAGCTAAGGTGTATCCACCATTCTAATCTGCAGTGGCTCCATTCATTTGCATCTTATACCTTACCTTTTTATGAGTAGCTAACTTATATTAACAAAGTTGATTTTATAACAAGGACTATTCAGCAGGAAGCAATAATCAGAGATGTACCTGAAGAGAAATCTTCACAATACATAAGGCCAAAATTGTTTGCGAGGGAGAGCAGCTTTGTATACACAGATAGAGAATTCTGATCTCATCCCTCAGTAACCAGAACAAGCAGATAAAGAGTTCTTAAGGAACAAGAACAATGCCGCATGTTGTTGTTCATAAGGAACATGAACAACCGACTTGGCATTCTGAAACTCTCTACCTAACACAGAACTCACTTTTTCTCTAAAAGCTTGTGGAATAGCATTCAAATAGACCATTTTGTGGGTGTACAATGACTTTAACATATTAAAATGATATGGGATTATTCTTCCATATGCTGTATGTGTTGCTCTTATTGGTTGATAATAAAAACTAAATTGGCCTATAGCCAGGCAGAATGAAGCTAAGTGGGAAAGCCAAATGGGGATGCTTTGATAGAAGAAAGATGGGCAGAGTCAAGGGAGATGCCAGCCACTGGGGAATCAAGATGTGCTAGAGAACAGATAAAGCCACGAAGTCACATGACAATACATAGATTAATAGAAATAGGTTAGTTTAAATGTAAGAGCTAGTTAGTAATAAGCCTGAGCTATAGTCCAAATATTTTGTAGTTAATATTAAGCTTCTTAGTGATTATTTAAAAGTGGCCCATTCATGCATAACCTCACAGTAGCTGTAGCTTCTGCAACTCCCTATACAAGACTGGGCCAATCAACAGTCAATCATGGATTAGGAAGAGGTTCATGGGGTCCTGCCCATCCTTGTTGAACTACTAATGAATTCTGAGAGAGAGAGGCAGCCAATGACTTCAATTAGGTTTCCACCTGGCTCCAATGGATAAGTGTAAAAAGAAAGACGTGAAAGGGGACTTGTATGGGAAGGGAGATAGTAGGGATAGGAGGGAGATTAAAGAATATGGGAGTATAGAATTAAAAATTGACTTTCTGTGCATGAAACTGCCAAAGAAGAGTTTCAGTAAAATTTGTGTAAAAAAGAATTCCAAGGTTATCCTTGACTACACAAGGAGATCAAGGTTAGCCTGGGCTACAGGAGACCCTATCTCAAAGCAAACAAGTATTTCACAAGTGCTTATTATAATATATATATATATATATATATTATAATATATATATATATATTTCACTTTGCAATTCTTATTACTCCGAGGTATTTTTCAAATGATTTCAGTATTGGCCAACTGAATTATCCACGGATGATAGAAACAAGGGCTCCTTGTCCATATACTGAGCCATTATTCTTAAAATAGGCAGGGACTTATTGAAACATATACATTCAGGTAACTTTTGATTTGGCAGCAGCTGGGGGGGGGGACCCAGAATCTCCAATGTCCTATCTGTCTTGTTTGTCACTTGAACATACTACCTCCTTTTAATGGAAGGATTAAGACTTTTACATTGGACGTATTTAATTTCTATCTTCTGTACATGTTTTTAAGTATTTTAAAGGTTTGAGTGGACGTTGCTTCCATGTATTTCCTTGCTCTCTTAAAGTAGATCATTTTAACTGAGGAATAGCTCTACAAAATAAGAATTAATCATCTCTAGAAAACTTGGTTGACTAACATTATAATACACACACAGTGCTAGGTAACAATGTGTGTGAGCAATCTGAAATGACATGAAAATATGTTCCTATAGAACTTTTGGGTGAAAATGTAGCTTTCAAATTCATAGTACAATGCCAAGCATTTAAAATAATGTTAATTATATGCACTTTTGTGCAAAGACAAATATACAAGCAAGAGTTTAGATCAAGAGAAAGGAAGTGTACCAAAATGTGAACTGTGTTTATCACCAGTTGATAGAATCCATAGGCCTGTTTCATTTTATTCCTCTGTTGTCTATTGTTCAAATAACGAAGACCTATATTTCTTTTGAAATGTAGAATGGGCAGCTTCAGAGTGAAGAGAATTCATTTAGATGAGCAAAATTCAGAAATAGCACGACAGGCTTACTTCTTAGAAACAGAGAGGTAAAATTTGACTTCTATATTATTTTTATTTTCAGCTGATTCAAAAATAGTTAAATTTTACTTTATTGCTATATTTGCAACAGAATTTAGTTTTGAAAGAAGTTCATTTTGTCATCTCTGTGATCATCACTTTTGTCACAGACCTAATATAAAACGTGATTTTAATTTAAATTCTGAAGTCAAATAGAGACTAGATTGCTTACTTTCTTTTCTAAAGCAGTATATGTCTAAGATTAGAGGTTCCATATGACTGTTTTGCAAGAGAGATGGTTTATATTTTCTCTCCACTTGCACTAATGGAATTGAATGTAGAAAGACTTGACTAAAAAGTAAACTGAAACTACCGCCTATCATTCCCCTAAATATTGAAGAAAAAAACCCCAAAGTTAGGTTTGAACTATTTTAAAACAAAAACAGCCAGAACCTTTGAACTCATCAATCTCCAGTGTTTGGACAATACCTAATGTAAGTACTGTAATGTGGCTTGCCAAGCAGGCACCCAAATGCTCTCAAGTGCACACAGTGATGGGCATGCACACGCGTATGCACAGGCACTTGCACACACACACACACACACACACACACACACACACACACACACACACACACACACAATGCTTGAGAGGCAATTTGACTTTCATATCCTGCTTAGATTCCTCATTCACAATACACTGGATTGACTTATTGGTATGGAGGTAGCTCATACAACTTTCTCTTTCTCCCTGCCCCCACAGTATTGGGGATTGATTCTATAGCCTTGCATATACTTGTAAGTGCTCTGCCACTTAGCTACATCAGCTTCTTCATCGTTAAAAAATGTGTGTATGAGTCCAGGTGCTTGTGTACATTTGAACATGTGTGTGGACACTTCAAGTATCATTTCTTGGGAATGCCAATAATCTCATTGGCCTGAAGCTTGTCTATATTTCCTTGTTCTCTGCCTTTCTAGCACTGGAATTACAAGTATGCATGCCACCATGCCTTGATTCTTACATGGGTTCTGGGACCAATGATGGATCTTTACATTTGCACAGCAAGCACTACCAATATAGGTATCTCCTTCATCCTCTGCCCCACCACTAAGTTTCTTGAGATAAACAAAGTATAAAATTAAAAGTATTTTATATCAAAAACATGAATGAGGAGTAGAATCTTGAGTTAGTATATTAGTTAGCCTGAGATAGTTATCATCTCTTGTTAACCCAATTTTATTCTCGCACTTATGTTTTTTTATAATTTGAAATCAATGGAGTTTGAATTAGTGAAAGTTTTTGATGGCATAATGTCCATTTAGTTTGACTTGGCAATTTTGCAGCTGGATTTCTCTACATTTTAGATAGATAGATAGATAGATAGATAGATAGATAGATAGATAGATATTCCATATATAAAATGTAGTTCTTTCTGGATTGGTTAAGAAATCTATGGAACAGCAATGTCCTATACTGCAGCTGTCTCATGTTTGAAGAAATTCTTCAAGCACCTGTTAGTTCCTTCACCAACAACCTCTAGTCTCTGTTTAGTTTGCACTTTCCCGGTAGCTCCATGTAAAGCAGCTACTTAATTCTTCCTATCTACAGGCTTTCTCTCCCCCAAACCCTGACCCACAACTCCTTTTGCTTAACCTACTTTTTAAAAATGGTTTAAATATTTTTGCTGTTTTTCTATTTTTAAGATTTTATTTATTTATTAAGTATACAGTTTTATGCATGCATGCACACCAGAAGAGGGCACCAAATGTCATTACAGATGGCTGTGAGCCGGGAATTGAACTCAGATCTTCTGGAAGAGCAGTCTGTGCTCTTAACCTCTGAGCCATCGCTCCAGCCCTTAACCTACTTTTTTACCTTCTTCCACAATGGTTACTAATAACCACTACACTGAAGAGATTCATATATTTTCTGTATTTGCTGTTCAGTAGCTATTTATCTTACTTAGGGTATAAGCTCTTCATGAAAAACAGAATCTTTGTCCACATTGTTGATAAACATTCCCAAGTGACTAAAAGACTTTCTGGCTTATCATCAGTACTCAATGTAGGCTAGTATTATTATTTAAAATAAGATGATTTACAAATGGAATGGCAGCCTGTTATTCTGCTGTTATACAATATAGGTGATGCATCATATCCTACTGCAGCTAAAAACATACTTCCTGATCTGGTTGCTGAATACTAATAGTACCTCAGAACACAGTGTTTCTATTACCCCGATTATATTTATCCTTTTGAGACTACACTCACATCAATCCTCTTATCTCAGATTTTCAAGTGCATGAACCACCATGCCCAGACAGAACCCATGGTTTCTGATCAATAAATCAAACATTATGCCCATACAGAGGATACTCGTTAATTGTTTAAGTGTGTTAGAGGTCATATTACAGTCAGTGGACATTTTTAATAAGATTTTCTTTTTCTAACTCACCATTCCATGTCATAGAGATATAGATGTTTATAAGGAAATGTTTTTTGTCTTGAAAATGCCTCTTTACTCAGCCCTATAGACTAAAAAGAAACATCACTTACTACCTTAGACACAAGTCTATCTGTAAGAATCAAGGAAATGAAGAAATATGAGAAAAAGAAAAGAATAGAGCTACAGCTTAGTTGCAAAAGGGATGCAGTCAGTAAGAGGAGCACAGAGGCCGGCATCCAGAGGCCACTTTTTCAGATCATCTTATAGTTATGTGGAGTAACAATGCAATTGAAAGGGGGCATGGTTGAAAGGTTGACTGCTCACAGCTGTATCCTTCTATATCTCCTGGATATTCTTATAGTCCCAGGAGTTACAATGTGGACTAATTAAAGGAGGTTTAAAAGAGTAGTGTAGAATATGTGTTTAGATCTTTCCAAATGGCTAGTCTAAGCAATATCAGAAGGCTCTGTGCTGTTCAGGATGATGGATGGCCTAAGTACAGTCTGATTAATGTCTTGGGATAGACAGAGAGCTAATACAGGAGAGTCAGTGGTTGTAAATAAATCTTTTACTGACATCTTGGATGAATCTGACCTTTGCAGTGACAGGACAATGCATTGGTACCAAGAGCTATATCCAAGGGAAACTTTGAAATAAAATTTTAATGATGAACTAATAACAAAAATCTCCACACACCTATATCCTGTAATAGTTTATATGTTACTAAACAGAATTATTCATATATACATTTATAGTAAATACAGTGGTCTTATTTTAGGAACTTTGTTTCTTAGAATGTGTTCTTTTGTATATATCCAATGCCTCAAATATATAAATCTCAACAAAACCAGGACTAAGCTACATTACAAGATAGTATTGTGATTTTCTGAATTGAAGTCTATTTCTTGGAAGAGGGGAAAAACAGTTTTAACCTAACCCCTTTCTAGCTTATACCTTTTTGTGTACTTTTTAGTTAACTCTTATTTTATGAACTTAAGATGACCCCAACAATTTTACTCTTCTGATGTGCACTTATTAATTGTAAATATTAATGAGTTGAGCAGTGTTTCACCACATTCACACAGTGTGTCCTGGTCAAACTCAGACTCCCTATTTCCCAATTTAATCCCCTTCCCCATGTCATTCTCAATCTCCTGTAATCAGTATTCATTAGTCAGGTTCAAACCTCCACATTATGAGAGCAAACATGGAGATCTAGTTTTGATGTCTGGCTTATTTAACTTGATGTCTTCTAGTTCTATGCATTTGCTGTGGATGATAGACTTCATTCTTTTTGGCTGAGTAACAGAAGCAAGCTGTCATTGAACAGAGAGGCAAGAAAGCACAGTTAGTACCAGCTAACTGTGGATTCACAAGACTTGAGCTCCAAAGCCAGCTTTGCCATTGGTTGGATAGATGAAATTGTTAACCTACATGGGCTTAAGCTGTCACTTCCATTCTGAATATAATTAACACTTACAGAGCTCATGTGAGAACTCAATGTAGTAACTTGGGTTTTCTGAACTTTAGTGCATTTCTTCACTTACAGAAGGTAGATGGCTCTTTCTTGCTACAGTTGGAGAAATGTTTTCTTAATTAGTGGCAAATCGATACATTTAAACATATAGTCTTCTACTATGAATTTTGGGGTCATTGCTTTTCATGCTGAGCCGTTCCACTCTGAATGTAGGTTAATTGGCATTAGTTCTTTACTTTGAAAACTACTCCTTTTGCCTCTCATGAAAGATGTCTCTTGAACAAAAGAAGATAAATTTTGAGACTGATATAGAAATTTTGTGAAGGACAGGGTGAGACAAGCCTAGTAGAAGTCTCATTGAGGAACTGGTCACTATTGGCTACAGATTCCACACTTGGTAGGAAGCCCCTTGCATCTCGTTAGCTGTTTCATGTCCTTTCCACTGGTAACCACAATCCCTTAGTGATTCTTTTCATGTAGAACAGAGGTGTAGCTAATGTGATACCTGAACTGAGTTCATTTCTATTTCTTGTTCTTTACTAATACTTTCTCATCTGCTGCACATCTTCACCTCTTTTCCCACCCTCTACAGAAGAAATCATTTATTCCATTCTACTATAAGCACCTTCTGAGATGCTTTTCTGAGCATGGCTTTACTTGTAGTCAGTCTTTGTTCTTCAGGGCATTACTGGGGCAAGAGTCAGCTACCACAAGCTGTGGTTCATTCTCTTGAAGACAATTTCTCATGGTATGTTTTAAAAGTAGAGTTTAATGATGTTTAGGGAAAGCATCTCTTGCCCTATAATTGACCATTCCCTAATTCTAATGAGCTACATACCACGGAACACATGAGTGTGAACAGGAATATGTGTGTTCATGTGTATCCTGTGAGATAGTTTATCACAGTAGTCTGGAATCAAACTTCCTGAATGTGATTAGCATAAAGGCATATATTGCCAAGGCATGGAGTCAGAAACACACCAGCTCCCATGGCAGTACACGGCATTAAACAATGCCTAGATTGACATAAATTCCTGGACTTTTGCTGGCTGTAACAGTTTACTTTTGAGTAGATTACTGTGAAAGCTTAAATTGGAAATCATTAGCTTAGGACAGAGCTTGGCATGTATGAAGCCTTTAATGAATGTTAGCCATTATTATATTCAAATAATGGAAGACTAAATAACAGGAAACCTAGTCAATAAATTGGATTTATCCATTTCAAGCTTCTAAGGAAGATGGCTTTAGTGGATGATTTCCACTATATGGTTTCCATATACTGGTTAATGCAGAAGCTCACCATGTCAAATATTTTAAGTTTATTTTATGTATATGAGTTATATATCTGTATGTGTTTTTATGCCAGAACAGAGCAACAGATCCCACTATATATAGTTTTGAGATACCATGTGGGTGCTGGGAATTAAACTCAGGATCTCTGGAAGAGCAGCCAGTGCTCTTAACCACTGAGTCCATTCTCCAGCCCAGGTGAAATCTATTTTGAGGGACATCTCTGAAGTGTTTCTTCTTTACAAACATTCCCCGAGACTTACTCACAAAGGAGTATTCATTTTCTACTTATCTTTTACAGTACAAATGATTCTGTTTAGGACACAGATCTATAGGACACAGTACTGGTTCTATGGTTCAGTCACAATAATCTCCATGATGTTCTTAATTGGAGCCACCTTTTAAAAACACCAAGGTGTGTTTACCAGGCTTCTTCATTAAAATACGAAACCAACTCAGTGGTACCGGGTCAGAGACAAAGAAATGCAGCCCCCGTGGACTCACAGAATATTTACAAAAGACTTGACACATTGACTTGATTATATCCCAGGGGAACATGTAAATTTGAAATTAATTACTTCAGAAGGAAAAACGTCAGGGAAAATCCCATCCTTTGTAAGTAGACTGAGGTCACTTCCTCCAAGCTGTTACTTGTTCAATTCATTTATTGATATTTTACTTCACACCCATGTGATCAGCTCATCAGAAGCATATTATTAATAGATCAATTTATCTAGTAATATAAAATTGTTGACATTTTTGTAATTATAAAGAATTTTTTACTTCACCAAAGGAAAAACCAAATACTACGGTTGTGCTAAAGTAATACAGCAATAAAAGGATTCCTGGCAACATTCTGCTGTACCTGTAGATCAGTGTCTTGCTCAGCCATCATCAGAGACAGTTCCTCTTGCAGTTGATGGGAGCAGATGCAGAGACCCATAGTTGGGCAATGTGCAAAAAGTGAGAGACTTTGGAGCACTCAGTCCTCAATGGGATGTCCCCATTAAATCCCTCCCATCAGGGATTGTATGTGGAAGAGGAGGCAGAAAGACTAAGACCTAGAGGAGATGGATGCCTCCAATGAAACAGTGTCTTCTAGACACAACAGGACTGACACAGATACAAAGTCACATAGATTGTGGCAGCATGCACAAGATCTGCAGAGGTTCAAGCCAGTGAGAGGGGAAAGTGACCTAGAGTTCTCATCCCTAACCAAGATGCTATCTCCACAACTGGTGGCAAAAGAAAAACTAGGGTTGTTTTCTCAATGGAGTCTCATGGGGTGTATAAACCACACTTAAGTATAGCCCCATATCCAGCAGAAGATGGCTGGCATTTTTATAATTTAATATTGCTTTGTTTGAGCTTTTTGTTTAATCTTACTGATCTTTTTGCTTGTATATTATATTTCCTGACTTTGTGTTTTATGGGTTTGGTGTGTGTGTGTGTGTGTGTGTGTGTGTGTGTGTGTGTGTGTGTGTGTATGCGCACGCGCGCGCATGTTTCCTGTTCCTTTTCTTTTCTTTTTTTTTCTTTTTTCTTTGTTTCTTTTTTATTTTTCTGTTAGTTTTCTAAAGAGAGACAGAGAGAAGATGTGGAATTGGATGGATGGGGAGGTGGGGAGATGAGGAAGGGGAAACCATGATCAGAATATATTGCAGGGAAGAATTATTTTAAATTAAAAAATAGGTTTACTTTATTTGTACATATACCTGACAGAAGAGGACATTAGATTCCTCGAAGCAGAAATTGGTGGTAGTTGTGAGCCACCTAATGTGGGTGCTGGGATACTCTTGACTGATAGGCCATCATTCCTGTCCTTATTTTTTTCTTTTGTTCGGTAAAGTAATATGAGTATTCAGGCACTAGAATAACAGCTCAGTCAAGGTTATTTTTACCACACTGAGCTACTCTAGTCAAATTGGAGATTTTTTTCCTGTTAAAGAGATTTTCATGTGGTTTTTCATTCAGCTACCTGTAGCCCTAGGCAAAGTACATAGCTAGCGGGCTGCTTGCTGGCAAAGTCATAACCAATTATATTGATTGAAATTTTAAATTCCCCCAAAATAAAGGTGGGAATTATCTATGAAAAAGCAAAATATTCTGGGCATACAGCCTTGTTTTATTACTGTAGCATTGCTGTCTTTCTGGAGACTTATGTAAGTTTGAAAATTATTTTAGAAAGGAAAGAAATTAGGGAGACACACCTTCTGTAAGTATGCCAAAGTTATTTCCCACCTGACATCATCCATGCAACAGCTCTGATATCAAGAGCCATAGATAGGGAGCACTTTATTCATTTCACCTCTAAGCACAGGTGCAAAGTGTATCTGGGAGACAGATCATTTCAGTAGGAATTCCAAACTGGCTAGCAGCCCATTTTGGAGCTTCTCATTCAGATGGCCTTTATTGTTTTTGAACATTGATGCATGTTCATGAGTCAATGTATGAGGCATTATTCTGGGCAGTGGTGACACATAATGTGAGCAAATCGTTCAAAAGTGCCTGTCATTGTAGAAGTTACATCCTAAGGCCAAAGAAGAAGTGTGGATGAGAGAATATAAGCTATAGAGTGTAGGTAAGTCTCTGGATATATCAAAGTTGTACGGTAAAGGGAAACTTAGAGAAAGTGACTGCAGTAAGGGGGAAAGTTGCAGCATAAGACATTTTGAGTGAAAGTCCAGTCCACAGAGATAAAGCCCACCATACTGACAGGAGCAACTGGATCAGCTGCAGGAGCAATGCTTCCCTTGTGTCTATTTTTAGGAAAGAAAGCCTGGTAAGGTATTAAAAATATATGTCATCTTGATTTCACTCTACCGGTTGGAGTGCAATTCCTGGCCTCGTCTCTTAGAGCTGGGGGTAAAATAAATTATAAAAGAAATAGATGGTACCGCCTGAGCACTCAGGTCCTAATTTGGGTTCTCATGATCATCTTATTTCACATTAACTGTCTAAGTCCTCGGGGGATGGAGGAGAAAGCACTGAATGAGATACACAGCTCAATTCAATGAGTACTCGTTACTACCTCTTATTTGGCCACTGTGACTTTATTCAATTTAAGTTAATACAAAAATTCAGAGGTTCTTAAGGAGCCTGCAGTTGATGAAATATGTACCACAGATTATGTAAATAAACTATCTGAAAAACAATGACGGTGCTCAATAAACAGGAAAGAGGAAGAACATTTTAATAATCTCAAGTTAGCCCTGGAAAAATAGGAGAATAGGAGCAAGTTTAGACCTCTATAAGCTCTGCTGTGGTAGTGGTCCAAGTGAGGTCCATTAGCTATGAGGCAGCAGCCCAACCCATGGCCAGAAGCAGAAGGGTGAACAGTCCTGAAGTCACATAGGGCAGGGAGCCTGGCTGAGGGATGTTTTGGCTTAGAGTAGTTAGCCACTAGATTAATAAGGATCTCCAACCTACTGATGTAGATAAAGAGATTAAAAGCACGCACACTCTTGTAGTGGCCTCGCTAAAAACAAGAGTTGGACCAGATTATGTCTAATTCAGATGAAAAGGCTGGAGGGGGTTGCTCCTCCAGAGGAAACAGGCCCTATTCCCTGCATTCACATGGTAGCTCACAACCATCTGTAATCCAGTTCTAGGTTTCTGACAGCCTCTTCTGACACACACACACACACATTGTAGTAGTAGAGATCACTCTCTACTGCACATTGTGTGTGTGTGTGTGTGTGTATTCACATATGTGTGTATATAATTAATGGGTTCCATCGTATTACATATATTATACATTATCTATCACATAAATAATATATGTAATAATTATTATGGAAATAATTGACTTAGCTTCCATCATATTATATATAATATACTATATAATATAATGGATTAATATAAGTATATATAAATAATTGACTCAGGTTGATCATAGTATATACTACATACTATGATGGAACCTAAGTTAATTATTTCCATAATCAACAAAGACCATTCCTTTCCTTCAATTTACATGGGCACGCTTCCTTACCGGGTAAGTATGACCTCCTTGCCTTCAGTCATAGACTACAGTCATAGACTTAAGGATTTAATCTAGTGGAAGCACAAGGTTTGAGGGAAAGAAGCATGGGGAAAGCTAATGGGCAGGAAGGGGGGCGCTCACAGAATACCCAGTTAACCTGCAAACAGCAGGCTTGCCCAAGCAGACCAGAACTCACTGCTCGCCTATGCTCCTGTAGGGTGAGGGCCAGTTGGGAAGCTGCTCAGCCTGCAAACGGTCCCAGCTGTGAGCTGAGTCCACCCTTAAATCTAGCTCAGACGAAGGACCCAGATGGGTGGCTCCCTGCAGCTCCCTCCATGGTTTCTGTAGTCATGGCCCCGCCTTTTCCCGCCCCACTCCACTCCTCCCCACGCCCAGATTTTGGAGAGACCCAGGTCCTTAACGCTGGAGCCCACCTCTTCCCTCTCCTCTCCCCCTCCCCCCGTGGAGCTTGCTCGCCCTCCAGCCTCAGCTAAAACCCGGAGAGGTGGAATTTCGATTTGAAACTCCCAAGCCACGGCCGGCGCTGGGCATGCTCAGTGCTGGGCTGCTACTAGCTGCACTGGCAGCAGAGGTGCAGCCTGGCTCCGAGGCTGGCGCTGGAGTCCAACCCACTGTCACCGTCGGCTGCGGGTTTCCAGAAGGCCAAGCTCTTGCCTCCTCTGAGTGTCTTGCCCACCCCCCGCCTCCCCATCACCGGCAGCATCCTGCTCTCTTTCTCCCCACCCCTTAGGGAGGTGAAGCCAGTGCTCGGCTCTGTGGGCGCCACACACCGTTCTGCGAAGCCCAGTCGAGGATCCTGTCATCGGATGCCTGGGATCAGAGGACTCTTGGCAGTGGTTCTCTCAAATAGTACTTTGCTTGGAGTGGGGTCGTGGCGGAGATTCTCCTCCACCCCTCAATGCACACACTATGAGGAGAGCAGTCGGCTTCCCGGCACTGTGCCTGCTTCTTAATCTTCACGCTGCAGGTAAGGGCTTGCGGGGCTGAGAGCTGGAGCTGAGGATGAGATGGGAAGCATGCTTAAGGACTCCCGGAAAAGCTTGCCTGCCAGAGGAAGGTTTGGGATAGCATCTGAGGGAAGGAAAGTGTGCACCTGTTGGAAGGCAAGGGCTGAAAACTTATGCTAAAATCAGCTTTCCCTTTTTACCTTGCACGACTAAGAATGAACATTTTAAATTTAAATATAGGTTTGTTTCCCCCTCCATCCAGATCCCCTGCTTGTGCTTCTAGGCTTTGCACTTGGTTGCAGTTTGCCGGAGAGAGAGGAGACATCCTACTAGATGGGGATCACTCTCTACTGCAGCAGTTACATTCATAAGGTCTCCCGGGTTAGCCAGGGAGCGCTCACAGGGATGCCCTGTCTGTAACCAGATGGACCACATCTCCGTCCCTAAGAGCCAAATGCATGGTTTATTAACAACGCTGCTCCAGGCTGCTTTGGCCCCTGCTCTTGTCACTCGAATTTTCTGAACCAGTAAGAGTCAAGAATGGTTTCAAACGGGAGCTTCTTCTCTCTTTCAGCACCATGGTCAGTATCCGCAGTCAGTAAAGAGAAACCCAACTACACTCAGAAACCTAGGGGTTATCGCTGTCTTCCCAAGATAGATTTGAAGAGAGACAGCGAGAGAATGCAACCAAATAAAAATAGATTCGATACAGGAAGCAGTTTCTGGTCTAGTGATGCAAAGCAGATAAAGCGCCTCGGAATTTTATATTTAGTGTCACCTGGCACTTCTAATATAGTGGACAGACAAGCTGGACTGCACCCGTATTATTTACACACACACACACACACACACACACACACACACACACACACACACCTAAATAAAACATGGCATAGAGGCTTTAGGAACCCTGCTGGGACAGCAGTTGTCCAAGCAGTAGCCATGGAGCTTTTCTTTGAGTTTGGTTCTCATCTATTCACATGCATTTATTTCACTGAGTCCACTGGGTGGGAGTGTATTATGTTACTGTGACCATAAGTACAAGAAAAATGGCTGTGAAACTGTGATCCTTGTGGTAGTTCTTTAAAAGAGTAGGTGCTGTTTTTCCATGTATGCAATAATGGGACAAAATACAGTACTTTTTTATCTTAGCTATTGCTTAATACATTGTGAATTTAGAAACAAGCGATGTATAGGAACAATAAGGCTATAATTAAGTATGCATGTTAATTATTATAATTACAACATTACATTGTGGGGTTTTCAATGGTTCTCGGGTGTTTTGAAAATCAGTGGCAGAAAAAGCTATGACTTGGTTATTAAATTATTTGGAAACAACTATAATGAATCATTTTGTTGCCATATACAATTATTTAATGTTAAAATATAGGATGAAAAACACACACACTGATCTTGTTTTATATCCCACACTATGTAATGGCACCACTGACAGAAATAACCATTGCCAAGAAAAAAGTTTTCATTGCTACCAAGTTAAGTCACTAATTATCTGATAAAACTTCAGTGTAGGTTTTTTAAATACTTACATATAAACAAATGTTAAGAATTGCAGTTTATGCATCTTAGGTAGTTATAAGCTTAATGTTATAAGTAGACTTGATATTAAATGTGTAGAAAACATTACTAATTTATTATAGATGAACCCAGAGGATAAGGAAAACAGAGGACTTGGCTTCATCAGGGGTGAAACTTAGAAGCCTGCGTGCCTAAATGATACCTGGAGCTTTGCCTAGAGGTCTATTATCAAAGTCAAAGCAGAATCCTCTGTATTTTGTTGTCATAATTCTTAAAAAGATTAAAAATTAAGATCATTCAAACAATTTTAGTTTCATAAGGCAACAATTGCTATAGATTACAGTGGCAGTATGCTACATATACATTAATTGTATTTGTATTTAATACAGTGCCTGAGAAGGGTGTTTTGTCAAAGCAGATTGCAAGTCTGGTATTGTAGTTGTCCTGCTAGCTTCATTTTGGATTCATTTTCATTTTAAACAGCAATTTGTGGGTCACAAGCTGTCATCAGATTAAAATGAATCACGGTTACCTAATAATACTATTTGGGCTTTTCATCAGAACTCAGATAAACATGGATTTCTTGATCTATGCCCCCACAGAATTAGGCAATAAGAAAATAAGTGGCTAGGAGAACAAAGAGCAAGGCCTTTTACTTGTTGAATGTCAGAGCTTACCTCTTGTTTAGAAAGCTACACTTTGAGGGCTGAGGCTGGATTTACAAAGAAAGACAGTGACATTTGTACGCCTTAGCCTCTAGGCTGAAGAGCTAATTGATCCCTATCTGTTATGCCCACATTAGCCGAAACTACTTTATGGTGGCGTAAATAATGGTATCTTAGAATGCTCCAAAAATGGGATAAATTAAATAAAGGGATGGGATGTAAGTGTTCTCAGCTGTATTGGAAATTGTTGCCTGGGGCATAACCATGATTCTAATGATAAGGCTGCAAATTACTTTCAACATGAGTGCCATCTCCAATTACTTGGTATGGCTACCTATGGCACAGTGACCCTGACTCCTGACAGTCTCAATATAGGGGGGAAAACTGTGATCTATGTATAATGTCTGTGTGAAGGGAGTACAGTGTGCCCTGCAGTTGTCATTCCTGGGTAAAATTAAGCCAAAGGAGCTGCAAAGCTTGTAGCTTGATAGATAAGTTGAATGTCATATGACAGCTAATTGCTACAGATATTGGAAATAGCTTGCACTTATTGTCCATCCAGTTGCTCATCTTATAGGCAATAATAATAAGATGCAGTAGTGTCGACTGAGAATATAGTCTGAAAGGGGAGTAAAAACGAGCTTTCCAGATGTATCACTGCACACTACATAAAAATAAAGTCCCTAATACAGCTAAGAACACTTAGATTCCCATCTTATCAGACAATTTCTCCCATTTATGGAGCACTCAAAGATGCCATCATTTCTGTCATCATAAAAAAGTTGCTAGAAACTTAGGCAAAATCAGATCTATTGGAACAGGACACTATCGAGTTAGTGATAACAAATCCTTTTCCATTAGCTGATTCACACTTTCTGCGAGCCAATGTCACAAATACATCCCAGTTTAAAAGCCCACATCATATACATCCAAGAGGCACCTAAAAGCCATGCCAATGATAAGATTGCTTGAAGAATAATTTTGTGGAAGATCCACAGACAGTGTATTTACTTCAGTCCTCCCTCTCATTCTTTTCCCAATGAGTCATATTCCAGTTGAGGAGACTATGTTAATGTGGTAGTATTTTCAATGCCAAGGAGTAAATTTCTTCTCATATCCTCAAAATTATCATCTAAATGCTTTCCTATCCTGAAATGTTATGTTATGTTATCCTATGCTGAATGTTATGAGAAGGAGGAGGAGGAGGAGGAGGAGGAGGAGGAGGAGGAGAAGAAGAAGAAGAAGAAGAAGAAGAAGAAGAAGAAGAAGAAGAAGAAGACTGACTTCAACCCATGACACGCTCCTCAGCATTGGAAAAAGTGACCAGATTTCCACCTTGGACTTCCTGAATGACATGCACTTCTTCAGGATATGTCTCAAAGGTGCCCTCTCCTTCCAGAGAATTACTTAGCAAATTGGTCTAGTCTTCCAGGAGGAAAGACTTCCTGTCATGGAACTTTAAGGATCTAGGGAGTCATTTGAAGAAGTTCTATGCTCAAGAAAAGGAGCAGACTACCAAGAAAATAATGTAAGACAGTTTCTGATTTTATAGTACCCCTTGGTACTCCAAAATCAGAGACTACCCAAACCCAACACAGTCCTTACAATGCCCCAGATATTCTGGGTTTTCATACTCCATTGTCTGTCATGAATACCCCTACTACTTTCTTCTTTATACTTATCTCTGGCCACATTGGTCTCTTTGTTCCTAGAAAATACCAGGCATGTATGTATATTGTATATTTTGCCTTTTTTTCCTTGCCAAGGAAAGCCATTTCATGGACCTGCCAATGATTTTAGATTTTACTAAAATGTCACCTCTTTAGTGGTGATTTCTTGGGTTAGCTTCCTTTATATGCCACTCTCTCAGACTGATATCATTTCTTCCTCAATCTTTTTTCTAGAAGTCATATCATTTAACATAAATATGCTTTTCTCATTTATTTTGTTTATTGTATTCCCCTTCTCTACATGGAAATATAAGCTCCTGAGGGCTGTTGTCTATTTTGTTTTGACTGTATCTATCAGAGATCATGTCCTTTCTAGTACCGATAGTGTTGTGTGACAAGACTTTTCCTGGGGAGATGAAACACACACATGCATACTCTCCTCAAATAGAGATTCAGTAAGAGACCAATGTATGTATAAATACCACCAAATTCTAATTTGGTGACCAATGAATTGTTTTTGGTTTTTTTTGGGGGGGTCACTTACAGGAGAAAAAATGCCTCAGAGACAGTTGCATCACCAAAGACCACCCTGGGATGGATGAAAGCTCAAAAATAGAGGGGGGTCGGACCTGGAGCATACTGCACCCTGAACTACTACAACAGGCTGGAGAATGTCATTTCTAAGTGACTTTGTTGGTCTAAACTTCTTCCAGGCAGCTGATCTGGTCTCAGAGTCTTCTTTGTAGCTCCAATTGTCTGAAAGTTATTCTTAACAGTCTTTATTCTTGGAAGTGTGGGGCCTAGTGAGTCTGGTCAGTTTCAGGGACTTCCTGAAGCTGTCTTGAGTTCTTTACTTTCTGACTTAAGGATCTTCTTTGCAGAATAGAATGTTTCAATCTCTGAGGAAACTGCTACACAACAAGGTGGTGCTTGGTATAAATGTTTCTACTTTCTGAGTAGTATTTAAATGTTGGTGTTGCTAAGAGATTCTTTTTGTTTTTTTCTACATAATCTCATTGTATAATTATATTCAGGGCTGCTTGCCAGAGATCACAAATCCATATTTCTAGCTCAAATGTCACCTGAACTCTAGTACTGTGTTTACTATTACCTAGGCCCATTGGATACCCCCCCAAAATATAACATCCAACTGTTTATAGTCCACAAATGATTTTTTAATACTTTATTTTAATCTTCCTTGTCACAGAGATAAAGCCAATATACACAACATCACTTAATCCTGATACCAATAATTCATCCTAGACCCTTGGTACTAATTTGTTCATTGTTGTGATAAAATAAGGACAAGAAACAACTTAAGGAATTAAACAGTTATTACTGGTTTACAGTTTTAGGAGATACACTCTATTATGGTTGGGAAGGCATGAGAGCAGGAGCAGAAAGAAAGGCTGATTACATTGTATCTCCAATCAGAAGCAGACAGTGAACAAGTGGAGCTAGGCTATAAAACCTCAAGGCCAGCCCAGTAATCTACTTCCTCCCATAAGGCTCCACTTCCTGAAGATTTCAGACTATTCCTAGTAGCTCCACCCACTGGACATCAAGCATTCAAACACTTGAGCCTATGGGGACATTTCATGCTCAAATCACGACAGTCTTCCTGTGCTGCTTTTATCGTAAGATTCTGCATTCTTGAAATCAGTGTTCTCCCCTCCGTTTCCATGCCACTCCCTTGAGATCTGTATCCTTGTTACTCTTAATCAATCTCGTGCCAAACCTGTCCTTCATCATAACATCCTAAGTACATTCTGAAAACATATGTGAATCCCTTTATACAATTACCTAACAAAGCTGTTGCTTTTACCTTTACCAGCTATAAAATCCAAATGCACAGTCATGACAAAGTCTTTCCCAATCAGATTTTTCCTGACTCTAGTCTTATTTTCTGTCATCATTCTCTCCATTACACACTATTGTCAGACTAATGACCAAATTCTGTTATTGACATATTTTGCCTCCTTCTTCATGTTATCTTTTTTCTTAATCCTCCATTATATTTGTTTTCAAGATACTTTTTACTGTAACTTCAATTTTTAATTAGATATTGTCTACTTTGAATCCTTCCTGACATCTTACCTTATTCAAGCAACTTGCCTGCCTACATTTTCCACATAGGCAGGTGCATTCCTCTATCAATGCAGTAAACGAATATTTTAATGTTTTCAAAGGAAACTAGAATTGTAATTGTTACTTTTGCATACCCACTTCCTATAAATTTCTTGGTCATTCACTATGCTATCAGTAATTTTCAATGAATAAATAAATATAGTTGGAGTATATTTGGTGAAATAAATAATGACAAATTGATACTAATAGATTATACATTATCTTAATGAATATAAGAGCATTTACTGGTCCCTTAACTGAATTTATATTTACTTGCTACAGAGAATTATATAAGGAACAGTTTTGATTTACAAATAGATTATAAGTTTGTTTTCAAAATGCATAATATGATTTATACAGAAGTTATATGATGAACTCCTAGGTGAATAGACGGTCTTCTATAATTTTTTATACAAGTTCATAATATCCTTTTGATATTATGAAGGTTAATTTTTGTCTAAAAACTCAAGGCATGAGATAACCAACATGGGACAATAATTGTATACTACTGATATTACTAGTTCTGACTATCAATTGACTATCATCTATTTTGTAAGAGGAAACATGGATATTGTTCACATTCAAAATCATGATAAAACTAAAACATGATCCAGCCCTCTTTTCCTGCCCCAAACAAGAATCTAACCATGGGCATGAAATATCTGAATAGTTGGGTTGTTGTATGAAATTTTACTCCTCTCATTTTATGTATAAATAGCTTTATAAAATCTGGTTCAATCACATTTTTTTTTTTTTTGGTTTTTCGAGACAGGGTTTCTCTGTGGCTTTGGAGGCTGTCTGGAACTAGCTCTTGTAGACCAGGCTGGTCTCGAACTCACAGAGATCCACCTGCCTCTGCCTCCCAAGTTCTGGGATTAAAGGCATGCGCCACCAACGCCTGGCTTCAATCACATTTTTATGAAGAACATACATATACGCAGAATGAAGACTTTCTTGTGAATTATTTAAAAATCACTTTTAAAAGAACACATGATTACACATCAAAGTTTCATTCATATCACCATTACTAGTCATGGTAACACAGATGATATAGTTTTGGGTAAGTTTATTGTTATGTTTATTGAAATCTATTTTGTGAAGTCAAAATCAAGAGAGAGAGAGAGAGACAGAGACAGAGAGAGAGAGACAGAGAGAGAGAGACAAACACACAGAGAGAGCTCCATTTTTCTTCAAACGGGAATTTGGAAAGATCCAAGTTCTTACAAATGTTGACACATTTAGAACTTTAATGATGTTTCCCAATAGCTTTGTAAAAGAAAAAATTAATCATAAGCTATTTTAAAATCAAAATTTCTAATGCTTATGCACCATATAATGTTACTGTAAGTGCCTATTACAGCAATGATATTTGCCACAGAAAGGCAATTAGCTAATTTATATTATGAACATTAGCACTTTTCATCTAAATAATTTTTACTCATAATGACTATTTAGACTTTCCTCACAATCAAATCTCATTTTCTTTTGATATATGCAGATAGTGATAGTCATTAAAAATGCAGCTGCATGGGCCAGCAGCAAAGCAAAACTAATCATTTACACTAAACAACCCTAGATCAATATGTCTAGTTGCACTGAAGCAAATGACCGGTTCAATTGGATATGAATTATGTTTTCCACAGTTCAACTCTAAAACAATGCCCACTTTCTGACTTGAATAAGAGAAAATGGTTTAAGACAATTTTAAAGCACCGGAAGTTCTTTGGGAGCAACCCAGAATGACTCACCGGCCTACAATCAATATACACAGAAAGAACAAGACTCAGTGTCTATTTTGCCATGTCAATGATCCAGTTTGTGATAGAAATGGAACAGAACAGGATTCTGTATGTATAAGTAGTCAGTTCCCATCACTGGGTGACTTTTATCTGATAAAGATGTATATTATGCATATTACGGGTGTGCCAAATACAATACTACAGTAAATTGGGTTGATAGATCATTGGCCCATTAATTTTAAGGTAGATTTTTTAAATGATAAGCAATTTACACTGTGTTCTTGATCACAGGTGGGTTTTCTTTTTATGTTTTCAGTTCTCTCTGGGGGAAAATGGTAGTATGAATAACTTATTGCAAGGTGGTATTTGAGAATAAAATGGAATAATATATACAAACCTGTACTGGTTTAATAAGGGATATGTAAATGATATGCATTATTTGATCAGGGAAGGAGAGAAGACACACAATAGCTAACTGACATCAAGCAATATTTCTGTTCTGCACTTGGGCCTATGTTTGAGGAGTATGAACATTCTGATATAGGTTGTGTATTTTGGGTGGTATCTGCAGTTTTTCATCTATTACGTGGATGAATAGATGCAGATATGAAGTAAAGCACCAAGTTTAAAATATCTCTTTAAAATATCTGCAAATCTTTGTCCTAATACTTTCTCTCAGTTGCTTGTTGTACTGACTGGTTTTGTGTGTCAAGTGGACACAAGCTAGAGTCATCAGAGAGGAAGGAGCCTCAGTTGAGGAATGCCTTCACAAAATCCATCTGTAAGGCATTTTCTCGTTAGTGATCAATGGAGGACTGCCCAGACCATGGTGGTTGGTGCCATCCCTGGGCTGGTTGTCCTGGGTTCCATAAGAAAGCAGGCTGAGCAAGCCACTAAGCAGCAACCCTCGATGGTCTCTGCATCAGCTCCTGCCTCCAGCTTCCAGCCCCGTTTGAGTTCCTGTTCTGTCTTCTTCCAATAATGGTCTTATGATCTGGAAGTGTAAGCCAAATAAATCCTTTTCTCCCCAAGTTGCTTTGTGGTCATGGTGTTTTATCACAGCACTGGAAATCCTAACTAAAGCAGACTGGTACCAGTGTTGTGGGGTGTTGCTGTGACAGACATGACTATGTTTTGGGGGAGGACTTTGGTACTTTGGGTTAGAAAAGGCACTGAGTGTTAAGAACTTTGTGGGAGCTTGGAAGATAAGAATGTTGGGAGCAGTTTAGAGGATGGAAGCCTGGCTTGTTACATTTCAGAGAGGAGTTTAAAAACTCTGTCAGGGCTGTTTGCTATTTTGATTTAAGATTATGTGGTTCTGGTTAACTGGTGCTGAAGAATCAGCTGTGATTAACAAGATGTGATTAACTACTAAAGTGAAACCTTTACGTTAGTGGGACAGTTAGTTCTGGTTAGCTGGAGCTAAGAAATTAGCAGTGATGAAGAAGAGACCAGCGTAATTGAGGTGAAATCTTCTGGGAAGTGTTTCCTGAGAGCACAGGGAAGCTGTGTTCCAGAGGCAGCCATGGTTGTACCTCGTGCTGGCAGCAGGACTTGATAATGTGTAAGCATCACCAGGTGCTGCTGGTTTTCAGGGCACAAAAGGGTCATGGAGAGCGGTTAAGGCTTGGCACAGTGAGAGGCCAGGAGAGGCCATTGGTGAAGATGCAGCCTCAGTGGCAGTTAAAGGCCCAGGAGTGAAGGGATCATGAAGAGAATTTGAGGCTTGGCACCCCGAGGAGAGTCTATGAGGCATTGGTGAAAGTGCAGCCCACTAGAAGCAGAAGGCTTCAGCATTTTGGAGATGTCAGTATCATGAGAAGACCACCAAGAGCAGCACCACCTAGATGAAAGACTTGAACTTTTAAGAGCTTGAGTATTTTGAAGAGACTGAATTTTTAATGGGTTTGAACTTTTAAAGATTACGGGACTTTTACAAATAATAAATTTAATGTGAGATCTTTGGGATGAATAAGAAAGTAAGTGTTATGGCTTAATAGTGATTTGTTTGTGTGTCAAGTTGATCGGGCCGTGGTGGTGTGCACGCCTTTAATCCCAGCCCTTAGGAGGCAGGGGCAGGTGGATTTCTATTGGCATTCATTTCAGGTGGCAAAGGGAAGGGCATAGGATATGGTGGATCAGAAGTGTTAGCCAAGTGTCCCTCCAGTTTCTATCTGTGGGCAAAGAAGAGTAGGCAGGTATCTCTTCAAGAGGCCAACTAAGGACTTCCTTCATCCCCTCCTCTATTAGTAGGTATTTGTATCAGTAATTGGATTAATACAAGATTTTAATTTCTATGTTTTCTGATTTGTGTGTGTGTGTGTGTGTGTGTGTGTGTGTGTGTGTGTGTGTGCACGTGAGCGTGCGTGCCCGCGCGCGCGCATGTGAGCTGAAATGTACATATGGACATCAGAGAACAACTTGTGTGACTTGTGTCCCTCCTTCTACCATGTGAATCTGATGGATAGAACCCAGGTCTTCCAGGCTTGGTTGCAAGTGCTCTTATCCACTAAACCATCATTCCATCGCTGTTTAAAAAATAACTCTTCACCTGCTGTGGAACACTATTCTTAAAACAGATACTATGTTTTAAAATTGGAGCCCAGCTTCCCAGGCAACTAGAAAACACTGCTGTAGAAACAATGGGTTGCTTTGTATGCTAGTCTAAAGAAAATATTTTTAAAGCAGAGGATGACAGTTTCTAATCACTGTAACTATTTATAAATTATTGCCTTTAATTATTTGTATGACAATCAACATATATAAAATTTAGATTTGCTAAATCTATTTCACTACTCAGTATGTACACATAGAACTTAATTCCTATAGTTTCTTCAGGAATTTCTTTCAGAAAAAGGAAGTTTCCCATGTCTCAAATTGTAGCCAGATGGACAGTTTTCTGTTCTCTGCCTTCCTTCAAGAGGGCAGATCTTAGTCTTTGTGTAACATTTATTTAGAATTCAACACACATTTCTGTCAACCTCCCCTCTAAGCAATGAAGTCAGTTCTTTAGGAACTGGGAGATATCAGACTCTCCCTATCTGAGCTGATATAAATTGTTCCTCTTCCAACAAAATCTGAGCTTTCTCAGCCTTCATGACTTGTTCCAATTGCCATTGCCTCAAATTATGCTGCTTTTATTGTGTTGTATTCCACTCTGTAACACACACTTACTTAATGAAAAATAACTGCTGAGCAATAATCAAGAAACATGAGAGGATCGTTTTCTTATAATTTTACCACCAACACATAGCACACACTAAACTTTTCCTGCGATGGATGTCAGAGTTGCTCACTGTATGCCTCAACTATCAATAGATGAGAACATTAGAAGGAAGGATGGACCACTCAGTGTCTATATATTAGGATGGAAGTAGAAATAGGAACTACTTTTTTTCCCCTATGGAATGAATATTTAGGAAATGTGGAAGTGGAAATGAAGGGATGCACAAGAAAAGTTTACAGTTGCTTTAACTGACATCACCCCTTATTGTAGGACTCCGGTCCTTATCTAAATAGAGAAGAATAGATCCAGCTCTGCCCAAATAGACATTACTGTGCTGTTGTTGTTTTTAAACTTTTAATGGAGATAAATTGGAGCCATCACTAGTCAAATACATGGAATGTTTAGCAACCCAGAACCTCCTAATGAGACTGTGTTTTTACATTGTAGTAAAATATACATTGTATATTTACCTATAGACTAAATTGCTGGGAAGTAGTCCTGAATGAGGGTTTCTTTCTATTTTAAACCTTTTGGGTCCCTTGTGGTTTTATAATTTTAATAAATTTAATTTTTGTCATCTTACAGAAATCCTGGTGTTATTTTTACTTTTATAACAATAAAGTTGACCTTTAAAGGTGAACTCTGTTTTCAAATTGATTGTCTGGTGTCAGGATACAGAACAAATTCTATACATGGGGAATTGTATACATATGCATAAATATGTTATTAGAGCATAAATGGCATGCAAACAGAATTCATCAAAACTAGTTTGACATGCATGCACAGTCATTATGGACTCTTTCAAAGTATCCATATGGTCTTCCATCATGATCAATTAGAGTGAGCATGACTTGTACTCTGAGAGGTCTTAACAGACGGTGATCATCGTGTCTTGGGAAGCTATAACATGTAAGTTTCAGTGCTGTTAATATGCTTTTGACTAAAGTGATGTTTGGGAAAATCATTACCAATTTAATTGCAGAACAACTGAAGATTTTTTTTCTATTATTTTCCTTCTTGAATTCAAGACTATCACTTTTTGAACTTGTTGCTTTCATAAGTGCCAAGAAGTCATTTTATTTATGTGCATAGAGAAAAGCATTTTCAGAAAAAAATCAAGAGTAAGCAGAATATGTCTAAATGAATTCCAACTTTTCTTTTACTTAAATCCATTTCTATTCTGCTTTATGGATATTTATTTTTATGTAGACTTACCCAAGAAAAGCTCCTGATAGCTATCCATTTGTGTCTCCTCTTTAGAGAAGAAAGGGCTAGCAATGCTTAAAATACAATTGTTAGGTGGCCCAGTGACCTGTTTTGATTGTTCCTTTTAGGGAAGAGTGTTTTGAGCATTTTGCTTCGTCCTTTTCTTCCTGTTGGAAGTCAGCAATATAAACTTGCAGTGCAAAGACTTATTCTGAGGGGTGTTCAAAAGGCAACTCTACCTTCCATGTCTAGGAATAAACTACATTAAATTTGAAATCACACATCACAATGTGCTCAGTCTTCCCAGTGTAATCTCATCCATTTCTCTCTTTCATTTGTGAAAGATCTCTTCACATATTATTAAGGTCACATCCAGAAGGCAATTTATTTTTTTTTATTAGTTCAAATTAGGAACAAGCTTGCTTCACATGTCAATCCCTCTCCCTCTCCTCCCCCACCCCTCCCACCTCCCCCCCACATATCCCCCACCCCATCCACCCTCCACTCCCCAAGCAGGGTAGGGCCCTTAACAGGGGCTCCCCAAAGTCCACCACTTCATCCTGGGCCCGACCTAGGCCCTCCCCCATGTATCCAGGCCGAGAGTGCATCCTTTCACATGGGATGGGCTCTCAAAGTCCCTTCTTACACGGGAAAATACTAATCCACTACTAGGGCCCCCTAGAGTGTGGAGGCCTCCTAATTGACATCGATGTTCAGGGGTCTGGATTAGTCCTGTACTGACCTCCCAGACAGCAGTCTGGGGTCCATGTGCTCCACCTTGTACAGGCCAGCTGTTTCTGTGGGTTTCACCAGCCTGGTACCGACCCCTGTGATCTTCATTCCTCCCTCTCTGCAACTAAGTTCCAGAGTTCAGTTCAGTGTATATCTGTGGGTGTCTACCTCTGCTTCCATCAGCCACTGGATGGGGGCTCTAGGATGGCATTAAAAAGTAGTCATCAGTCTCATTACAGGGGAAGGGCATTTAGGTTATCCTCTCCACCATTGCCTAGATTGTCAGTTGTGTCATCCTTGTAGGTCTCTGGAAATCTCCCTAGTGCCTGATCTCTCCTCAGACCTATAATGGTTCCCTCTAATATGGTATCTCTCATCCTGCTCTCTTCCATTCTTCCCCCAACTCAATATTTTTGCTCCTCCATTTCCTCCTCTTTTCTCCTCTTCTCCTCCTCTCATTCTGGCAGCTCCCTCTCCCCTACCCTTATGCTCCCAATTAGCTCAGGAGTTCCTGCCCCTTCTCATTCCTGGGGTCCATGAATTTTTCCCTTAGAGTCCTTCTTGTTTCCTAGTTTCTTTGGTGAAGAGGATTGTAGGTTAGTAATCCTTTGCTCTATGTCTAAAATTCATATATGAGTGAGAACATAACATGTTTGTCTTTTTGTGACTGGGCTACCTCACTCAGGTTTCTTCTACTGCCATCCATTTGCCTGCGAATTTCAAGATTCCATTGCTTTTTTCTTTTCTTTTTTTTTGGGGGGGGGGTTCCAGACATGGTTTCTCTGTGGCTTTGGAGGCTGTCCTGGAACTAGCTCTTGTAGACCAGGCTGGTCTGGAACTCACAGAGATCCACCTGCCTCTGCCTCCCGAGTGCTGGGATTAAAGGCGTGCACCATCCATTGATTTTTCTGCTGAGTAGTACTCCATTGTGTAAATGCACCACATTTTCTCTATCCATTCTTCAGTTGAGGGGCATCTAGGTTGCTTCCAGGTTCTGGCTATTACAAACAATGCTGCTATGAGAATGGTTGAACATATGTCCTTGTTGTATGAACGTGCATTATTTGGGTATATGCCCAAGAGAGGAATTGCTGGATCTTGAGGTAGACTGATTCCCATTGAAAGACCCCCGAAGAGGCACTTTCGTAGAGGGAGACCCACACACCCAGGAATCAGCGAGGCCACGAACTGGATGCAAAAAACAAGAGGCTTTATTGGAGACGCGGGTACCCGGGGCGACTTAGCCTTTGTGTGGCTAAGCGCGCCGAGCCAAGGGAAAGGGGTCCTTATATAGGGAAAAAGGCGCAAGCTAGGAGCAGGGATTCTATTGGATGGTTCAAATGAGGCACAGAGCCATTCCAGATCAGCATATTCTCAAGGTCTGGTGTCTGGTACAACAGACTTGATTCCTCCCTCCGCGCCCAGGTGGCTGACCTTGGGGGCGGAGACCTTGGGACGCAGTGTTTCTCATCAGGCGGGGCTCAGGGGCAGGGCTCCAGGCCTGCTCCCTTGGTGTTCGTTCTCGTGCCGGCCCACCTGGTGCTCGCCCTCGTGCCGGCCCACCTGGTGCTCGTTGCTCGGCCCCAGCCTACCTGGTGCTCGTTCTCGGGCCTGCCCATCTGGTGCTCGTTGCTCGGCCCCAGCCCCGAGGCTCGGTGCCAGGCGGGGCGGGCCGGGGGCGCGAGCCCTGCCGGGGTGAAGGCTTGGGAGGCCCCGGCAGCTTCGGGGCAGGGGGCTCAGGGGCATTTCGAGCGGGTCTTTCACCATTTTTTCTGAGCAACTGCCTTACAGATTTCCAAAGTGATCTAACAAGTTTGCACTCCCACCAGCAATGGAGGAGTGTTCCTTTTTCTCCACATCCTCTCCAGCATAGATTGTCATTGGTGTTTTTGATTTTAGCCATTCTGACAGGTGTGATGTGGTATCTCAGAGTTGTTTTGAGTTGCATTTCTGTGATGGCCAAGGATTTTGAGCACTTTCTTAAGTGTCCTTCAGCCTGTTGAATCCTCTGTTGAGAATTCTCTATTTATTTCTTCACCCCACATTTTAATTTAATTGTTTGGTGTTTTGGTGGCTAGCTTCTTGAGTTCATTGTATTTTTGGAAATCAGCCCTCTGTCAGATGTGGGGTTGGTGAAGATCTTTTCGAATTCTGTGGGCTGTCGTTTTGTCTTACTGTGTCCTTTGCCTTACAGAAGCTTCTCAGTTTCAGGAGGTCCCATTTATTAATTGCATATCTCAATGTCTGTGCTACTGGTGTAATGTTAAGGAAGCAGTCTCATATGCCAATTCGTTCAAGGGTATCTCCCACTTTCTCTTCTAGAAGATTCAGTGTGGCTGGATTTATTTTGAGATCTTTGATCCATTTGCACTTAAGTTTTGTGCGTGGTGACAAATATGGATCTATCTGCAATCTTCTGCATGTCCAAATCCAGTTGTACCAGCACAATTTGTTGAAGATACTATCTTTCTTCCATTGTATAAATTTAGCATCTTCGTCTAAAATAAGGTGTTTATAGGTGTGTGGGTTAATATCAGGGTTTTCAATTCGATTCCATTAGTCTACCTGTCTATTTTTGTGCCAATACCAAGCTGTTTTCAGAACTATCGCTCTATAATAGAGCTTGAAGTCAGGGATGGTGATGCCTCCAGAAGATCCTTTATTGTACAGAGTTGTTTTGGCTATCCTGGGGTTTTTGTTTTTCCCTATAAAGTATTGATCTTTCAAGGTCTGTGAAGAACTGTGTTGGGATTTTGATGGGGATTGCGTTGAATCTGTAGATTAATTTTGGCAAGATTGCCATTTTTACTATGTTGATCCTACCTACCCCTGAGCATGGGAGATCTTCCAATTTTCTGGTATCTTCTTTAATTCTTTAAAGACTCAAAGTTCTTACTGTACAGGTCTTTCACTTTTTTGGTTAGTGTTACCCCAAGATATTTTATGTTGCTTGTGGATATTATAAAGGGTGATGTTTCTCTGATTTCTTTCTCATTAAATTTATCATCTGTATATAGTAGGGCTACTGATTTTTTTTGAGTTAATTTTGTATCCTGCTAATTTGCTGAAGGTGTTTATCAGCTATAGGAGTTCCCTGGTAGAGTTTTTCGGGTCACTTATGTAGACTATCATATCGTCTACAAATAGTGAAAGTTTGACTTCTTCCTTTCCAATTTGTATCCCTTTGATCTCCTTTTCTTGTCTTATTGCTCTAGCTAAAACTTCAAGTACAATAATGAAGAGATATGGAGAGAGTGGACAGTCTTGTCTTGTTTC
The DNA here is from genome assembly GCF_003668045.3 of Cricetulus griseus. Lineage (NCBI taxonomy): Eukaryota > Metazoa > Chordata > Mammalia > Rodentia > Cricetidae > Cricetulus > Cricetulus griseus. Next base: position 140,167,596 of record NW_023276806.1, on the reverse strand, counting down.
AGATTTTATAGGAATTGCTTTGAGTTTCTCTCCATTTAGTTTGATGTTGGCTGTTGGTTTGCTGTATATTGCTTTTATCATGTTGAGATATGTTCCTGTTATTCCTGTTCTCTCCAAGATCTTTATCATGAAGGGATGTTGGATTTTCTCAAAGACTTTTTCAGCACCTAGCGATGTGATCATGTGGTTTTCCTTTTTCAGTTTGTTTACTGAACAAACTGATTACATTGATGGCTTTTCATATGTTGAACCATCCTTGCATCCCTGGGATGAAGCCTACTTGACCATAGTGGATGATTTTTCTGATGTGTTCTTGGATTCAATTTGCCAATATTTTGTTGAGTATTTGTGCATCAATGTTCATGAGGGTTATTGGTCTGTAGTTCTCTTTTTTAGTTGTATCTTTGTGTGGCTTGGGTATCAATGTGATTGTAGCCTTGTAAAAAAGAGTCTGGTAATGTCCCTTCTTCTTCTATTGTGTGAAACAATTTGAGGAGTACTGGTATTAGCTCTTGTTTGAATTTCTGGTAGAATTCTGCACTGAAGCCATCTGGCCCTGGGCTTTTTGTGGTTGGGAGGCTTTTGATGACTGCTTTTATTTCATTAGGGGTTATAGGTCGATTTTAACTGCTTATCTGTTCTTGGTTTAATTTTGGTAAGTGATCGCTCTCCAGAAAATTGTCCATTTCCTTTAGATTTTTTGAATTTTGTGGAGTACAGGTTTTCAAAGTATGACCTGATGATTCTCTGGATTTCCTCAATGTCCATTGTTTTATCCCCCTTTTCATTTCTGATTTTGTTAATTAGCATGCTCTCTCTCTGCCTTTTGGTTAGTTTGGATAGAGGTTTGTCTATCTTGTTGATCTTCTCAAAGAACCAATTCTTTGTTTCATTGATTCTTTGTAATGTTTTCCTGGTTTCTACTTTATTGATTTCAGCCCTCAGTTTGATTGTTTCCTGGCATCTACTCCTCCATGGTGAGTTTGCTTCTTTTTGCTCTAAAGCCTTCAGTTGTGCTGTCAATTCTCTAGTGTGACTTTCTCCAGTTTCTTCATGTGGACATTTAGTGCTATGAACGTTCCTCTTAGCACTGCTTTCAGAGTGTCCCATAAGTTTGGGTATGTTGTGTCTACGTTCTCATTAAATTCTAGGAAGTCTTTAATTTCTTTTTTTATTTCTTCCTCAACCCAGGAATGGTGCAATTGGGTGTTATTCAATTTCCATGAGTTTGTAGGTTTTCTGCAATTTGTATTGCTGTTGAATTCTAATTTTAAAGCCTGGTGATCTGATATGATACAGGAGGTTATTTGAATTCTTTTGTATCTGTGGCGGTTTGCTTTGTTGCCAACTATGTGGTCAATTTTAGAGAAGGTTTCATGTGGTGCTGAGAAGAAGGTATATTCTTTTGTGTTTGGATGGAATGTTCTATAGATATATGTTAAACCCAGTTGGGTCATAACTTCTGTTAGATCCTTTGTTTCTTTGTTAAGTTTCTGTCTCACCTGTCTAGTGGTGAAAGTGGGCTGTTGAAGTCTCCTACTATAACTGTGTGTGGTTTTATGTGTGGCTTGAGCTTTAGTAACGTTTCTTTTACAAATGCGTATGCCTTCGTATTTGGGCATAGATGTTCAGGATTGAGACTTCATCTTGATGGACTTTTCCTGTGATGAGTATGAAATGCTGTTCTTCATCTCTTTTGATTGATTTTAGTTTGAAGTCTAATTTGTTAGATATTAAGATTGCTACACCAGCTTGTTTCTCAGGCTCATTTGATTGGAAAATCTTTCCCCAACCCTTTATTCTGAGGTAATGCCTTTCTTTGGAGTTGAGGTGTCTTTCTTGTATACAGCAGAAGGATGGATTCTGTCTTTGTATCCGTTCTGTTAGCCTGTATCTTTTTATGGAAAAGTTAAGACCATTGACAATGAGGGATATTGATGTCCATTGATTGTTGGTTCTTGTTTGTTTTTGATTTATTGTTGGTGGTGTCATTGTGTGTGTATTTCACTGTACTGTTTCTTTTCGTGTTTGGTAAAATTGAATTATCTATTGCCTATGTTTTTGTGAGTGTAGTTATCTTTGGTTGGGTTGCAGTTTTCCTTCCAGAATTTTCTGTACTGCTGAATTCGTGGATATGTATTGTTTAAGTCTGTTTTTGTCATGGATATCGCTCTGTAGACCAGGCTGGCTTTGAACTCAGAGATCCGCTTGCCTCTGCCTCCCGAGTGCTGGTATTAAAGGCATGTGCCACCAACGCCCGGCAAAATTTCTCAGTCTTTAAAGGTCTGTTAAACCTCCAACCTTTTTCCTATGTTTACTCATTTACGAAGTGCCTTCTTCCCACTTTGCACCCAGAAAATAGAAGCATCATTGGATAATTCTTCAACCTCCACCACAAAAGGAAAAGGTCTGTAAACTTGTCTATATCTAGCACACCTTATAATAAGGGGAGATGACTTATTCTGAGCAAAAGCTCAGCCGATGCCCATACATTGGGTCATACCTCCTCCTGCCTCCCGTGGGAAATCAACATCTCATTCTCTCTCTCCTTCCCCACAGCCCACATGCTAACAATCATTGATTTATTCTTCATCACTACAGAGTCCTTCCCTTGGGGATGTTAATTAAATGGAGGGCACAATGATGTTTTGACACTGTCTTCTTACATTGTAAAGCCTTCCAGATTTATTCAAGTCATGTGGATCAATGGTTCATTCATTTTTATGGATGAGGAATACTTCATTATATAGAATACCGTATTTATTCATTAACTTCTTGAAGGATATTTGAGTTATTTCAGTTAAGAATAATCATAGAGTTGCTACAAATAATTTAACAATATTTTTGTGTGAATATAAGATTTGGTTTCTCCAGGATTTCTTTAGGGTAAGTGTGAAGAGAAGTGAACTTCTTGTGCCTTGTGTAAGTGCATGTTGAATTTTATAAAAACTGCCCAAAATCCTTCCCTGACTGCCTTTGTCCTTTTTTTTTTTATTTCCATCAGGAAGGTCTGAAGCTTTCTTTTTCCCTTAGGTTCTTTCCAGTACTGAATATTACTAGCAATTTTCATTTTAGAATTTCTAAGATGAAATTCACATCATAGTTTTAAACATGCATTCATTGATTATTATTAAGTTTGAACATATTTTCATTCACTTATTTGCCCAATTGGGCATCTCTTTAATGTGTTTCAAGTCTTTTTCAAATTTTGAAATGGTTTTATCTGCCAACTGATGAATTGTAAGAGGTTCTTTATGTGGTCTGATAACTAGTTCATTGTCAGCTGTGTGGGTCAGAACTACTTCCTCCCATCTGTAGTAGCCTTTCCACCTTCTGAGTGGTGTCTTTCTCATAACAACAACAAAAAAAGCTTAACGTCAAGTTTGTCAATTTATAATATGAATTTTATTTCAAATTATGTGTATGGCTTTGCAAGCATGTTTGTATGTGGGTGCAGGTTGCCCGAAACTCAAAGACAACAGATTTCTCTGGAGGGTGAAATTGCAAATCATCCTACATGAGTGTTGGCAGCTAAACAACTCAGTGCCTCTGCATAAAGAGTCCACACTCTCAACTTCAAAGCCCTCTCTACAGCCTCATCATTTGTATTATATTATTTAACTTTTTATTCTGCCCCATCTTTCTTTCTCTCTGTGTGTGGAAGTACATATGTGTAGGTCAAAGGATAACTTATGGGAGTCAGTTCTCTCCTTCCTCATGTGGGTTCCAGAAACTGATCTCATACAGAGTTTTCTTTTATTGTATGTGAATTTAGTATTATCTACCAAAACTCTTAGACTAAACTTATATACAGTTATTTTCTGTTTTCTTCTAAATGTTGAGTGAGAATATGCCTTTAGGTCTGAGATTTATGAGTCAAGTTTTGCATAAAATGTAAAGTTTAGGCCGGGCGTTGGTGGCACACACCTTTAATCCCAGCACTCGGGAGGCAGAGGCAGGTGGATCTCTGTGAGTTCGAGACCAGCCTGGTCTACAAGAGCTAGTTCCAGGACAGCCTCCAAAGCCACAGAGAAACCCTGTCTCAAAACAAACAAACAAACAAACAAACAAACAAAAACCCGTGAAGTTTAGGAAAAAGTATATGGTGTATCGGTGTACTCACCCCAGCCTCTGGCATCCATAACTCTACTTTCCACTTCTATGAGCTTAGCTATTTAAATTCCAGAAAAGAGATCATGCAACACAAATGCCCTGCTTATTTTACTACATCACAATATTCTCAAGCCTCTACATATTGTTACAAATAACCAGATTTCCTTCTTTTTTAAATATTTATTTATTATGCACTGTTCTGCCTGCATGTATGTCTGCATACCAGCAGAGGGCGCCAGATCTCATTACAGATGGTGGCGAGCCATCCAGTGGTTGCTGGGACTTGAACTCAGGACCACTTGAAAAGCAGCCAGTGCTCTTAACCACTGAGCATCTCTCCAGACCCAGATTTCCCTCAATACAAAGGATAAATAATTTCATATTGTGTAAATACTGAATCTTTTCTGTATCTGCTCACTTAATTTGTAGACACTTAGGTTGATTCTATATCTTAGATGCAGAGCTTAGCCCTAAGATGATTATAACAATGCTGATATCCCCTCAATACACTGAATTCACATGTTACTTGCCTTCTCAGAAGTGACATTGATAGGTCATAGGAAAATTCTTGCTTAAATGATTAGAGGAAAACATGTGCGGTCGTAGCTGGGCATTTCTATCTGAATGCTTGACGGTTTCCTGTTATTCACATCCTCCCCACACTGATAAAAGCAATCCCAAGCAGGTATGGGGTGATGCATCATTTCAATTTGCTTTTCCCTAACGATTGCTGGTGCTGAACCTGCATCTTCCTGCTGCTCATCTGTTTGCCTCGTTTAACTATTGATGCTCTTGGCTTTTTTTTTGGGGGGGGGGTTGTTTTCTTACCTTCAAGTTATTCGAATTTCTTGTTTATTTTGGATGCTAACTCTTCATATGGTCAGAATGTGTCCCCAAAGTCCCTTTGTTAGAAACTTAAATCCATTGCAACAGGGATAAAAGGTGGAACCTGAAAGAGTTGATTATGTCACGACGACTCTACCACGATAAGTGCATGAATGCTGCTATCTCAGGGGTGAATCACACGAGCCCCCCTTTCTCTCCTCACTATGGAATAACTCAGTATTTAGAGTCTTGCTCAAGGCAGGACATGGGGGAGAGAGGAGGAAGATGGAAGGCAGTGCAGCGCTGTCTTAGATTTGTGGATTTTTTTTTCTTTTTACACAACTAAGATTTGGAGCTGCAGTGTCTTTCCTCGAGATCTCGCTGTGTCCTGGTTCTCTCTGTGGGTTGGCTAGAGATGAATAAAACTAGACGAGAGACGTACATAGAGGATCAACTTCCTGATGTACTGGAAGTTCTGTTCCTCTTGCTCCTTTGTTCTCATTCACATTTCAGATTCCTCAGTTAGACCGTTCTGCACATTGTCCCCCAAGTCTTACAGTTCTATTTAGTGTCAACAAGATACAGTGTATTAGATACATTCCATTCAGACTCAGAGCCTTCCACGCCATTTTAAGTTCTTTAAGGTTATTTGATGTTTGATTTTTCATATGATCCAGTCATAACATACTTGGGCATATGCCCAGGAGTTGGTATACAGTAGTGATAATCTGAACACCGATGATAAACAAAAACAAGGTATGCAGCCTACCTTGATATCCATGATAGATGAGTGAATGAAGGAAATGTGGCACACACACACACACACACACACACACACACACACACACACACACACACACACACACACACACACACACACACACACACACACACACACACACACACACACACACACACACACACACACACACACACACACACACACACACACACACACACACACACACACACACACACACACACACACACACACACACACACACACACACACACACACACACACACACACACACACACACACACACACACACACACACACACACACACACAACACACACACACACACACACACACACACACACACACAACACACACACACACACACACACAACACACACACACACACACACACACACACACACACACACACACACACACACACACACACAACACACACACACACACACACACACAACACACACACACACACACACACACACACACACACACACACACACAAACACACACACACACACACACACACACACACACACACACAACACACACACACACACACACAAATGCACACACACACACACACACACACACACAATGGAGTTTTATTCAGCCACAAAAAAGTGAGCAAAATCACGTTTTTAGGAGTTCAGATACAAATGGGTGTCATTACACTAAGTGAAACAAGCAAAATTCACTCATGGTTCTAATCTAACCACATTTAAAGCCAGGCCCGTGGCCAGCAATAGATGATCAACACAAAAAGAACTCAAAGATATTTTAGGAGGTTTTTGTTGGTGGTGGTTTTTTTTTTTTTTTACTTTTTTTTTATTTGAATTACAACCAAGATTGAATTAATGACAATCCCAGTTCCCTTCTCCCTCCCTTCCTCCTCTACCACCCCCCAACTAAAACCCTACCTATCACATATCCTTTCTTCTAATCTACACGGGCTCCCTCATGACCTCTGCATTCTTCCTTTTCTTCCCTTCTCAATCTTGTAGCTCCCTCCCCCCTCTTCCCATGATCTCAATTTGCTCAGGGGATGGTGACCCTTCTCCAGGGGACAAAGTTTGTCTCTTTGAGGGTCCTCCTTGTTTACTAGTTTCTCTGGCAGTGTGGATTGTAGGCTGGTAATCCCTTACTCTATGTCTAAAATCCACATATGAGTGAGTACATATCATGTTTGTCTTTTTGTGATTGGGTTACCTCGCTCAGCATGGTTTCTTCCAGTTCCATCCATTTTCCTGAAAATTTCAAGATTCCATTGTTTTTTTTCTGCTGAGTAGTACTCCATTGTGTAAATGTACCACAATTTCTCTATCAATTCTTCACTTGAGGGGAATCTATGCTGCTTCCAGTTTCTGGCTATTACAAATAGTGCTGCTATGAACATTGTTGAACAGATGTCTTTTTATATGAGTGTACTTCTTTTGGGTATATACCTAAGAATGGAATTGCTGGATCTTGTGGTAGACTGATTCCCATTTTCTTGAGGAGTCACCATACTGATTTCCAAAGTGGCTGTACAACTCAGTGGTGGGTTTGTTTGTTTGTTTGTTTTTTTGTCTCATAATATTTTGTGTTTTTTTCTTACAGGTCTTTACTTATATATTATGTTTTCCAGTTTTGTTTGTTTGTTTGTTTTAAGGGAGTTTGTGTGCAATGTTTGTGTCTGCATATTTGTGTTTTTGTGCTTTTTCTCTGGCTCTTCTTTGTCTGTTTGATGGTTTTATCCTATTCTGTTTTGTTTTTATTTTTTCTTATTATCTTTTCTAGATGCTTGTTTGCTTTCTAATGAAAGAACAAAAAATATGTGTCTAGTCATGGTGTTTATAACAGCACTAAAAAGCAAACAAAGACACTAGCCAATGCCCTCGTAGCATGCCCTTGCTTTGTAAGTTATTGTTTTGTTTTGGTTGCCTTTTGAGACAAGGTTTCACTGTGTAACTCAGACAGGCCTGATGATTGCAGACCCTCAGTCTTCAGCCTTGTAAGTTCTGGCCCTGGTCATGAATAAGTTTTCCAAAGCATGCTTAGGGTGTGTGTTGATTAACCTGATGATACTTTTTAAATTAGATATGATATCTATATATTCCTATGCTCATTGACTAACAAGACCAACAGTTATTAAATTCAAAGAATATTTGTCTAACAGGAGAAATAATGGATGTACTTGCTAGCGTTTAGACTCAATTGCTATATCTAAAACATTTAAAATAACAACAGCTATAAAATGATAGAAAATTGTTTCTCTACTACATGAAGTCTGAGTAGAAGAAAATAAGAGGCAGCCACTGCATTCTCCTTTTACCAGAGAGCAGAATTCGTTTATGCCAATGCTCTTTGACACTTGGTTTCTATATCATGTTCCCACCTCACCAGTCATATATCTAAGTCATTACCAAAGCTGAAAGCAAAGTTATAGAAACTTCTTTTCACATTAATATTTAATCACCTACCAATGGAAATATATTTTCAAATCTTATTTAGCCAGGAGAAAGGCTGAAAAATAATATAATTTTACGGTATGGTGAATAATGGTGCTATCAGACAATTAAAAATTGCTGCCATGGTAAATGGATGGAACTAGAAGAAACCATCCTGAGAGAGGTAACCCAGTCACAAAAAGTCAAACATTGTATGTACTCACTCATGTATAGATATTAGACATAGAACAAAGGAATACCAGCCTACATAATTGACACTTGCAGAGAATCTAGGAAACAAAGAGGACCCTAAGAGAGACATACAAGGTCCTCCAGAGAAGAGGAAAGGGACAAGATCTCCAGAGCAAATTGGGAGCATGGGGGAGGGGAGAGGGAGTTAAGAGAAAGAGAAAGGGAGAAAAGGAGCAATCAGGAAGACTGAGTTGGGGAAGAAAAGAGGACAGCAAGAAAAGTGATAACATAATAGAGGGAGCCATTATAGGTTTAAAGAGAAATCTGGCACCAGGGAAATGTCCAGAGATATACAAGGATGACCCCAACTAAGAACCTAAGCATTAGGGAAGAGGCTATATTAAATGCCCTTCCCCTATAATGAGTCTTCATCCAGTAGCTGATGGAAGCAGAAGCAGACACCTGTAGCTAAGCACTGAGCTGAATTCCTGGAATCTAGTTGTAGAGAGGGAGGAGTGATGAGCAAAGGGGTCAAGACCAGGCTGGGGAAACCCACAGAAACAGCTGACCTGAACAAGGGGGAGTTCATGGACTCCAGACTGACAGTTTGGAAGCCCAGCATAGGACAGAACCAGGCCCCCTGCACGTGGGTGTCATTTAGGAGACCTGGGCAGTCTATGGGGCCTCTGGTAGTGGAACAGTATTTATACCTAGTGTACAAATGGACATTGGGAGTCCATTCCCTATAGAGGTATATTATCTAAGCCTAGACACATAGGGAAGGGCCTAGGTCCTGCCCCAAATGATGTGACAGACTTTGATGATCTCCCATAGAAGGCCTCACCCTTTCTATGGAGCAGAAGAGGGATGGGATGGGGATTGGTAGGGGGCATGGGAGAATGGGAGGGAGAGGGAACTGGAATTGATATGTAAAATAAGATTGTTTCTAATTTAAATAAAAATTGGCCAAGAAAAAATTGCTGCCATGAGCATACTCATGTTTCTGCCTTTGGTTGCCTAAACCTAATCTGCTAGGAAAAAAATATAAACATGGAATAAAAATTTTGTGTATTAATAATTTATATGTAACATAATTACTGATGTACATATGGTTATCAAAAAATCAGAGAAAGTTTAAGAGCAATATAAATGTTTAGCATTTGAGAAGCATACAGGACATCCAGGTATACAAATCTAACACAATGTTGTTGGATTAGCTAAAAGAAGGAAGGGACATTGTGGAGATGCCTTGGTTGGTAAAATATCTGTTGCTTAAGAATGAGGAGGTGAATTTAGATCCCCAACACACCCCTAAAGAGTCAGAAGTAGAAAGTATACCTATAATCACAGCTCTAGGGAAACAGAGGCAGGAAGACCCCTGCTGTTTGCTGGTCTACCAGCCTTACCTGGTAAGTTTAGGTTCAATGAGAGGTCCTCTCTCAAAAGATAAGGCAGGGAGGTATTGAGGAAGATACCCAATGTTAACCTCTGGCATCCACATGTACATGCCCACAAATAGACACACACACACACACTTGAGAATATATATACATGCATACCCACAAAATATAGATATTCTACATGTTTTCTGGATAGGATCTGTTATTTATTTTTTCTGACTCTTCTGTCTTGTAGGATGCTCTTTGGGAAATAATGACCACTTCTTGGCTATTCGTCAAAAGAAGAGTTGGAAGCCAGTGTTCATATATCGCTATTCACAAGATATTAAGAAGAGCCTGGATATAGCTCAAGATGCATATAAGCATAACTACCATTCCCCTTCTGAAGTTCAAATAAGCAAGCGTCACCAAATTGTCAATTCGGCATTCCCTAGACCTGAATATGACCCGTCTCTTAATCTGTTGGCTGCACCTGGTCAAGAGCTTGAAATAGAAAATCTACCAATTCCGGCCTCAAATGTAATTGTGGTGGTAAGTACCAAGTTAGCCAATGTCACATTGATGCTGATCTAGATGCTGATAATGATGCTGAGGTTGGTGTTAACACTAGAGCTGATATTCCTTTCTGTGGTTGACAGAAGAAAATGTTTCTTCTGTGCTGCTTATTATTTCCTTCCCCATGAAGTCAGAAAATTTCTCTCTGTCCTATGATCATAGCCCAGTGTATAGTGCATAACAAATATTTCCTGAGAACTAAAGACCACTTTAGGAAGGCTACAGTTACAGCAGATCATATCCTATCCACAGCCTCCTGCCTTCTGTGTAATATATCCTTAAAAGATAGGCCTATTGTCAGCTCATGTAAATAAATAGCACTTACGAAAGATTCTCTTGTCACTTGACTCAAGTTGTAACAAAAGAGAAAACAATTGAGAGAGTAGTGATGAGGGAGATTGCCTGGAAGGAAGTGACCTATGATAACATTCCTAATATCAGTAGGCAAGCATCAATGTTCACATGATACAATGATCCTAGTAGAGTAGATAACCTAGCCAGAGTTTTACATTTTGTGGAAGTATTATATGAAAATTTATTCTGTGGTGTTTATACTATATGTTTTCTCATACTGGTATTATCTATGTTAAAACTGTAACACTTAGAAGTTGAAGCAGGAGGGTTTCAATGAGTTCAAAGACAACCTGGGCCACATAACCAAAAAAATTCTTTCAAAATAGTTGATGGTTATATACTCCAGACATGAATTGGAATGCCACATTGTATTTGGAACCAATTTAAATCCTAATTTTAAAACTATATCAAAAGCAAAACTCATTCAAATCTGTAACTAAATGTTAAATTTCAAGTAATTTGACTTTGGGAACCAACATAAGTCAGTGAAACTGTCTACATTGTGACAGCCTCCATTCATAGTGTGATTAAATTTAATATGCTCTTATTTCTTTATTTTTACATAATATATAGTATACTTTTTCAGTGTTAATAATCAAAGATCTGTTCATTGATGTTTTCAATGTGTATTGAGTATTTATTTAACCTAATTGTCATTTAATAATATATAGAAAAAGAGACAAATGAGATAGTCTTTGGCCTTGCTTGAGAAATGTCTGGGGGAAAGATTCCAGTGGTTAAAATGACAAATAATAGAGATCACAAAACGAGAACATAAGAAGTCTTCACGTGGTTGTTTTGTCTCCTTTAAGACTTGAACTTTTCATTTTATGACTAACAAATGTTGAGAGGGTAAGAGTTACATACCCTGTCTGGTGCGAATAAGTGATGTTAATGGTGTCACTCGATCTAGAAATGTCCCTCTATTCCTCCTGATTATTATATTCCCATATTCATCAACACTTAAGTTACAATGAATTACAGTTCTAGAGCTTTGGTCTATGTTTTAATGTCATTTACTATCTAGCTAATTTAATATAATAGACAACAAAAGGAATTAGGATTTCTAACAGGTCTGTTCACTTTTAGGGAATTAGGAAGAATCTGGGCTTTGTCTCTTGAGTAATGATGACACAGATTGAGCCCTAGCAACAGTGACAGCTAGAGCCATTTGTATAAAGCTACTTACACCACTTATGCACATGGTAATTTCCTGGGAAAACTGGAGAGATGGGGTGGGTTATTTTTCATGTAAATCAATAATGGTCGGCTTCTTCAAACATAGAGCATGACATGCACGTACAGATCAACAAGACTGAGGGACATTCTTTCCACAGAAGCAATTAAAGAACAAAGCATGAACAATGCAAAAGAAAAGAAAAGAAAAATCTCTGACAGTTTAAGGATCTTGATGAGATGATTGGTGTGCTGTGTGTATAAGATTTGCATATGTGTATATATGTTTAGCACAACTAAATTGGCATAGATACACTACAAGCATATCCTTATCTGGACTTGCTTAGGGAGTATTTCAGTGATAGTGATGAGTTATTGTGTGGTTTGATAAGAATAAATTGAGCAGTATTAATAAGTAGCAGTCCCAATAAAAAAATAAGTAACAGTACCTTTAACTGAGTGAAAAATATTTTTTTATATTGAAATGTTAAAAGCTATGCTAAACCTCTAAAATTTATGTGACTTCTAAGAGTACCCAATCAGATGGCAAGAATTCTTATTTTATCTTCCAATATTTACTGAGTGCTCATGTTTCTGATATGATTGACTATGAGGTTTAGACTGAGAAATTTAAGCCTGGGCACCCCCTCTTCCTGATTTCTAATTAGTACCACAAGGAATTCCTTAAGATATTTGCCCACAAATGATTTTTTTCCTATTTCCTCTTTCTTCTATAATTGAGAAAATCTACAGTTTGTTTCATGAAAAGGACAACACAATGAATGTGTTTATCCCCAAAATGCTAATTATGCTCCAGAAACTCAGTGAAGATGCTGTTCTCTGTACAAATTTAACATAGAGGGGAAATGAATGGCCCCATGTCACTGCTGATGTAACGTATAGGCTTTTGCCAAATGTGCACTATAAATTCCATGGCTCATATCACTGGATCCCCAGGATGTATGTCAGTCCAGTGGGCTGCACATCAGAAAGAAGGGGCCCCAGGAGCATGAGTGCAGGTGGTGGGATGGAGTTAGGTCTAGGCTTTTCCAGCTAGGCATGTGTTATTGAGTGAAAAATAGTTGAAACTGGCCAAAAGCCTGAGAAAATTGGGAGCAAATAACTCTTTGGAATATGTGGAGGATGGGCATCAGTGTAAAGAGTTATGGGTAGGGAGATTACAGCCTACTTCACAGGGTGGACATGATGTAAAGAAAGAAAAAGAAGTTGGAGAAGCAATGGGAGTGAAAAAGATGACCAAAGGTATGTTGGCAGATTTTCCATAAGCATACAAGGCAGTGGTAAATCACTGGAAACCCAAATGATCTCTATGAGATTCCTAGAATGCTGTGGTTTCTTTCTCTGATATCACTTACTCAAGTGGAGTTTCTACTGTGTTTTTGAAATATATTTTAATTGCTCTTTGGAAATTTCACAAATATATATATATATGTATATATATATTCACATATATTCATATGTATGTGTATTCATATATATTCATATTCATGTATATACATGTGTGTGTGTGTGTGTGTGTGTGTGTGTGTGTATACACACACATACATATGTACAGTGTATCTCAACTTGTCAACCCCATACTTTTTCTGCACTCCTCCTCTGGATACCTACCTCCAAACATCCTCCTAAAAATCCTTGTCTTTTTTTCTATTTTAATTTTCAATTTTTAGCCTCTGAGTCCAATTAAGGATGCTCATGTGCACGTGGCTATGAGAGCATCCACTAGGGCACGGGCACCCTACCAGTGGCCATTCCCCAAAGCAAAGTGACTCTCCCATCTCTCAGAAGCCATCAACTACCAATAGCTCTAGAACTGAGGTCTTTGGAGCTGCCACCCACCATCACTGAGTCTGAATTTTTAACTGGCCTGATGTAGTGCATGTCTTGTACAAGTCACTTCAGCTGTTGTGGGTTTGAGTGTGCAGCAGGCATGTCAAATTCAGAAGATGAAATTTCTCAATACTTCTCTTCCTGTCCCCTGAGGTTTGGTGGAGGGTAACTGGTTGATATCTTCAGCTGAACACCATCAGTCACTTACTCTCAGCACTTTGAAAAGATAAAGGATTTTTTTTTCTGTTGACTTATAAGGGGATTTCCCCCCATTTAATATAATCTTGGCTTTACCTGTGTCATTTGAAGTCTTTGTTATGTTGAAATATGTTCCTTCTATTGCAAGTTTCTTTAGGTCTTTTAACATGAAAGGTTGTCGCATTTTGTCAAAGTCCTTTTCCTTCTATTGAGATGGCTCAGTGACTTCTGCCCTTGAGTCCATCTACATAAGTTATAACAATTACTGATTAATGTATATTGAACTACCCCACATCTCTAGCTTATGAAGACTATGGTGAATGGCCTTTATATGTTCCTGAATTTGGTTTGCAAAAATTTTGTTGAAAAAATTTTGCTCTTAAATTCATCAAGGAAATTGTGGCTTTCTTTTTTGTTGTACCTTTAGGTGTTTTGTGACCATTCTTACAAACACTCTTTTAAGAAATGTAAGTTTCAGAACCACTGGGAAGTTTAGGTAACTGGCTTTCACTGGCATCTGAACCCTGGCATTTGAGCCTTACCTCAGTATGTTCTGTGTCAGGTCAGTTTGCGAGACTCATCTTAGAAATAAGTTACTAATCCTTAGATGTGATGTATAGGCTTTGAAAACTATCATTATGGCTTTACTACAGGGAAGAAACTTTGTAACATTTGCCGCGTTGCTTGATATGGAAAATAATTTTGTATTTTGTCAATAGGCAAATTAACTTAATCACAATTTTACACTTGTGCAGTGAACATTCCAGAAAAGTGGTTTGGTCTGTGTACTAGCTGGAATTCTTCTGTGTCAAGGAAGATGTATTGCTTATGAATATTTTGTCTCGATTGACCAAAAATTCAACACAAACTAATATACTGTAACGGCTCAAGTACAAACACCTTTGCAGGACATTACACTTTATATATGGGTGAATCCAGGGCTGAAGGGATGGGCATGAACTCCCAGCTACCCTGCCCGGGAGCAGCTCATTGCCTGTATGACTGCCCTCTTTCTCTTGAATGTCATAAGCTGTATTCTTGCAGATGAATACTCAGGAAGCTGGACTATCCACAGCTTCCAATAGCACCAGGGGCTTCTGTCCCTAAAGATTTGACACCAGATGATGATACTGAACTTATCACGTCAACTCAACCCACAGTGAGATTCTACTCCCAGGGCTTTCCCTAAAAGCCTAGAGACCACATATGGGAAACGATGATACTAGTAATAAAACGTGGACACTATTAAACCAGTAAAGGTGGAATGTATGCCACAGATACTTCAATGGGTGATAACACAGATAATATGGAGTTCTATTTTATTATTTCTTTTATTTTTGATATTATAATGTAGTTGTATCATTCCTGCTGCCTCTCCAGTGTCTATAGTAGACATACTCATAGTAGGGGCTTAAGCATTGTCTACTGGATGAAAAATGAGCTGATAACAAAAAGTGAACAATTCAAAAGATTGTTTATTTTATCAAGAAAATAACATCATTTTAGTACTTAATTGTAGACCGTCACAGATCGTTCTAAATTATTTTACTGCATACATGTGCTTGTTTCAGGACAAGCATGCCATGGCAGGCTTTTGGAGGTTAGAAGACAACCTTGTGGTTCTCTCCTCCCACCATTTAACGGGTTCCAGGGATCAAGATCAGGTGACCAGACAAGCACAGCAAGAGCTTTCTCCACTCAAACACCTCACTGGCTCCTTGAACGTGTGGCTGCCTTTTTTAGGATTTCTCCCCACTTTCAGTAGGAGTTAATTACATCAAAATCCCCTTTTAAAAATATTCATAACATTTGAAAACAAGAATGCAAAGTAAGTGTTTGATGAGTTTGCTTAGTTCATTCTCAGAGTTCACAGCTACTGGACTTGATCCCCAGATGATGAGAAAGAAAACAGTGTCAGAGTTTAGTTTTGGAAAAAGTCTAGAAACAGAAATTCTGTGATCTACTCCAGAAGTATCGTTAAATATTTGCTCCTAGTCTAATGTAAATGTTTTCTATTAAATTTTAAACTCTTACATAACCACCTCCATTTTGATCCCAAATCTTTGCATTTTGTAAAACTGTGTGCTTATAGATGCACAGATATACCCTTACTATACCCTGATGGAATAATCTCAAAAGAGAAAGTTCCATCCTTGAGCTTGGCATCCCGACAGTCACACTGTCACCATCTGTTGCTTTTCTCCATTTCTAACCGCTAAAGCAGCAAAGAGGATCTGAAACAAATTTGGAAAACGATCAATGCTAAGGTTCGGCAATGACAATGGCTGTTACCACACTGGACTCCTCATTTCATCTGCTTGTTTTGGATCATACAAACTCAATTTTAGGATGACTGAAGTCTTGGGAGAACTGGTGTAATAGAATATCATACTAAAGAGAAACCTTGTTTTTCTAAGTATGCTGAATTCTCTTGTGGACAGAGAATAAATTAGCAATATGTCATCACCCCAATTACAAACCGTGTGTGTGTGTGTGTGTGTGTGTGTGTGTGTGTGTGTGTGTGTGTGTGTTCATAAAGCTGCACAATATTTGGAAAACAAAAAGGAACAAAAATCAGTTTTAAAGATTTAAAAATTAATGTTGCACAGAAGAGATAGAGATGGATATACATGTATTCTCCTGTATGTATAAATCTATAAATTATGTTAATACATGCATGGTGTCCGATACACACTATTTGGGGGTTTTACCTTTCTAAATCATCATTTCTAACAGCTGGTGAAAAAGATTTATTGTATTGCTTTTTCATTTTTGTGACAAAACACATGGTAAAAGCAATTTAAGGAAGGAAAATTTTACTTTGTCTCACAATTGGGCTGGATAGTTGATTATGGTGGGGGGGACACGGGGACAAGAATGTGTAGCAACTGGTCACATTCCACACACAAGCAGGAGGCAGAGAGTGATGAATGCCGGTGGTCAACATTCTTCCTCCTTTTGATTCGGTCCACAAGCCCAGCCCATGGGATGATGCTACTCACATTCAAGGACTGTCTTCCATTTTCAGCTACACCTTTATGGAGAAGGTAGCCCCAAAGTGTGTTTCCATGGTGATTTTAAATCTAGTCAAATTGGCAGTGAAGATTAATCATCAGTGTTTTGTAGTAGAGTTTAATGTATTGACATATTCACAACACTTTCTTTGACTTAAGTCAGATAACTCCCAAAAGGAAAAATAGAAATAAATATATTAGCACAGTGCTCTCTACATAGCAACTGCTCAACTCTTATTGTGAATGTCTGACGAGCTTATCTCAGGAGAGGGTATTTCTTTATGAAGATTTTGCTCTCTCTATGTTGTGCTATGGTACATGACTTTTTCCTTTGATGATACTGCATATTTTGTAGATTTTTAATTAATTTTGGTTGGTCTACAAAGCAATGGTTTTAGCTGTGACATTTTCATGTATACATATCTTTGTACTTGCCCATCCTTATACCTTCTTCTATCTTCCCCAGCCCATAGACCTCAAATCTTATTCAAGGGAAGTATTTAAGGCTACCAATGTAATAAGCTGGGCAAAAAATATTAAGATTCTGTTGAGAAAATATAAAACATTAATGTGGTGATGCCTGGGTCTGGTCCCTAACTCTGTGCCCCATACTTTTTCTCTGTGACTTATTCTGCTTGGTTTGTTTTAAAATGAGAGGTAAAAGTACCCACTTCACACTGGTGCAGAGCTTATATGAGGAAGAGAACATCCAAACACTTAAAAAGTATGTAATGTGTAGAAGGTGGTCAAGACAACAATCGATAATAACACCATAGCTGCGTAGCTACACTCTCAAATGCAAAATGAGTCGAAATACTGGATAATGCAATTGAGATTCAAACTAGCAGCAAATTAATCTAGGATCTGGAGCTCCTAGTCATTAGGGACATAAAGCCTCTCTAGGCCAGCGATACAGGAGAAGATTTTAGAAAATCATGAGGGACATTTTTTAACCATCTTCCTAGTCACTATGGAAGAGCCGGGGTGTTATCAAGAGACAATCTCTCGTACATAGGCAAGATTGGCTTCTTTACCTTCTTATGCATCTCTTCCCTCCCAAGTACTTAATAGAATCAGGGCAGATCTTCTGGTGCTGTTTCACCTTGGAGTGTTATGGGTGCTCTGGGAACTATGAGAAACTAGATGATGGAAGATCTGCAGTCACAATAAGGATTTAAGGCACAGATTCCAATCATTTCCTTGTGTATTTTATTATTATGTGTTACAACAACTGATGCGGTTCAGGGAGTCTGGGGTCAAGTGATAATAAATGTAGGCACTGGTCCTAAAGGAAACGCCTGCCGGGAAGACAAGACCAAGGTATAAATTCAATGAGAAAGCTTCTGGTGGGTTCTCCTCACTTTCTCCTAGGGAAAAAAAAGATGAGACTTCAATTTAGTTCTTAGAGTTTGTAAAGAAAGATGTTGACATCAGTGATCAAGTGACAGAGCAAAGCCATAGAGCCAAGTTAAGGAAGATTTGTGCCAGAATTATCTATATAAACCAAACACCGGATCCAGCACCCTAACACAAAGGCTGTCACAGGAATGCCATGATAATTGCCCAGTGCTTCAGAAGAGAGGGCAGGCATGGAAACATACTTTGCAAATCCCAGCTCTAAGAAGACAGAGGCAAGAGGGAAAAGAAAAGAATGAAAGGAAAGAAGAAACAAGAAAGAGAAGAAAGACAAATAGTAGGAAAAGAAAGTAAATATGGAAAATGCTTATTTACCAGCTTTCTAGGGGCTAAGAAGAAAAACTCTTTCCTTGGATTCTTTATACAAATTACTTTCAAATACATTTGGTTCATTTCACTGCTGAATCTACTCATTGGGTCAGAATGACTTCAGAAAAATAAAATTATGTCTTTTTGTATTTTCATAAAAAAGAGATTGGCAGGAATCTTAATCTTTTGATATTTTCCATATGTTTGTTTTTTGAAAGATGAAACTCTAATTCAGTCAGTGTTGCTGTCCCATGTTGTTTCTTTCCTTATAGGGCTGCCATAATTGGACCTCTTAAAATCAGCCAGAGGAGAGGACAGGTTGCCTCCATACCTTTCAGTCCAGCCTACATGTCACAGTTCAGTCTTTGAACTGCTACAGTGAGGCACTAAAGAATGACTTCAAAGACAGAAGGAAAGAAAGAAGGGAAGGAAGAAAGAAAGAGAAAGAAAGAAAGAAAGAAAGAAAGAAAGAAAGAAAGAAAGAAAGAAATTGAGGAAAGGAAGGAGAGAGGGAAGGAGGGAGGCAGGGAGGGAGGGAGGGAAGGAGAAATAAAAAGAGAGAGAGAAAGAAGGAGCAAAGAGTTCCCCTTGGAGGGATAGGTCATATGTTTGTGGATGGATTCCAAGATTACAAAAATCCACTCTGGAGAAAGAATTTCACAGCCAGCTGATGAGAATTCCAGAACTCCGGGCTTATATGTCAGCATAGTGTATGGCTAGGCTTTCCTGGACTGTGCATATTAGAGATAACCAAACAATTATCCAGAATATATTAGGGATCTGAATATATTTGGGTACCTCTAGTCCAAGAAATCCTCTAACTGTGTAGTACCCAATTTCCAACCTAAAGAAGATGCACTATTCAGTATTTTTTTCCTTTTCTACATGAAAACATGACACCTGGTGTCAGTGTGTTCACACAGAAGTTCAGGATGTCTCTTTGTGTTTTAAGCATTCACTCGATCTCTTTCTATTTTTAAAGATGCTCTGTGTTTAAAATTCTGAGTACTAAGCAGTGAATAGCACAATATAAACTTGAATCGGCTTCTAAGCAAAGCTTTGGATTTAAGATCTCAAAAAATAGCAATCATTAGATACAGGCAAATGAATAAAAAATTCTTCATGTGTGACAAGGAATATTACCATCTATATCTTAAGTATAATTTTTTTATAAAATAAAATCTGTAGCTATCTAAATGATGAAAACAGACAAGTAAAAGATGATAGATGAGAGGTGTAAAATAAGACATGGTGATTTGGGAAGAATCAATCGTATCTGCAACAGAATTGCAAAGATTTGAGCCAAGCAGTGGTGACATGAGCCTTTAATCCCTGCACTCAAGAGGCAGAGGCAGAGGCAGGAGGATCTCTGTATTGGAGTCCAGCTTGATTTACAGAGGGAGTTCTATGACAGTCAAGGCTACACAGAGAAACCCTGCCTTGAGTGAAAAAAGAAAGGAAAAATAAAAAAAAAGAATTGCAAAAGTTTGAATGGAGACCCAAACCATGCTCCTTGAGAGTCTACTCATTCGTTAGAAATAATGCCGACTGCCTCACACATTATAGTCTGGAAAATAAACTTAAGAGATGCAATAGCAAACTATGTAAACAAGAACATTGGAGCTATACTCCGTGAGGGTGATGGGGAAACAAAAAATAAAACACAAGGATATGAGTATAAAAACAATCTCTACTAGTGCTGTGAGGAAAACAAGGCAAAGAGATATGTGGGGAGAGAGTGGTGAGGACTGTATTATGCTGGGTGATGAGAGTTTCTGTTGAATATTCAAGGATGTTTGGGGTTTTGAATCCAGGTGCAACTCCTCAACAGAAACCATGTGAGGCTATCTCTGGAGTCAGCAGCATGGTTAGAACTCCAAAGCCCCAAGTCTTTGGCCTCACTAATTATTTCTTTCAGTGGCTTACTTAACATCTCTTATTTTAGCTTCTCTATTTGTGAAAAGGGAAAAAAAGGCACTAACAAAAGTCATCCTGTGGAATTGTTCAGCACTGTACCTAACATTTAGTGAGATCCTTAGGAAAACTGGTTGTTCTTGTCGGCATTATATGCCATGATGGAAAAATAGATCTTCCCCGTCTCAATTCAAAGACTCCTCATGGTTCTCCTGAGCCACTGGTTACCTTATAATTATGTCTTTAGAAAGCCTCCAATCCATGCTTTGCTCTTTCTCTCCACTGCCAAGGAGCTGAGAGCCAAGTCTGTGGTCAACCGCTAACAAATGTAGAAAACTTTACTGGGTGTCTGATTTATTCTGTGATCCAGCCTCATCCTCAGCTGGATGTTTCGTCTTCTTCAGTCATTTGACTTCTAATTCAATTTCCCC
The DNA here is from genome assembly GCF_003668045.3 of Cricetulus griseus. NCBI lineage: Eukaryota > Metazoa > Chordata > Mammalia > Rodentia > Cricetidae > Cricetulus > Cricetulus griseus. The sequence continues at coordinate 140,146,663 of NW_023276806.1, read as the reverse complement.
ATTTCCTGACTTTGTATTCAATTTCATTTTGTATTACATATGCTTATGAATCATTTGTGACATGTTCGGTCTAAAAAAAAAGTCACTACAACAAGACAGCAATCGAGATGAACGAGTTGAGTGTGAATGTCACCCAGCAGAGAAACTTTCACAAGGAGAACTTGTTTACTCACTGGAGACAAAAAATAAAAAAGGAAAAAGAAAAGAAAATATCAGAGAAAACTCACATAGGTAATAATATGTTCAGGTTATGGCTCAGCAGGCTCCAGCTTCAACCCAATTCCAAAGCCAGGATGGATCTTCACTGCCAGTGTAAGCATCTTGAAATAGTGGAAACAGACCAAGTTTAAAACAGATTCTGAGTATACATGCAAATTCTGCCACGTTTTACCTTTGGGAGAGAGGGCAATCAATGAATGATCAGTCTACAGGCCACAAACCCAGATAGGTAACAAAGAGAGACAGACATGGATCTGCCTAGGAAGGGGAAAAAGACAAGATCTGAGTAAATTGGGAGCATGGAGGGCAGGGAGGGAGAACAGAGGAGTGAGGAGGAGTGGGGAAAATGTGTAGCCCAATAAAGAAAAGAAAAGAAAGAACAATAAAGGATTCTAAATATCTGTTTTTCCTTTTTACTGGGAATTATAGCGTATGCCCTGAGTGCCTCATTTGAGTCTTTCCAGGATCAGTGTATTCTCCAATGCATAACACATTGGGATATTGCCGTTTGTCACAGTTGTGATGCTGGCAATGAAATTAATCCAGTGATTCTCAACCTTCCTGATGCTGCAACACCAAAGAGGTCACAATCCACAGGCTGACAACTGATGAACAGCTAATCAGTGGAACTATTGAATGACATGTAGGTTAAAATTCGGTTCTGCCAGCATAGGAAGACTTGGTGGACTTTGCAGAGCCCCTGTTAAGGGCCCTACCCTGCCTGGGGAGTGGTGGGTGGATGGGGTGGGGGGTGGGGGGGTGGGGGAGGAAGTTTGGGGGTGAGGGGAGGGAGAGGGAGAAGGGACTTGAAATAAGCTTGTTCCCTAACTAGAACTAATAATAAAAAAAAATAAAAAATAAAAAAAATTCGGTTCTGCTGTGGGAATAAAATGGTTGAGAGCACGTTGTTGTTCAGATCAATGAGATACCCTTTGCACCATAGTTTAAGGAATTCACATTCCCATACATGTAGTGGCCTGACCAAAGACTGGCTCATACTCATTTCTGATTACTTTATCTCCCCTGATTGCATGCCCCTGGTTTGTTGACCCAGTTGTCACCACAGTTTCTCTGAGGCTGGACACTTCTCCTTATAATAGTTTTGTCTTTGACATCACAACTATCCCATGCATCTATCTGCTGGCAACTTACCTTATTGTCGTGGGCTACATGAAACCCCATGAAACATCTTCATGCTCCTCTTAGCTGCTGAAAATGGAACCATCTTTTTCATTGTCCAGGATGTGCTCATACTTGCCATGTTTCCTGTTCGGGTCTCTCTTTTCACTGAAAATTTTATGAAGTAAAAATAACACAGAGATTGTATTCATTGCCATAACAATAGCTAACATAGTAGCTTTGGTTCAAAGGGAGACATGGGAAGAAAGATGCTATTAATTTAAATTCAGTAGCTCCAACTTCTTAGGGAAGACCAGATCACACATAGAACCTAAGAAAATGAGGCTTAACTTTGTCGTTGTGTAGGCCTGAGAAAGTTCCACATTTGCATCAAATGTCTCCACATGAGTACATAGTTTTTGTGTTGTTGTTTTGAAAATCGGGCCATACTCAGTAACTTCCTTTGCTTAATAATAGTTCACAGATATATGTTGATATAAATATAATATAGCTTGTTCTAAATAGCTTTATCATTTCAGTCTGTAGATACTTGTTTCCTATGGCTGTGTATCTTCATAATTGATGGACTTCCACATTATTTGAAGTATTCTGTATGCATTTCATGTTTGTGTGTTTGTGTCAGAAAATTGCTACAATATATTGCTTGAGAAAAAGGAAAATTCATGCTGATACATATACATATTTGTATAATGTAACATATATAAATATATATGTTTACATTTATGTGCATGATATATATGTATATTTTTAAAAGGCAGATTACTTAAAAGGCCTAATATAAACCGGGCGTTGGTAACGCACGCCTTTAATCCCAGCACTCGGGAGGAAGAGGCAGGTGGATCTCTGTTCGAGGACAGCCTGGTCTACAGAGTGAGTTCCAGGACAGGCTCCAAAACAATACAGAAAAACCCTGTCTTGAAAAACCAAAAAAAAAAATAAATAAAAGGCAGAATATTTTCTTAATATGCTACCAAGTTTATATGTTTGAAAAGCTGAAGTAATTCCCTTTTCCACCAAAAGCAAGGGTGCTTGAGTTATTGTCTCTTTAAAGAATTTTTCATTGATCATGGAAATGAAAATTCTGCCTATTGCTTACATCTGCTCTCCTCTAGCTGTAGGGGAAAAAACAAAAACAAACAAAAAAACAAGCTCCATTCAAACGCATCAGGTATTCAGCTATCTATCTTCTTTTCATGCAAAGTGTTTATTGTTTACTGGGTCAACCATGCTTTTCTTGATGCTTTGCAGCAGCTCTTTATTTCTTAAAACATAACCGTGCATTTGCTGTGTGGATTGCAGAAGCTTCTTCCTAGACTGTCATTTCTATGCTCATGTTTCCTTTTGCCATGCAGAATTTTAATTCTTTTCTGCTTAGATTTTTTTTTAATTTGCCTTCTTTTAAGAGTTGCTGTGTCTGCCTCCTTTAGACAAAGCCGTTTTGTAAGGCCAACTTAACTGCTCCACTTATTTACTGTTGGCTTCTTTACATATGCACAACTTTATGCACACATTGTTCTAAGTGAGAACTTGTTTCACCTTATTGCAGTCTTGTTTGTTTTGTTTGAGACAAGATCTCAGTTTGTCACCTTGTCCAGTCTGAAACTTTCTATGAAGACCACATTAGCCTTGAATTCATAGATATGCATCTACATGCCCGAATCAAAGGCATGTGCTATTCTGTGTCCTTACATTCCTTCCCCCTCATGTCGTCACCAAATCACCCTCTCCTGTTGAGCACCACATCTCCTGGACACTAAGAAGTTAATATGTGTTCTCTTCTTTATAATTTTCCATAAGGGTCTGAGCTAATCACAGAAACATGTGCATATGTCACAATAAAAGTAAAATATAGTACATGTATGAATGTATATCCTTATGAAGAGGTTTTTGTCAGTTTGTATACCCACAAAAATGACAAAATATGTGCTAGTCTCTGTACCTTTTTCCTTTCTGTCTCAGTAATTTCTTCTTTAAAACTTTTTCTAACTAATGATTATGATTCTATGTGATTTTTTTTTCTGTGTGTGTAAGTGCTAAGAATTGGGTAAGGCCTTGTGTGTGCTAGGCAAGCATTCTATCTCCAGCAAACTCCTCAGCCATATAATTGATATTTTAAATAGTGCATGGCTTTTACAGTATATGTACAACATTATTTATTTAAACATTCATCTATAATTCATAATTCAAATCATTTCCACCTTTGTTTTGAGCCCTAGTAAGGATGCTGTAAACATCTTTGAGCCTATACTGAAATACCGAAGTGCTTTCATTTCTATGTAAAAGAGTCTCAAAAATGTGGTTACTGAGTTGGAGTAACTTATAGCAGAGGTTTTTTCCCCCCAAAAGCTAACAGTAATTTGAATTTCTACCAATAAGTACTAGCCAGAGTACCAACTATTTACTTGTAGCACCAGTAACATTTTTGTTTGTGTGTGTTTGTGTGTGAGAGAGAGAGAGAGAGACAGAGACAGAGACAGAGACAGAGACAGAGACAGACAGAGAGAGACAGAGAGAGAGTGACTGATAGGTCTACATTTAGATTAGGTTGGATTTCCTAGTTTCTTGAAGAAGCTTTTAAGAATAATTTACCCCTTCTAGAGAATTCTAGATCATTCTGATATGGTCTGCTATCTTTGTTAAGTTTCCTGACTGCTTTCTGGATAGCTCAATGTCATTGCTTATGTGCTAGCCTCCAATTATCTGTTCCTTTACACCTCTACATTACTTTTATTAGTTACTTATGATATGTATATGAAGTTGGAACTTAAAATCTAAAGGATAATATTTGTGCAAAATATTTAAAGGTTAGTCAATATGACTTTTAATGAAAAGCCTAAAGCATATAATTTATTATGGTAGCTTGATATTTTGGAGGTTATTCCATTCTTAAGGTAGATTTGCTTTCCTAGGGTATCCTTAACTAATGAGGGTCTGTTAAAAGATTTGGCTTCTAAACACTATTACCAAACCACCTAAAACATTAATAGTCTTAGAACCACCATTTATCATATAGAGGGAAACCTTTTAACCTAATTAGAAAAGGTGGCAGTCTCCATTATAGCATACTGATGGACTCTCAGTGCTCCATGTTGACATTCTCTCTCCCTACATCTTGCTACCATATCTTGAGTATTCAAGAACAAGTCTATATGTGTGAAATAAAAACTATATCTAAACAGAAGTCCTACTTACATCCATATTTCTTATGACCTTGCAAAAGCAAGTGGCCTTTAAAATCTATCACTTCAATTCACACTATTCCTGATTTTTATGGAACATCCGTATGTCTGCTTTATATAAAAATAATCAGTGCATAGCTAAAAATAACCTACTAAATTTAATTTCATTATTATTTTGTCCAGAAAAATGAAGTCTATCTTTTCAAGATTAAGATCAAAACCACTCTGGAAACCACTGTTGTTACCTTTTCCACATTCTGCTAGCTTGCTACAATGATATCCCTTATGAGGATGAGTGTAAGGCATGATTTGAGGTGATAAGAGATCCTCTTCTCATGTGTGTGTGTGTGTGTGTGTGTGTGTGTGTGTGTGTGTGTGTGTGTGCCTGCACACATGCACGCACGCGCATGCACAGCACACTCTAAGGCTGGGAGTGTAGCCGAGTGGGAGAGTGCTTACCTAGCCTGCATGTGTCTGTTTTATCAATTCCTGGGCCAACCACATATATTTTTCCTAAAACCTTGCCCAAAACAAAATCCACCATTAGTCCATAATTTGTTCTAATAATGGCACTAAATTTCTCCAAATCTGGTTATATATTAACTTTTATTAATTGTCTAATAATTGCATGTATGTATGGAGTATGTTATGATTTTATATATTGTGGAAATTGCCATCCAGAGCAATCCTGAATTTTCTTTTTTTTTTATTTCTTTATTTTTTGTTTTTGCTTTGTTGAGACAGGGTTCCTCTGTGTAGCCTTGGCTGTCTTGGAACTTGTTCTGTAGACAAGGCTGGCCTCAAACTCAGAGATGTGCCTGCCTCAGCTTCCCATGTGCTGGAATTAAAGATATGTGCAAAGACTTACCAGCAATGAAATTTTAATATTGATTTATTTTTCATCCAAACATCAGTTTCCCCTCCCTCCTCCCAGTCTCTGTCTTCATGTTCCCCTCTGTCCTTCCCCTCAACCACTTCTCCATTTCTATTCAGAAAAGGGCAGGCCTCCCATGAGTATCAATAAAACATGGCATATCAAGTTGAAGTAAGACTAAGCACTTCCCTTTGTATTAAGGCTGGGCAAGCAATCCAGTATAAAGAAAGGGTTCCAAAAGTCAGCAAAAGATTCAGAGACAGCCTCTGCTCCTACTGTTAGGGGTCCCACAAGAAGACCAAGTTACACAACTATAACCTATATTCAGAGAGCCTAGGTCAGTTCCATGCACACTTCCTGGTTGTTGGTTCAGTCTCTGTGAGCCCCTATGAGACCAGGTTAGTTGATTCTGTGGATTTTCTTCTTTGTCCTTGACCCCTCTGGCTCCTATAATCCTTCCTTCCTCTCTTCAGCAGGATTTCCAGAGCTTTGCCCAATGTGTGACTGTGGGTCTCTGCATCTGTTTCCATCAGTTGCTGGATGAAGCCTCCTGGATGACTATTGGGCTAGGTACCAATCTATGAATATAGCAGAATATCATTAGACATCATTACATCGACTTCTTTTTCCCTCCGGTCATGTTTGGCACCATCCCAGGTCTCTGGACCATTCAGCCTCTGGGTCCTAGTGCTCTAGGCAGTGCCAGTGATAGTCTCACTCTTGTGGCATGGATCTCAGACTAGACCAGTTGTTGGTTGGCCATTCCCACAATCTGTGCCACCTTTACCCAAGCACATTCCATAGGCAGGTAAGACCGAAAGTCAAAGGTTATGTGGCTGTGTTGGTGTCCCAATCCCTCCACTGGTAATCTTGCCTAGTCACAGGAGATGGCCACTTTTCTAGCTTATGAGAAAGCCATTTGCTTTTGCAGCATGCCCTTTTTATACGAGTCTAGAGTGCACATTGCTACACTGAAGGGACCAGAGTTTCTGAACCTTGTTCTAAGAGAACAAACGTGACTTTGTCTCCTTTTTACTATGAATATAAAGAGTGAATTAGGTCTGGAGAATTATCTAAGCACCCCAAATTTGTTCAAGGGCCAGGAAGACTCTAGTTTCTAGTAATATAAAGATGACATGGAGGATGACACCAATGGACATGCTAAAGTAGACAGGGAAAAGCCCACAAGGCCTCAACTCTACACAGATTACGATAGGCAACTGAAGAAATCTAGAAGCCAGAGACGTGGTCCTCCCCAGGAAAGAGTACATCAACTGATTGCACTTTGACAAATGGTCATCCCTGAAAACATGCATACAAGTGGCGTTATATAGAGTCAGCATGTTGTATTTAGTAATGTGTATGTATATACTTATACACACACAATGACAAAAGAAGCCATGAATTTGAAGGGCAGTGGGGATGAGTATATGGGAGGGTTTTGAGGGAGCAAAGAATAGGGATGTTATAATTATAATCTCAACAATAAAAATAAGACATGGACTCTTCAAAGGCGGGACTGGGAGCAGCGACAGCAGTTGGTTGCACAGAAACTCATAAAAATAAACTTCAGTTTTCACATTGAGGGTGAGTTTGCTGCTGTTGGGTTTCTTACCATTCATCCAAGGAGTTATATACTCACTTTTGGAGCTGAAGTTGGGTGTGGATGATCATGGGGGTCTGTTTACACTCAAAGCACAGCCTTGAAGCATACTGCAGGCCTTACCACTAGCAGTTCACTGAGGTCTTGTCTGGATCCTGAAATCATTAACGGTCATGTCAGTTTGAGATTCCAGATTTGACTTAACATCTGTATCCCGAATCTTGGTTGCATTTTTGACTCATTCCAAGATACATTTATGTCCACTGTTGTTTTGGTGTTTGTTTGTTGTTTTAATGATGAATTATCTGAATCCATGCCGCTTTAGAGTTTCTTGCCACCATGAATAGCCCTGTAAAAATGTTAACTGCTGGTCTTTGCACAACAGCCCCTCACCGTCCCCCAGGGCTACCGTATGCTACAGGCACACAGTTGAAAACCTTCTTTAACAAACATTCTCAACAGTGGACATGTGGGTTGTCAGGATGCCTTCAAGATACCAGGGATTTCTAGCAACTGCTCCTCTGTCTGACATTCAGGCAACAGAAGGCTGTACTATAAGCCTAGCATTGCAACAGCAGCAGCAGCTGCTGCACAGCTCTCTTGCTGTCTTTGAGGAAATAGAGCGTGGGGTTGAGGCTTGAAGATTTTTTTTCGCTTGTTCCCATTGGGCTGCTAATTTGTAAATCTTTGTAGGGAATGATCTTGTGATAACTATGGATCTATAAAGTAAAGGGGAACAATAGAGGAATAAGAAAAACAATTTTATTTATTGAGTCCCTGCTGTGTATCAGTCACTAATATGAAAGTTTTAATCCCTTATCTTCAAGTTCTACCTGATACTATTACACTCTTCCCTTCTTTTCTGCTAAGGATACATTTCAAGAACTGTAATAGACACCCCAAAACTCAGGTGATACTGGCTCTTAAGTACACTTATATACATCTACCTATGAAAAACTAAATTAAGAACAGTGAGGGATTGGTAATAAAGCAAAAGAATTGAAACAATGTACTTTATTAAAATTATGTTGTGTTCTCTCTCTCTCAGACACACACAATTTTATTGTATTGTGATAATACAATGCCTACACAAAAGATGTGATGATACAATGCCTACACAATAAGATGAAATAAGCATCACGACACAGCACCAGAGTACCTAATATGAATTACTTAAACACAGGCACTATGATTCTGTGGTAGTCAGTGTAATGACACTGAAAAGCAGCTGATAGGGAAATAGCATGCAGAACACAGACATGGTTGAAAATGGATGAGTCAGGTCTCAGAATGGGAAAGGATGGCACGGCATTTTGTCATACTGCTAAGAACAGCGCACCGTTTAAAATCTTTGAATTGTTTATTTCTGAAATTTTCCATTTAACATTTTAAATAATTTTTATTATTTCCTGGAGAATGTCATGCAATGAATTTTGAACATATCTAGGCTGCCTACATAGTCTTGGGCTTAGAGCTTGCTCTGGTACATGGTCAGCCTACCAGGGGTCACCTATTAAAAGAGAAAAACCTGAATCTCCATCTCCCAGCAGCCATCAAATGCTAATATTACCTCAGTTGGTGGTGGGATTAAATACACACCCTCCCACCCTGTATGCTAGGGTTTTTGTCTGGCTGGAGTCCTTGCAGATTTTGTGCATTGTTGCAATTGCTTTGAGTTCATCTGCTCTATTGTGTCTGGGAAACACAGTTTCCTTGAAGTCATCCACCACCTGTGGCTTTTACCAGCTTTATGCTCCATCTTCCACAAACATCCCTGAGACTTGGGATGAGATTAGCCACAGGAAAGAGAAGTTGGAAAGCAAAACCACATATAAAAGCACAACTCTGTAGCTGGTGATACCAAACCTCGGGTAACTTGTCATGAGGAAGCATTTTCACTTTATTTTGAAGTTGCTGTCCTTTTCACAATTTCGCGCAGCATCTCGTATCCTATAGAGGTATAAGAATATATCTGATCAAGGATAGAGGTGATTGGGAGCTACTTTCCTGAGCTTCTAGTGGGAGATTTTTTTTTTCCCTTGGAGAAGGTCAAAGACCTTCTAATGCATGGTAGTTTCCCTTGGTGACAAGGAGTTCTCTAACGCATGACCTGAGCCTGACGGTAAAGTCCCTTCACTGACTCCTCTGCAGCCTTCTCCCTGGATCAAATGAGGATGCCTAAGTCTTACCATATTGGCTTTCTATTGATGGTTGTAAGATAAGCAAAAACCAGAGATTTATTAGCTTAAAAATACATAATTTTATCCTTTTGGAGGGCAGTTGTACAGAAGTCACAGACCAAAGTTAGGATTTCTATGGAGCTTTATCTTTCTGGATGTTGTAGGGAGGAAACTGTTTCCTTTCCCAACTTGTAAAAGCCATGTTTGTACCTTCACTAATAGTCATCTTCTAGAAATGAGATCCTCCCAGCCTCTCCATTGGCTACCAAATCTTCTGCGTCTAATGTTGACCCACCTGTTCTGTGATTTCACTGAACCCACACAGGATAACGCCCCCTTTCAAGATACTTCACTTATTTTCATCGACTAAGTATATTTGCCATATGTAGTGAAATTTAAAGGTTCCAAGATTGAAGACGCAGACATCTTTGGTTGAGTTTCTTTCTCAATCTACACAACTGCTAACACTGACTATTGATAATGATTCACTTCTTTGGACAGCTTACTACTGCCTCTTCAATCCTCAGATCAAAGGAACTGGAGTTCTCATGTGAGTCACTTCCAAGCCAGGGTGTGCTAAAACCATGCTATACTTTTCACCATCAAAGACAGTTTGCAACCTGGTGAATTTCAACCTGAATAGATGCAGCCCAGGGATATTTTGAGGAAACTTATGTTTACATGTGTTGAAATTTTCTTTTTCATTTTTTTTCATTTCAAGTATATGATTTTGATTGTGAGAGCTGCCATCCTTGTGCCCAGTACTCATGGGGCTGCACAACTGCATCTCCTGAACATGTGCGTTCTCCCATTCACTCACATTAGTTGTTGCTGCTCTCAGCAAATGAGAGGATGCCTGACCTCGTCTACTTTGTTGTTCTTTAAATGGTTGAGATTACAATAAGGACCCAAAGATACATCATTAACATGTATAGCATATAATTTCATCAGGAAGAATAATTTTTGGATGTCAGAAAACTTTGTGTTAGTCCTCAGATATCCTTCCGAACCTGAAGATGCAGTATGTCACTGAGCAGCATTCTGATGCTTATAGATTAGCTCCCTTATGGGTATTTTCCTTCCAACCCAACTCCCAGCCTTTGATCCACCAATATGTAGGTCAGGCACCCTTAATCATCATTTTTCTTCCTTCTATTTTCCTTCAGGCAATACTTTCACCCTTTTCAGAACTGTCTGACATCAGTCACTTGACGTTCAGGATTGTTTTATTCCAGATAAAGACCTTTCTTAGCCCTTATGACTGCAGCCAGACAGCAGCTGTCACAGCTGGAGATTGATAAATATTCCATGGATGAATAAATCATGGCAACGATGGTTGAATTTATAATGACATTCAACCTTTATGAGAACTTAGCTGTAAATGAACCTTGCATCTTTGATATACTTAGTAAGAGTAATCTTAATAAAAACAATTTCAGCATGGATGTACATCTTCCCCTATACTCAAGAGAAACAACCATGTTGACTATATGGTTGGTTGTGATTGTGATCCTCTGCTCTTGGCCATAACCGGTGGGTCCAGAAAAAATAATCCTGAGCCAGACACCTTAGTCTTTGCTGAATAGGACTGTATAGTATGGCCTGTGGCAAAGAGAATTCCCAGGGAACAAGCTTAGTCCCCTTGGGGCTCTTCCCTTTGACCTAAACCAAGAGACATGGTATATATCAAGATGGCAGTGGATGCTTGGACTGATTGGTTATGCCAGGCATTCTGGTCGCATACTAGAAGAAAAGTGAGGAATAATATAGCCCAGAGTTGGTGGAGAATTTCCATCTCCAAGATGCAACTTACATAAGGCATGGCCATTTTGATGCCAATGAAATGGCCTTTTCTGTATGCATGCAAAAATCTTTTCTCCTCTACCTTTGACTAGCTATTTGTTGGTGTGTGTGTGTGTGTGTGTGTGTGTGTGTGTGTGTGTGTGTGTGTGTGTGTGATATTTGCCTGGAACATGGCTTTAACTCAAGATTTAGTATGGCGGTAAAATTAAATGGAGGGAGGGTTGTGGGGCAGCAGTGCTGTGAGAGATCTTCAAAAGGGAACCAACCACGGGCTGAGCATTGGCATTGCACATTCCCAGCAAGTTATTCTGAACAGAACTTGACTCAAAAGTTTTCGCCATTGGACAATTTTCAAGATGTAAAGGTCCCTGAGCCTTAACTTCTGAACAGAAAAAAAATACTAATGAAAATATTTTAGCCAGTTATGAATTAAGGCAACATGATAGCTCTTGGTTCACTGAAATCCCTGGACTGCGATGGATGCCATTTAAACAAAAATAAAGTTTAATTGAGTATTTTAGGAATCAGCTTCCTAAATTTGAAGGAAGGAATGCTTAGTTTCAGAATGTGCTTCCCAGAATAGCTGCCCTCAAAGTGGTTATAATCTTTATAAAATAACCTCAGCATTAATTTTTCACAAATTAAAAAGCGTGCTAGAGAATTAAAGCGAAATAATAGATGGAACATTACATAAAAGTAGGACAGTCATGAATGATTTATGACTTCCTTGTTCATCAGGACTTGGCTTTTTGAATCTTAATTGAAAATTGGTATGGTTAGATTGTTGAAAAAAGTAAATTGATTATTCTGACAGCAGACAACTTTCATTAGGGAGCTAATTAATTTTAGGAGGCTGAGAGCCTCATACTAAACATACTCAGTCGTGGTTAGTCCTGGGACCTTATTTAATTATAGTCTTCTGGTCATACATACTGCTTATTTTTCATTTTTATCAACCTTATTTAGACACAGTATAGATGTTGTTGACTACTATAAAAAACAAGGGTTAAACCTCTAGTAGGGAAAAGGACAGTGGAAGTAACAAGGCATACTCTACCCCATATTCAACATCAGCTCAATTCCCTTTCTATCTGCCTTAAGCTTTGTTGTATATTTATTGATGCATCGGTGCTCTGAGAAGTTTGGACGTTTTATACATCAAACATGAGAGGTTTGTACAAAATACAAATTAATTATCTTTACCTTGTATTGATAAATCAAGCAATAGATAGAATGGCCAATACATTTTTGTTATTCCTTATTCCTTAAAATTTTACCCTTTGAGCTTACCAAATATCTTGGTTCTTTAACTTCAATAAAAATGAGCAAGCCTACAATCCTGCCTTTAATGTACAACCCTGTAAGAGAAGCAGCATCACTGTCAGTTTGCACAGTTAGAAGTTATATTGATTTAGGAAAGTGGTAGGATCTATGATCTCTTCAGCCATGGGTGATTGACTAGACTTATAGTACCAAGCATGAATTCTCTTCCATTGAGTGGACCTAAAATCCAATTAGACAGATGTTATTGTTACTCCAATAAAAGTGCCACTATTGCATTATTGGGGTAATTTTGCTGGTCTGCTCATTGTTGTAGTTCATAGGCTTTACAGATGGGTAGGACTATCAATTGTCCCTCTCCCTTGGTAGCTTGCATGGCACCTTTCTTGTGTGTATGTATGTATGTATGTATGTATGTATGTATGTATGTATGTATATAATCACAGAATGCGTACACATACATAAAAACAATAAAGAGACCATGAATTTGGGACAGAGGAACATGGGAGGAGTTTGTAATTTCTTTTTAGATGCTATGAGAGATTTAGAGAGATGACTGTCAGTAAAGTACTTGCCTCACAATCACAAAAGTCAAGTTCAGATCCCAAGCACCTATGTGAAAAGCCAGGCATAGAAACAAATGCCTATAATCTTAGCACTGGGGAGGTGGGTTCCTAGGCTTGATGACCAGGTAGCCTTGCTGGTCAGAGTTAGTAAGCTCCAAGTTCAGTGGAGACCTTACAAAAAGTAAGGTAGAAAGTCATTAAGAAAGGCTAATGTCAACCCTTAGCCTTTGTGTGCGTGCGCGTGTGCATGCACACGCGCGCACACACACACTCACACACACTAGTACATACATATGCATAAACTACACATGCACACACAAAGGCACATGAACACACACACTAGTTCACTAACATACACACACACATACACATACTCATACACACATGAGCACATACACATGTACAAGTACACACACACACACACACACACACACACACAGAAATTCTGGGAGAAATTGCCTAAACCTGTGCCTGTTTTGCATGTTGATTCACTTTTCTCTGGACCATGAACAGTTGTTTTACTTTCTCTGTCACTAATCATAGATTTTTGTCAAGCTGCATGTGGTTTTGTGTGGGAAAGAAAGGTCTGGTTATGAGCAACTCTGACATATTTGCCTTATTCCCCTCCCCTCTAGCCAGATGCCCTTCTGTTTAAAATTCCTTCCTAAGTGAGCATGACCATCTGAGGTTCACTCCACCCTGGAGTGGTCCGATTTTTGAAATCCAAATTTTGTTCCCTAAGAACTAGATTAGAGGAGCAATAGCCAATTATGGACACCTGTTTGGGTCCATGGTGCTATTGCTGGAAATTGCATAGAACAACAGCAAAAAGATTGATGGCCCTTTAACAAACTCATGACTCCTAGAGGCAGGTAGCTATAATTTGTATAGGAAGAAAAGATGCATTGCTTACCTAAGCACAGTACTATTCAAAGGTCTTTGTGTGTTCCTGTTGCCCTCGTGGCAACCAAGAATACAGCCATGACTGAGATCAACCCCAATCATTCCCAAGGCTTTAGGAAATTTGCACGGATGCCACTGGAATTAAATATCCATAAGGGTACTCGGAAACAAAAAGCTCAACCTTTTTAGGGATTTATAGATTTCACAACATGACTAGGGACCTCTGGACAGGCTTATCCTGTTTTTCTCATGTCAGGCAGTTTCTCAAGCACAGTTTCATGCCCACCATATCAAGAACACTTGGGAATGTGACCATTAAATACGTATCAATTCTAGGGATGGAAAGAGCCACATGTGAAATGAATTTTAAAAAAATAACCATAGCAAAGAAAAGGTTCATGCATAATATTAACAAATGCCTCCAGAGACTGTGAGTGAGAGCTCTCACTCTCTCCCTCACCAGCACTCGCTTGCCCTGTAGGTGACTCATGTCTCATCCTGTCAGACCAAAGGAAGTGACTTCTATACAAGTTCTTCACTACCACTGGTTTACACTAGCCTTGCCTTAATGGAAGTCTGATACACAAGTACCCTTCACTTATGCAGCAAGTATTTATTCAGCCTTTTGCTTGCCAATCACTGCCTTGATTCTAGAGACTCCAAACAAAGCATCCTTGGTCTCTCTTTTTCTAGTGGAGGAAGCTGGCCTGTAAACAAATACATAAAAGCTACTCTAAGTACATATTACTAGAAAACAATTAAAAAGACAAGAATAAAAATGTAACAAAGGAATCAAGGAATACGTATAGATTTGTCATACACAAACTGACAGGGGAGAGGCTTCTGTTGATCATGGTCACACAGCACACAGTAGGGATGCAACATCCACTCCACTAAGCAAGAATGATTAGCTGTTTTGTCCTATCTGTTCTATCTTTGTCGACTGGCCTACATTATATATTCCTTATCAAAAAACTGAATCTTACATTTATTTATGCATTTCTTTGAAACATTCCATTGAGCTTGTCTTACAGCATCTGGTCAATAGATTCAAACATGGCTTGCAAGTTCTTCCTATGTAATTGTGAGCATACATAGCTAAGGAAGCTACATACAGAGGGTAATACAGGTCATGGAGCATCAAATAAAAGTTTAGTTCATACTATCACTGTACCAGCCACATGGAAGTAAAGATCTATTCATTAAAATTGCCCTTTTGTGACATACTCACCTTTTGAAGTTCTTATCAGCCTTTCAGCTTATCCTCTCTTGACAGGGTCTCTGAAATCATAACTTGCTCTGTAACAAGTAATCAAGTTCTGCAGAATTTCACTTTAGAAGTATCTCTGAGTCAATGTATTCATGCAGGGTTGTCATTGTCATAAAATCATTAAAATATGCTCAGGGAGCATATTCACTACTTAGGAATTCATTTCCTAAATCTGATTGATATTTTTCTCTCAGTAATAAAACTTTGCTCCCATTACAACGTCAATAGTAAAACCTCTCCTTCAGGCTTATGTCAGTGATCATCAACCCTGAGTGTGTACTAACATCTCCCTAGGGTCTCTCTGAAAAGAATATCAATACTCAGGCAAAACTCAGGTGGAAAGAGGTGCTGGTGTTTTCTTAAAACCCCTCTGTTGATTACAACCTACAACTAGAGTTTGTGCAATCCTCTATCTCATTCTTACTATTTCCCATGCAGCCAGTTCCTTCTGTTAAATCTCAGAGACTTTGTAAATATCCAGTAAAGAGGTGAGACTTTTAGATGATAAAATGCCCCCCCCCGTAAAGATCAAATGCTAGCACACAGACTGGTGCCGCCACCAGACTATAGCATCTATTGACATAATGAGTACCACAAGGTGATACTAAATGCTACAAGGAAAAGATCCAAAGTGAAGTTTAGGTAGGCTCGTTTATATATAAAGTATATATCTAGAAAGATAGGTGGTTGGCAATACTCAGCTAGATGATGTCTCTCAGACATGACTAAATGTATTGGAGGAAACTTCAACTAAAGAAAAGGAAGAGAAGGGGCTGGAGTTTGTGGGAATAACCATTGGACCTTGGTGCTTATTGGACACTTATGATAGGGAAGAGGAAAAGAAGGAAAAGTCATAAGGCAGAGCCCACCCTGAAGAGCAGCCAGGTGGGTGGGGAAGCAAAGAGCAAAGACTGTCCATGTGTGGAGCCTACATTGGGCAGGATTCTCAGTGCTGTGCCCCCATGATGCTATTTATTGGCTACTTGACTTAGAGCACTAACCTGAAACCTGACATCCCTCTCAGCGTGATTTCTGGTCATTCATTCATTCATTGCTGTGCTATTCATTGGCTGGAACAGCAAGGAGCCACCACACATCTTGAGAAATGCCCCCACATCTTGAAAAATGGCCCCCACATCTTGAGAAATGCCCCCAGATTCGAGTTTTTACTTGCTTCTCTTCTTGCTTCCTTTCCATTTTGAAATCTATTGTCAAGAAACAGTATAACTGGGTTATGCCCTAGCCTTCTAAGTTACCTATACTTTCTTCTCCTCTTCTTGGAGTAAACCTTGCCATTTTAACTGAGCATATCACACTTTCCCAGACAATTTCACAAGTATCCTGTTGTATTCATCGAATAAAGCTTCAAAAGTTTCATTGACTTACCTATTTTACTATTAACCAACACTGACTATATCTGGCCATCAAATAGGCTAAGATTGCGCTGTTTATGATTCCTGGCTCATTTACAAGACTTTTTATAAATTCTGTCATAGACCTTCAAAGTCGGGTGTCTTGTTGAAATGGAAGTCTATGCTCTTATTACACTGTTATACCTTCTCAGTTACTGTTAACCCACTGCGAATGGATCCACTTCTTTCTTCCCAAATAAGAATTATGAAGGCCACAAAAACCTAAATGAAAATCCTGTAATTGCTCACCGTTTATGTGATCTTATGTGACTCTACTCCCTTCCCACCCACACACCCTTCTGTCTTTCTTCTTTCCTTTCCTTTGCCCTCCTTCCCTCTCTCTTCTTATTTTCCGAGTTAGATCAAGCACCACCTTAATCCTAATCAGTGTCCCCTTAGCCACACCAACTGCAAGTGCACCCATTAGGGACAATGATTTCCTGTTTTGCTTGAAGCAATAACCTTCAAAGTGACCTCTATATCTCTGTGTGATCTAGTTGCTGACCATGTGTGTGTGTGTGGGGGGGTTGACTCCAGAGTCTTATACATGTTAGGCAATCACTCTACTACTGAGCCATATCTCCAGCCATATTATTTTGTTACTGAAGTATTATTCTTGCAGGCAAACTATTCACATCATTGGCAACTCTTCCATAGTTCATCATCACATGCAGCTTACCATGCTACCCAGAAAATGTCTCACCTCTGAAAACATGTTCAACCTTACTCTAACCCAGTCTTGTTTTTGGTCCCTGTATTCTTTTTTATCTGAATTATTTCCTTGAGAAAAATATATTGTGCAAATATTCTCTTGCTCTCTACTGCTGCATTGATGACATGCCTGTTCATTCCTCATATTCCAGGTAGACCAGGTATCTCCCCACTCAGTTCTTGCAATGTTTCCATATGCTTTCATCACTCTCATTAGCCATTAGTGTTGTCCAGCAATTGTTGGCATCCTGGCTATTACCACCAATGGCACTAATTAGATGAGGGTAGATGATGTATCTTTTAATTAGTTTGTTTCCAGAGCCTGGTACAATAACCAACACTTAAAGGCTTGATAAATTTGAATACAAATAAACATGAGTGACTTCAAAGATCTGAGTGCTGAAGACTGAAAAAGAAGTGTATGCCATTCGATATTGCCATTATTTTGGTCTTGTTTATGTGGCCATTTCTAGCAAAGACTGCTTCATGGCAGATACCCTAGTATTCTGACTCTTACTTTCATCCCTTCCTTAGCAAAGTTCCCTGAGCCACAGGAGCTGTAGTGGAGATATAGCCATCGGGGCTGGCTCTATAATCTCCTGATCTCTGCACTGTGTTCAGTTGTGGTTTTCTGTGATGGTTTCCATTTCCTATAAGGAGAACTGGACCTGATGAGGGATGGTAGCTTATCTGTGAATAGAAGTATAGATTCAGAATGTAGTAAAGACTTATGCTAGTCTAACAAAGTGGTAGTAGTAAACTTTTTTTCTTAGGTCCATGACCTCAGTAGCCCCAAGAAAGCTGACTAAGTAACATGGAAGGGGAAATTTTTCATGGGGCCCTACCCCTAGACAAAGAACTGCAGGCAACTCATGACTGCTGGGAGAGGAGAGTTAGCCTCTCCCTGGGCGTGCCCCTATTGGTTGCCCAGTGCAGAGTGGTCAGCCCTGATTCCACATACCCACAAACAACAAAAGTGGACTGGGTGGGTTGTATTTGCATATTTTTGTGCATACACATGCATACACACACATGCATGTGCACACATACACACAGTAATAATAAAGAAAAAGAGGCTATCAACCTATAGGAGGGGTTTAAGGAAGACTAGTGGGAGGTGCCGAAGGGTAGAAAGGGAAGGGAAAGTGATAGAATTCTATTTCAATAAAACACATTTAAACATTTTTTTTATTTAAAAAAAAATATGTGTACTCTCTTAGAAAGTGTTGCTTGAAAAGAGAATAAAAGATCAGTCAGTAAAATACGCTGACGACTATGAGTGAAGTCTTTCCTGTTTACTAAACTACACAAATTTCACTCTATTACAAGCAGCTGCAGGAGTTTATCTACAACTACCTGTATTGATTTCAGCTGCATGAGAGAAAGGAAGCCAGCAGCTCCGACATAAGCAGAGTTTGGAAGAAGCACACATATGTTGTGCTGAGACGAAAACCATCGTGTGGGAGTGTTTGTCCCAAATTTTCAATAAGTTTTGTTTCTCCTTAAGTCAGATTTGGTCTGAAAACACTAAAATTAATACCTTTTTCCATATGGGACTTCAAAGTTTCTAAGTGTTTTCACATTGTTCTTTACTCAGGATTCAAATCATCAGAATGTGTTAGCCCAGACAAAAATGGATCTGTGTATACATAGAGCTTATTCTCTGAGGCTTGCCGGAGCCTGGCAGTTTCCACGTGGTAGAGAGAAAGCTGGGATGTAGGAAGATGTCTGCCAATTCACATTTGCTATCTCCTTGCTCTCTCCCCATTTTTACACACACGTGAGAGCTATGGGAGGCTTGTCGATCCCAAAGGCCAGTTTGCATGGTCACTTCTTGGGATTCCAAACTCTCCAGGGACTATGAAGCCCGTGGATGCTGAGGAGTCCCCCAATTTCCCAAGTGCTTATCTGCAGTAGCTCTCCTGAATCAGTTGGGGGCAACTGAGGTTAGAGCTGTTGGTTCTAGACCCTGGCACCAGAAAACCCTTTGAATTAAGTAATGATTATTATTGTTAGTATATGAGCTTCCATCCTGGAAGTTTAGTGATCTTATGGTAACTTTAGTAACCTTTCAATAGTTAAAAAAATCCCTAAACTTATTTTTTTTAATTTTTCAAAGGGAGCTAGAATATTTATTGTACAATTCTTAGAAGAATCCTCTTAGGCCTTAGGGTCAATTTGGGAGCAGCTGTGTGTTGCTTGTATTTCACAAAGCTCTTAAAAGGCAGTGGAAATTCAAGCTTTTCAGGCAGAAAATGTACTGTTCAGTTTGAGCAGAACCTCAACATGTCTTTTGTTTTCTGTTTCTAGTTTGGGGACGAATTCTAGTTTGCAATCACTGGGAACTCAAAGGAAGCACTGCCTATATAACAAACACTATGTTTAAAATGTTACAAATACAGACTCATCCAATCCTCATAAACAACTCTTATAGGCACCATCTCATCACCCTGATTTTATAATGAGGAAACTGAGGGGATAAATGTTAAGCAATGTGACCGGTTGGACAAGATTACTAAAGGAATAAACCAGGAACTCCAGGGTGCAGACACAATGGATCCAGAACCAAGCTCTATTCTTTGGTACCTAAATACAATGACAGCTTTTATGTGGCCCATACAAGGAAACAGAAAATAAATCATTGGTAAACAGGTTCCAGGGTAAGTCAAAGAATAAATCTAAATAAAAAGAGAGCTAGAGAGCCTTTGGATAGAATGCAATGTCTGCTTCTATGGCATGAACCTGCATGTCTATGACACTGACAATGGTGAGAATCTAATGTACATGTGTCTGATTCCAGATACAAAGGCAAAAAGGGACCATTGCATAGGGTGACTACCATATACATACTGAATGAGTAATATCTCTGTGATATTTTAACTTTGTCAAAACATGGACTAGTGATGTTGACATGTGATGTTGACACGTGATGTTGCTCTGCAACAGTCTTACTAGCAACACAGCTCCTTTGTGCTGTCCTTAACATCACTCAGTGTCACAAAGGAACTGAATGTAAACTCCTCCAAAGAACATTAAATGTCAGCCTGCATACAACCATGTGATCATGGGCTGGAAGGGAAGGAATGATTCTGTTCCTGGTGGCTTTGCAATTAAGTTCCTTTTAACATGTGCAACTGTAGAAAGAGAAAAGATTCAGATGGCCAAGCCAAAGCTTCACAGAGCACTGTTCTAACTCTGATAGTAACAATTGTCAAGTTTTAACTACTGAATTCCTAGAGGTTTACTGAGGTATGTTAATGCAGACCTTACCTGTAGTCATATAGATTACATATAATCATCCGTTTATACTCATGATTTCTGTATTCATGCTTTCAAACAACCATTCAATAAAAAAGACTCACAAAATTGAATTTATGTCTATATTGTACATGTACAGACTCTTTTTCTTATCATTATTCCCAAAGTAATACAACCTAGCAACTGTTAACAAGATGTTTCTATGTTATCAATTATTGTAAAATATCCATCATTTAAAGTAGATGGCAGGAGCTGTAATTGTCACATAACAGCATGACCCACTTTCGGTTTAACAGTTGGAGCACTTCAGATACTGATGCTCATAGGAGATTCTGGAACCAATCCCTATGGGTACCAAAGAACTAAATATCTAAAATTTGTAACTTTATAACATTGAGAGAGTAAAGGACAGAAATGTCCCCATCACTTGAAATTATGTCTTTTATTTTTCTCATATGCTAATATATAGAAAAAATTTTCATAAATTCATTTGAATAATTTTTCCATTTCTTATTGGTGTGTGGCTGACTAACATGGGTCTGCTAGCTAGCCTGGGTCTAAGGTGTCCATGAAAGTTTAGAAAGAGCAGGTTAGATATAAAGCTGTCAGGTAGTGGGGTGAGCAAAAGAACTTCAAAGTTCAGTGCAGTATCTCATGCCCATTATCCTGCACATGGGAAACAGAGGCAAGAGCACTGTCTTGAGTTTGAGGGCTACATAGTAGTTTTCAGAGCAGCCCAGGTTACAGTGTGAGACCTTGTCTCTAAAAGACAAAGTGAATCGGATTTAAATCCAGGATACTATTTTGTATCAAGCTGAGTAAAAGCAGTAAGACAGAGCTGCAGGCCATCCAGGGCATGTGGACAGGCAAGCAGCCAAGGCACTTCTGACCCATGCCTGAAAGTCAGTGCTTTGGAGTCAAGTGTAGATTCCTATTTTCAGTTTGTTTAGATGCATGGCCTTGTCTGTATGCTTAACCAGAATGTCCAGTGGCTAAGAGTTAGATTCTGTGGTTGCCTTGCTTATGTTTGAGCTTTGATTTTCCATTCTCACCATGTGACAACAGGAGCATTTAATCATCGAATGTCTCAGCTGTGAGTCTAGCAATTATAGCAGAACCTTTCACAGGGTGAGTGTGAGGGTCGAGGGAGTTAATGTATGAAAAACATTAGCATAGTAATTGTGGCAAGTGGCAGACACTTATTACTCTCATTGTTAATCATCTCTGCCGTGTTCCTTCTCTATAAAATGAAAGTCATAACAGTCACCTCAGAGGGTTGCAGAAAGGAATAACTAGAAAAAGCCCTTAGCACCTGAGTGGTCGCCATGGTATTATCAGGTACATACAGAGAAGAAAACTAAGATAATTTATCATGATGACAGACTTCTTTGGGATGCACCAAGATGCCGTCCATTTATCATAGAATATATATACAAAGGCCAGCATCCTATGGTAGCACTACCCTGAATCACTTATTTTGCACAAAATGCCAGGAAAAAAAAAAAAGGGCAGGCAGTAGGAAGAAGTGTAGAGTTCTAAATTCCATCTGGGCTTTGTGTGAAAACAGTCCAGTGGTCCAGACAGCCCAGGTGATTTGCATGTTGTTACAGACCCTGAATTCCATCCCTTGACTTCCCAGGCCTCTGTGTATTCCACAGTACTGTGCTAAAACTGCTGCTTCTGTATCCTCGCACACTCCTGCCTCCTCTGGGACTGATTTACACTTCAGAGAGGACCGTAAACCTTAACTTCAGCCTCTCTTGAGAGGTGGCCCTGCTGCCACTTGCTGAGTACCCAGTACATATAATGAAACCAGGCTAACAATGAAGACATTTGGTCATGGACACAAATAATGATGCCACTTTTGAACATACTTTTAATAGCACCAGGGATAGAGTCCAAGGCCTCGTGTATGCTAGGCAAGTGCTCTATCAGCAGAGCTACTCCTCCAGCCTTAATATAATACTTTTAATGTCCATATCTCCCATGTAGTTTTACTTTTGTAACCTTTCTTCATGATTTTCTCCTTATTTTTCTCGTTCTTCACTTATCATTTATAGAACATTGAATTCATATTGCTTCTTAGTTTAACTTGTGCTGAATGAGTCTGGATGATTGATTTTTGTCCTAAGCCTGGCAACTCATTTTGATGCCTGATTCATTTTCAAGCCCTTTCTTTACTGGGTCCTTCTCTTCCCATTTTCCAGTGACTTTGGACTTGGGCTTGAAGAATTTTAAGGCATCTAGTCAAATTAGGTGAATTCCACTCCCAGCCCACCCTTCGTCTCTCTTCCCCTCACCAGACCCCACACATACACTGCTTGTCCACCCTTGAATACACAACTTAGTTACAGGAAAGAGTTTTTAAGCCTTCTCAGTACAATAACACTGAAAGCTGACCATCACAAGCAAAATAATCGAAAAATGTTGCAGAGAAAGTGAAGAGTAAAATTGAAAAGTCAAAGCATTAATGCATTGATTCAATTAACTTTCTTGTCCTCTATTCTGCACATAATTATTAAATTGATTTTTATTAATCCCTTGATGTGCTTTCTAAAATGTTTTTTATTTATTCTTTGAGAAATTCAGACAAGTCTACAATATATACAAAATACATACGATCATTTCCATCCTCATTTCCCCCTCCAATGCCTCTCAGACATTCCTAACATTTTCCATGTTCTCCTGCCAACTCCATGTCTCTCTCTGTACACACTCTCTCTCTCTCTCTCTCTCTCTCTCTCTCTCTCTCTCTCTCTCTCTCTCTCTCCTCTGTATCTGATTGGCACTGTTATCCACATACACATTGGGCCATCTACCAGAACATGGTCATCTACCAATAGCCACAATTTCAACCCCAAATGAGTATCCCTCTCCCTGCCACCATCAAATGCCAATGGCTTCTTGCCTAGGGGGAAGGCTTCCTGAGCTCCCCCTGATTCATGCAAAAATTTTGACAGATTTAATTTCGTGCAGGTCATATGGGAATAACCACAGCTTCTGTGAGTTCATGAATGCACAGCCATTCAATGCCTAGAAGGCAGCATTCCAGGACACTCTTCCTGATCCTCCCGCTCTTACATTCTTTCTTCCCCATCTGCAGCTTCTTCCACAGGGCAGAATTCATGCCTGGCACTGTTAATTTCATTAAAAGCCCTTGGCTTAGGAGGCCATAGGTCATCTTGAGGAACCATTAAAATAGCTATTTTGCTCAACTGCCATGTTTTAAACCATAGATTATTTTTCCCCTCAAAATCACACCTCATGGGAAGATCATGATAATAATCCAAATGACTTATTTATAAATTATCTAGAATAATACTTTAATATAGGATCCCCCACCTGTGTTACTCAGGCTTCTCTAGAGGAATAGAGCCAATAGAATGAATATCTAATAAAAGGGGACTTATCAGATTGGTTTACATCACACGGTCTTCGGAGTCCTGCAATGGCTGCCTTCACAAGGGAGAGTCTGAGAAGGAGGTAGTTGCTCAGTCCATAAGGTTGGATGCCCCAGCAGTCCCAATCTGTCACTGGAGGCCTGGAGGGTTTCTGGAGATTCACTGGTCTTTCTGGAAGGTGAAGAAATCTGAGATCTGATGTCAACAAAGGATAACAGCAGCTGAGCAAAAGTAGTGGATACACTCACAAACAAGGAACAAAGGCAACAGCTTTTTCCATGGCTCTCCTCACATATGGGAAACCACTGGAAGGTACCATCCATCTGGGAGAGCCCTCCCCTCTCAGTTAATCTTCCCAAAGAACATGCTTACAGACCCATCCAGAGGTGATTTTAGAACCAGTCAAGGTAGTAAACAGGATTTATTATCCCACCAAGTGTCTATTATTTATGAAATTGTGAATTTCATAAATAATATGAAAATATAAAATGAGTTTTAAGAAAATATAAATTATATGAAGTCATGAACTTTATAAATCATATGAAATTTATGCTATACATTTCATAAATACATTATAAATTATAAATAAGATTCAAGTAAAAGGGATTGAAACAAAGTAAAACTATAAAAGAAAGTAATCAGAAAAGCTTATCAATTTTTAGCTTATTCATGCATCAATATGATTTCTGTTAAGGTCGTACTTTGTGAATAGGGCTATAGGAACAGCATCTGAATTGTTAATGTCTGGTGCAGAGAAGGAGAAGGTTGAGCTGTGTATGGCAGGGGCCTGGCACTGGGTCATCTCATGAGAGAGGGAGATAAATTAGCTTTAGAAGAGTGGAGGAGCACAGACACAAGTCTCAGTTAACAAAGGAGAGGGAGATTACTCCCAGCTAAGATGGGTTTGACGGGCTTCGTTTGCCAAGTCTTTAAATGCCCACAATATGCCATGTGGAGGAGACAAAGAATGAAATACTGGCTATGCTCTCAAGCTGCTGCTTCTAGCAGTTATCTGTGGTTTAGATATGGGTATTGATTCTGTGAAAGCATCGATCAATCACTTTTGAATTAGGTCATTATCTTAGTAAAGTTGAATTCAACTTATTTCAGGCACGTTGGATCTAAAATGGTTGCTACATTGTTCATTCTAGAATATGAAGTGACTTCTTTTACATGTTACTACTTTTAAATATGTGAGTGTGAATTAGATTCAAATGAGAACCAAAAAAATGCGTATTTTGGTAAAGACCCAAATAAAACCATTGTAGTTCAGGTGACTGATTGCTGTGCCCTCTGAAGCATGGTTTAACTAAAGAGAACACATACTAACTGGTAACAGAGAAAGACATATGCCTATGCTCTCCAAGAAAAAGCAGATTTATCTTCAGAGATTAAAGCACTCATTAATTATGTGAGAAGGAGCCAGATGGAACAATTATCCTATCAGATCCCATGATCATGAATAATATCTTCTCATTTTCAGCTACACAGCTTCATATATGGGTAGACCCCCCCCCCCAGAAAAACCATTGGGAATGTTACAATGTATTTAAAATTAGAATATGCAGTCAAAGCCCCATTTCCTTTTTCTTCTTTTGTCCACCAGATGTCCCTCTTCTCAAACTTGGTGATGTGTTAAATACACAAACAAGTGCCATGCTGTGTTACTGGGGGGGGGGGGAAACCTGGTAGATGAGCTGAAAAAATTCCAGACAATCCCAACTTTCATTTTGGCAATGGAAAGTGACAATGCCTCAACAGCTACATCTAAGTGCCCTCCAGATTTGGGTCTGGCTACCTTATTCACTGTGTGGCTGATTGGCTTGTAATAACTCTGGTCACTGGGTAAGAGTCTCCTCCAAGGCAATGAGTCTATTTCTGGTCAGCTTGAATACTGGAAAAGTGTCACTTTGTAGAAATGTGTTCCTTATCCTAGCCTCAGAACCGGGATCAGTGTCAGAGGGAGGCCCCAGGATAGAGGAGTGATCACCTCATAGAATTTCATACAATGTATTTTGATCATATTCATCCTGCCCCCTTTGCTCCCTAACTCTTCCCAGACCCTGATAGGCCAATTATTCTCCTTTTACATTTTTCTACTCATAAAATGTAGCCTATATATCTGATAATTTGCATTTCCCTGGTATTTCCATACCACATCTAGTTCGGTGCTAGCCCTTCACTACATTTGCCTACTGATAGCTCTTTCCTCAGCAATCAGTTAAAATATATTGCAATGTTTTTAAGTGAAGAAACAGAAAATCAACCAAAACTATCATAGAAATAAAATGCAAATAACAGTGTAAACTTCATGAGGATGTAATGAAAACTGATCATCAGTTGGACAGTGCAATTAAATTATCGTAAGGTAAGATAGAAAAGACACACTTCTGAGTTTTGCTTTAGTGTCAAACACATAACTGTAACTACTTTGTGCGTATAGATGCAACTGGCTAGAGTTCAATGGGGTTTTGGAGTGTGAGTGTATGTGTGTGTGTGTGTGTGTGTGTGTGTGTAAACCACAATCAAAATTCATCACTTTTAATCTCCACTTTTCATTGCTTTTAAGTGGAGTGAGAACAAAAACATCCAATGTGAGTGTAGAATACTTCTACAATTTTATATGTTTTCTAGTCTATTACAATAATTTGGCAAGATTTGGGAGGCAGAATTTAAGTCTCAAACACTTTAAAGTATGTAATTGGCTTAACATAGAAATAGAAATGATCTAGTTTTGAATGTTCCCATTAGTCATCCCACATAAACGTTCTTAAATTACATCAATTATAGTAATAAAGATATTTAGCATAAACAGGTTTGGAAATATATCCCACTGACTTTTAGTAAAGAGACAAGGCATCATTGCAGGATCACACAAAGTGAGATCTTCCTCCACTGAACAAGCTCTGAGTTTTCCTGCATATGTTCTACAGAACAACCATGGCGTTCAATAAAGAGAAGGTAATTATAGAGCTGTGTTCCTACTGTGTCCTTATTATCATAGTAGGTCTTCACATTCATCATGAGTAGATTTTAGTTTTCAAAATCAATTGAGCCATAACCACAGATCCCAGGATCCATATACTTAATTCAAATGTGACTGCCTGTGATAGGATGATGCACTCCAGAGATATTTATGTTTAATTCTTTGGAACCTGGGAAAGTGTCACCTGTAATTGAAAGGGAGGAATAAGGCTACAGATGAAGCACACATTCCTCATCAGCTGGCCCTAAGCTGCAGAGAGCTTTCTGGGTTTCTGGACTCAGTGTGTTTTTAGCAGACCTTAAAAGTGGGGAAAGGGAGAGTGGAGAGGAAGTCAAAATGATACAAGGGAAGAATGAGACCACAAAACAAGGAACACAGAAGCTTCTAGAAGCTCGAATATCTCAAGAAGCAGATTCTCCCTCAAAATCTATAGAAAGGAATGTAAAGTGGATGATACCATGATTTTAGATCAGTGAAACCCAAAATTCTGACACACAGAACTATGAGGCAATTTGTGTTTATTAAGCAGCTAAGCCATATAGTTTGTTAAAGCAATAATAGAAATAAAATACAGAAGTATTCGGGAAAGAGTATTATGGATTCATCATTCAGTGAACTTAGTGTTTAAGATGTCTGTACCATAGTCACATGTATGAGAAATAGTCAAGTAAACTAAATTATACTAATACTTTGACAAAGTATAGGCCATGGGTGTGGGAAAACATGCTGGCTATGGTTTAGGTTTAAATGGGTCCTCAAGGGGTCATGTGTTAGTATTTAATCTTTGTTGCTAAGTAGTATGGGGGTAGAAATTTAATCTGACAGTGATGTCTAGAAGTGTGGCTTAGGAGGCTCAGATTAGCACTCCCTAAAATCATCTGGGGTAGATTGATGATTGGCATGTACATATTTACAAAAAGAAACAGAAAGATTAGAGCAAACAGATGAACACATGGGCTCCTTGTCTTTGGCTGTGGTAACTCCTATAGTGTCTTGGGATAGATAAGGAGATGGATCCAGATGGGGATGTTTAGCCTTAGAACTCCAGAACTGTGATCCAGAGCAAATACTTTTCTTCATAAAATTAGCCAGATCTAGGCTTTTTATTATAGTAACACAAAACAGACTGATAAAACCTGCTTCTGGGAAAGGAATGTTAACCATACTGAAAGCATCACCCATTGTTCCGGTTAGGTTAGAAGCCATGCTCCGTATTTGTCTGTCATATATGATCAAAAGATGAGCACAGAACTGCAGTAGAGCCTGGGTCCATTGTGTTTGTCAGAAGATAATTACCTCACTGGGTGGCTACTTCTTTGTTTAGCTTCATTTTTAAAAAGCCAGGATAACTGAAACTGGCCACAAAATCATGATCCTCCTGCCTAAGCTTCCCAAGTGCTGAGCTCACAGGCATGCACTACTCTGTGCAGCTACTAACATTTCTTCCCTTGTGGAGCTAGTCTATACTGTTACTCTGATGCTGTTAAAAGGAAGAGTGACTTGAAACCTAGTGCTGATGTCTTGTGGGACGTTTTATCCTTCTACCTCATTTCCCCAAACCAAATCTGACACAACTATATGCAATAGTTTTTATATACTATAACTTTGCAAATAAAGCATGTGCTGCCATTATAGAAGAGCATGCAAGTGCCTGTTTCTTGGATTTTCCTTTGTATTTTTAGCAGTTTAACTCAACTGACTGCAGCAATACAGTCAGGAAATACAAACCTTTCCACACCTCAACATGACACTGCCAACTAAATATATGCGTGTGTTGGGTTGTGTAACTACCCTGGGACACATGCAGTCCAGCACACTTGGCTTAAATTATTGATGGTGTGTTGGAAACCTTTATGGCTTGTATGAATAAAGACATAGGGAATAAAGAGGACAAATGGTGACTAGGTTGGGATATTAGCTCATGGATTTACTTCCTTTTCCTACAAAAAGATGGCCTGATAGGCATACCATATGAGCAGGGTATTCACAAAAAATTAGAATTATTGTGGAAACGTTG
The DNA here is from genome assembly GCF_003668045.3 of Cricetulus griseus. NCBI lineage: Eukaryota > Metazoa > Chordata > Mammalia > Rodentia > Cricetidae > Cricetulus > Cricetulus griseus. Next base: position 140,117,860 of record NW_023276806.1, on the reverse strand, counting down.
TCTATTTGAGATTATTAGCTTTAGGGAAAGTGGTGAGGCTGGATGTAGGGAATAATTAGTGTCATATACATAAAGAACTAGAACAATTCCGCTAGCCAAGTAAGTTTATCCCAGGCCTTTGTATTTGTGTTATTTCTCAGTATTGCTATAATCTACCTGATTCTGTTCCATTTCTAGCTATTTCTTGCCTTTGTGTTCTCATGTGTATATCTATGCTGTGTCCCTGTAATGCCGTGCTTACTCCAGTTAGTTCCCAGCTGTCTGCCCCTGCTATATCCCACCTTTAAGTGACCATATTCCTACCCAGCACTGTGATCTGGACTTTAACATACTCTCCCAGGTTTTCATCTTCTACTCTCAAGTAGTATCAACCAATGATTTGTGACATGAATTATCTTCATGCTTACAGATGCCAGGAGCTTTTATTTCTTGAGAAAACACAGTATGGAAGACTGATGTCCATATGTTTTATATTTCTGGGTTACTCCATTGTAGAGTAGATAAAGCTTATGGTAAGTAGCTAGTGGCTGGACTTAAACAAATTAGATTATTCTGGGAGCAAATCCATGTTAGTTGATAGGCACCCTTGTGAAAACATCAATCTAATGTAGTGATGTGGGTTGGTCTTTCAGGATGCCAGCTTCATGAATTGCCATCCTTGATGATGTTAAAAAGGCGTTATCTTGGAAATTTTTATTTTTTTTATAACTGAGTACTGAAAACACAAGGTCCAGTCCTCAGGATCGAGACAAGAAGCAGTACAAGGTCGATAGCTTTCTCTGAAATGACCAAAAAAAAAAAAAAAAAAAGTTGATTTGTGACTGGAAAATCGTCATGCTATTCTGCCAACAAGAGGAGTGTTTATTTCCTGTCAAGCTAGCTGTTTAGTGCTTATGAAGGCAGCTAAGTGGATTTAGCAGCACAAACTATAAGAAATGGAGAAATGTTTAGAGATTATACAGCCTAGCATCTTCACTTTACATCCAGGAGAGTGGGAAACCAAATCTGGAACCAAACCTGAGTGTCCAATATGGGACTCTATCTATAGACATTTTCCCTTCATTCCCCACCTCCTTTTTGGGGGGCGGGGTTTGAGACAGGGTTTCTCTGTGTAACTTTGGAGCCTATCCTGGCACTTGCTCTGGAGACCAGGCTGGCCTCGAACTCACAGAGATCTGCCTGCCTCTGCCTCCCGAGTGCTGGGATTAAAGCATGTGCCTGCCCCCAATGCCCAGCCCCCCACCTCCTTTTTAAGTCTCTTCCTTATATTGTGTTCTAGCACCACCATCCCCATTGAACCTAGTGTTTAGAAACCTACGTTTTATTTGCTTTAGGGGTTTCAAATTAAATATTTTTAAAGTAGGTCTTTATTTCTTTAGAGAAGAGTCTATTGAGAATATATAACATGTATCATATATATATATATATATATATTCAGCTGGATGAATTTTTAAGTAAACATTCATTATTCATTCATTTTAAAACTTTTATATATATGCCATGGTTGAGATCAGAATTGTACATAAGCAGGCTCATTGAAATGCGTGTGTCCAGACTTTGATGATCCCCCATGGAAGGCCTTACCATCCTTGGGAAGTGGGTAGGGCTAGGTTGGTGGGTGGTAGGTGGCATGGAAGGATGGGAGGGAGAGGGAACTGGGAGATTGATATGTAAAATGATTGTTTCTAAATTTAAAAAGGGAAAAAATTCATGTGTCCTAAATGTACAACTGAGAAACAAACTGGCCTAAGAGATCAAGATAAATCCACCTGATGAAGTAATTGATGATTTAGAATCTGAAAAATGAATAGGAGTTAGCCAGGCAGATAGTGGAAATGGGCGAGGTTTCAAGTTGGGAAGACAGCATTATAACGACTGATCTTGGCTATCTAGGAAAACTGTGTTGTGATGGCTAATCTTGGCTATCAATCAACTTGACACATCCTGGAAGAGGAGTTCTCAGCTGAGGGATTGCCTCCACTATATTAGCATGTGGGCATGTCTATGGGGCATTGCTACAGGAGAGCCCAGCCTACAGTGATCAGTATATCATGAGCAGCTGGACCTGGGCTGTACTAACAAAGCAGGCTGAACAAGTCAGAGGAAGCAATCCGGCAAGCAGTATTCCTCCGTGATTTCTGCCTCAAGTCCTACCTTGTCTTCTTTCTGCAATGGACTGTAATATGTAAAATAAAATACACCCCTCCCCCAAGTTGGCTTTGATCATGCTGTGTATCACAGCAACAGAAAACAAATGAGAACAAGCATGTATTAAGGTCCTGTGGCATCAAAAGGCATGTACCTTCAGAGTGTGAGCTACATTCCTAGCTCCCTTTAGACTTTTAAATCTGGCCCCGAGAACCCACTGAGCTGCCAGATTGTCCTTTAATTCCAGAGCCCAGGCATACATTCAACTTGCCACCCTCCAACCTCAGCCTCGAAGATAGTTTTGGCCCCTGATCTATGACATTCCAACTCAACACAGTAACAAAGTTCTAGTCCATTGGTCTGCAGAATCTTTGAGACAGAGCTTTTTGGGGGAGCCTCAACTCGTACAACTCCTGGTCTCAGCAGCTCCAGGTCTGCATTTCCACACAGCGTGCTCAGCTCAGCTTCAGGGCAGCAAACCCCAGTAGACAGGATCCTGTCCCTCCGCTTCACACTAGCCACAAGCCCCTCCTGGTTCACTTGCCTACATCACTTGCATGTTACTGTTGCAGCTCCTGGAGTACAGAAGTGCAGCATAAGAAAAGCCCCATCAATGAATCAGAAAATTCCCAGCATGTATGAGAGAGCCTCAATTGGTGATACTGCAGTGAACACGAAATTCTGTCCCTTTCTTTCTGAACTATTCCAGGTATTAGGAGGAACAGATTCGGTAGGGTGCAATCATATTTATGTAGATCTTAGAGGATAAGTCGAAATTTCAGTAAGAGATTTTGTTCCAGAATGTGAACATTGAAACTGAACACAGTTTTAAGTGTAGTCAGCCCTGGGCTTTAACATAATTAGGGTGTTCCAAGAAGAAGCCTCCATTTAAGTGGCAAGCTCCTCACTGGCAGATTTCCTGACCTTAAGAAAGACTAAGACTTAAGCTACCCAGGAGCAATGAGGGTGAGTCAGTGGCTATAAATACGGCTGGAGATGAGGAAGGCATTCTTAGGAAATAAGAAAGTGTCGTGTGACAACATGCAGGTAAGCCAAAAGGCAGACCTAAAATGACAGCTTGCGTTCTGTCCTCCTGGGCTGGCTCTTCTAGAATACCAGCCAAAGGAAAAATGGTAACCCGTGTGTGCAGGCTGGTCTGCTTTGTAGCTTCTTTTGTAATAACAGAACACTTGACGCTGAATGAAGCCAGGCATTTCACAGCTGGTGAGAGACATTGGAGCCCTGATTGCCTCTGATTATGTCTTTTGCACCTGCAGGCTCAGCGAATCCCCTCACACTTTCCTTGGCTGCCCCGTCCTTGTTTATTGAAAGTGACAAAAATGGGTATCTAAAGAGCTTAATTAGGTCCCTGATGACTATGGCTATCAGTAAATTAAGAGTATTGAGTTCAAAAGAGCAAGACAATGTCTTCTGATGAATTGGCAATAAAGTGGTTTTGACCTTGCTCCTACCACCACGTTCACAAATGAAAATGAGCACTAGCAGTTACTAGTCATTGCTTAGATGAGGTTAAAAGTGTGGGTTTCTTGGTACAGGTCTCTACTCACTGAAGTCATCTGTGAACTCCACCAAGTTATGTAACCTCTCTAGTTCAGCTTTTTAATTAACAGTAACTTCTTTTTCCTTTTGGATTGCTATGATGATTTAAAGAGCTAATATATAATAAGACTTTAGAAGTGACTAGCAGTAGATCATTTACTCTCATTAGATAGGTCACTATGCCAAGCCTTGCTAGACATTCACCATCCAGCAGTGAACAACATGAATAAAGTCTCTACCTTCATGGATCCTGGACTGGTATATGGCTATAGGCAGTTCATAACTAATTTTGTTTTCACTGTTCCAGATATGTCATTTAAATGCACAAAGCAAACTAACATCACCTATGGGCAACCTCCATCCTATCCCCAGCAATGACTATATTCCTGCCTGAGGACATCCTCTAGCCGAATCATGAGTGCTGATAGCTTCATCAATTAAGGCACCAATGGTGGTCCTGAGGTTCGGGGGTATCCACAGCTTTATATCTTAGGAGATAATGAAAAGCTCTGGGATTCCTGGCACTGGTCACAAATATTCTTTATCCTCTGTAGTATACTGAGGACAAAACCTGAGGTTTTCTTTAGTCTCTAAAATATGGCTTTGGGGTGACATTGGTCATTCCTAGGCGGAAGCTTTGGGAGCCAGTATGAGCTAATTGTGCTATTTTCCCTGTCCTAAAATGGAAACCATCTCAGAAAGTCTTCCTCAGACTAGGTCTCTGATACTGCAGTGAGCAAAATCCCTTCAGACATGGAGTTCCTGAGTGAAAAAGTATTATTTATTTTTAAGCTATTCTAAGTTTAGAATCACTTGTTATGCAATATAAGTATGCTAACTGTACATCACACACAGGTACAACTGTACCTCCCACATCAACTTTTTTCGGATGAGATGCTGCCCCTTCCTTCCTTCCTTCCTTCCTGCCTGCCTGACTGCCTTCCTGCTTTTCTTTCCTCCTTTCTTTTTTTCTTGTTATAGTGTCCTCTGTGACCCTAGTGGTAAATCCAGAATGCTGTTCCCTAGGAAGAGAATCAGAATAAGAAAATAAACAATGAGCATAAGGCCAAACTCTGGGGTTAAGGTCCAGCTCACCAACTCCTTAGTTTTGTGACCTTAAATAAATCAATTAACATCTGAGCTTCAATTTACTTAAAGAAGAGAGATAATATTCAAGTGTGTACTAACATACCCCCAAACAGAAAACCACTGGAGTTCTTAAAACCTCATGGATAGGCTCAACTACCTGATCCCATGACATGTTGAGCCTGGACCCCCGCTGATTAACAGATAAACTTGAAAAGTATGGGCTCGTTGGATGCTTGACCTGTGAGTACAATGCCTGGTCTTCTGCTATGACTCAAAGTACATTATTCAGTCCAAAGGAGACGTGACAACTCTATTTCAAGGGAACCATTTGCTTCTGCCCAACTGTATAGAACAATGATCCTTGAAAAGAATGATCTTTGAAATGCCTGAGGGAAACAAGCTTAGATCTAAAACATACAGAATGCTGATTGCTAAAATCTATAAACAGATCTATTTAGCCCCAAGTTACACTCATGGATATTTCCATGTCATACATACACATGACTTGCAATAGCCTGAAGATTCCTCCAACTTTGAGAAACTCAGGGGTTAGGGTTAGGGGAAGGTAGTGTCAGGTCATTTGTCCTTCACTACCAAGTAGAATTCTTCACAATTTTTACTTCCAGGAAATCTTAACAGTGTGATCTAGTTTAGATTCATTCATTCAAACGTTTATTGATTGCCTAATGTGTGTGTGTGTGTGTGTGTGTGTGTGTGTGAGAGAGAGAGAGAGAGAGAGAGAGAGAGAGAGAGAGAGAGTCACTTTCTAGACATGCCTGAGGAAGCTGTGTTTGCACACCTATAGCTCCTTATATGTGTCTGTGTCTCTGTTAACAGTTTTGGATGACATACTTATTTGGTTCACACTACAAAGACCTTTAGTATATGAAAAGACAGTTTGTTAGATTTGTGTCTGTGGCATCATTCTTGGTATAGAGAACACAGGGGATTTTGATAAATTTCAAAGTGGAAAAAATATCAGGAAATAGAAAACTAGCTTCCATGTCCATTCAATTCCTTTCTCCCCCAAAAAATATTTAGTAACATCATGTTATCAAGAACCACTAATTGGTTCGTTTTGTTAAAAAAAAAAAAAAGACAAGTTTCCTTAGATGTACTTATGCATTGCATGAAGTGCTTTGCTCATAGGAGGTGTGAAAAATGATACACACTGAGAAACAAGCCTGGCTTGGGCAAAAGTCAGCCTTGGAAGGTGGCTGTAGACATGCTTCCTGCCATCACTTAGCCTAAATGCTGTGGAAACATATATCCATCCAGGGGTCAGTGTGTAATTCTTTCCATTTGAGAATATTGTCTTTGTGTGCTTATCCCATTCCAAGTAAGTGAAAAATAAATAAATGGAAAGAAAAGAGAAATGGCTACTTATATATTACCTTTGAATTATATGAGTTCATATAAAAACCATGTAAGAATAGAGAAGTGTTTTTCTGATAAAGTAATATCAAATCAGTTTGAAGATTGAAGGGCTAAAATTATAAATACAAAATGGAGGCTCTCAAAGGAGAAAGGGGCCAGTCATAGGGAGAAAAGAAAGTAAAAGAGGGCTTAGTGGTGGCATTCTCATGCTGAGCTGCAGTTGCCTCTTGACTGCACAGGCTTATTGTGTATCTATGCTGTGTGTGATTACCTCAGGAGATAAGGCTCACCTTTATTTAGTTAGCGTCATACCCACACCCATTCATAAGTTCAAACCCAATCCTCATTGTGATGGTATGTAGATGGGGGATTTCCATAGCTGATTAGGCCAAGAGAGCAGAGTCACTGTGCCTGGGATAAGTGGCCTTGTAAGAAAGGGTCTGCAGAGTTCCCTTGCACTTTCTGCTATGTCAGGGTTACAATTGGGAGCTAACTCTCTGTGACCCAGGAAGTCAGATGGTAATTTGCTGTATTCACCCCAGCAGCAAAGACAGATGCCTTCTCTTATTAGGGCCTTATGTGCCTTGCATCAAAGTATATTTTGGGAGCTGGATAGACATGGACCTTGCCCTTCTTTCTGTACCTTGCATTCTGGTGCAGAATATATACAACCTACAACTAAACACTTGAGTAAGATAATGACAGATTAAGTGTCTCAAAGATGGTAGTAGAGGGACTATATCTGGGATAATGCTAGTTTAGGAAGAAGAAAAGGACAAAGAAAGGTATCCTAAGGCGTTTGAATGGAAGAATTTGAATAGAAGTCAGAGTCATGAGAAGATTATCATGGAAAGCTGCATGCAGAGCATTTTATAGTCAGGGCTCAGGGAGTGGCAAAGGCCCTAAGGCAGGAATAAGTCTGGAAGATCCAGAAGAGAAGGGACGGTAATATCATTGGGAGGCAGGATTCCAGTGAAGAGGATGTAGGTTTCAGAGCCCACAGAGCCTTGCAGAAGATGGCAAGGTCTCGCGGTTTCCTCCTGGACCAGATGAGTCAGTGAAGTGCATTAGACAAGAGATTGATGTGATCTGTTACAAAGGGCCAATGGATTCAGTATTTTGCAGTCACTCCTATTCCTATTTCTGGCATCAATTTGCATTTTCCAACTGAAATCATGTGGCTGACAGGTCCAAGTGCACTTAGAAGGATGAGTGGAATAGATATTGAAAAGCAGAACTATTTCAAGGGAAACCTGGGGTGAATGTTCGCTCTGCTTCTCACTGCACCCAGCTTAGCTGGATATGGTTTGCAGAAAGCATCTCCTAAGAGTTATTAGACATCTAAAGGAGCTTCGAGCAGAGGAGTTGGAAGCAGCAGGGCTCATTAGCACAGGTCGGACTACACCAGCTCCTGTACTGGAGTGTGAGCTGAGTGTGAATGCCCTGCCTTCCCACCTCCTTCTCACCTTCCCCATTATCGCCATCCATTTGCACCTCACTCCTTCTCTCTCACCTCATTAGCACAGTTCCATTTCCAGATCAATTGAAGGAGACGTGTTACCAACAATCTCTTACTCTACTACAACTCCTTCTCTTTCCCCTCTCCCCTCCCCCAACCTCACTCCTTCTGACCTCAATTTCTAGCAAAGCTTCGCTCAGGATTTCATAAAGTTGCTGATAAAAATTTTTTAAATCCCTAATGATAGTTTCTATAAAAGAAGGATACTAATGTATTTAGATAAGGTAATATAGTCTTTTTCTTTCTTACTTACATTTTACAATTTTTTTCCAAAATGTCTTCCTATATAAATCAAACTATCCTTGAACTCAGAGAACTGCCTGCCTCTGCCTCCCTAGTGCTAGGATCAGAGGTATGCACCACCATACATCCAGGAGGTCCATGCCAGGCCAAGGGATACAGTCTTAAGAGAACTTTAAAACATTAAAATAAGAAATATCCAAATATTTCCCAATCCAAAAACAATGAGAATAATAAAACTCCATTGTGATGCCAGCAGCCAATGTCTTGCATGGTTATTTTATGTTCAGTTTCCTCCACTATTTGCTGAAGAACTTTTTCTGTGCTAGGCACGGTGCTAGATGTCAAGGGATGTGAAAACTGGTAAGGACACGGTCTGCCCTCTAGAAGAAAGCATCCTATGGGAGCACAGCACCAGAGATGCTGTGCATCAGGAGCCTTTTCATGGGGATGCTTTTCTTCAAGAGGACACATAAATGAATGGAAGGGTAGTATCAACACAGCTTTGGGAAGGCATAACAGGACTTAAGGACAGACTAGATAGCACGATCTCTAAAAGCTCTAAGGCCAACTTCTGCCTCTTTTCTCCCTTAGCACTAACCCCACATAGTAGTTTGTACTGTGTCGTTTCCTAGTGGGCACTTGGAATGGTGCGATTTGCATGTGTAGCAAGGCAGCTGTAGATCAAGGCCCTCAGGCTCCCACCTCCATCACTGTCTAGGAGAATTTGGACAATTACTTCACCTTTTTACCAAGTTTATTTACTTCACTATAAACTAGAATAAAAATACTGCCCAACTAGTGGAGCTATTAAGAGGGATAAATACAGAAAAGTGTGTTGAATAGTCCAGGAGAACCTCCCAACACCAAATGATGGCAGTGATCACTAATTCTACAAAGTCATGGTCAGAAGAGCAAATGACAATCATCTTTGGTCCTAATAAAATGTTTTTAATCTTTGGTGTTATACATATGCCTCTTGATCAAGTCACTGCCAAATATTTGTAAACAAGCCCATGCTCTCCAGCACTGGGTTAGGAAATCACCCCAGATTTCCAGATCACTGACACTTTGCTGTTCTGTCCTGCCTTGGGCAAAATGTACTCCATGTGCCCTACATCATTTCTTTCATTGTTACAGTTGCATATATAAAAATAAAATCATATGTAATAATAGATAATAACACTTTTCTGTCCCATTCTGTCTCAAGCATAACTAAAAGATGGTCTAAAATGTCTGAAGAGTCAGACATGATGGTTCACACCTGTAATCCCAGCACCCAGGAGACAGAAGCAGAGTCATCAGGAGTCTGAGGCCATCCTTTGCTATGTAGTGAGTTTGAGGCCACTGTGAGCTACATGAGACCTTGTTCTAAAATTAAAGTGGACATGAGGGACCTCTAAAGAATTACATAGTATTTTGTATGTTTTCACAAAGGAAAAAACATCTATCGGTGTGCACTCAGGTGTGCTTGTGCATCCTTATGCACGCTTTTTGTTGCTAGAGGAAGTACAAAGGGAAAGTTTTAAGAGAAAGAAATGTTAAAGTCCACAAATGGTTTTTGAATTGAGTTTTGGGGAAATATCCAAATGATTACACACACACACACACACACACACACACACACTTAATGCTGAAGTATCAAATTTACAGTCCTTATCAGCTTTCCCAGTGCTTAGATTCCAGACATATGCCACCATGCCAGGCAGGCTTCAGGGCATTAAGTGTATTGGCACAAAACTCCACAGGACTGATGTGTTATAAGATGACAGGTCACGTCAACCATAGGCATATAAAGCCTGTGACTTTTGAAAATGGTCAAAAGAGCATTTGAAAATGATTTCTTTGGGGGAACATTTATTGAAATTCCTTCCTTCCCAGCCACAGATGGATCCAATTAGTTTCCTTCCTCTATATTCATTCAGTTCCTGTCTGGAAGGTGGGAGGGGTTATTTATATATGTGTGAACTGGGAGAAAGGAGGCCTCCACAGCTTGCCATCTAACTGCACGCAGAATTCTGGCACCTTCTGCTTGGCCCTTGGCTGCTTCCCCACATGGTGTCTGGTACAAGAGACATAAAATTATGAATAAACCAATAATTGTCCCAGCTTCTACAGTGCAGGACACATGTTTTTCATGAACATTACAATTCCTTTTTTTTTTTTTTTTTTTTGAATTTGAGAGAGAATTAAGCCTGGGTTCTGACATTAATTTCCACTTGTCTTCCTCTTGGCAGAGTGGGTTGTTTATTCCTGTCACAGAGAAGCATTAACTCTTTTTGCATGTTTTACAAACCTAACTCCCTTTTTAGAAATAGAAACCCTTGCTGTCTTTACCATGCATTTGTATGGATTCCAACTGATAATTCCAGGCAGCTTATGTTTTCAATCATTTTCTGTGGTCTCTATTTTGGGGTTACACTAAAAAAAAATCAGCTGTTAAATGCAGCATTTCTTGTTTTCCTTGTAATTCTTGGACACCATGGCCTTGTATACATTGGTGCTCAATAATACTTATATTTAAAGTAACTTCCCTAAAACTCTAGGGTTGATTCCTTCTATTACAATTTGTTATCCAGTATCTGCTTGCCTCACCTCTTACTCCTTTCCCTCTTGCAATAGGCTCCACACATATTACCTTGTTGCTAGCTCTCAGTATGTCAAACTTAGTTTCATATCAAGTTATTACAAGTAATGACCATTTTCAAACGTATTTGGCAATTATCTGAGCAATATTGACAAATATCTCTCTTAAACATACTCCTTTCTTGAAGGACCCCATCCTGCATGGACAACTGCCTGGTAGTTTTCCCCATCCATTGACATTTACTTTGGAAAGTTAAGTAGAGAAAATTGTGACAATTGTAGGAACTGTGAGGACTTTATTTACAACAACCACATAGGTGTCAGGACTGCTGATAGATGAAGCTCATACCTAAGGACAAAAAAAAATGTATAGACAATAAGCAGAGTGGTTGGAAGAAAGTGACAAAAACAAGACATCAAGATTGATTGTCTTTAGTAGTATTGCTACATTGACTTGCCAGGATTCTTGTTGAAGGCTGACTGTGGTGGTTTGAATGACAATGGCAACCATTGGCTCATAAGGAGTGGCACTACTAGGAGGTGTGGCCTAGATAGAAGAAGTAGGTCCCTGGGGATGAGCTTTAGGTTTCAGGAGCTCAAGGCAGGCCCAGTAGTTCACTGGCTCTTGCTGCCTCCCAATCTAGAGAAGAAGAGAAGTCATCAGTCCTCCCTGTCTACTCTGTCCCTTCCTCCAAATAGAGCATGTAATCACATTTTCTCCACCTTACTACTTTCTCTCCTATCTGTTCTCAGTCTTCCAAAGCCTACATAGTTAATTTTGGTTGGCTGGTGGCTAACTCCTCCCTCTGACTCCAATCAAGCTTTAGAACACTATCAAGATATCATACAACATTTTCCCCTTTAGGTCTAAAAACAAAAAGAAAAAGAAGATCACTTGTTGGGCATGGCAAGATATGTCCAGGGGTAGAATAATGCCACAAATGTTATAGGGGTAACCAACAACTTTCTGATGGGATTTAAGACCTTTTCCACAAGGAAAACACCTAATACTGTGAATCTGGCCAAGATCCATGATTGCAGAGTTCACAGGCCCCAAAGTAAACCTATTACTACTACTACTATTTTGCTAAAGGGACACAGTACCAAACTACCCTCTAAATCATTATTTCTATTCCCATAAATTAGCACAGCTCTCAAACCTCATCAGAGAAGTTTCTCACAACTAGCCAATTCAGAGAATAAGTGTCTGTGGATTCCTCACCAAAAATCTTATCTATTGGCATCTATTACAACCTTTCTCCAAAAGGCTCAAGGACCATCACAAAAGAGGGTTGGAAAGAGTGTAAGAACCAGACATTGTGGGGATCAAAGTGAAACAAAGCATTCTGGGTATGACAGGACCACTGGCTCTCATGAATTCAGATGGTGTTGCCTGCATAAGACTTGTACAAGATCAGGCCATCAGCTTATAAGTGGGGGCTTATGAGCCCCTAACACTAGCTGAGGAGTCACTGACAATTGTTGCATTCTGGAGGAAGGAATGTCAGTGTTGTTTAAGGGTGTGGTTCCTGGCAGGTCACCTATGCTCCTGTAGAAGGCTCCACACCCATGAGTATGTGGACGTCACAAACTGGATTCGGTACTGCTGACAAATTTACTTCCTGAAATATACCCATTCCATTTCTTATAGGATATAGTACTGTATGAAACACTGCTGTTTATTGAAATAAGCATTTTGAACCAGCATTTTCTTTAGAGTCACTCTGTTTTCTCAGACCACTGAGCTTCACTATGTACAAAAACAATACAATAGTCTAGAGATTCTTTATTTCCATCCAAAAGAATTTATTTATTATTTTTGTTAAAGAATACAGACTAAGCTTTAAAATAACACTGCCAAGCAGCCCAGGATTGGTAGGGAAGTCTTCATAGGCATTACAGGCATCTGCCTTTTCCTAATCTTTTCTAGTAAAATTAGATAAAGAAATTTAAAATAAGGATAACACCTATGCCACAACTGGCAACATTAGTACAAAATCAGTTGCACAAAAAAAGAAAAGAAAAAAAACCTGAGCAGGAAAGTAGTCTTTACCTCAATAGAATCTACTGATTCTTTGTTTTGAGACAGGTCTATGTAAACCAGTAAGCTGCTAGGTAGCCCAGGCTGGCCTTGAATTTATCATTCTGCCTCAACTTCTCAAGTGCTGAGATTACAGGTGTGGGCCACCACACCTAGAAAATTTTTTCTATGCTGTAGCAAATACTTAAACAGTTTAAATATATGTGAACTAGCTGTAGGGCCATATAAGCTATACTGTCTCCCTTTGTTAAACACAGCTAAATGATCTGATAGAACATAAGAAGCAATACATGAGTTCTCAAATTAATGGAGAGAAGAAGCCAAGTCCCATAATCAGTTGGAACCCTTTGAGTTATCACGTTTTTATACTGCCCTTCTCTACATGACTGTGTGCTTAAAACACTACAATTAGCAAAATGTTCAAAGAAAAGAAATTAATGCAAGATCAGGTAACTAGGGAAAACACACAGTTTTACCAAGTCTTCAGTCTGGATGATGGAGTCAGGGTCTTCTTACTTCTTCAAAAAATATTGCAGTTGTTCCTGTAAGAAAATGATCTGCTCATACTTCTGCTTCTCCTGCAACTTGAGCTGTTCTAGCACAGCCTGGAAATGACTCTTGAGGGTCGCATTTTCCAATTTACTGAGGAGATCTTTCTGTCGTTGTGCTTTGGCCTGAATCTCTTGGAGCTTTTTCTCCTTGTGATTTATCAGCTTCTGAATTCCCAAGATAACTGAACTACAACCTTCCTTAGCTTCGCACAAGTTAAACTCAATAAATTTGGCTTGCAGCTCCCTTTCCAAATCTTCTTCAGAATCACCTTCCGTCTCCTCCTCGTCTTCATCATCCTCCTCATCCTCCTCATCCTCGTCTTCATCATCATCCTCCTCATCTTCATCCGCCACATCTTCATCCGCCACATCTTCATCCTCCACATCTTCATCCTCCACATCTTCATCCTCCACATCTTCATCCTCCACATCTTCATCCTCCACATCTTCATCCTCATCCTCATCCTCATCTTGATCGTCATCGGGATGGCTAGAATCACCGAACGTGCTCTGAGGCACAGCACATTCCAATGAGCTAGGACCACTCATTTCGGTGGGTACCGGAAGCCCTGGAGTATGGGTTTGACTCTGGACTGCCTTGGTCTCCTCATCTACAACGATTTCCCATCGGGTGCTGATGGCTTCGGCGTCTGACCTTAGCAGTCTCTTCACTTCCTTTTCCACCTCCTTAGAATCAATGTAGCCACTGCAGCTGTCTTCGCTCTGCTTCGCGTCGGGCAGCTTTCTTGCAGGCTTCCGAAACCGCTTCTTTCGGACATTCTTCAGTGGTGGTGTAATGCCATGCTTCCAGATATAGTTTTTCTCCATTTCCCCTTGCCTGCCTGTGGCGGTGGCACCGGCGGAAGTAGCCGGCTCTTCTGGGGAAGCGCAGCCACCGCCCTCGGCACTGCACACCAGCATCTGGGAAACATCGGCCGTTTTATAGAAGGTCTTCCGATCGTGAGTCTTCAGGCTCCCGATGACACAGGGCAAGTCAACGACCCTGGCCGACAGCGAAACGTTGTCGACCTGCACAACAGCATGCCGCGCATCGGGAGACAGGTCGATTTTCAGTTTATCCTTCATGGTGGGATCTCCAGAACGGATGATTTCCCGGACAGTCGAGGCGTGTTCCGGGGGCAGGCGCAGAATGAACTGGCTCTCGAGCTCGTGAGGGCGGTTGTCTCGCTTTTTGCTCATCTCGGCTCTCGGGCCTACTCGCGCCAGTGCTGATGAGGCTGTGGGGTCTGAGTTCGACCCTCAGCCCTGGGGACCCTGGAAAGGACAAGGGAGGGTTTGTGCTTGCTTGCTTGCTCAGGGCTGTTGGCTGCAGTGGGACACCAAGGGTCAGGAGGCCTGGGGTTCTGTCCTGACAGGGAGGGTCAGTCGGGGGTCTGTCCTGACGGGCAGGGTCCCCGGGGGTGGGGGGTCTGTCCTGACGGGCAGGGTCCCTCAGGGGGTCTGACCTGATGGGCAGGGTCAAGAGGCCTGGGGGATCTGTCCTGATGGCAGGGTCCGTCGGGGGGTCTGTCCTGATGGGCAGGGTCAGGAGGCCTGGGGGGTCTGTCCTGACAGGCAGGGTCAGGAGGCCTGGGGGGGGTCTGTCCTGACAGGCAGGGTCAGGAGGCCTGGGGGTCGGTCCTGATGGGCAGGGTCCCTCAGGGGGTCTGACCTGATGGGCAGGGTCAAGAGGCCTGGGGGTCTGTCCTGACGGGCAGGGTCCATGGGGGGAGTCTGTCCTGATGGGCAGGGTCCATGGGGGGGTCTGTCCTGACGGGCAGGGTCCCTGGGGGTCTGTCCTGACGGCAGGGTCAAGAGGCCTGGGGGTCTGTCCTGACGGGCAGGGTCCGTCGGGGGTCTGTCCTGACGGGCAGGGTCAGGAGGCCTGGGGGTCTGTCCTGACGGGCAGGGTCTGTAGGGGGTCTGTCCTGACGGCAGGGTCCGTCGGCACCGGCACCGGGCCCTGGCACCTCCGTGTGCCCACACCCACACTGCCTCCTCACAGGCCGTAGGCCCCCAACCGCTGCCTCACGCCTCCCTCCCTCCGCAGGCCCGGACGCCTCTGGGTGCCTGCATGCCTCGCGTCGCTTCTGCACGCCACCGCGGGCCTCGCGGCCTCCACGTACCACTCTGTGCCTCCGCAGTCCTCCACAGAGTCCTCCACGAGCCTCCCTGTCCTCCTCAGTCCTCCACACAGTCCTCCTCAATCGTCCCAAGCGGTCCCCACGCCTCCATCCACCTCCGACTGCTGCTCAACGGACGGACGGCAGCCAGCCTCGAGGCAGCACGCGCGTCCGCACGTGACCGGAACTTACTTCGAAAAGGGGTTTCCAGGCTGGCAGGTGGGCGCGCGCTAGAGAGGCACTTCCGGTCAGGAGCCCCCTGGAGGAAACCCCCCCAAGCTTCCCACTGGGGAGACATCCGGCCTGCGGGTTGCTTCCAGGGCTTTTCTTGTGTGTGTGTGTGTCTCTTGCTTTCTGTTTTTCCACCATCCACCACGAAAACTGCGGCCTGGTTGGTGGCTCTCTCTGGGCCGTTACCTTGGAGCCAGGACTGCGCATGCGCTACAGGACTCTTGGCCGGGTCAACCGAAATCAGCCCCCTCCTTAGCCGGTCCCAGTCCCAAAGCCACAAACATGGGATGGGGGGGCGGACCTTTCCTAAACAAATGTTTCCTCGTGGTATGAGTTATAGATGCCAACCTAAAAATTGTATTTAAAACTGGGAGCTCTTTGCTTGTAACTGTAGACATGCCACAATGACTTTTTACCCCCAAACAGCCTAGTGTTGGGTCACAAAAATACAGTACTCTCTTTTCATTGACAAAGAACAACCACTAAGATCTGGAACACCGCACTGGGGTAATACAAGTATCCAACCTGAAATCTCTGTATAGTTGTTTCTAGACAGGCCTTTAGAAAAAAAAAAACAAAAAAAAAACGAGAGGGTGAGCGTGAATCTATACAATCCAGCGAGGTTATTGTTGTTATTGAGGACAATCTACAAATACACAACTTTTCACTTTTCATATATCTCGAGCCTTTAAATAAAACTTAAATTTAAAGACAAATGCGTATTATAAATACTGACATGTCGCACAAATGCATTATGTGCTACTACTGAAGGAATTTTAAATAGCCTTAGTTTCCCCTTCTGCTATCTTGAAGTAAAAGAGCAGTACAGCAGGGCATTCATTTTGATCACTCACCTACATAACAGCAGAAATAATTTTGAAGGTCTACTACAGCCCTGTTCTTGGTGAGATAACGTATGAATAGACTTCAGCCATTGTTAGGTACTTATGTATGAGTATCATAAAGCACGAAAATAAATCAAGAAACTGAGGATAATAAAATTATCTGTAAATCCTTAATATAAAAGTCTGGATCAACTTTATTATTGAGTTTGTAAAACTCAAACTACAACTGAGGATATGAAAATTTTTTAAAGGGTGATGGGGAAGAGATGATCTCATGTAGCTCAGGCTAGCCTCAAAATAACCAAGCAGTAGCTAAGGATAACCTCCCAATGCTGAGATTACAAGTGTGCATTTCATTGGTTGCTAAGCATTATTGAAAATAAAAGTAACTCTTACACAAAATTTTTGTGGTAAGTTAGAGTTTTTTTAAATATCTATATGATGAGATACACACACACACACACACACACACACACACACACACACACACACATAATCAACAACAGAAAGATGAGACAAATATAATCAAAGAAAGGAGCCAAGGCCCAGCTCTATAAAGCAACAGAACTTGGCAATGTTAATCACTTTGAGTCAAAGATACAAGAAAGGGGTTGTGGAATCTCCCTCTATGACTAAGGAAAGCCTCTGAGGTCAGGCTTGTCCTGCATAGAGGTCTAGAGAGGTTCTTGAGTGAAGCTATGAAATAAAGCCTGGATTGTATCAGAGACCTCACGATTTTGGAGATGCCAGAGTCTTGTGATACCTAACAAGGAGAGCTGCACTCAGAATGTGGAACCAGCCCAAGAGAAAGAAGTGTGTTTCAGTCAATAGAGCTGGGAGGAGTTGGAGTTCTGAAGAGTGCTTTAACACCAAACATGGTGATGCAGAATTTGGAGTTTGCCCAACTAGTTTTCAACCTGGCTTTGGCAGGTTGGTCCCTTTCCCTCCTTTTTGGAATAGTAATGCATACCATCGTGTGTTGGAAGTATGTGATACGTGTTCTGATTCTGCTCCAATGCCGGCTCTCTTGCCATGATGCTTCCTGCCATGAAGATAATGGACTAAACTTCTGAAACAGTAAGCAAGCCTCCAGTTAAATGCTTTCTTTCATAAGAGTTTCCTTTGGTCATGGTGTCTTTTCACAACAATAGAGCAGTGACCAAGTATACAGTTTTATGTAACAAATAGCTTAATTAGTTTTTAAACAGATATAAAAGTTACCCAAAAAGAAAATTCTAAAAAGCCAAATGAAATAGTCATAAATAACATTTCTACTGATCTCTTTCTTCACTTTAATAGATCCTATTATATTCTCATAATACTGTTCTGCCATCAGGTCAGTACTTGCCTTCAAGACTGAACTGTTTCATGCTTAATCATTTATTCTATCCTACTGGGGTTTTTTGGTGGTGACTACTACTATAGTAACGAACTTATTTAAAGTTTGTTTTTCCCCAGGAATGTGTATTCATTTTCTTATTTGCATACACACCTCAGTAAAGGTCCTTTTCTTGGGTTGCATTATTCATTTCATATTTATTTGTAAATATTTGTCTGCCACTGCACTACGGTGAGTTTTATCATTTGTAATGAAATTCTAGATAAGAAGCTTCAGGAAACATTTGTGCTACAGATAAAGAATGGTGAGTTAAAGAAGTGACTAAGTGGAAAACTATTTTTACCACAGGCAATACCACCCACCCAGTCCTCTTTGAGAGGAGGATTTCACACACTAAAAAGATAGAGATAATTCAGGAAAGAGCATCCTTCTAAATGAGTCGTAATTTCATGTTCAATGCAATGTGATAAAGAAACAGGAAAGAACCAGCTAAAATCTATGTATGCATCTGTCATACAATTATAAAATTACTTCAGCAATAACACATAGAAGATAGCCACATTATTCACTGCTTGAAGGCAGAGCTTATGCACTTTTGCTGATATCTGGAACAAATGTTGGTAGATTAATGAAGAGGTGATATTTTTTTCTTTATGAGTGTGTGTGTGTATGTGTGTGTGTGTCTGTGTGTGTGTGTGTGTGTGTGTGTTGCATGCATGCTCAAGTGTATGCATGCAGATGCTAGAGGAGGAAATTGGGTGTCTTCCTCTGTCACTTCTGCCTTATTTTTCCTATTTTTTACATTTGTTTATCTAATGTGTCTGTGGATGTGCATCTGTCTGAGTGAACTATGCATGCATATAGAAGTCAGAGGACACCTTATGGAAGTTGGTTCTCTCCTTCCACTATGTGGGTCACAGAGATCTTATACTAGATCAGCAGACTTGGTTGTAAGTGCTTTCACCACCTGCCACCTTTTTAAAAAGTATACATACATACATACATACATACATACATACATACATACATACGTTTTTGTGATTACAATTCCATTATTTCCATTTCCCTTTCCTCCATCCAAACCCTTCCCATGTACCACCCTGCTTGATTCCTTTCAAATTCATGTTCTCTCTTTTTTTTAATTGGTGTGTGTGTGTGTGTGTGTTCCTAAACATATAAATACAACCTGTTCATATTGTTTGTATGCATGTTCTCAGGGCTGACCATTTACTATTGGATGACCAATCAATGTACCCTTCCCTGGGGAAGAAGACTGTCCCATGCTCAGCATTGCTTAATTGCTTGTATGTTTTTGTTCAGGCTTGAAGCCCCATGAACTTCCATCCTTCCACAGTAGCATACCAATGGGTGTTATCCTTGTTCAGGTCATGCTTAGGCAACTGTGTTGGTGAGACTTTATGGGTATAGTTTCTGACCTTTCTAGGAGACACAATCTCACACAATAACCCTTCAGGTGCAGAAGGGGCACACTTAACTTGATAGCAACCAAGAACTCACAGAGTGAGCTTCAGGCCTGCTCAACAAGAGGGAAACCATACCTGATACCAGAAACTTATGCAAGTACCCAGAGCTAGTGAAGTCAGAGCTGGAGGATAACCTACCACAGCCACTTTACTAAATCAGCACAATGCCAAACTACATTCTAAATGCTTATTCTTATTCCCACAGATAAGTATGGTTCTCACCCCCTCATCAAGGAAATTTTTTCTTTGCAACAAAAAGAGACCATTACAAAAAAACACAACCAATCAAATGCAGAATTGTGGAGTTCAGCCCCAACTGATACATCTGCAACAAAATCCTACACCTGAGACTCAGGGATCATTGTAGAAGAAGGGACAGGAAGGATACAAAAGCCAAAGGAAGAGATTTCTTTGAGATTGTGTTGCTGTATTTTTCAAACAGACTATTTCATGACTTGGAAGTTCCTGTTGAGATTGGGTGACCAGTAAGTTCCCAGGGTCTGCCTGTCTTTGCCCTCTCACTCAATGCTATGATTTACAGGCAGGTGCAGCCAGTGCCTGGCCTTTTACATAGATGCTGGGGATTTGAACTCAGGTCTTTGTGCTCACACAGCAATAGCTCTTCTCCACTGAGCCACCTCTCCAGTGGATACATTTTTAAGTGTGTTTAATATTTTATTCTTTGATAATGTCATACATGGAAACAATGTATTTTGATCATTTTTACCCCACCCCACCCCTAGTCTGCACCCCTACGATCCCATTCTAACTTCAATATATATTTATATGTGTGTATGTTTGTATATGTATGTGTATCTGTATAATTAACTCTTCCTACCCTAGCAGCCATCAATTGTCAATAGCTCCTCTTTGACAAGAACAGGCTTCTGTGCACCTGCCCCACCCCATCTATGCTCCAATGTTGACTAGCTGAATCTTCTGTAGACAACTACAGCTGCAGGGAGTTCTAAAGAGCCAAATACCCATTTTCTGGCTTCTATTAAGATAGTTTCAATCAGAACTAAACCTGAACATTGAACACATTTAAGCTACTAGAAATTCTAAATTCTCTTTAGAGTCTCAATTTTCATGATGCGTACTCTTCATGGTAATGGAGAAGTGGATTCTAAGTCTTGAGTCCTGGGAGCTAGCTAACTGCTCTCAGATTAGATGTGAGGCCCACTCTGCATGAGGTAACACATGTCTGGTTCTGTAAACCCAGTCAGAAGCCCATGCCTGGGGTGATCATGAGTCTCAGGGGAGAAGATAATGCTGATGTTTAGCTAAATAAACACATTGTCAAAACACCTTCTAAATACGTATGTCTATATAACTACACAACTCTAATCAGAGATGCTCCATTTTTCTATGAGTAGTGGCAAATGCAGAGACTGGTAGCAGCCCAAGATACTGAGAATAAGTGACAACTGAGGGTTTAGCCAGAGAGCATTTCAGAAGAGAGGGGAAAAGAATATGGTCTGGAAGATAGAGAAAACACATGAAATGCCCTCTACACACAATGTATTAGTTGTGATTGTGAAATTGCAGCAGCTTCAGTTACTTACACTGCGCCTCCACAAGGTAGACCTTGTCAACACTTAGTCGTGAATGATAGAGCAATTCAGGGTGCTCCATCCTTATTGCTGAAGTATTGATTACACATAGTCTCTGGGATACAGACAGCTGTAGTCTTCAGGTGTGTACCTATTGTTGATCCCACCCAGTTCCAATCCTGTGGTCACAAAGATGGCCCTGGTCAAAGACAGTGGGTCACAAACAAACAAAAATACAGAATTTGGGAAACATATTAATAGAAAAGAAGGAGTGGACAGGGGAGAGAAGATAATAGGAGGTGGGATGAGAATCATCAGAATCTATTATATACATATATACAATTGTGATTATGAATGTATGGGCTTTGAGAAAAATAAAAGGTTTATTCAATTTAAATTAATTTTATAACTAATTTTAAAAAGTAAATTTATAAATGTTTTAAAAGTTGATGCTGCATCTATTTTAAAAGTTAAAACGTATTATGTGGCAAAAGAGATCTAGGAGCCTGTCATGGGTTCCAACCTTGATTTTGACACATCCAAACTACAGCACATTGTATCAAAGAATGTCCTACCATTCTTTCCCTCAGATTCTAAAACTTACAATGAATTTTATACCTGTGTACTGATTTAGGGATGAAAATAATAGCTAAATTAAGAGGCTGGAGAGGTGGCTTAGCTCTTAAAGTGCTCACTGGCATAATCATAAGATCTTAAAGATACCCAACAGCCATGCAAAAGCCAGGCACTGCAGTGTGTATCTTTAATCTTAGCACTAGGGGGCAGATCCAGCCAGCCTAGCCAGATGGATGAGCCTCAGATTTGGTAAAAGACCTGTCTCAAAAACTAAGGTGGATACCCAAGGTCAACCTCTGCCATTCACATGCATGAGCACCTACATAGACAAATGTACACACCCCACAAACACAGGCAACCAACACACACACACACACACACACACACACACACACACACACACACACACACACAAGCACACTCATGCACACAATTCAAGCTAAATTACAAAGCTGTTAAACTTAGCCGGACGTTGGTGGCGCACGCCTTTAATCCCAGCACTCAGGAAGCAGAGACAGGCAGATCTCTGTGAGTTCGAGGCCAGCCTGGTCTCCAGAGTGAGTGCCAGGATAGGCTCCAAAGCTACCCAGAGAAACCCTGTCTCAAAAAGCCAAAAAAAAAAAAAAAAAAAAAAAAGCTATTAAACTTAAAGTTGATTTAACAGTTCCAGAAAGCATAAGGTCCCCCTTTCCCATTGTTGACTCTACTCCATAAAGATTTTAAGTTGCCTGTGACTGGTAAAACTGACATGAAAATATATCTGCAATCACAATGTAAAAATCGTAAACTAATTTATTCCATGACTAGAACACTTTTCTGAGAAACATGTTTTTCTTAAGCCTAAAATAATAGCCTCTTGACAGCTCCACGTATCGATCTCCTTTCCAAGCTACCAGCTGAGTTCAGTGTGAGAAAAGAAAGTGTGTTTGCTTCTTGTCATTAATAGTTAATTGTTATTGCAGACTCTCAGATGGGAGATGCGGCTAGGGAAGTGATAGCCATCCTTTGTAAAAAAGTACTGCAATATTATTAGAGGTGATCACATGGCAGAAAATAAATGTATTCCTTGGGGGAAGAAAGGGAGTAGGCTTGTAGATTTTTCCTTTTCCCCTCTCTCAAGCACTTTCCTAAGTGGTCCACATGGGATAGTAAATCAGTGTTAATGCTTCACGAAAGCTCCTGTGTGCCAGAACATTGTGCACTTGTATGTCTCAGAAGCAGGTCTTTCGGAGTGTAGCATGGATGCCCGTTACCATTTCACACATTATTGGATTGTGCCTTTCATCCCCTCCACTGCTGGTGTCTCTTGTGCCATTATACAGGGTTTTAGAACATTATTTTACATTACTGTGTACTGACTTCTAATCTAACACCTCTGAGACTTTGTGACTT
Organism: Cricetulus griseus; assembly: GCF_003668045.3. Classification (NCBI taxonomy): domain Eukaryota; kingdom Metazoa; phylum Chordata; class Mammalia; order Rodentia; family Cricetidae; genus Cricetulus; species Cricetulus griseus. Next base: position 140,095,206 of record NW_023276806.1, on the reverse strand, counting down.
CCCTAAGTGAGGAGAACAGAAGAAAATTGACCAATAAAGGTTAGCTGGTGGAGAGAAAATAAAAAATGTAACTGTCTTAGAACACAGTAGAGAGACATAGGTCACATTGACAACACCCATTGAACAAACAGTACAACTGCTAAAGGGTTTCTGACTGGAGTGGAGGATGCTGGAAACCTACACAGCATCTTAAGCAAATACAATCTTATAAGTATCAATCAATGTTAAATAAAACCATTGGAGTTTTGCATTATTTGGAGTCATGAGGTGTGTACCTGGCATCAGAGAATGTTCTGGCTGTAAGGATACTTCTGTGTTCACATTTGTGACCTTAAGCATGTCAACAAAGAGAGGACATAATAAGAGAATAATTCAAGTGACTTCGTACATGCAAAGAGCTTTGAAAATTCTAATACTGTTAGTAATAACCATAAATATCCACCCTGACCTAAATTTTCTTTGATTGCCTGGGAAAATGTGATGAGAGTGGTTTAGAAACAGAATTGCCCAAGATACCTGCTGTGTTATATATGGGAGTCAATCTGCACCTAAGATGGTATTCATTAAAATCATTTATTTAATTGCTGTAACGTTGACTTTTTGAGAACTCTGGAAAGCTCAACAAACAAAAATATATTATAAATACATACTTTAACTTATTCAATCAGAATACTATGAATATGACCCATCTTAGTTCTGATTTTTTAACCTGTCTGGGGAATTTCAGATTTGGGAACATGTTTATTGAACATCTCATATAAAATCAACACAAAGTAGAATTGAAAAGTGTCATATTTTGTAGGCATCTGTCAGTTGATGATAATGCCTCATGAAATTATTTTTATTATTTCTCCTTGTCAGTTGGTTGAGAAACTATAGTTGAGTCCATCAAATGTGAGCAGCTAACACTGATGCTGAAGAAGCTCTTTTGTCTTGTATTTTAATTGACAGGAGGTTTTATTATGGTGAATCTGTATCCCGCTGTCTTCCTTATCACTGAGAAACCACAATGACACCTGGATGCACATCGACTTTTTCAGATGCCTCCCTGCAAATCTGTTAATATGTGTTAACCTTTGGAATTATAATCAGTCAAATCAAATCCTGCTAAATGCTGACAAAATGTGCAGTTATGAGATTGCCACAATGCATTCAGTTAGGTTTGATTTTTCTTACCTATGATATCTTAGAAATAACTTGTTGAGATCCTTTGTCTTTCTGTGAAAGACAGACACATAATTATGCTATTTTCTTGAGAGAAAAGAAATATTCATGGCACTAAGATTCCCATTATCCTTTAGATGCTAGGTACACTTCTCATCATGATGTTCTCTTCTTTCAAAGCTATCTGTGTTCCAGTACATTTATCAGAGAAATGTTTTATCAGTGGGTGTTTCTAGGCAACCTAAGTTTTTGGTATAAATTTACTATTTATTATACATAAAACAGCATTGCTCATCAATTCAATGTTTGAGAAAATGGTGTTTTAGAATTGATTCTAAAGTTATTGTTTAAAAGTTAAATGGTCATTCTATAAAAACTTAATATCTGTTAATCTTTTACCATTCATTTTGGCATATACGTAAAAATTAAGGAAAAAGATTTCTCTAAAAGTAATAAAGTTTATTTTTTTAATTTTTAAAGAATTATTTATTTGTGTGTGTTTGTTGCCTGAATGTGTGTATGAGCACCATGTGGGCATGCCTAGTGCCCACTGAAGTCAGGAAGAGGCATCAGATCCCTGGATTTGTAGTGACAGATGATTATGAGCCACCATGTGGATGCTGGGAACACAACCTGGGTCTCTGCAGAACAAGTGCTGTTAACCTCTGAACCATCTCTCCATTCCCTAGTGTTTGCATTCTGAATGACTAAATGTTATTGATATTAGACTTAATGTTAGAAATTTATCAAGCAGTTCCACCAGAGTAGACATGGACTAAATGTCTCCTGCAGATCAAATTCTAAGGACTGAATGTAGTTTGAGTCATCTCACCCAATCACCAATTGCTAACTAATTTTCAAGGAGATTTTTATCGGGACACAGCTCCTCAAAAGTAACTTCAGTGTGGAGCTTCATGGTAGACAAGCATTACCTATATAAATTTATAGGGGAAAGTCAAGTTTACAAATGTAAGTAGTGAAATGCAATGACATCACTGGAAAAGTACAGCTGTGTTAATCAGACTGCCCATGGTTGTTTATCTTTTTTTATGTACTATCTTACAGAAACAGATCACAAATGTGTCTTTCATTCCCAAAATTCATCTGCATAAGGTGAAAATTAACCCAGTAACATTCAGAGTTCAGCGTGGTCCAAGATCAGGAAAATATCAACAACAAAAATATCTGTATTTGTGCTTCCCCTATACCGTTACAAAGTAACAACCACAGCTCTGACTATGTATCAGTGGTCAGGGAGAAAGGAAGAGACAATCTCCTTTGGTGCCTGTCCCTTTTATAAAAGGATATTAACTGTCCTGGCAAGTGTCAGGAGTGTGCCATGTGATCATACACAGCTACGCAGGCAGGTTGTAAAAGCAAGTTTTTAGTTTTCAATAAAACTTCTAATTCCATTAAGTTTGATTTTCTTAACAATAACATATTAAAACAAACTAAGAGAACTTTGTTTTTTTTCTTGAAAGACAGAGCCATAAGTAATTTGTTGTATTTCAGGGAAAATATGTTGACATACACTAAGTAGAAACAGGAAAAAGAGAAATTTTCTGATTTGTGGTAAGAATTTCAATGGAAGTAGCAATTAAGTTGGGGCTTTTAGGATAAATGAGATTTTTGTCAAGAAGTTGTAAGCTACCATTCATTCAAATAAGCAAATGGTATATCCATGAATATAAATAGACAGATGAAATTATGATATGTGTTGACAGCAAAGTTACATACTGAGAATTTACAAGAACATTTCTGGATTCATTTATGAAGGATTTTCATTGCTATGCCCAATAATTTAACTCTTATTGTTTCCCAGAACTTAAAAAAAGTAAAATGAAAGTTCATGACCTACTACTAATGAGATTTGATGACTTAGACCCAATCTTCACTGCCTGTTCCTTCTTTCCTATCACTGCATCCCACATCCATACTCATACAATTTCTTACCTCCATCACCATCCCCCAAACAGCACCTTCATTCTACATTCACACAGGGCTTCTTGCTATGAATTCTACTGATAGATCCCCTTTCTCTGTCTAAACTGAAGGACTGCCCTTATTCAAGGCCCATCCGAGATACTATGGAAGCCCATGTGATCACTGGGCACATCTAGTCACTCTGTATTGTACTGTTAATAGAGTTTAATGGACTTGCTATAGTTGTTTGTTGGAATGAGTGAGGTAGGACAGATCCAAACTCCTATGCTGGCTTCATATGTCAGCAATAATGACTCAGCCCCAGTTCAAAGGTCATTTCAGATGATCCCATCTAGGTGGATGGTCTGACCTACATTCAGAAGCAAATGACAGCATGCAGCTCCCCAGCTTCTTCCTGTGTCCCCTAAAATACTTCTGTAGTTGGTTATTTACCTCAAGTCGATGGGAATATGGCATCTACCAAGTCTAAGAAGGCCATAACTATAGCTCCAATGCCTGTTTCACCTCTTAACCATGGAAGGGACCACATTAGCACTTCATAATCTCTCCGTTACAATATAAGAACTTTTGCTTTGACACAGTTACATTCCACATATACCGACTTAATATTAATACTATCTGTGTATATTTTTAAATAGTAGCCTGGTGGTTAAGAGCATAGGCCCTAGAATCAACCTGTCACAGTTCAAATCTTAAACTACAAGGTATATAATTTCAAACAATGTTCCTCAATATCCTCATCTATGCAATGAAAAGCTTAACAGTAGTGGTGCGGAATTGTGAGACTTGAATGAGATAGTCCACGGATATGCCTTAAGCCAGTGCCTCATTAGTTGACCTTACTTCTCAAACTTGGACAGTTATCTTAGGGAAGAAAGTGTTACGATAAATCTTTCTGCCAAAGCCGCCGAGCCCCACTGCCACGTGTGCGCTTTACGCCAGCCGCCTGCCCGAGTTAGGCCCAAATGAATACACAGAAACTTGTGTTAGTCAAAGCTGCTTGGCTAATGACTAGGATTCCTCATCTGTTATCTCAGTCTTAATTGTCATAAATCTATATATTTTATAAGACTTATCTTATCGGACGTCTTATTGGCATCCCTCCTTGCCGGTGGATCACATTGTGCTGCTCGAGCAGGAGTGGAGGGGAAAAGAGGCACGCTTCCTGTTTCTCCTTTCAATATGAGTCTCCTTGCCATGTCACTTCCTGCCTGGATCACCACTTCTCTACTACATTTCCCAGAATCCTCTTTGACTCCTAGTCCCGTCTAACTTGCTGTCTCATTGGCCAAACATTATTTTATTCAATAATCAACAAGATAAACACATTAACACTTCATAATCTCTCCGTTACCATATAAGAACTTTTGCTTTGGCACAGTTACATTCCACGTATACCGACTTAATATTAATACTACTTGTGTATATTTTTAAATGTTAGCCTGGTGTTTAAGAGCATAGGCCCTAGAATCAACCTGTCACAGTTCAAATCCTAAACTACAAGGTATATAATTTCAAACAATGTTCCTCAATATCCTCATCTATGCAATGAAAAGCTTAACAGTAGTGATGTGGAATTGTGAGACTTGAATGTGATAGTCCATGGATATTCTTAAGCCAGTGCCTCATTAGTTGACCTTACTTCTCAAATTTGGACAGTTATCTTAGGGAAGAAAGCCTTCACTCACACTTATAATTTCCAACATTATCTGTTTGCTATTTGGAAATGAATGTATGTCAAAATTAATTGATTTTAGTAGTTCAGAAAGAAAAGCAACCACTGACCAAGGATGATAGTAGAACCAGGCTTATCTCAAGCACAGAAAGTCATTCACCTCCTTGAAATGCAGCCAGGGTCCATGAGTAGCACAGTGACAAAGTATGAACCAGGCCCCATGTTGACTCTGAAGAACCAAACAAGGATAGATACAGAAAAAAAGAAAGCAGGGTAGGAAGCACCGTACCAACAAACTGCTAGAGTGAATGCAAAATTAACAAAAGTTCTTCATAGAAGAAATTGTGATTTTTATAACTTAAGAAAATGAAGAGATGAACAAAGAATGCTGCATGATAAAATGGAAACAAGGTGCCTGTCAACAAGGATTAATTAAAAAAATTGGACTATTTACAGAATAAGATAAGCCCACAGTTTTAAATTTAGAAAATGTCAGTATCAATTAAGTGAAAGCAAAGAGATGATGTTATAAGGGCATACGGATATTTCTGTTAAAAAAAAATACTCTTATTTATATATGGTGGAATGAGCCCAGGGAGAGATACATAAAATATTAATTACCAACTTGCAGTGTAAATAAGTATAATTTTTACATATTTTTTTACAGTGAACAATCTGAAAAAATAGTGGTGTGTGTGTGTGTGTGTGTGTGTGTGTGTGTGTGTGTGTGTGTATGTGATGTTGACTATGAAACTTGGGTTCTTACAAATACTACTGCTACAACTCATGGACTGCAATCTATTTGCACATTGTCTCAGGCTTCTGGCAGACTGTCTTTGGATATGAAGACATTGGGTGGTGTGATGGATGCCAGAAAGCAGAAAGCAGTCTGATTCTAACCTCATTTATATCATTAACTTTTGTCAGGCCTTAAACTAAACTTTTTAAAATTTCACTGAGCCATATGAGTTCTTGTACAGTGTTGCTCTGGAGGGTTAGGTGAGTTTATTTCTTAATTACCTAGCATTGGGGATCTTCAGCCACCGAAACAACATAGCCAACTGAGCAGATTTATGTGAAGAGAGTGCACAACTTAACTAGATTTGTATTTCTCTGTCTCTGTCTCTCTGTCTCTCTGTCTCTCCCTCTCTCTGTCTCTCTCTGTCTCTCTCTCTCATACACACACACACACACACACCTTAGTAACTGTCAGGAAGATAGATGGCATGTGGTTCCTTAGAATGAAAGTTAATTCTGTTTCCTCATCAAATATGCAGAAGTGACCTAATCATACTCAGAATAAAGGAACTGCACTGACTTCTAATGGATGATAAAGTACAGTGTAGAGTTTCTTTCCTGAGTTTTACTTATCTTATTTCTGCATGACCTCAGTCTGTTTCATTGAACATTATTACTGTCTTTTGCTTCATGTCATCCTGTAATGGAGACAAAGATAGTGTATAGAAGCCTATACACACACCTATCCAGTGATAAATCTTTCACTCATTTTACTATAAGTCTGGAGGCTCCATGCTTCATATGGTTTATGTTAATTGCTCTTTGTTTAATTATTATCTAACATATAATTTAAAAAATATAGCAGGGATGGGGCAATGCCTCAGTGAGTTAAGATGTTGGCCAATTGTTTTAACACATTTTTTAAAATAGAACTGCATTTAGGATTACATGAGAAACTCATTGCCTTCTTATTGCCAGTAATATTCAAAACCACTTTAACTGCCTTATATATATAGCTAGTTTCCATATTTTGTGCAAAAATTTTACTTCTACACAATTCTTCTCGTTATACTCTTCACTGTATAGCAGAGTGAATTGGGTAGTGTTTTTGTGAATCATGAAAGGACACCTGTGAAAATAAAGCTGTTTTAACTTAAAATTTTATGTTTGCACAGCTACTTTAAGTTGGTGCTGCTGAGTTTTGTGTAATTAGATAATTCTTTTAGCACTATCATTTGTTTTATTTCAGTGTGAACTCTGTGCAATATAATCTTTCTTTGCTAGTAGGAGCTAAAGTCATGGGTGATGATACTTTAGGTTGCACAAACATTCTCTTCTTCAGCAATGTGGACTAAAGACAAACTTACACAGGTTCCCATTAAATACTCGCCTCAGTAGCCACAACCTCCTCTGCTAAACCTCTATACCATCTGCTTTCTCCTTTGAGCTTAAGGAATGGAAGCCAACATTTTCTACAAGTTGTTGGTATTATCAAATGGATAGGTTCACCTGGGCTCTTTAGAGAAACAGAACCAACAGTGGATGGGGATGGCCATTAATAATGAGATTGATTCTAAGAATTTTACTCATGGGTACAGGGTGAGAATCCTAAGGTCTTTGATCTTCAAGTTGGAGATGCAGGAGACTCAATGGAATGTTTCCAATATGAGTTCAAAGGTCTGAGAACCAAAAGAGGTTATGGCGTAAACTGTAGTAGCTTGAGTCCAATTCTGAAAGATTGACTCAAAGACTTTTCACTCTCCTGACCCTCTTCCTTTCATAGTTTGGAGAAGGCCCTCCTCCACTGAGAACAATAATTAATTGAAGCTCCTGCTCCAGTTCTCAATCTCATCCAGAAATACCACCCCCATAGATGTACTCTTAAGAACAACAACAATGCTTAATGAAATAAGAAAATGCTTAATGAAATATCTGAGTACCCTATGGTCCAGCCAGGTTGACATGTAACAGTGAGTTTCAGTATTGTAGAATCCATCTTCATACACTCAGACCTAAGAAAATTGATCCCAGAGATATGAAGTTACTACCCAACACTTGCCATTTATAGAAGATTTAGTATAAAAATATATTGACCTTATTATGTGCTTCTATTATTATATTTCCATATAACTCTAATTCTAATACTTCACAGATCTTTTAAAAATTATTATTATTATGAATTTAAGTATATCTTCAATGTATTAATAAATCTCATTTTGTGTGCCAAGGGAGAGAAAAATGTACCTGGGTTAGTAGACACGTGGCCATAGGGAACTTGTTAATACTCTTGAGACTGATAGCTCATTAGTAAATGATAACTATACCAACTTCACAGGTTTGTTTTTTTTGTTTGTTTTGTTTTGAAACAGGATCTCCCTAGGTAGCTTAGAAAAACCTCAAATGAAGCCAGGCAGTGGTGGCACATGCCTTTAATCCCAGCACTCGGAAGGCAGAGGCAGGTGGATCTCTGTGAGTTCAAGGCAAGCCTGGTCTACAAAGCTACACAGAGAAAGGGTTTCTTGAAAAACCAAAAAAAAAAAAAAAAGAAAAGAAAAGAAAAACCTCAAATGAGATCCTCCTGCCTCTGCCCCAAGTGCCATAGTTATATGTGTATACCATCACACCCAGCATGATGATTTTAAAGATTAGGCAACATTTTTAGGATTTTTTCTTTAAATTATGATGTATACAGTGTTCTACCATCATATATGCCTGCACACCAGAAAAGGGCAACAGATCTCATTACAGATGGTTGTGAGCTGTCATGTGGTTGTTGGGAATTGAACTCAGGACCTCAGCCAGTCCCTTAACCTCTGAGCCATCTCTCCAACCGCCAATAGCCAAGGTTTTAAGTGTAAGCACTTAGAGTGACCAGAACATAACAGATGCAATAAAAGTATATGCTCATCATTATTCATCATGTAAAGCCTTATGTGTCCACATTTCTCCTTAGTCCTTTTTTCTCCTGTTCTAATCTCTGATCCAATGTGGCTGCTGGCTCTGATCTCTCTCTGATACTGTTTTATTACTTTGTAAGCACTTGGGAAATTCCATATCAGGCCCTTAAACCTCAGCATAGAAAAGAGAACCATGTGTCTCTCCTCCAGAGGGGAAAGAGAAGATGGTTCAGACATGGGATACATATGATTGGCTCATAGCCCTTGTGTGTTTTATTGTTGCTCTTCCTTCTATTGGTATTGAAAATAATGTAAATGTTCATGTTTACTGTAGTCCTACAGCACACTCCACATGGGCATCCTGTTTCCAGACACTTGCTGCACCTCCAAGTAGATTGACAGCCTAGACATCAGAGAGAACAGAATACTGTAAGCCATTGTACATTTTAATTACATTTCTGTGACTGTCTATTGCTTTTGCATTACCTGTCATGATGTGTCTGCTGAGCTGCGATTAAAAGAGCTGGCTGAGCAATGAAATCACAGCACTGTTCCTTAAGGTTTTGCCCCAAGACCATCCCTGCTGTGTGACAAATCACTGTGACTTGGATTATTTAGGGTTCCACCCATTTACAAAGCAGAGTTGAGACTGGGCTTAAACAAAATCTACCTTCACTTTGAGATAAATGATACATTAAACACTTGGGATGTTCATTTTCTCATCATCAAGAATATTTTCTGATATTATTTCCCAGAAGAAGTGGAATAGGTTACTTAATGAAATTCTTATAATATAGCATTTACATGTCATCTGAACACATACAACTATGGGGTAAAAAAAAATCAGTGCTATTAACCCTTGAATGTAATAGGGAATGTTTGTAGGGGCACATATTAGCATCTCTTATAGTTACCAACTGCTTTGAGATAGTATCCTGATGAAGCGCAATCTCTGAAGACAAAACTGTATTTCAGAGGAAATAAATGTGTGATCCTTAGACCACATGCGAAATCTCCACTCTTGGGGAATTGATAACAATATGTGCACATAACCATAAAATAACACGTGGTTTACCATAAGGTAAGAATTAGGTGTGTCTAATTTAAAATAAGTATGTATAACATTCATATGACACATATATGCATGCTTGGAACATAGAGCTACATTTCCCATGTGGCTAAATGGTTTGTTTGATCTATTGAGTACATTGGACTTTACTTTGAAGATAAAGATTGATGTATATGGGTACAGGCAGGAAGGCAAGTGGACCTTAGACTTCCATCTCCTCTTATCAAGGGATTGATTGCTCATGGAACCCCTGTATTGCTCAGCTGGAACCCCGGGACTGCCCTTTCTTAACTTTCATTTTGCTTTTTTCCATTTATTTCCATTCTTTGATATTTTCTGTTTCCTTCTACCCATTTGTACACCAAAAGCATTTTGAACAGAGAGGGAGAGAGAGAGAGAGAGAGAGAGAGAGAGAGAGAGAGAGAGAGAGATTAAGAGATGGCTGAAGATACAGCACAGTGATATAGTTCTTGCTTATCAGTAAGAACTGTGTGTGAGAGGCCTGCCTTCTCAGAATAAAACCTTTTTAAAATTACAGTGACCATAAAAGCAAGTTTTAGTGCTGACAAAAATCAGGAATAAAGATTCTGTAATGGCTTTATCTGTGATGATTGAACTTCTCATGGGGATTGACAAATGACAACTTCTAAAACTTCTTGAGTGCCTTCAACAAGAGTTACAATAGGTACAGGAACAAGCAAGGGAAAGTGACTCCGATGTCATTCACCCATACACAAAGGGATTATTAGATGTTGAGGTAAAGTGTATAGCAGATGGGTATCAAATCCTAAGAAAGTGGGGTTAGAAAGGATCTGCTTTCGATTACATGATTAGAGTAACTTAACACGGGGATGTTGATGAAGAGCAGGATCATACAATGCCATGACAGCTCAGAGAACAAAGTTTCCAGGAGGAAAGAGAAATCCACTGTGTCAAACTGCTGCTCAGAAAGACAGGGATGGCTAGATGTCCAGTGCATGTGGCTCTGTGAAAGCCACTAGTAACAGGACTGGTTCCTTTTCATTCTTGGGACACTGTCAGATGGATGATGAATGGAATGCAGATAATGTTAAGGTTCAGGTTATGGCCAATCTGCTTGAGAATATCTGTGTGAATAGTTATCAGGAATAAATACTTATTTCTCAAGGAAAGGAGCAACAGCTAAAAGAAAGAAGCAGACTGTATGGTTTTATTTTCTAGAAAGCTTACGAATATTTATATACTGGCAGCAATAATTCATTAGTAATGGAGGAAACGATGCAGAAAACAAGCAAAAGAGGTTCTTGAGAATAAAGCATTAGATGGGAGCATAAGTAAGAGGATTTGTTTGTGATAAGAAAAATATGTCTCGCATGGGACCGAGAGGCCATCACAACTTCGTATCCCCAGATAATACAGTGCTTGGCATACATCAGAAACTCGTAAAATATTTGCTGAGTGAATCAAATAGGCATACATCCCAAACCAAGGAAACAGTATGAACCAAAGAAAGGAAAGCATGGATGGGAGCAGAGTGGGCAAGAAAAATTGGAGAGTGGTGTGGCTTACTCATGACCCTTGATTAGTTGTTGCTTGTTCTGTAATGTGTTCTTTATGGTCCTAATCATACATCTTGTTTGGTTTTTGTTTTTACTCCAACTGTAACTATTAATATGACAGCATAGCCTACATGGCATCTAGTTGTTTTGGTTTTAGGTTTATTTTATATCTATTGTGTTCCCTTAATAATGTAAGGCTCAAATGGAAAAAAAATGTTTCCAACATTACTAATTCATTTTCAGTTGTATGGAAGGCATCTAATTCATTTATCTATGCCTGTAATTTTCCTTAGTTTACGGAATTATTTTTAGCACTGATAAAATTACTGATGATAGTAAATCAAATGACATATTTACTGATCACATATATATTTCAACTTAAAGGCAAAGGTGCTAATTGGCACATAGTAAGATCTAATTCATGCTTATATAGCCAATGTTTGCTTACAAGGTTGCAAAATTATAACCCCAAAATATTGTCTACTCTGATGAGGTTTGTATACATGTACTTCTTCTATTATACTTGGTGGGGGGGGCAGGAGAATAGAAGACAGATTATCTGTTATTAAAAATCTACAAAATAGATTTGAACATATATAAATCACAAGAGTGATTTATGAAAATGTATTACTTAGTAGTTAACTGCATCAGAATCTCAGACACCAAGAAGTATAAAAAAATAAAATTCTGTACGGAATATACATCAAATAAGAGGTTTTTGAAAACCAAGCGTGTTTTAGAATGACGGTTTTCCTGGTAGTGATAAATTCCGTGACTTTGCCACTGCCTTTGAAATAAACAGAATAATAAATTTTCAAGTTCTCATTTATATCTCTAGTTCAAATGCAATGCAAACAGAAATGATGTTTATACACATTCTAATGGAGTGCATGAATAATGAATGATGAGGCTATATTTTATCAGACGGTAATAAAAGCTGAAAATAATGCACCCGGAGGAATTTTGATGAGTTAATAACAAACATATAAATTTACCCTCACACATTCACAGGATAAGAAATGATCTCATTTATTCTAGTGTTATTGTGAAGTTTTCATTCATGTCTTGTTAGAAAGTCATCTTTAGTTGATCTCATTTCTTCTTATGATCTGAAGCTATTCCAATATCCTAACGATTCACTTGAACTTTCTTTAGACTTCAAAAAATATTTGATCATAGTTCTAGTTTAAAAGATTTGTCTGTACTGGGGAGATGGCTCCATGAATAAAGCATTTATCATGCAAGCATGAGAACCAGAATTCAGATCTTTAGGAGGCAGAGCAGAGGACCACTGGGGCAAGGGGCTAGGTGAGCTAGCTGGAATAAGGTAGAGGGAGATTAAAAAGGATGTCCAGGTCAACTTTAGGACCTCTACTTACATAGGCACAAGCATGTACGTGCACCTGCAAAGACATGTACACACTCTACCTGCAGAAAGAAAGAGAAAGAGGAGGGAAGGAATGAGGAGGGATGGAGGCAGAGAGGGAGGGAGGGAGAGAGAGAGACTGGAGGGCAGGAAGGGAGGGAGGTAAGGAGGGAGTGATGGAGGGAGGAAGGAAGGAAAGAATGAAGGAAGGGAGGGTCTTTGGTTAGGGAACAGGAGATTTAAGAGCATAGCAAAGGGGGCTCTGAGTGAAAATAACTTAAACTGAAATCCTAATGAAGAGAAACAGCAAACCGGTTGAATAGTGACTAAGAGAATAGCATTCTAGAGTATCGTATCTCCAAAGTCAAAAGAAACTCTCATTGTCCTACCCATTACAGCATGGCCATAAGACTTGCCTCTCTGCTACCTGCCTCCACAGTGTACCTGGATGCCCACTCTTGCCAGACCCCTGGTCATCTTCAGTGTTCCACTCTCATATTTCTTGGGAATCCCTCAACAACACCACAGTTCCTTTAGTTTCATATGGCCTGTGCAGAGAAGAGATTTTCTGCTCCTTTTCCTCAGGACCACCCACTTAAGAGCCTCTGGTGCCCAGGAAATCACCAGAGTTGTTAAGAGTGGTGATGGCATCCTGTGGCTGTATAGCTTCCAGGGCTGGTTGTGGTGCTCCCGACATCTGCACCAATGATGCTGCTGAGGCCCCAGACCTATGGCACATCAGTGGCTAAAGCTACATCCTTGGGCACCAATGGGAGGTGATTATTCTTCTCCTGCTTCCCCTGTGACATCAGCGTGTATTGCTTTGTATATGCACAAAATAGCAAAATAGCATGGCAGTTTAAACTGTATAGGGCATGTGTGCACACACACACTTTAGTTTCATTTCATAGAGTTCTGCCACAAGTTTTGACCTGCTTCCTCATCTTTTCCTATTTCCTTCTAGGCGCTTATCCTTCATGTAAACACACACACACACACACACACACGCACACGCACACGCACACGCACACGCACACGCACACGCACACGCACACGCACACACGCACACACACACACACGTACACACACACGTACACACATGAATGCTCTCATACTACACAATATACGTACTGGAAATTCAGGGGAAATAGCAAAGATGGAGGCAAGGAGCTACTAAGACAGGGCCCAAATAAGGCCATGTTAGATTCTAATTTTGCTCTGAATAAGTTGGGATGCCCCCAGAGAGTTTTAAGATAGCGCTGACATGATCTAATTTGTGATTTAAAAAAAAAAGTCACTCTGGCTTTGTGCAGAGGCAAAAGGATGCTGGAAGCAGAGAGACCAATTAGAGATCCATAATGATGGAATTGGGGTAGTAGTGGTAAGGGTTGTTAGAAGTGATTTTGCTGTGACTGTTGTTCACAGGCAGGACAGACTTCAGCTACCAATAGTAGGACATAAGAAAAAGAAAGAATGATACTGTGTTTTCGTGTTATTTTGGGATTGTTTTTTTTACTTGAGCACTGGAAGACTCAAGGTGCCAGTTAAAATGAAGAAAAGTGGAAGGAGCCAATCTGCGTGAAAGTAGGTAGTGCAGGAGTCGAAGATTAAGCTTGACATCTAAATGGATATGTCGGTCCTCCACTGGGGTGGGTAAGCCTTGAGTTTTTAGGGAAGTTCTAGTTAGTTTGAGACTGTGGTTTGGAGAAAAAGAAAGGCTGAGGACTGAGCACAGGCCTCTTAAACATGTGAGAGCTGGGAAGGTGAAAAGAGGAAATAAAAAAAGACGTAAAAAGTGTCAAAAGAAAAGCAAAGTAGAAAGAGTGTCAGGTCTTGGAGCCTAGTAAGGAAAGATCATCAAGGGAATGAGAGAATCATCTGTGAGGTAGAATGCTGCTGCTGCTGCTGCTGCTGCTGCTGCTGCTGCTGCTGCTGCTGATGCTGATGCTGATGCTGATGCTGATGCTGGGTCAATAGGATGAGGATTGAGGACCAAACACTGGAGGTAGCAACTCACATTTGATTTCCTGGCAGTCAGAGTCATAACCAGTTCTCAGAAACTGCTCCAAGACAGAGTCCTCATTTGGGCCTCACCTTCAGGGACATGGTAAAAAGTTTAAAAACACATGATAAAAGTCTACCTCTCTCCCCTTAGTTTGTGCCTGTCACCTTTCCTGTGCAGTAGTAGCCTGCTCAGTTCTGGACATGGCATGCTAATCATTCAGAGAGAGAGAGCCATCCAGCAGATTATCTCATTTCACTTAATCCTAAAGGCACAAAGAGGTCTTAATCTCAGCTTTTAAGAGGTCATGTTCCTGACCTGGATAAGGGTGTCTGGAAGTCTGTAGTCATTGGCCTGAGCCTGCACTTTGGACTCCAGCAGAGCCTGACAGACAGGTCACCCCATGAAACTATCTCCCAGGCAGATGCAATCATATCAGTAAAACTGCACTGGCCCCCAAGGCTAGCTTGCAAAGCTGAAACGGAGAATAAGAACAACCAGGCCACAGCCTAACCAAGGCTGCTTATTATTATGAGATCCTTCCACCCCACTGCCCCAAGCTCCCTTCTGTTCAAACCTAAATCTTATGTCAGTACCTCACAGATAGACCAGGATACTTAATTTGTATTTTCACAAAGTGGCCATTTTGATTAAAATCCCTCCCTGCCATTTTCATATTACTTTTTCTGGCTTTCCTTGGGGTAAATGGCTGAACCTGACTTGTTGGAAACTCCAGAATCATGTCCCCAGCTTAGGAATCTGGCAGACAGGAAAAGAAATGAAAAACAATTAATGATGCAACGATTTATCTTATAAAGGGATAACATAAGGAAGGGTAGCTGGATGAGAAAACCTTTTGGTTTGTGTAGCTTTAGATGGGGTTTTTGTTTATGTTTTGCAATCAGTCTCCACACTGTAGCCCAGGCTGGCCTACAGCTCACTATGTGTTTTTGTCTTTCATTTCAATCACAGATCCTCCTGCCTCTGCATCCTGCGCACAGAGGTTATGGGTGTATGCCACTGAGACCAAAGGCTTTGTTTTAGTATGAAGACTATCAGGACATTTGATCCACTCCAGAAAGATCTAGTTTCTAGTGGCAGATTAATGATAGAAGAGAGAAAATTACCCAATAATTACCTTCCATTGGCATATCCAAATTTATTTATGCTTTGGCTATTGATGCTCCTTAAGATTTCCTCTGATTTTTTTAAATAAAATTTAGACAATAAAATCTTAGTACTTATTCACTGAACTCATTTCAATAAGATACATTTTCAGGTGGAGAATTATTGGGTCAAAGGTCATGAATATCTTAATACTATTGGGAGTGCTTTGGTGCTCTTAAAAAATTAATTTATCTTACTACCAGCAATGTGTAAACAAGTTTAATCAAAGTCTTACTAGAGTTATGGCATAGATAGTGGGATTCTCAAAGTGTTTAAATATTCTTTACCCTATGAGAATGACATTAGCACATATAGACAAAGAAAATGTTTTCCTTGCCTTTATAGTATCTTATTTTCAAACTAAATACTTTGTTAATAGTAATAATTATAACAATTATTTATTTTGAATCATGTATTAAACCTAAGTGGTATGGTAGGAAACAAATTAGTTTTTGAGTCAGACCAGAATATAGTTGAATATCCAACTCATTAATTGGGTTTGTTATCAGTCATTTTAATTTCCTCTTCAATACATAAGTGAATATCAATGTTTCCTAAGTCATAGAGAGTTAAAATTAGATGTCTGTGAGACCCCTGTTATCCAGTGGGAAAATTATTCATGAACATGGCATCACTTTTAAGAGAACTTATTTTTTTTCTGAAAAGATCTTGTAAACATACTATTTTCTTTTAAAGGAAAAAAAGGAAACGTTTTTCTCTTGCAACACAGTGTCCACAGTTCATAAAATTCTCATTTTACAGTTTCACTAACTACCATGGGGAAAGAAAAAAAAACATGAATTTCAATGCTAGTAAACTTAAACAGTGAGCACCTGGAGGGTCTCCAGGGAAAGCACAGGCTGATGCTGTAGACCAGGGATCGGCGGTGTCTCTAGAAATAGTAGCAGCGGGTTAGCTCCAGGTGACTAAACGAGGCTTCAGCTCAGCTCACAGCCTTTATTAGTGCAACTTGCGATGGTGAGGGAATAACAAGAAGAATACAAATGGAAGTCGGATGCCTCACAACATTCAGCCAGTTGCCATTCCGGTAAGAGAATCAAATCCATCGGGATCGGTGAGGGTGGTCGGGGTGATGCCGTGAGGTCGGGAGCATAACGTTGGGATTTCTGTTGGTGGCTGCTTAAGTGAGTCAGCAGAGAACCTTTTTCTTCTCAGAGAAACAGAGTTAGCCTCTAAGTCTGAAATGAAGAAACCCTATGCGGTTATCCAGTGTGTCTCAACAGTAATGACTCAGTATCCTCCGGAGTCTGGAGCAAATCTAACAACCACCTCCAAAGAATGGAATGGCAAATGCATCCACTTGAACAGAACCCGAAAGTTTCATACACGATAGAAAGCAGGGCAGATGTTTTAGTTTGTTTGTTTGTTTGTTGTTTTTCTATTTTGTTTAGTGTATTCCCCACACTAACACTGGGGAAAAGATGACCGCATTTATGAAAATCAGAAAATGAAAGAAGGTGTTACAGTGAGCTGAGCCAGGAAATCTAGACATTTGTACAATGGAGGCATCTGGGGCCCCTACCTTTACATACAGACTTCACTAAAATGACAGTCAGTATCTTCTGCTGTGATCTAGTAAAGAGACTGATGAATGAAAGTTTTGATATGAGATGTCCCTGGCCTAGTTCCCAGCTGGGAATGGCTGCTTCCCTGTTTTCCTTCCCTGAACCAAGAATCTTGCTTTTAATTTTCATAGCTCTCTCAATCACTCAAAAATTCAAAAATTATTTATGAATTCATTCCTTAATCTGCATAGAAAACAATATTCTCAGATAGAGAGAACCTCACACAATGTTTACACAGAGGTTTATTTCACAAAGTATTTATTGAATTCCCACTGGGTTCTTGGCACTGTGTGCAAGGTCTGGACATACATCAATGAAAAATTAGAATTTTTGTTTGAATGTTTAAAATGGTATTAGTGTTTCTGGTATTTGAACAAAGTTATGGACCGTTTTGATTTTATCTGTGGTCTTAAAGAATCCATAACAATGTCAAAAATAATGTAGTTGGTATTTCCATCCATTGTTTTAATAAAATTGGATTAACTTCCTGCCTAATCCAATATTGCAGAGAACAATCACCCAGTTTGAGAAATCAAATTCCATTTCCTATAAAATACAGTGATGCCAGATTTTTTTTCTCCTTTTAAGTGATCCCTAGTATGAAACATGAGCAGATAATAATGTCAAATGAGGGCCAAAATTTCAAGGTAGAAGTTGAGGTTTAGCAACCATATTTTAGACTAAGGAGAAAGAAGGGAGTTTTCAATGATTTTTCTTTTAGTGTCTAGAACACACACCCACATTATTTATATATATGCATACATATAATTATATTAGGAAGAGGGTTTCCTACATATTTAAAACTTTTACATACTAGATAGTAAAGCTTCAAAGAAGATGTGGCTTTTTCTTTCTGATACCAAAATACCTTCCCCTACAGCTTCCACAATCTTCAGTTTAACTTTTTAAATGATCACCATGAATCACTGAGTTAATAATTGATGCTGAATTGCATGTTATAAAATTAACCATTTCTATATTTAGCTGTAATAAGGAAGAATATGCCATATATAGCCTCTTGTTCTTCTGATCAATTCATTTACTTCTATGGGACAATTTAATAATTAAATCACAGATAGAGCAATCATAATAAACATCACAGCCCAATCTTACTAAAAGGGAGGAAAAGTCTCATTGTAAGAATCAAGACGTACTAAGATGAAACTGGCAGTCGTGCTGTGCATAAAAGCTTTGTTGCAGACAACAACACTCAGGATCTTGCTTTGCTAGAAATATGATGTCTCTGAAAGTGCTAATCAATAACACATTGTGGAAAATTATATGGTTATTATTCTGTTGCCATCTCCTTCTGCAGATAAAAGAACCAAGGGCACACTAAAACTTATTCTACACTCATCTTTGTTCTCTTTAAGTTATGCAGAAAATTGTTAATGCCCACTGTGACAAAAATAATCAAGATTACCAAGGGCATCCAACCATAGCATTTTTACTTGTATCTTAAAAACACATGCCAGTAAACCACATTTCATTTTTATCATGTTTCCTGAAGAATTGTGTAGCTCCCCAGAGGAGAGGAAGCAGAGTCCTATTACACTCACTGAAGTGAAATATAAACTCCTCCTTGGTGGAAATCAAAAGAAAGAAATGTGTGACATCCATCCATGCAGGGTTAGACTCCAAACCACTCAGAAAGTGTTTTAGAGCTTGTGTGGTCTCATGCCCTTTCATAGCTCAAGCTTTTATATGTGATCACTTGCAAGTCTGGAAGTAATATACCCCTGTTGTCTGAATACTGGAACGAACATTAAAGAGAAAAAAGGAGAGTAGCCATCTGACTCTTTTCCTCATATCGAATAAAACACCAATGGCCAGTATGGATTAATAATTTCTTCATTTTAATATGTTATCTATATATTTGGTGGCTTAAAACAACCTCAGTTTATGACTAGAAAGCAAGTTCTCTGGGGGATTTAAGACTTCTAATTTATCTCTTGGATGTCTATTTGTAAGAAGTTCTAGACACCATTTAGAGATGAGTCTTGCCTTTGCTCACATTGGGAAGTCTCATCTGTCCTTTCAGATGTTCTCTGTGAGTGAAACAGCCATAGCAGCAATAGTTAGGTATTTGTCATCTTTTGTTTGTTCAGCTGTTTGTTGTTTGTCCTTTTGTTATATCTGGGGCTTTGGTGCCTGGATGGCTGGCTGGCTTTTTGGTTGGTTGGTTGGTTGGTTGGTTGGTTGGTTGGTTGGTTGGTTGGCTGGTTGGTTGGTTGATATGTGGCCCTAGCTGGCCTGGAACTTGCTAGGTAGATCAGGTTAGCCTTGAACTCATGGAGGTCCTTCTTTGCTGGGATTAAAGCCATGCACCACCACACCTGTCAAGTTTTAGTGTCTTGATGGGGCTCATTGTAGAAACCTGAATGTATCTGACATTGTTTGTCCAACAATGTTTGTCAGCACACTTTTTCTGTCTGGACACAGTTGGGGCCACTTTCTGCTCACATTTTGGCTGGCATCTTCTTCCCCCAGAGTGAGAAATACTGAAGGAAGGAGAGGAGTAGGAATAACCCAAGGGAGACTGAAGAAGAACACAAAGAATAACAATAGGTGAAAATAAAAATACAGAAGAGGAAGCATAATTTGTGAAATGAAAGTAGAAACTTCTGTTGACTGGAACCTGTAAGAATGAGACTTAAAAGTCTGTTGAAGCGAGGAACTTACTAATCCATTCACTTACTGTACTCAGGATAAATTTAATCATGGTTAAGTCACAGCTTTTCTCCTATCTTAAGTTTCATATTAAGCTTCTATTTTCTTCAATTTTATTTATCTCTCTATATATGTATATATGTATTTATATATATATATATAAATATATATATATATATATAGTAACTTTAATATCCTACAAGTTTAAATAAATACAAAAGCACATGAATGGATATATCATAAGAGTATGTAGTATAAATTTTGTAGTTTATGTATGCTTTTTCTCCTCCCATGAATATGTACTCAGGTCAAGGTTGTCATCACTTCACTTCTTGATTTTTTAAAAATAATTTATTATTATGATGAAGCCTACTACAATTATATAAAATTTAAAGATTTCAAGAAAATGTATATGAAAGGTCTAACTAATAAGTTGAAGAAATCTTTGGAGTCCAAAGAGGGCTTATCAGAGGAAGAGATGAGTAAAAGAGGGCACTAATTAAGAGGTAAAATTGAAACAGAGGAGAGAGATTAATGAAATAAAGAGGAAACTAGGTTATAAAGGGCTTTCCAAGTGAATCAACTAAGGGATTCTAACCTAAGTTGCTAAATTTGGCTGCTTTATATTGGCATTTAATTTGCAGAAGTAGAAAAAAAAGCAAGATGAGTATAAATTTAAGTCAATGACTATAAACAATCTTCCATACCCTGGGGTTGATTAGGTGGAAAATAAAGGGAGGTGGTGAGTCAGAAGTCAGAAGTCACAGGACCTTCTTAAAGCCTGGTATTGTGACTCAAACATAAAATATGTCATTTTGTAAAAATGAAATAATTTGAGTATTGTGTTTTCTTCCTTTTGGATTGCCTGATTGACTTTTGGCTGAAATTCCATGATAGATGTAAAAATCAATCAACATAAATACTGACAACACAATCAGGCCACTTCTTGCCCTGATATTATCAATTGTTCTGATAAATAAACTTTGGGCTTCCATTTGATCAGCTTAGTCACTACTCCATTTCTCTTTGTTCTGAATAGCCAGAGAAGTAGCTCATTAAATGGTTTTCAATGTTAACATTCAATAAATTCATATTGGAAAAAGTTTACTGAGGACCTGCCATCTGCCAGTGCTAGCTGTTTTTCTACCTAGATTTTAGCATGTTTCTCATAGTTTCACAAGTTTTTCTCATGACAGAGAATGCACATATCACCCCCATTTGATAGATAAAGAAACTGAGGTTCCTGGAGCATTAGGATTCAGCAGAGATTACCCAATCCAGTTTGAACCCAAATCTTTCTCATCATCCTGTGTTCGTAACTATAATTTGTTGATGCAGATAACTTCTTATAAGGTGGTATTTGCTCACCTTCCTGTGGCTTCTAAACATGCAAACATAATTATTTGTTAAATTATGCTGTCGTTATAGCAATTTTAAAATCAGACTGGACAAAAGCTTCTGAATGTGTTAACATAAAAGTCAAGAGACTCCTGAATATTGTCCCTGACCCAAGTCTCACTTTTAATAAACAAGAAATTTACATACATCTTCTCACTACTAACCAATACCTCCATCACAAATTCTGTTAACTAAATAGCAAAGAATTACTCTGTTTTGCCTTTTTTAAATGTATGTATGTGGGGGGGGCTCTGGGGAGTAATGCACATGTGAATACAGATATTCACAGAGGCCAGAAGAGGATGCTGGATTTTCTGGAGCTGGCATCACAAGCAGTTGTGAGCTACCAGATGTGGATGCTGGTAACTAAGCTCCAGTCTTCAGCAAGAGCAGTATAAACTCATCAACACTGATCCACCTCCGGAGTCTCCAAATAAGTTAACTTTTGTGACCCATAACTACAATAAAAATTCTTATGGCCATAACAAAAACAACAGGAATACAGAAATCCTATTAAGTTTTCATGGAAATTGTTTTCAAACAATTGTGGATTGGGTTGAGAAGGAAGGTGGGGAAGATCTTAGAGGAGTTGAGAGAAGGAAAAATATAAACGGAATATGTTGTTTGGGAAAAAATCTATTTTCAGTTGAAAAATAGAAAAAAAAGATTACCTTTGGGTCATGTTCTGCTTCTCGTAAATATATAGTAGTCAGAGTATCAAAACTATGTTGTAAATATAATGTGAATTATTCTAAATCAATTCTATATATTTAAGTGCATATTTCTCAACTGAGCAGAACCCACCTAGAGCAGAGCCCTGTTTTCCATCACCCTTCCTAAGCCTACCATGTAATTACACTCTTCTACTTAGTAACTACACAGTGTTGATTATGATGGTTCCTATTCTTTGGTTGCACAAAGATTCATTCAATACCTACTATGTGCCTTGTCATGGGGGAGAGAGAAGATAATTAGACAGGCAGTTCCAAGAAAATAGGCCTCTATTGATAGAATAAAAATGAATAAATATGGCATGCCAGTTAATGATAAATGCCATCAGGAAATATAGTAATGTATCAGAGACTAGTTGTGCTGGAAAGGCTTCTCTGAAGATGTAAAATTCAAATAGAGAGCTGAAAGACCAAAAAGAGTCACCACACACTAATGTTAGAAAATTGTATAAGCAGCAGGAAAGTTAAGGTCAAGGCCATATGGTCAAAATGATCATGGCTTGTTGAGGACCTGTGAGGACAGAGGGACTTGAACAGGGAATATTAGAAAAGGATCAGAGTCAACAGGAGACAGATAAAGTAAGGACCTGAAGACCCACATAATGAATATAATTCTAAGTATGATAGAAAGTCACTGGAGGATTTAGAGAGAGACAGAGAGAGAAGACAGAGGCAGACTAAATTCTTTGGAGAAATAAAATATTTTAAGACATATGCAAAAGACAAAGAAATTTTAAAGATAAGTTTTACATGCATCATTCCCTGTTTAGACAATTGAGAGGATCCAGATCTCATGTAGAAGCTAAGGCCCTACTCTTGAAGTGGAGTTCATTGAGCAGTTAACCTACCTAACAAAATCCTAAAGACCAAGATGGTGATGAGTAGGAAATGACCTTCTTCATCTCTTTTGACTGATTTTAGTTTAAAGTCCAATTTGTTAGATATTAGGATTGCTACCCCTGCTTGTTTCTTGGGTCCATTTGATTGGAAGATCTTTCTCCAACCTTTAATTCTTAGGTACCGTCTGTCTTTGAGGTTGAGGTGAGTTTCTTGTAAGCAGCAGAAGGAAGGGTTCTGTCTTCTTATCCATTCTGCTAATCTGTGTCTTTTTATAGGGGAGTTAACACATTTAATGTTGATGGATATTAATGACCATTGATTATTGTTTATTCTTGTTTGTTTTTGATTTGGTGATGGTGGCAAGATTGTGTGTGGGATTCTATCCCTTTTTTTCTTTTGACTGTTGGAAAATTGGGATTATCTATTGCCTATGTTTCTCTGGATTTAGTTAACTTCCCTGGGTTGCAGTTTACCTTCCAGTAATTTCTGTAGGGCTGGATTGGTGGATATGTATTGTTTGAATCTGGTTTTATCATGGAATATCTTGTTTTCTCCATCTATAATGATTGAAAGCTTTGCTGGGTATAGTAGTCTGGGCTGGCATCCATGGTCTCTTAGTGTAGGTAGAATATCGATCCAGGACCTTCTGGCTTTCAGAGTTTCCAAGGAAAAGTCAGGGATGATTCTGATAGGTTTGCCTTTATAGCTTACTTGACCTTTTTCCTTTGCTGCTCTTAATATTTTCTCTTTGTTGTGTATGCTTGGTGTTTTGATTATTATGTGGCGAGGTGACCTTTTTTTGGTTCAGTCTATTTGGTGTTCTGTAGGCTTCTTGTATTTTCATTGGTATGTCTTTCTTTAAGTTGGGAAAGTTTTCTTCTATGATTTTGATGAATATGTTTTCTGCACCTTTGAGTTGGATTTCTTCACCTTCTTCTATACCTATTATTCTTAGGTTTGGTCTTTTCACAGTATCCCATATTTCCTGGATATTATGTGTTAGGGATTTGTTGGACTTAAGATTTTCTTTTGTTGATGAATCTATTTCCACTAGTGTGTCTTCAACTCCTGAGATTCTCTCTTCCATCTCTTGTATTCTGTTAGTTATGCTTACATCTGTAGTTCCTGATGGTTTACCCAGCTTTTCTATTTCCAGCATTGCCTCAGATTGTGCTTTCTTTATTGTCTCTATTTCGGTTTTTAGATCTTGAACTGTTTCTTGTATTTTTTGGTTTGTTTTATCTTCAATTTCTTTAAGGGATTTTCTCATGTCCTCTTTGAGGTCCTCTATCATTTTCCTGAAGATATTTTTAAGGTCATTCTCTTCTGGTTCATCTGCATCCTGATGTTGAGGTCTTACTGGTGTATGGTTCCTAGTCTCCGGTGGTGTCATATTGGGTTTTCTGTTGTTGGATGTGTTTTTACCTTGTCCTCTTCTCATCCTTTCTTCTGTTGGGTGTAGCAAGTGTTTCTTGTTCTCCTGGTGGGTGTGGGACCACGGTTCCCTTCTGGTAGATGCAAACAGATCCAATACTCTGATGTCGGTTCTCTTCTCGTGGATGGAGGTATCACTGTTACCCGGGTGTCGGCAATGTCTGGGCGTGCCAGATCCTGCTGGGCGGGCAGTTGGAGGCAGAGCTGTCACCGGGCCTCGGAGTGTCAGATCCCGCTGCCGAACTCCGTATGGTCACTTGTCTCAGATGACTCTGAGCAGCAACGATGAACCGGAACTGGAAACAGTTCCTGGCCTACCTGGGCCGGCAGATGGAGGCCGGGATGCCTCTGGGGGCTGCCTCTGGGTGTTCGGTGTTAGGAACCCGCCACCGAACTGGGCCAGCTTGTTTCTAATTTAAAGAAAAAAAGAATCTAATATTCAGCCGAGATGTCATTTGTTACTAAAAGCATCATTAACATAATTTCAAATATATAATGCCTCCAAAAGTATAGCACTCCTGAGCATCACTTGAAAGTAACAGATACTAAAATCCAGCTAAATAAGAGATATATCTAAATGAATAGTGCAGGAATGGTAGCATCCTTCTAAGAAGGAGAGGGACCATCCCCTTACTAGCTAGGGATATGTGAATTGACACCACAGGGTGGGGGTGGGGGCATTGAAAGTGGCAAGTTTACAAGCTTCAGGTGTGACTACAGTGCACAGAGTGTAATATATGTAGTAGGTAGGTGTATGAGGTTAAGACAAAAAGAGCACTTGAGTTTGGTTAACCAAAAAGCCCATTTAAAAACTGAGAGCTCTTTTAAGTATTTTGGCTATAATTAAAGTTGACTTGACCAGCATTTTGGTTATATCATTATGGTGTGTTTATAATGAAAAATTAATTAGATGGGTGGAATAAGAAGGTTCACTGGGTAAAGGCCCTTGCTACCAAGCCTGATGACTTGAGTTGAATTCCCTGGAACACACAAATGGTAGGAATAAAGATCCAACTGCTGCTAAGTTTTCTTCTGACCAATACACTCTTCCATAGCACAAGTGGGTGCACAGGCAGACAGAGATGATGATAATGATAGATGCTAAAAGGAAAAGAAAAGAAAAAGTTAATTAAAGCTCATGGAAGACCTGACAACCCACTGGTTCTCTACTCAAATAGTCTGGATACCCATAATGGGGATCTGAATTGAGATGATTAAAATATAGACCAAGGTAAAATGGGTCGGTCATTCAGGAGAGATTGAGAAAGAAGAACAGAAAGATCAGATATTATCTGCCAATAGATAGTAGAATAGACACTACCAATCTGCTGTCATAATGGTGAAGAATAAGAAAGAAGTCAAAATGACTACCAAATATGGGACTTCACCATATAGGCATGGAAAAAGAAGAAAGTTTAGTTGTGGGTAGAGAGAGGGAAAAGTGATTGAGCTTTGTAAATATGGGTTAGAAGCACAGGTAGGACATCCATGTAGAAAGACATACAACAGAGAAGAGTAGAAACATGGAATACAGAAATGAGTGTGTAACACTAGCAAATAACAAACCCAGAGTAATAATACAGGATTTCGTGTCACTACAAAATGCTTCGAATGAATTGAAGCTCTCTGCTCAGATCAAAGACATGACAGAAAAGCTGTTCTGGAAATCACTTGCCAATACAAATCCTAACCAAATATCAGGGTTCGGTGGGTGAGAATAGAGTCAGGAATAGAGACATCTTAACACTAAGAGGAGGGTGCTTAGCAAAGTCGAATTCTTTGTGGCAATGGGGAGAGAGCATTTCTCTCAGGGATTTTAGGGATTTGGTATCCAATTTTTCCTCACGTAGTATGTCAGTTTCTGTTACTATAACATATACTAAAGATAATCAGCTTCTGCAAGTTTCAGTCCATGGTTGCTTTAGGGTCTTTAGCAAGGCGGTATAGTATGGAAGGGGCATGTAACAGCAGAAATTACTTAAATCATGGAGACAGTAAGCAAAGAAGGAGAAGGGGCTAGAACTTGAGCACTTCCTCTAATGGCCCCCCAGCTGTGATCTAACTTCCTCCCACTAAGCTCCATTGTTAAGGCTCAGGACCAAGTCATTAAGTCATTAGCATGAGGCCTTTGGGGGACATTCTAGATCCAAACGCATGCACATAGTGACTGAGTGACTGCTTTAAAATGTCTTAACATTCCCATTTAGATTTTCTATTTCTCCTTGAAATGAAAATCTTTAATCATAGAAACGATCAAGTGGGCTTAGAATTCAGACTAAAATATATTGTAAGCTATTTTATGATAACTAATACTAAGTTATAATCTTATTGTTCCCTGGAAATTTCTGTTTTATCTCAATTGAGCCTGAGTGCAACAGTATGGAAGGAGCTATATGTTTACAACACCTATTCACAAAGACAAAGACGTAGATGGCATATATCCACTAACTGCAGGAAGTCTCACTCCTCTTCTGTTTGAAATAAAATTGTCACTTGGTTAAGAATCCTTTCTTGTTTTCCAAATTTGTTCTCACATTCTATTTGGCATATAGTGGGACCCCCAAATAGAGATCTATCTATTTAATCTATATTTTAGCATCACTAATTTTATGGAGTCATAGTCAAAGGTTCGTGTGTGCTCTGTGGAATCAATCCCAATCTTCCAAACAAGCAGAGATCAGAGGCAAATTATTCAAATGTTTGCTGCAGTAAACCCGAGTATTCCAATTTCATCTGATTACCTCTGTGCTTTTAGTTGGGTCATTCAAATTTCTGGTTCAAAGGCATAGCTCTTACCATCTTGCAAAGTTGTTTTGTTGAGTGATTTTAATCTTGAGTTCCTATTTCACTTCCCATTTGAGACTTTAATACTGTTTCCACAGTGACAAGCCTCTGTTAATCATGGCCCTGGGAATTGAGCTCTCAAGAGTTTACACAACCCCCTTGTCTCTCAGTTCCCAGGCTTGATTGCAGCTCCAAATCCTGCCCTTGGGGACCAGAGACAGTGCCTGCCTACTCAGCCTGCCTGACAAACACTGTGGGCAAGCCAGAACTCAGGAACTCCTCACCAGTGTTTCAGAAACGCTAACTGAGGTTTCTACCTTTAGTTATGCAGAGGACAGAAGTAAATAGCTGTGATATAGTCTCTGAGATCTAGCAACAGCTTCCATATGCTGGCAGTGTAGATGGAAGCTTCAGTGTAAAGGAAGTCTCTGTTATAGAGAGCTATCAGGTAGACTAGGTTTCAGTGGGTAGATAAAGGAATTGTGCTTAAAACTATAAACTAACTATAAACTGAAAACCATCCTGGTATCTAAATCTCACAGGTCCTTGAAGGCTTAGCTCAAGTTTTGCTTTCTATATTAAATTGTTACTGACATATGGGAAGCAACTTTAAGCTATTAAAACCACAGCAAATGATATACAAACACTTATAGATCATTAGATGAGCTTTGCATATTTAATTTTTTAAATTATGTATATATGTGTGGATTCGCGTCAGAGTATACAAACATGAGTGTGGTGCACAACGAGGCTAGAAGAGGGCATCCAGTTCCCTGAAGTCACAGGTGATTTGACTTGGATGCTAGGAACCAAACTTGGGTCTTTCACAAAAGCAGTACATGACTTTAACTGTTGTGCCATCTCTTCAGCTGCCATTAGATGATTTTTGTGCCATATAGGGTTACTTTCTGAAAGAAGAGGGTCACAGCTTATTAAAACAGAGGACATGAACCCGGAGTCCTGTAGAAACTGTAGTGACAAGGTGGGGAGAGAAGGCTCAAGGGAAAAATCCTTTTCAACTGTGTCTGTGCTCTTCAACCTCTCACTAAAGTTTACCAGGGCACTGACATTACCTTAACCTAGAATGAACCCAAGATTGCACACCACCTTGAAATAAAAGTATTTCATCAGTGTCCCTGTCTGACCGTCCAAACAGCTCTCCAAGAGCAGCTCTTCTCAGGGGTGAATATCCAGTACTCAACTGACGCTACGGTTTTCATAGACTTAAAGCCAGAGAAACATGTAAAAGCATTGAGATTCTTAGCTAATTCTCTGGCTAAAAGCTAGCAATTTCTTTTCTAAGAATTCTGACTTGGTCCCTATTTGTAGTTTAATTTTGTCTCCTCGAGATTCTTACGTTGGAATTCTAACTCCCTGATACCAAGGATATGACTTTATTTAGAAGCAGAGTCATGGCTGGTATAATTCACTGAAGTCATACAAGAGTAGGGAAGGTTCCTGATTCAATATGATCAGCCTTTATAGAAGGGGAAATTGGGACACAGAAGACAACCATGTGATGCTACAAGCAAAGACTTAAGCTGCAGGGCAAGCAATACCAAAAATTGCCCCAAACAATGGAAGCTAAAAGACATTTGTAAGATTCTCCCCTGGAGATAAGTGAGGGAATATGGCTCCACTGATACTTTGACACAAAATTTTATCTCTACAACCCTAAGACAATACATTTCTGTTGTTTTATAATAGGCAACAATAATGAATGAATATTTTGAAAGTGTTGCTGATGGTGTTTGATACAGCTTTTCAGCCAATTTCTGATGAAATTCCCCCTTTTGCCTTCCCCAGAAGCAAGTGAGTGCCTGTTGCCAGGCAGAATCTTTCGATGCCTCTACCTTGCTTTGAACTTGTGTTTGCTCACCTCCATAACAAGACAGAGCTTCCCCAACCCTGTGTAGGCATTAAAATACCCTTAGGTGGGGATGCAGTCTAGCCTACCATTTTGACCAGAAACCATTAAACCCGTTTTGTATTCCCAAATTGCTAATGTCCCCATTCCTGTCACACTGAGCATTTTGCCATTTCTAATAATTTACCTTCCGCAAAGTTTGTATATAAGTAATATATTATTTCCTAGCAGGTCTACAAATTCTCAAAGCAATATCATTCCATGGTTCACATTTTAAAGTAAGCTGAGAGTCCCAGTTTAGAGAGTCCTTATACTAGAGTAGATTATAGATGAAGAGCAATCTCTTCAAGAGGTGAATGAGAAGAACCATCCAACAGTTAGTTATCCATAACCTACTCTACTCAAAGCAGTGAACTCAACAATAATATAATACATGAAATACATACGATTCAGTTTCCCTTTCATAGAAGTATCTTCCTTGAATCACTGTGAGGCAGGTTATTTAAAGGTCTCTCTCTCTCTCTCTCTCTCTCTCTCTCTCATGTGGAGCTGGAGTTATAGGTAGTTGTGAGCTGCTGATACAGATGCTAGAAACCAAGTCAGGACCTCTGCAAATGCCCAAAGTGCTTTTACCGACTGAGCCAACTCTCCAACCTCATGATACAGTTTGGAAAATAGTAAATTCCTCCCTGCTTTAAGTACAGTGATAGCGCTGCTGGCTTAGGCTATATTACTACTATCACAATGTAATTTGTAATTGTGGAGCATTTTACTGTTTAGATTTGTCACAAGTGTTTTCCTAAACAATGAATGAGCACTGTCTACCTTATGGCTTCTCCACCAGAGTAAATAATACTACACCTCAATTTGTTTGCCTGGCACTGGCATCAGATCACTATATAGGGACTCTGCCTGCTCAAGCCTTATGGAATTCACATAGCATCCTTCTCCATGACTGTGTGTGAACATGAATTAAATATGACTTTTGACTTGGATAATTTAAAAAGGCTTAGCCACAGACATCATTCTGCCGTCTAAAAGGAGAACAAAATAGATTAAGCCATATTGCAATGGAATTCTTTTTTAAATGGCCATTTCACTTGTGTTTTTAAATACTAGATGAATTGCTTTATTACATAATTTGCCATATTTTAACTAATACCACTTAAAAATTTTCACATGGTCTATGTCTATGATTTTATTTGTATCAAAATTAGCACCCAGAATGTGAACTTACAAGAACCCCCAAACTGCTGTAGCCAGTTATTGGTGACGAACTGGCTGTTCAAAGTGCAATATTCACTTGAGTTTGTATTTCTTTTCTGTCTTTGCTTTCCAGACACTGCAAATGGATATAAACAAGCTGAACATAACCTTGCTTCGGATCTTCCGCCAAGGAGTGGCTGCAGCCTTGGGACTCTTACCCCAACAAGTGCACATCAACCATCTCATTGTAAGATGCTATCTTTCACATTCTCAGAATCCCACCTGACTTTCCATCATTAAAGGCTCCATGACTGACAAGCCAAATCTACCACATCACCTATTTTTGTAGATAAAGTTTTATTGAGGCATGCCATGTCCACTGGTCCACACGTCACGTGTGACTGTTTTCATGCTTACAATGGTGAGCTAAGTGATTATAGCAAACAGACTGACCCATAAAGCCTAAACAGTTGATTGTCTAGCCCTTTACAGAAAATAGTTATCAGCCTTGTTACAATTGAATCATAGCTCCCCTGACAGGTGTGAATAAAGGACCAGATTACCTGCTCCAGCAACCTAACCCAACTCCCAATGTATTGTCCAGGAGAGTGGAATCTTGTGTATCAGGATCCAGACCCTGTTTGCTAAAGCCCCTTCAATATTATCAATAGGATGGATGATGAATGCACAAAACAAAAAATTAGGTATGAATAAAAAAGAGGTGCTCCTCACAGCAGTAGCTCACATGGAATGCCAAGAAAAAGCTTAGATTGGCATCTGAGGTAGGGGTGAGGAAAACCTAAGGGACCAAGAGATCCACTGTGTAGGAATGACTCTAGACCTAGCAGTCACCCACATTCATTCTTAACCCCATTTTCTCTGTGTGTGAAAACATGGATGTCATGTGCTACTCGTTCTCACTTACATTTGAAGATTGGTTAAGCCATGTGGATCAAATGAGCAATTTAAAATCAGATGGTTTTTACTTTTCTTTGTAAAAAGCTAGCTAAGGCTCACATGACAGAGTCTTTGGTGGGTCCCTATAGAGATAGCTCCCCAGTTAAGAGCACTTACTGCTCTTGTATAAGATCTGGGCTTGGTTCCTAGCCCTCACATGGCAGCTCACAACTACTTAGAACTCCAGTTCTAGGATATTCAGTGTGGTCTTCTGACCTCCACAGGCTCCTACACACACATACACAAGACAGATATACACACATGCACATATATGCATACACATGTACACATATATGTACACACACACACACACACACACACACACACACACACACACACACATATATATATATATATATATATATAGAGAGAGAGAGAGAGAGAGAGAGAGAGAGAAGGATTTTTCATATTGCTTTAAAATCTTTCTTTATTCCTAGTTTATTGGGAACCCAAACAAGGACTAAACAAATGCTTTCATTGCGTTAAATTTTATGCCTTGTTCAAAGTCAGCTTTCTGCTCTATTTGGGTATCTACATCTGTATTCTCAGATTTGCACAGAATTTATGTTTATTTTTATTTTTCGTGGGTAAATGTTGAGTTGTTTCAGTTCCCACCAAAAAATTATTCTGAATTAACAATTTCCTGAGTTTTAATAAGTGTTTTAAAAGCTGTAGCACAGAAGAGAAAATACAACATTCTTAAATGTCCTTTAAGAATAAATATTGCCAATTGTGAGAGAGTGAGAGACATTGAAGGCCTCTGTGACACCCCTCAATCCATAAGAAATAGTCTAAACAGGAAGCCACTGAAAGGGGTCCTTAAAAATTGGGGTGCTGAAGTGTAGCTCCTGGATGTTGACACCTCTGGTGGTGAGGGTCAGGGAGACCTCAGTTATCTTTAAGAGGCTGGACACTGGGAGTTTGACCATGTTCAAATGAGTATATGAACAATGCAAATTGGACTTGGTTTCTTTTGTCGTTTTCTAGTTT
Source organism: Cricetulus griseus (assembly GCF_003668045.3). Classification (NCBI taxonomy): domain Eukaryota; kingdom Metazoa; phylum Chordata; class Mammalia; order Rodentia; family Cricetidae; genus Cricetulus; species Cricetulus griseus. The sequence continues at coordinate 140,063,183 of NW_023276806.1, read as the reverse complement.
TGGAGGGAGGGCACAATGGTGGGAGGGTGGACTTGGTAGGAATGGGAAGTGGGTGTGGTTGGAGTACATTGTGTGAAATTCCCAAATATTCAATAGAAATACTATGTTGGGAAAAAAAGAGTAAGCATTGTGCTGGGCATAATGGTGACCACCTATAAGTCTGGTAGTTAAAAGGTAGAGGCAGGAGGACTTTGAGTTTGATAACAGACTGGGATACACAAAGGAGTTCCAAACTAGGCTGAGATACCTAGAGAGACCTAGTCTCAAAAAAATTGAAAACTGAAGTCAGTTATTATGTTCAGGACATCTAGTTCATGTGCATGGGTGTTATAGACATCTTGGTTCTAGATCTAGATTTAATAAGTGTATCATAACCAAGAGTAGAATTTAAAAGTTTGTCAATTTTAAGGTCAAAAGAATGAGGAAAAAAATGTCGAGGCTCATCTGGTCCTCCTCCTTGACCAGTCCAGCCTACATTCATGCAGTCAGTTGATGAGGAAAGATGAAGCAAGGTTGCGCCTGATGGTTGATACTTACATCGGGTTTTATCTAATTCATTTGGCTTCAAAATGTGCCTTTAAGTGTAAGTATTTAGGAAGCATCTGAGAATTATATGCTAAGTCAACACACACCTATAATTCTAGTACTTAGGAGACTGAGACAGGAGGATGCAGAGATCAGGGTCAGCCTCTATTGCATTTGGGTAGACTCTGAAGTTAACAAAGGCAAACAATTAATTAAAATATGAAACCAAAAATGAAATATCATCAAGTGAAATATAAAATTTCACATTCTGGAGTGCTAACCATCTAAAGTAAGGCAATTTGACAATATTGTACTTCAGACTGGTGACAGTAATTCTGGGAGTGATTAATCGAGTCACAGCATTAACTAGCATGACTTCAAAGATTCTAGGAACCTGACTTTAATGTCTGTATTGTAATAACAGGTGAACATTTCGTTCATCTTTCCCAATTGTCTTTAACATACCCCAATGGCATGCTTCCACTAGGAGAAGAAGCACCATGTGGAGTTGTTTGTGTCCCCTGTAAACCGGAAACCAGGAGAGCCACAGGCCCTGCAGGCTGAGGAAGTGCTACGTTCGCTTAATGTCGATGTCTTGCATCAGAGTTTACCACAGTTTGGAATTACAGACATCTCCCCTGAGGTATGGCATTGCATGGATCAGTTCATTAAAATAATAATAATAATAATAATAATAATAATAATAATAATAATAATAATCTGCAGTTATCTTGATTTGCTAATCCAACCCACAAAGCTTTGAGATGAAAGCCCTTAGTTGTGTGTAGATTTTAAACCAGCAGTATCCCTAAAGGTCAAAATCTGGTGTGCTTCAGAGTTTGTGTGTTTTTGCTTAAGTAAATTCACCTTTCATGGTGAAGTTTCATTATTTGACACTTGATTCTTGAAATCTCTGTGACCTTGTAATTATTTATTTTATTTTTCATTTAACTGTCTACAAAAAAAGACCAGCTACATAGTTTTGTAAGTTGGTCATGTGAAACTGATTTGTGAAAAAACAAATAAGCAAACAAACAAAACAACCCCTCCCCCAAACTCCACTCTGGACTTTGTTCCTCAATAAATCAAACCTTCATCATCACTTTCATTGTCAAAATAGTCACAAATATTCATTTCCCCCATGGTTTGGAATTATGTGAAGTATGCTTTTTTCCTATATGTAAGAACTCTGCATATTTTCTTCATGGTATTTTCTAAATTTGACACTAAAAATGGTTCTCTACCATCCTTTCCATTTTCCCTACAGAGTGACTAATCCCTCCATCTCTCCTGTCAAAATCAAATTCATCAGAAAGACTAGCACTCTAAATAAATGCAAATCCAATTTACAAATCCATAGAATTTGGCTTTGAGGGAAAGCATATATACACAGAAGGTCTGGGTACAGAGAAATTAAGCAACTGCCTCAGAGTGATTCAAGAGTGAAGTGTAAACCAACACTCACATGTGCTAGGTCCTGGGTTCAAACTCCAGTACAGGAAGAAAAAGAAGAGGGAAGGAGGAGAAAAGAAGTGAGACAGGGAGGGAGAGACATGGAGACAGAGTCTAGACAAGACATGTTAATATACCCCCAAGGTACCAGATACCAGCATTCAGGGAGGCAGAAGTCAGAGAATTCTGAGTTCAAAGTCAGATCAGCCTACATAGAGTTCCTGGCCAACCTGAGCTACAGATTTTCAAACAAAAAATAAATCTGTATTCTATGCTTATTTTATTCCTCTTTCTGGTAAACCCCATCCATTGCCTTTCATTTCAGCTAATACCATAGGGAATATATATATATATATAATATATATATATATATATATATATATATATACTTTAGTTCACAACCGTTTGAATCTTGCTAGGACAATTTTGCTCTATGAGGATAGTGTCAAGCCTTTGCATAGTGTCAACCACCCGGAGCCTCAGTTTCTTCACATTCAAGTGAACATACAGTCCTTATCTAATGGACTTGACATAGGGATAAAAATTTTTAAATATGTGTGAAAATCCTCAGTTTTTGTGTGTACCAAACAAATGTGATTTGAATATAGATGACATAAAATTTAGACTATGCAGTCCTTTGGTGTACTCAGTAGATTGGGTCCTGGGCACCAATGTATACCAAAATCTTCAGACATTCAAATTTCCTATGTAAAGTTATAGCTGCATGTACCCTATGAACATGTTCCTATATGCATCAAACCTTCACTAACTACTTATAATACATAATGTAACTGAAACTCATAGGGTTGCTTTAGTGATTGGGTAATAGCAGCCAGAAACTGTACCGATGGACTGAAGATGAATTTTCATCACTAATATTTTCTATCAATAGTTGGCTGAATTTGTGGGTGCAAAAGCCATAGACAGGAGGACAAAACTATATATAACTACTGAACCAAAACAGTCACCCTTTTACTTACAGTCCTTCCCACTGACTTTGGTTTTGTTGCGTACCCTGCCCCTCTCCCTCCTGCCCAAACTTTGGTTTCAAAATACAACAGAATGAGGTCCACATTTCTTAGTATGGTATATGGTCCTCCACATGCTGGGCTTTGTAGCTGCTGGGTGGCTCCTCAGGTTATGTTAGAGCAATTCTAAATTTCTTAGCTACCATGACCCCCAATCCCATTCCTCCATGCTTGCACTCTGGTCTTTCTACACACCTTTCTGCTTCATCAGCCTGTTTGATGGCACAGCCTTCCATTGCTGCTTCAAGAACTCAGGAGCTTGTTGCATCCCCACGGAGTGTAGAGCAGAAACCCATTCTGCTCTGTGTGTCTTCAAGGCTGTCTCTGCACTGTAGGCTCCTCGATGGAACATGCCATTCATGTTGTCGCTGTCTTCATTTCATTCAGCAGTGAAATGGACAGAATATGAAAAGCTGAGTCAATGAGTAGCCAAATGCTGTGCTGAGCCCTGCCCAAATTTAGGAAAACAAATAAACAGACCAAGAAATATGGAACTGGAGTCTCACATTAATTGAACTATGCCCACAGATAGCAAATCGATACAAGCTGACCACTTTAGATTGTAAAGATCACAACAAGAATGCAAAGGCCGCTCTTCTAACACAACTAATAAAATTTGTATTTTAGTTCAGAAAATATAAAGTTCACAACATCTGTTTTCATATGGCAACAAGATAAACATTAAAATAAGCACAAGATAAGAGTGTGTTTTTTAAAATTCAAGTACTTGGGTGGGCAGGAGAATCTTCACTATAGTGAAGGAGTAGCCTACATCGACCACACATCAGAAAGCTATTGGGCCACAGTAGATGACAAAGCCTGTCCTGAACTTAACAAGTGTATTTAGTAACCAAAATATGATATGTTCTCATAAATTAGTTGGAATCTAAAAAAAAAATCTAAGAACTGTATAATCTGTGATATATTCAGTATAAGAGCTTATCAAGTGTTTGAATTGACTGTAAGGGGTCTATTTGAACCTTTTGTTCAGAGGCTCTAGAAGGCTCAGTCCTGAAACTCTAAATGTAATGAGGAGAAAGCCAAGGAAGACAGTGTCTACAGTGTGCAGGTACCCAGGGCTGTTTTACATTCAGCAGGAGGGACTCTGCAGACATGATGGAGAACAGTCGTGTAAAGCTACCCAGCTCTTCTCTAAGTTCTCCCATGTCTTTATTCTTCTCCCCGCAGTTAAGGTTTTATAACAGTTTGTGTCTCAACACTGTCTTACCTTGTAATCCTCAAAATATATCTTACTATGGTAGAGTAGCCATTAATGGATGGGGGAGGGGAGAAATACTACAACACATCTATTTGCAGGAGCATTTCACAATGATGCTTCAAAGCATCTATTCCTAAATCGATGTTAATTATTTTCATGGAACAATGAGTTTTTGCTGCTCTTTATGTTCCTGGATTGTTTGTTTGTTTGTTTGTTTGTTTTGATGAATGACTCAGAAACTAAAGAACAATTCCAGAGAATTAATTCTGTAAATCATGTGTTTCCAATCTGGGTTTCCTGAAGGAAAGAAATCTTTTCTTTCTTTTCTGGAGTGAAGGTCTTTAACACGGGGCATCACTCTGTAGCTAGCTGCCCTAGAATTTACAATAGCCTAGGGCTCTCGATAATCCTCCTGCCTCAGGCTTCCCTGCACTTCGACTACAGATGTGCACCATCACATTATTCCTGTTATGTATGTGGTATGTGGTACCTGGACAGTTATAAGCACATATTGTTTTATTATAAGATGCCCATAAAGAAGAAAAAAAAAAAAAACCTTCCTTTTGCCCCATAAGTTCCAGAGAAACAAAATTAAATTCACTCTTCTAGTTTTACTGGTAATTTCCACCACCCCCCAGAATTGTTACCTAATTATTGAAACATTATGTTCCACATTAATACTGAACAAGTTATTTAGGTTTTTATTTTCATTCATTTGCACGTTACTCCAGTTTCCTAACTACTGGATCTTCTTTAAGTAACAGGCTGATGAATTGGCTGGTACTTGATGGGATATTCACAAAGAGAAAATTCATACTGTATAAAATATGAAGCATAATTTGTGAGTTGGGTGACTGTTCCTTCAAACTCAGAATATTAGCCAGCCAGCAAGTGTAAAGAGTTCCACACTAGGCACACAGGCTGAGGGCATATAGCATCGGTGTTAAAACGCTACATCATGAGGATCAAGTGCTTGCATTGTGTATAATGCAATTGAAATCTGGTGCTTACACAACCAAGCCATACGGTTGTGAGGTGCATCTTATTAATCTGCCCTCAACAAATGAACCAGGCTATTTATAACATTTCCATTTCATTCTTTGGTTTTCATTGCCCCCAATAAGGTGTGCCTCCTGAAGTCTCTGCATCAGTACCATCTTCCATGATATTAGGAATTGGAAAGAAAATGGAAAAGAAGAAAGAATTAAAGAGTGAAAAGGGGGAGATGGTGGAGTGGAAGGCAGAAACTACTACAAGATATAAAGTTACAGAATGCCTAGGGAGGCCATCATCATACATAATGGAAACATCTCCGTTTTTCAATAACAAAAATACCAGCTTCTTTCACTGCACCTAAGTTAAAGGGTAGGGCAACACAGCTATGACATATGCCATAAAGATGTTATAGTAGCATTAACTTGACCTGACCTGGGAGTCTGTGAATTATTGAACCCTCAGTCCTTGACACAATCTAAAGGCCACTGGGTTCACCCTATGCAAAGGCTAAGATGGGAGATTATTGTGGATTGCAATCTTTGATGTGTGGGCTCTTGACTGCAAACTTTTCCTTTATTACCCGGCCCTTATTGAGCTGTTTAGATCTCAGAACAGATATAGCATTGCTCAGCAGGGGCAGTGTGACTCAGAAGGAAATCTATTTACCAAGAATGTGAAGTGACTAAGTTCCAGTTCAAAACAAGAGCCTTTAAAAAAAAAATCTGGGGGTGGGGTATGGGAGGGTGCAGGATAATTCTTCCATCGTCATTGTTCACTTAAAAAAAATCAAAACAGGTCTGTCTTCCAAAGAAAGGAGCATGTTTATACTCTTGAGAACTGTGGAGCTACAGAAGGAAAATGGACCCAACCAGATGGGAAACACAACACTTTCCACTTTCCTAACCACTCCTTTTTTTCAAGTTTTACATGACTTTAAGCTCAAATCCTTTTACTTAAATTTGACAAATTCATGCTGCCTGTGTGAAGCCTTAACTAGTTTGCTTTTATAGAAAACAATGGATGCCATTTAGTTGCCTGAAAAAAACTAATTCAATTCTGTTCGCGATTCCTACAATAGTTTTCTTTTCTATTAGCTTCTAGCTGTGTTTATAGAGAAACTAGAGCAAAAAAAGAAAGAAAGAAAGAAATGGCCTAGCTGTTTTCAAAGAAGTGAAAGAAAATTGTCACTGGAACCCAGAATTCCCAGCAGGGTCCTGACTCACTAATCACCTCACCGAATCAAGTACTAACAGATTCTCTATTAATCAAAATACATACCTAAATAATTTCCTTTATCCACCCACCTGTCTAGAAAAGTAAAAAGGTTGTATTGTGGTGATAAAGCTTGTCTGAAGATCAGAAAAGCAAAGCCAGCCACAAGCTATAGAGATCAGATGGTGGTGATGCACACCTTTAATCCCACTATATCAGTCTCTGGATTTTTTATTTATCGTGTTGCATTGTATCATGAGTACATAAATAAGTCTCTCCCCAAATGGTTTGTGTCATCATAAATGAACTCAAAAGTTTTCTTGCTCATCATTCTATTAAAACTTGATTGAGTGCAGAGATTAAAATTTCCATAAAGTCATTTTCAAGGTTAATATTTTTAGTTTAATTTGCAAAAGTTAGATATGCTTTCTTAACCTTAGAAATAACTAGAAATGATCTCAAAATTTAGGCACCTAGAATATAGGTTTAATTTGAGAATATAGGTTTAATTTGAGAATATAGGTTTAATTTGAGGCTTCCTTTGTCTTTGTAGTTAATAGTAAAAGATTGTAAGTCTTAAAAGTGAGTGGGAACATTTTGCTTGATACAGACTTAACATTTTTCCTACTCAGATACCACCTAGTTTTTTTTTTCAGGGTAAAATAAAATCTACAATATCATTAGCATATAAAATATTCTCATATTTAGGCATGGTAGTCCATGACTGTGACCTAGCACCTAGGGAATTGCCATGAGTTCAAGGACAGCCTTAGCTACAGAAGGAGAGAATCTGTCTAAGATAGAAAACAAAAGTTTAGAGCATCCATTGATGTACTGTCCTGTTTTGAAGAGTGAGTAACATAGAACCAAGAGCTACTTCTTCTCTACCTCCACTCCCAAAGCAAGGAGCAAAAGCAATAAAAATTAAAATAATCCTATTTATTTACCATTTATTACTAAGTAATTCTGACCTGGTGGGTGTTCCCTGTTCCTTTAAATAAAACATAATATCCTGGCAATTTCTATGTGGGATGGTTGCGTGAGTCAGGTTTTGACAAAGTAAGTTCCATTTAAAGGGGAAAATGATATGATAAAAGGAAGAAGAAAACAAAACAGAATGGTCCCAACGTCGTGGCTCGTTTGCTATCAGGAGCTTTCTGTTTGCACCTGTTTCACTTTTGTTTGAAAGTAAAGAGCGGTGTGGACGTGGGAGGGGACTCGGAGTACAGAGAGCTTCAGAAACAATTCCTCCTCGGCACAGAAAAGCACAGAGCTTGCCTACCTGTGAACCAGGTAGTTTCCAAGAGAGGCAGTGCAGGACGTGGAGGAAGGCAAGAACCCAGGAATCTGTCCCACATGTCTACCCCCTCCCTCACAGGATCTTCCGACATAGAGGATGGCTGTCCTGTGCCTGAACAGATAGAGAAACGGCTGTGGCAGTGGGGGGTAGAGGTGTGTTTTACTACACTGAATGAAATCAAGCTAAAATATGTTGATGGTCTGACAAGAACGCTGGTTTCCTCAAGCTCTCCTTTAACACCGGGCTTTCTGTTTTGCTTTTTAAAGAAAAATGTTTTACAAGGGCAGCACGAAGCGGACAAAATCTGGAGCAAAGAAGGATTTTACGCTGTTGTCATTTTTCTCAGCATCTTTGTTATTATAGTAACCTGTTTGATGGTAAGTTTGCTTCTTTGTGTGTCTAATCCTTTGGGGATCCCACTGCTTAATAATATTAGATATCTTGACACTTGAATGAATGTTGAAAAGACCGGGGACAGAAGCCAGCCTATAATCTTGTTAGCATGGGACTGTTCTGTGGCAGCAGATGACTGACGGATGGCTGAGACTGTGTGTGATGTGTGGATGCTGACCTCTATAGTGAGACTAGACTGCACTGAAGTGTTCAGGATCTAGACCAGCCCTATGTGAAGATTTAGAAGGTGATTTACTGAGGTCACTGTAGCCCTTAATGTAACTGAAGTCTCATGTGCACACTTAGGGCTGGCTCTAGTTCTTCTCTTATGTCCCCTTTAGGAAGCATAGAAAAAAAAATTTAAAGAAGTATGTCTTTGGCACAAAGCTTTCTCCCAAGGGAAGGGTTTATTTCCTTTTTCAAATGTCCTTGAAGGCATTCTAAGAAACATCAGGCATTAATGGAAGTGATTATAGCCTTGAAGGTAACCCACTCACTGCTACCTCATTTCCAGTTGAATGCATAATATATAAGAATGAAAGTATGCACTGCAATTGTTCTACAGGTCACAATATATAACCAATAAGGCATAGTCCTAATTCTTAAAAGCCAAACCCAAAATAAACCCAACCCACTAAATTAGACCAGGCTCTGGTATTGAATTTGGTATGGAATGTATTAATAGTTATCTTTCAAATAGAATGAGGTGGGGTTGTAGGTTTTTTTGTATTATTCTTTTGAAATTTTGTGATGGAGCATGGTATTCGGAGTTTACAAATGGGTTTAATATCTTTTCTTGTATGTTATATTCTTTTTATTTTGCATATTTCAGGAAATATTTCCTCTTTTGTTTTACACATCCCCCCAAAAAGATATAATGCTAATGATTTTATCTACAATCAAGTGTGTTGCCAAGCCTTCTGTTGTATTTTATTTATTTGTGTCCCTGCTTCCGGAAATGGATTTATCTCAGAAAGATTGAGAATCAGTCTAGAAATAAAGAGAGGCTCGGTGGACCTGAACTGGAGGGATATGAATAAGGTCATAAATGGAATAAAAAAAGGCACACTTCTGAGATCTCAAAATACAGGACATAGCAAGAACAACCTAAAACCCCTGTTATAATGGATTCAAAGATATGACCTTTTGGATCAGAAATTGAGCTTCAAGATAATTGTGACCCAGTAATCAAAACAATAATTAAGAACTAAGTTTAAAATGGATTTTATATCTTAAGTGATAAATATTAAGGAAAAGAATTTTGGTGGAAAAGATGGAAAGTTTTATAGAGACTTCCAACTACTGGCATGAAGGGTGTAGTTCCTTCTCATGGATAACTGCACTTTAACATATGTGATTCTTTTTTCCTTATCCCAGCAAATCTCAAGTTCTGTTCTCTGTCTTGTCAGTCATAATTGGAATTATTTCCATTTCACAGATTCAAGGGAATGGAGGAGCTGGAACTGTGGCTCAGTAGAACATTTGCTTAGAGCTGGAACTGTGGCTCAGCAGAACACTTGCTTAGAGCTTTCGAGTCCATGTGTTCAATCCCCATCACTGTAGTGAGAAAACAGAAGAATTAAAGGAGAGTGAGGAAAAGAGCAGAAATGATAAAAGCTGAGGATTTTCAGATTATTGATGAGTAAGATTCAGAAAAACAAAGAGTGAGAAGAGGATTCTGGGAAGTCAGAACACAGACAGACTTTGAGGAAAGAGAAGAAAAGGGGTGGAGTTTATGTTGACATGTAAAGCGTGTTTCAGGTTCAGTGACTGTAACTCGGTAATGTCCAGATATCCCACATGACTGGGTACAACCATGCACTGGTCTCATACTAAAGGGCCTGTGGTGGCCACACCCTCAACCTCCTGGGTGCAAAGCCAACTCTTCTTTCCCAATATTGACAAAACGTCAGTGTAAATGTCTTAAACCTGAATAAACCTGTTACAGTGTTACTAGGAGAAATCAAGAAAGGAATGCTTCAAACGTAAGTATGACTGCTGTGGGATTTGTTGCAGATTCATTCACTCATTCAAGCAATGTGTCCGTAGGCAACATATTCATTCATGCTGAGGGTCTACTGCAGGAAAGGGGAGGATAGGGCACATAAAGTCACTGTTCTCTGGAGCTTTAACGATGGGAAGAAACACAGACAAAGATCAACATCTTTTAAAATATCAAATAGTGAAATGCTATATGGCTTCATCTGTACAACATCCTGAGAAAAACAAAATTATAAAGATACTGAAAGGATCCCTGGATGTCAAGTCATGGTGGATGGGGGAGGTTGTTGCAGGGAGGCTATAGGTTTTATGACAATGAACTTGTGTATTCTGATGACCTAATGGCATTATGAGTTCATCAAAAGTGTAAAATATAGATCACTAACAGTGACTTCATTTACACTGTGGGGACGAGTCAATAGTAATAATATATCAATACTAGTTCATCCATTATAACAAATGTAAAAAAATTAAGTAAATAAATAAATAAAAATTAAAAAATGCTTTAGCCAGGCATGGTGGCACGCACCTTTAATCCCAGCACTCTGGGAGGCAGAGGCAGCTGGATCTCTATGAGTTCGAGGCTAGCCTGGTCTACCAAGGGAGTTCTAGAACATCCAGAGCTACACAGAGAAATCCTGTCTCAAAAAATTAAAAAATTAAAAATATATAACAAATGTACTATACCAACTAAAGATATTTATGAAACAGACATATATAAGAACTCGGTATTTTCTACTCAATTTTTCCATAAACATAAAAAGTCTTATCAATTCTTCGTTAAGTATTAAATTGTAATAAGGACCACAAAGAAGATAGCACGATAGTTAGTAATGAGGCAGAACAGTCAGACATTTGGAAGATACAAACATGGGTGTGACCATGTCCGGGAGAGAGCACAGCCGCAGAATGGTGACAGGGTGAAACAACTTTAGAATGTCAGGTTCAAGGGAAAAAATGGAAAAGCATCCATGCAAGTTATGTGAGTGTATTGAAAAGACTGGTTCCTGCTTAGTAAAGTGATTGGGGTAGAAGGGCGTGTGAAGGATGAGGACAGGTAGATGCTTCCACGGTTCTTACGACAAAGATGACGATGGTGAACTGGAATGGGGGAAGATGGAGATGAGGAGGTGTAAAAGATGGAGAGCTATGTGATGGTAGAAGGAGAAGGACTTACAGGGTCCTGGTGATCAGGAGGAGGGAAAATACTGAGAATGTCCCTGTGTCATCTGGCTGGTTTACTAGGTAGTGGTGTTCCCTCTCTAGGGAAGAAACATGTTAAAGGTTGGGGAACAAAGATGAAAAAACAGAACACTTGACTTGTATGCAGGTGATTATTATATAAATGGCAGAAATGATTGCTTGATTGACTTCAAACACTATCTTAAATTTTACTGTGAAAGGGTCAGTTAAAAAGGAATAAAGGAACCAGCAATGCTTACGAAAGGATTGATATTCATTGAAAAATAATACTCTCTAAAAGGATTAAGGCAAAGCAAATTTATCTGATACGATTTGCCACAGTTCACATTTAGAGACATGTCCAATATTCTCTAAAATCAACTCGTCTTCATGAGTCCAAAAGCTTCTGATTGTTTATCTTAAATTAATTTTTTTGCCAGGTTCTCTTAGTAATAGTTACACAGTATACATTTTGTGCTGAAGTTTACTGAGATGTACTTTCTGGTTCTCAAATGCACAGTTCAACCATTCCCAACACTTCAGATGACTCCATGCCAAAGAAAAAGCTATCATCAATATTATGTTTATGAAGCTTCAAGTGTCATTATTTGTGTTCAGCCTCCTTTCATAGCATTGAAATGAAAATCAGATAATTTTTATTATGACATTATATAGGTAAAATGTTGTAATAGAAGGTTATATTGCTATATACAACAATAACATAAAACTCCCCTAGTTTTTGAAATGTGGCATATTGTTTACTTCCCTTAAAATACAAAAAAGAAGTATATATTGCCAAACATAAATTATACAAGCATGACATTTTCAAATGTGTGACTTATTTAGCACATCTCAAATGTGAATTTGAGTGGGTGGCATGGTGGCAAATAGGCAAATAGAATTTTCCAAGAAAAAAAGAAATGCGTGGGCAACTTTGACTCCATTCAGTCTGTTTTTGATGGGGGAAATTTATTACTGAGAAAAATTGGTTCTTAAACTTAAGTACATGATAGAAAGAACACCATTTATCCTTTTAACTAGACCTTTAAATATACTTACAGGCTCATTCAAAAGAATAAATGTATTCATGAAATATACATAGAGATGTCTAGAGGCCAGATATTGGAATTCATGAGCAGCTGCATCAGTAAAAGCCTGGCAGGGTGGTCCCACAGAAGGGTCATCCAGATATGAAGTCAAAGGGTTTTCTAGTCAGGGTCTGGTAACTGAGGCAGGAAATAGTGTACTGAACCATCAAGCTCTGAACATCATTCCCTAATTTCATGTCAAAAGTGGACATAAACAGCTATGTTCTTCTAACCTGTTAAGTATAATCTTGAGGGCTGAGGGAGATACAGCCAGATACATAGCTGATACAACTGATGACGACCCCATCTCCAAAGTAGGCCCATAACTCTAACTGTTCTTATTATAAATTAAGCAGTGTACAATCTCCCCCTACTCACAGTAGTAAAAACCATAGTTATAATCACCAATAGTAATTCATTTCTTCCGTATATCGCATACCTCCTGGCACCAAATCTACTGCAGGACACAAAGTAGTATTTTAAGTCCCCAAGGTCACTGATGAGCAAGGCAGGATTCATAAAAGATAAAGTGACTTGATTCACAGCAAACAATGGATGGGTGTATGTGGGAGTAGTAGAAGGGTAGGAAGGATTGGAATTAAGAGTCAGGTCCATCTGGGTTCAATCTCTAAGTTCACTGTCACGACTCTGCTTGATTCTATAGAGGAGTCAACCATGGTTTCCTTTGTTCCTGTCGCTCGTGCTGTGAATTTCTATGTCTAGCCACATGTAGGTACTGGAGCACAGGAGTATGCCTGTGTTTATCAGATGGACTCCACCCAGGCAAGACTAAATAAGCGTTTGCTACTCCATACCTGTGTGCTAAGGGCACACCCATTTGCACTTAGTACCTTGGACTGGACTTGATTTTACACAAGTTCTCCTGGGAACCTCTGCATTCCTAGGAACATAGTCAGTCATGTGCCACGTCTGCATCTACACAGACTCATTCCAGGGTGGATTAGGAATGTTAATGCCATTGAAAGAATAAACACTTTCATAACTTACTATAAAATGCCATATAGAGCACTGTCTATTGGGGCCAACATTTTAAAATTAGAACACATCTTAATCCAAACACAATGTTTTTCTGTTACTTGTGAGATTTTAAAAATGAAAATTATAACTGCCAAATGTCTCAAAAGACTTTGTTTAGCTTCCTCTCTCTTCTGCATTCCTCGGGTCTCACGGCTGCTGTTTTATATTCCCCATACTATAATTCAGCTTTTATAGCTCCTCTTATTCAATACTCCTTTCTCTTTTCCTTCCTCCGATGATCAAATTAGCTTAATGCATCCCAAAGGCCCAACACAAGCTCTTAAAAAAAAAATGAAGGAAAAGTTTTAACTTGTCGTTGCTCTGCTAGGCTTTAAGAATGAGGTTTTTTAAAGCAAAGTGAATTCTTATAGAGAAAAATATGCAAATATTGTATTTGAGGATTCAGTCTGTACAGAGAAGTTTCTAAGACACTTCCAGAAGCTTTGGGAAAGGGGTCGGGAAGGAGAATGTGTGGATTTGAAAGAAACCATCGTTGAAGGCCATCATGCCTGGAATACAGGAGACCTGGATTCTAGACTTTATAGTCAGTGTTCTGTAAGTAATTTGGCTGCTTTCAGCTTCACTGTTAAACAAAGAGGTTACACCAGATGAGTCTTAAATTCCTTACTTCAGGGCACTCAACAGTATGACTACTAGGATCAAGGGATGACTGTTCTGTTGGGGGTGGTGAGGGTGGCCTTTGCTGTGTACTGCAGAGTATTTTGCCCGCAACTCAGCCTATGGCCACTTTATACTCTTGGCACTGCCCCTGTTATCCCCTCACCAAAATTTCTCTAACATTGCCAAATATCCTCTTTGGGTCAGAATCCCTACTAGGCAGTTGAAAACCAGTGCTTTAAAGCTAAAATCCACGATAATGGCCTTATTTCCAGGTAGCAGCCTCATCTTTTTTCCACACTCTTGTTTTTTTATCAATTAGTCCAGTATTTTGAATATTTTAAGTGCCATACTTACATTATTCACTTTACAGATTCTGATTTTTCCAAATTAGCATTTTTGAAATCTGTTTACACGAAAACCTCACAGAGAGAGGTTAAAAGCCAGAGGTGAAGCAGATCACTGATTATAAATATGTGGCAAAAGCTCCTCAATGAACTGTATGCAACAGAGAAGGGCTTTAGACCAGATCTTGTTTGCAATAATGTAATCGTAAAGTGACCTGTCAAGAACAATTGAGGGTAATTGCACCCCGGCTCTTGGTTTTACAGTAGAATGTTTCCAAAAGGAAAATATAAGCAAGTAACAGAAATGTGTATTGCATTCATATGTGAAAAGCTTAAACTCTAAATTATGTGCATCACTCCTTCTATTAAATGGAGCCCAACAATATAGGTGTATTTATTTCTTCAGTCAGAAAAATGCCTGTTTGCAACTTTAAAAATGTTATCCCTCTTTAAATTATAGTAACTCATATTTTAGTAGATTTAGCTTAACCTATGAGCTTCCCATATGTGTGCCATCTAGTTGGTGTTGCCTTACTGTGTGTTTGTTTCTGTAGAATCATGGTAAAAATCTATGGAACCTCAAATAAGCAGGAAGTTAACTATATTAGGGCACTACACACAAGATAAAGACACTCCCCTTCAGCGCCCTCTCTCCTGTAGCTCCAGGAAAGCACAGTACAGTTATCTGAAAGTAAACACTATACATGGAGGAAGCTCAAATCTAATAATTGACATGTGTTTTCCCATGTTCAGTAATATTTGTCATGGGAATATTCTAAACCCACTGGAGTGAGTGTGCTTGTTTGGTTGTTTGTTTGGATTTTGAGACAGGTTCCTGATGTGTAACCCACATTGGCCTTGAATGCTGCTACCTCAGCCTTCCAAGTGCTCAGATCACAAGCACACATCATTGTTTTGAAAAAAATCTAAGATTTCATTTTTTCTTTGAGGGAAATGATGGATTCCTCCACATTATAGATTTCAGGTTATAAAAAAAATGAGTATTAAAAAAATCAGAGAAGATTTGCTTTAAAATTTCCCAGTAGTAAAATGTATGATGTGCACATCTAGCTATGCCTGACAGGTATATTATTTTTTCTTAAGGAGATCATCTTTTAATCCATGAATGCATATCCTTCACAGTGATGGCTTTCAAACCTTCCACTTCTTTTCATTGTTGTCTAACTCTTCATTTAAATATCTATCTATCATTTTTATGTATATGTGTGCCTGCATTGAATTTGCATGCACCACATGCATGCAGGAGCCTGCTGGGGCCAGAAGGGGTTGACAGACGCCATGGAACTAGAGTTGTCAGCAGTTGCTAGCCACCATATTGGTGCTGGGAATCAAACCCAGGTCCTCTGCAGGAGCAGCACATACTCTTAACCACTGAGCCATCTCTCCTACCAGTTTTGTCTAACTCTTTTGTTCAACATGCCAAGGAGCATCTAATTTTGTCACATGTGCCCCCGGTGATGCTCTCTGAACTGTCGATTCTATTCTTAATTGCTTACAAAGAAGATCTACAGCTTACCAATAAGCACTCAGTTCCTTCAATGGGGAAGGCATTCTATCTCTCTTCTTAAATTTATTTTTTAATTTCATACGGGCAATGAATTATGACCATATTTGAAGAGATTGGTCTCACTCTGATAATTCATCTTAGATTGGTGTGTTTTATTTAATTCTGATCCATCTTAATAAACAGATTTTGTTAAACAGACTCATCCTTAATATCATTCTGGGAATATCTGGAAAATATTTTAAATGTTCTCAAGTAAATTTTCAAAAGGTATTTATTTTATAATTTTAGATGAATTCACATATAGGTGCACATACATGCACATGCAGAGAGAGAGTTTAAATTATCCAGAAGATGTAAAGTATAGAAATGACTAGAATTTGAAAGAGCTTTTAAAAGGCAGGGAAGACATTTCATGAGTAGCTAGAGGAAATCTGATTAGGAAGGGCTGAGAAATCAGCCTTCCTCCTGAACTCATGTCTACTCAGCTAATGGATCCTAGAAATTAAACCAGGGAGTTTGAAGTCCTGAGGCATTCTGCATGCAGACATCCTGGTGCTGTATACCTTCATAATTACAGATAACGACTTGTCACCTCTCCCTCCACACAAATTAGTTCACCAAGTCACACCCTGAGAACACACCTGACAAAACACTAGCCTTCTAGTTTTTGTAGGAATTGAGGAGCCAGCATCAAGTAAATGTGAGTAACAATAAGGAAACAAGAGAAGAGATACTCGAGATTCTGGAAGAGGGTGGCTTTAGAAATGAGGCGGGAAACGCAATGGAACAAAGTTGGAGGGAGAATCCTGGGGGTCCAAGGGTGCAGCAGGGAGAGATGGGAGAGACCGGCCGATAGGAAGATGCCGATATTCTGTAAGCTAATTGGGGGGTCCCACCATTCCATCTCATTCTTTTAAAAGCTTGAAAGTGAATGTCTTGTTAGAGAGATGACTCAGTAGTTGAAGGCTCTGGCTGCTCTTCCGGAAGACCTGGGTTTAATTCTCAGTCCCCATGTGTTGATTCACAACCATCTGTAACTACAGTTCCAAGGGATCTATCATATTTTCTGGCCTCTTCCAGCACCAGCCATTCATGTGCTGCGTGCCCACACGAGCATGCACGCACACACACACACACACACACACACACACACACACACACACACACACACACCAGGCAAAATACCCTACACATAAAACACAAATACTTTTATCTTTTTCTCCCTCTCTGTCTCTATCTCTGTCTCTGTCTCTGTCTCTGTCTCTCTCTCTCTCTCTCTCTCTCTCTCTCTCTCTCTCTCTCTGTCTCTCTCTCTCTGTGTCTGTCTACACACACACACAATATCAGGCAAACACCTTACACATAAAACACAAATACTTTTATCTTTTTCTCTCTGTCTCTGTCTCTGTCTCTGTCTCTGTCTCTGTCTGTCTCTCTCTCTCTCTGTCTACACACACACACACACACACACACACACACACACACACACCAGGCAAAACACCCTACACATAAAACACAAATACTTTTATCTTTCTCTCTCCCTCCCTGCTCACTCCCTCCCCCCCTCTCTCTCCACACACACACACACACACACAACAAACACACACACACACACACACACACACACACACACACACACACACACACACACTTGGAAAACAAGAAAATTCTAGCTATCCAAATTACACCTTGCTGGATGCCCTGCATGTAGTTTGGGCAAGTATTTGACAGATCTTCAAACTGTTGTGTGACTAATGACATCCTTACCAAGTTAAGAATGGATTGCTTATAGAATAACTACTCTTTTATTAATATTTTATGAGCATTGCTTCCCTGCTATAAACGGATACAGTTCTCTGTCTCTATAAAGATCGTTGGCCCATGTCTCCCATTTCATGAAACTGCTATGATCAAACTGTCATCCTGCATCTTTATAGACTTATTGTCAGGTTTACTTTTGAATATATCCTTGAGGAACATATTCGAGTACACAAACACTCAAGGTGCATGTACAGCCTAACTGGAAATTCCAGTCAGAGGCAGTAAGTCTCTGCACCTCCACCTCTCCACCCTATCCACACCCCACATCCCACATCCCTGCCCAGTTCCTGCACTGTATCCAGTTAGTGTTTCCTGCCATGATCAATCTTGTTGGCTTGACCATATACAGATATTATTTATATAACAAGCATATGCTTTAAAGGAAAAAAATCTCAATACCACAAAAAAAAACAAGAAATTGTATCAGAGGCAAGACATTTTATGGTTAATGTTTATTTTGATGTCTTCTAAGATTGCGTAGTCCTTCTAAGATTCATAGTCCTAAACACAAAAATCTCACAGAAGCCCTTATATCTTTTTTTGTAGATTATTTATAGGTTAAAAGAACGATTTCAGCTTTCCTTAAGACAAGATAAAGAGAAAAACCAGGAGATCCACCTATCACCCATTGCGTTACAGCCAGCACAGTCGGAGGCCAAGACAGCCCACAGCATGGTCCAGCCTGAGCAGGCGCCAAAGGTGCTGAACGTTGTCGTGGACCCTCAAGGCCAATGTGCTCCTGAGATTAGAACCACCACCTCCTCCTCTGTCTGCCCTTCTCCCTTCAAAATGAAACCCATAGGACTTCAGGAGAGGTAAGAGCTTCGAGAGTCCACCTACAGGCTGTCTTTGTTTTACTTTGTTCTGGAAAGTCTACTTCAGCTACAAAGGGTGAAACTGGAAATGACTGACCATGGGGTAGAATCATTCCCTACCAAATAGGCACCAGAAAGTAGGTTTCTCGTCATCCAGTGGAGTCTCTGTGCTTGGGAAAACCTTCTTCAGGCACATCTGAAGCTTGTGTAGCCCATCTTCAACAATGGGGTGGTTCCTACCACCATTTATTAAGTACTTATCAAGGGCCACTAACCAAAGAGAGTTATCTTATTTTATTATCAAACATGGTATAAAGGAGTTGGTAATAAACGTAAGAGTGTTTTCCTACAGACGACCATGTTTTTGAAGTCATGTAGAAGGAGGCTGTGCTGCAAATTAATTTGGCTATAGTTAACTTTCTGCTTCCTTTAACCACAAGAGTTATCTATTGAGATATATATCTTTGTTTCCTTTATCTGTCTTTGGGGTTTATTTATTCATACAAGTGCTTCCATTTCAAGCAAGTCCCGTGGAAGAAAACTAGAATATACAATGTACGTAATGAAGGGCTAAATTTTCTTTTCTCCCAAATATTAATTAAACTCTTTTCACAGTGTTCTTAAATAATTCTATTATTTTTCCAGTGATGTGTGTTAATGGACATAGAGGCTGAGGCAGGAGGATTACCATAAGTTTGAGGACACCCTGAGATATAGAGTGAGTTCCAGATCAGCTTGACCTATAGTATGAGAGTCTGCCTCAAGAGGAAGAGATCTGAGATTCTTTTAATGTATTGCCAGTAGATGATATGACAAGAGAGAAATTTGTTATGATTAGCTCTAAAGGCCCTGAACAAACAAACAGTTGATACCACTCTAGAGGGAAAGAGAGCAGTCAAATCATTCCTCCTATCTCCTTCCCCCAAAGGCTGCTGCCTTCCTGACCGTTCCACCTCAGGCCCCAAGTGACATTCTTGCACTTGGGTATAGCTAAGTGGCATTCTCAGATTTGGTCTGGAAATGAACATGAGACAACCCTTTCCCCTGGAGGGGAACTTGGAGTCTGGAGAACTGGGTGCAGACCCACAGATCCATCATTCTTTTGCCCTTCACTTCTACACTAGGAAAGGGTAGGCTAGGATTCTCAGCTTCTTCCCAGTCTCAGGCAGCTTCAAAGGGAAGCCTGGAGGCAGAGATCTGAACGCCAAGGGCAGAGTAGCAGGAAGGGTCTGCCTGGTCATAGACAATAAGGGGAAGGTACACTCAAAAAGATTTACAGACAGTAAAAACAGTTTTTTTTTAAAAATCAGGCTAATTTTAATTATGGCCATGCACTACTAATTCAAAGCAAGGTCAGTGTAACACTGTCAATGAGAAGAGTTATTGTGGTATCCTGTCCTTGTAGACCACCTCCTTAGCAGGTTTGAATTTCAAGGAGCATAAGGTTAAAGATTGGAGAATTCATTTAATTGAAGAAGGGCAGAAATTCAAGTGATATCTTATTCATCTTTGTGATCCACATGGAAATGCTATTTAAAAAAAAAAAAGCAAAACCTAGGGCCTAATCAGAATTAAATGCCTTCCATGTCCCCTGATGTGTAATTACAGCTTCCCCTGCATCCCTTACTCCTAATGCCTTCTCTTCTCCAAGCAAGGGAAATCTGTTTTCCCCAAGAGTCTCCAAGTCCTTCCTGACTTAGTAACTTCATCAATTTTTCTCCTCTCTTTTCAGCTAAACTTTCTTTCCTAATATTGACTATCCATTTACCTTTAAAGTTTCTTTTATATCAAAGATCTTCCCTTCCCTTAGGTCATTGCTTATCTGGCTCTTGTCTTTCCTTCCTTATCCTAAAGGAACAACGTATGTTCCCTGCCTCATCAGTTTTCAACCTTCCTCCTCTTTGTCTTTCATGGTCTTCTAATAAGTTGATGCTCAATGATCTAGCTACTCAATATAAAACACAAGCTTCATTTTTCTTCCTATATAGCACCGAGGACTGCCCATTTCTCAGCATCTCTCCTCTGGTCTACTAGACATCATTTGAACTGACTCTTAGTGACTACTTTTGCCTTGCATTCATGCCTTTATCCAAGCCCACATCAGAGTTTCATTATGAGTCTACATAACTACAACCATTTCTCATGCTGTCTTGACACATGTGCTTCTCCTGGTATGCTACTTAAACACAAAAGAAGATGCTCAGAGTTGGGCAGTGGTAGGACACTCCTTTAATCCCACTGCTTGGGAGCCAGAGGCAGACAGATCTATGTAAGTTGGAGGCCAGCCTGGTCTACAGATCGAATGCCAGGACAGTCTCAAAATCTACACAGGGAAACCTGTCCAGAAAGAAACAAACAAAAAAAAGATGCTCAGAAACAGAAGTCAAAATTTTCATCGAGTCATTTCTCTTTGTGTATTCTGAATCCTAGGAACCTATAATATCCCCAACCATCTCACTTCTTCCCCTCTCATTATGTACCCATGCATTGTGAAGATCTGTCACCTTCCTCCTAGGAGCTTCTTTCCAACCCCATTACCCCTGAGGACTCAGGATTTCCCATTTCTCTTAATCTGTGTCACGCTGACCCTCCCACCTCAGGTTCTCTTCTCCTCCAATCCATCCCCAGACATCTCAAGCAATAGTGTTTTAAAATACATGGGAATGTCTTTTATTTTAAAGTCTATACTTCTTTTTGGAAGAATAGGTCATTCCTCTGTATGGAATATGACACCCTCTCCAGCCTAACTTTTGCCAGCCTCTGTCAAACTTTATTTCCTGCTAAGCACACACGCACATCATCCATCCTGCTACTGTGATATTTCTCCAGGCACCATCCCAAAATATTTAAAGTCCATGAAATAGTACCTGCCTCTGCTCTGTCCTTCCTTTCTCTATTTGCTATTAGAAAGTACTACCACTGCAGTAAGAGTGAATCTGTGTCTACAAGTCAAGGGAATGAGAAACAGAGTTCTATTTCCTTATAACCCATACTAAACTTTTGTTGTAACTCTCATCCTTCCTAAATGGCAGAAACTTGATCTCAGCCCCTTTCTGGTTGACTCAACATCAAGCCCCCCTTGCTTAGAAATTTCATCTAGATGTTGAAGGGCCCTTCTCAATATAAAATGTGAAAGTCCCATCTGCCTTGATGCCTTCCATCCAAACTGCCTTTTGCTAAAATGGCCATTACATCCTGAATCCTCAGAAGTTTACTCATGATTGTTGCTACCAACTCGTTCCTTCTTTCTGTTCATACAAACCCCTCTATTTCTAATGGTGACTTCTTCTCATTCCCTCCCTCCCCCTTTCTAAACTTTATCCAATATACTCTGAGATACCACAATATATTCTCACTGCTAGCTTCTATATATCAAGTGGAAATGCAGGCAACTCTGTGCCAAGACGCCATCCCTACAGCACCGGCCACTTTTTCTCATGGTTCTACCTAGGGTCATGGTCCCCCTGCTGAAGATGTCAGGGCTTAGCCGTGAAAGACAGTGTCTTGCCAGTGCTTGTGCTTGCAAGTCATCACAACTAATGCTTCTCCCTCCCCTCAGTCCATGGGCCCTTTTTCTAGCTCTGTAAATAAAACTGTCTACTCATGTATCTTTCATATTTCACTCAACCTGGCATCCACACATTCAGATGTGTTCTACTAAGAACCTGACCTTTAGAACTCAAAAGATAGAATCCGTATTTATTTGCCTCCTGTTTTCATATTTCTTCCTCTAAGCAATAAAACACCAAACAGCTTGACAGCATAAAGACAGGGAAGGTCCAAAGGTGAGGGAAGGACTGGGAAAGGGGGAAGAGCTTCACCCATCACTTCCTCTTGAGTGACTCGGGTCATTCCTCACAATGACTGTATGCCTCACCCATGGAGCCCAACACTAACCCAGGAACTTCTCTTCTGCTACCTTCTGCATTAATCCTAAAACTTATGTGCCCAGATTGCTTATAGAACTCTTGTATGTATTGTCAAGTTTAGAGACCTGTCATAGCCATAGCCAATAGAGTCTGAATTTCTGGAGGACATATATATATATATATATATATATATATATATATATATCTAACGGGCTTCTAGAAACGAATGAGTTTCATGAGCAATTCTCAGGTCAACGCCCAGTTAACACTTTGTTTAACCTGTCAGGCCTTCCTTCCCTCCTTCTTCTATTTTCACTCCCATCTTCCTGCCATAAATCTCTTGCCAGCATAACATATAACTTTAAGAGTGATAAAATGCAAAGCCTATATATTGTGCATTATGCAGCAAAAAAAGTTTTCTGGAATTTCATCTTTAATCCTTAAAGTTTTATGCTCATGTGTTCTAATGGTGCCATTTAAAAATCCTCATGTTTTTATTTCCAGACCTTGATCCTGATGTAAAGTAATTATATTTTGTTTATTACATAAAAGCCTGGTTATAAAGCCATGAGATCATAAGGGCTGCCTTATTAATCAACTGTCATGCTATACAAATCTCTCATTCTTTGTATCAATAATATGAGTTAAAATGTAAGTAAAATAAGATAGAGACTAAATGTACATGCTTATATAAATATGAAAATGTATATTGAAAATTATAAAGATTAAAAATCCATACAATGTGGAGGTTATAGTAGTAGTTACTGTTTTCTTTATTCCAATTACCTACCCACAAATTCTATTGATCCTTGGTTCTCCAGCTTTCTCATTATTGAAACACTCCTCACCCTGGGCCTGGCTTGCATTACTTCATCTTTGAACTGAATCTTCTGATTATAAAAATGTCATTAAAATTAATACACTTTATGTATCATATATACACTATTTTATTTCACCCCTTCTGTCTATATCTCATACTTTCCCTTTTTAAATTCATATTGTATTCTCTTTATACCTACCATCCTAAAACAATATTTATTACTACTTACTATCTATCTTACTGTGACAAAATCCTCCAGTCACCGACAGGATCTAATTCAAATTTTTCTCTCCAAATCTATTCACTGCTGGCCCCAAATCACGCTATCCTATCCAGTCTCCTCCCATTCCCACCTTCTTCCATACCCTGTGTTTTTTGTTTGGTTTTTTTTTCTCTCCATCATCTCCAGTTTCCACAGAACAACATAAAACTTGCCTCCTACCATAGGCCATGTAGCCTATCCATACCATGGGGATTTGTAACCACGGACCACTACCTAGGAGTGATTTTTACTTAAGAAATCATTCAGAAAAAAGACTGGCCTTTGTTCTGGAGTGATAGACCTTGCCCCTTAACCAGACTGTAAGGATCTTAACCACTTGCTGTGGCTCTGAGTACTCTGTGCCCCCCATGCAGTCCCAGTACATAGTAGACACTCAGAGAAATCATAGAGTTAATAAGTCCCCCTTTGCATCTGGACAGCTCACATTTCTAAGGAAATTGCCCTAAGAACAGGTAGACTAATGATACAGCACATAGCCAAGCCTCTATCATTTGTGACATAACTAACTTAACAGATTAAGTCCTCTGTGGTATAGATTTCCCCATTTGCAAAACAATACCTGTCCCACCTTACTTCAAAGAGCATTGCAAAATTAACTTCATATATATACAAAGTGGCGTGGTGACTTTGAGAAGGAAAAGAAAACCTGAAATTGCTTTGGTTTTAGCCTATGAGGAAAGCGGAGAAGCAGAGTGGGAACCAAGACAAGCAAAGGAGGATTGGCTCATACCCTCACCCTGACCACACATGGAACCCTGGGTCACACATGGTCACTTCTCTCACCTTTAAGGAAATGAATGAGGCATCCATTCCCTCATACCAGCCCACCATCCACTTCAGGATGCCGGGAGACTTAATTTCCTAGTCACCCTCATAGGGTGATTCTCCAGAAAGTGGCAGCCAGTGTTGCTGCAGCATCAGAGAAGATGAGAATAGTAGTCCAGCAGACATGGTCTTCAGGGGACACCAGCAGCATCACCGTGTCTGCCAATGGTTGCCCCACTCTTTAGAGCACGGTTAAGTTCATACTCCACATTTCTTTGATCTTTCCAGGTCATTACATATGTTCTGCATGGTCTCCTTCGAATAAACACCATTTGTTCTATCGGGGCATATGGGCCACTGAACACAATCTGTCAACCTGACTCATTTGCCTCCACCTGACAGTATAAAGGATCCTAGCACAACACAGAGCTAGCACAACGCAGACCAAAACACACGGAGAACAAAAGACCACAGGCTCTTTATATATGGTATCTCATTCCATCCTCACAGAAGAAGAAACTAGTGCTTCGTGTGTTTAAGTTATTGGTGAAGTAATTTATAGTAAGTTTCTGGGCTGTGAGGGGGGCAGGGGTAATGTAATTGAAGAGCAAGAATCATGTCCCCAGATAAGCACTGGATTGGCATCCTTTGGGGAAAGGCAAACTTAACCTTATATTCGTGGAAAGTCAATTAGAAACACCACAGTGGGTAAACAGGTGTATTTTGTATTGCCACACTGTCGTTTCCCTCATCAAATTTTCCACTAAGTTTTCAGAGTCCTTTTTCAGATGTTTAAATCAGGAAAATGCAAGTTTGTGAAGCAGACTCAAACTGTTCTAGGTAGCTAGCCATTGTGTGCCTGGAAGCTTGCCAACTGTCCCAGCTTCCTGTCTTATCTGGTATTTCTCATTCTAGAGAACAAATGCTCATCTGATGGAAAGGACAGGTGGGGAGGACTATTAGTACAGTAGAGAATCTGCAGCAAGAGGAAACTCAAGTCTAAACTATGCTTAAAGCACATTGGGCGAGCAGGACAGGGCAGGGCTCTACTTTGTCCAGACTGTCTAGATTTGTGTGCTCTGAACAGAGGGGTTGAAAGGACACCAGGGAATGTATGTTTGTGCCCCTCCATGCAACAGCTGTCCTTGCTGTTGGAATAGGCAAATACTGGCAACTGACCTATGTGCAGGACATTGGCCTGCCCCAGGTCAACCACTCTTACTGTAGTTTCTCATAAGAGCTTCCCATCATCCCTTGAGGCATAGAATACGGCATCCCTTGTCCTTTCTTGCAAGTGAACTGAGACCTAGAGAGACTGGGTTGCATGCCTAGCATCACAAAGAAATAAAAATAGTCTATAAATTCG
Source organism: Cricetulus griseus (assembly GCF_003668045.3). NCBI lineage: Eukaryota > Metazoa > Chordata > Mammalia > Rodentia > Cricetidae > Cricetulus > Cricetulus griseus. Next base: position 140,037,517 of record NW_023276806.1, on the reverse strand, counting down.
CATCTAGAGACTCTGACTACAGAGTTGGCACTTTCTGAACTTTTGGTAGCTTTACATATCATAATGTTATAAAAGTTATTATAAGATGATACCCAGAAATGTGGAAAGCATTGGGAACACATACAAACTCTCATTAATAAGCTGTTTTCCTCTTTATTTGTACGATAGACATAATGCATATTTTGTGAGGTAAGTGTGGACTCTGAAAGTTTAGGAAACAATTTTTAAAAGTGTTCCTGTGTCCCCTAGTAACATGTTTTAAAAACTATGGGGACTAACTAAGAAAATAGCGATAAAGATGCTGAGATTTTGTGTCAAGGAAAATCATGAACAAACTGTAATTGTGTTCAACACAAGAAACGGCCATGGCGGCAGATGCAAAGGCAGGAGAATGGACAAGGAGACAAGGTTATAGGTGCAGGTGGTTAGAGAAGTAAAGGTATATTTAGGGGAACAAACCCAGGGCCTCACACATGTCTTAGCTACATATCCAACCCAAACACATGTTTTACAAAAATTAACAAACAAGAAGTTTTTCTATAGTCATGTCCATCATGTGTTGACAAGCATGGTCTTCTCTTAAAGCAATGCCTGAAGTGCCTGAGCCTTTGTGGCTGCATGACCCACCAGTTTGGGACTTGACTCCATCAGACATCACTATGACTACTCCCTTTCTCATGTCCCTTCTCTTTCCTCACTGGTGACATCCTGAAGCCATGCCAGAGTAGGTCCTGGTGAGCAGTATTCCTGCTTGTGTTTGCTACCAGTCCACCCAGCACACAGGTTGCCTTGTGAGATTGATTAGAAAGGACTCCCCCCACCACCATCCCCACAACTGAACTCTGCAGCCTGATCCTGAATGCTGAATCCTGGGATGAGTCACATCATGGGATCCATTTCATGGGATGCATTCCCACACCCACAATGAAGGAGCCAAATCCCATCACCCCGGGAACCCTCTGGCCATTCAGAGTATTGACCATTTTTTATAGAGAGAGAATTACTGTACTTCCTACATGCTGCATAAGGCTGACATTTCTTCAAGAGTTTTAACTACGTATGCATACAGAAGGTGGCACATTTGGATGTATGTGTACATGTCCTAGGAGGCCAGAGGTACTGGGTCCCCTACAGCTGGAATTACAGGCAACAGAAGCCATCCAAGGTTGGGAACTGAACTCTGGTCCCCTGGAACAGTGCATGCTCTGAGCCACTGAACCACCACTCCAGCTCAAGGTGGGCATTCTAGAATGTTCTTGTCATCGTGACCGTGAAGAATAAACACCGAAAAGGTATCACTTTTGAGGCCCCTGCTGACTGGTCACTTTACTCATGATCCACTAAGAGCTTTGCTTTGGGGAGTGTTCTGGAAAAGGAGCCGCCTGTCTTCGCTAGGGACTGTACTCCAGATCTCCATGTCCAGGTTGACAGAACTAGGAGAAGCAGCCTGTTTTGTAAGGCTCGTTGTAATCAGGCCAGGCACAGGCAATTCCCAGGGAAAGCCTGCCTTCCTATTTTGAGAGACCAGCTCTGGGTCTTAGATACTGTGTCAGGTTTTGCCTTGCAGAATTGCTCTTGTCCAAGGTGGTGTTGGAAATATGTCACACAATTGTGTGCATCTCACAGCATGAATATTGTTCTTCTTTGGAAGGAGATACCGGCATGCTCTCATTAGATTTCCCAGGGTTTGGGTACGTGACCTTTGGTTTAACAGACCCTGAAAAATCGCAAATCACCCAAGGCAGGTGGCTTGATCAAAATTAAGTTAGTTTTAAAAGGATTTTTTTCCTGTGAGTCTATTACAAGTTAAAGTGCTGCTCCCATTTAGCAAGGCTTCATAATCCTGGGTAGAGGGGGGTGGGGTGTCCTAACTCTGTGTAGGGAGTGCTGGCTGTGTTCTAAGATCAGTTTCTGTTGTTGGCTAATGCCAAACTCATCTGACTGCAGAATAGGGAAACAGTGCCCTCTAGTGGAAAACAGCAAATGTGAAACCTGCTCATGAGTAAGAGAAAACTGAATTGTACTTTTTATTTATTTTTTTCTATTATTGAAAATAGATTTTTTCCCCACACAAGATATCATGATTACGGTTTCCATTCCCTCTGCTCCTCCTACCTTCTTCTGCCTCCCCTCCTATCCGGGTCCACTCCCTTTCTGCCTCTTCCAAAGAACCTGTAGGATAGTTAATTAATTAATTAATTAACTAAAAAAGAAAAAAGAAAGAAAGAACATGAACGATCCCTGACATGACATTATGAGAGAGGGAACCATCAAAGATGCCCTCGAGTTCATTTTGTGTTGACCATCTTTTGTTGGGCATGAGGCTTACCCTTAAGAGTGACTTGTTTCCCCAGTGAGACTTCCCGTGGAGAAAATTAATTTTTTTCATTTGAAGTGGTTATCAACTGGAAATAACTTCTGGGTTAGGGATGATGTGGGAGACATGTGTCCACTTCTCCTTTCAGCCCTAGGACTCCAATATGGTAAGCCCTGTAAGCCCTGTAAGCCCTGTGCACGCTGCCACAGCCTCTCTGAGTTTATATGTGTTTTGGTCCTGCTGTCTTTAGCAGACCTTGCTTCCTTGGTGTCCTCCATCCCCTCTGGCTCTTACATTCTTTCTGCCTCCTCTTCCACAGGGTTCCCTGAACCCACAGGGGAGGGACTGGATGGAGACATTCCACGTAGGTCTGAGTGCTCCAAGGTCTCTCACTCTCTGCATAGGGTCTGACTGTGTTCACCTAATTCTTAAGCAAGAGATCTTTATTGTCTTGGTCTGGTGATGGTGGCTTTTTCTACTACCAGGGTTCTGTGGAAGAGTCTAAATCACCTCCTTAAAACTGGCTTTTAGAGTACATCACTTCACCTCTAGATATATGCTGTTATCTGCTCCATCCTCAGCAAGGTACTGGAGGCATAGTGAGAGACCGAGTTGCTAGTCCAGCCAAATTGTAGAAAGGAGTTTTCTGTGCTATGCCATTTCTGGTAAAGTGAATTTGCTTTCTGGTAAATTAGTAAGAATTAAAAAGTGTGTGGACACTTTAAGGCACTGAGCATATACAAGGGGAGGGAGGCAGATCTGAGGGCTTTAGTTTGGGTTTTCTTGGGGGCAGGGTGTTAGGGTTTTGTTGTTTATTGGTTGTCTTGCTTGTTTTTTTTTTTGTTGTTGTTGTTAGTTGGTTTTTGTTTGTTTTCTGGTTTGGTCAAACTCAGCATAGGAGATTGGTTAATAGATATTTGGAAGCATGTACACAAAGATATGTTCAGAATCATGACTTCCCCTGTCAGGGATGTAAAACCTTTGAGAGCAGTGAAGGAGTGAAAGATGTCTTTGCTAAATATTATTTAAAAATTGGTGACCTCAAGTTTTCTAGTTTAAATGTGTTCTTCTGTGTGTGACCTGTAGGTGGCACACTGAAACAACTGTACTCCTAGAACTGAAAATAAAGGCCTTTTGCGACCAAGTTCCCAAGATTGGTTTCACATAGCATCTAGAACACTGGTTCCCCACCTTCCTAATGCTGTGACACTTTAATACAGTTCCTCGTGTTGTGGTGACTCCCAACCAAAAAATGATTTTTGTTGTCACTTCATAACTCTAATTTTGCTATTGTTATGAATCCTAAGGTAAATATGCTTTGGAGATAGAGGTTTGCCACAGAGGTCAGGACCCACAGGTTGAGAATCACTGATTCTAGAGTAATATCGGCAAAGTGTGGGGAGTGCTGCCCCAAGAAACCGTTCACACACCGTGCCAACACCACCCTCTCTGGAATGACTGTGTTTTATTTGTGGTGCCACCCGGTACTTTTATAGCCTCCAGGTGGCTGTTTGCACATAAAGTCAAATTGTATTGCCATGTAAAGAACTTCAAAATACCAATAATGAATCCAATAATGAAGACATGGCTTCAATGTGATTTTATTTTTCATACATTTTTCAAAATCATTACTCCTCATAAAACATTGACCTTTATAATGTATTAAACTAAATGGCAAGCTTCCTAGGGGAAGAGGCCCTTCTGTCCACTGTTTGGTCATGGCCATGCACTTTCCTAATCTGTACTGGACTTCCCTGAATGCATCACCTTTCCCCGTTCTCCCTCGACGCTGCTGTTGCTCGGTGTGTCAGGTGTAGAGGCAGTATGGAAGCAGGTGGCTTTATTGTAGCACTCAGAGCTTTGCCAGGCATCTCTCACATTTCTATAACCTCAGTAGGTAGAAGGTGGAGGCAGGAGGATCTGGCCAATCTTAGCCTCCACAGTGAGTTGCAGACCAGCTAGGCTATAGCAGACCTTGCCTCAAACAAAACAAAACAAAACAACAAAGGCCTGGTTGTTTCTTGAAAATGCAGCATTGGAGAGGAGAGATGGCCTGTAGAGAAGCCATTCCCAAGCCTATTCTAACAGAGCGGCTTGGGGAAACTTTGTAAACTTTCTGCATAGTCTAGACAGACTGTTAAAGCCCAAATGGAACTTATAAAAAATATTATAGGATCTGACCCAGACATTTAGCCTCAGTGGGTCTGGAGGGATATCTGGGAAGAGGGGGAATCTAACCCACGTAGACCTCTCTATGCAGTCCGCCCTCCGGGCTCAGGGCTTCCACATGTGTGGATTTAACCAGATGCAGATAGACATGTATGGAGGAAGAAATAATTGCATCTATGCCAAACATGCACGTTCATTTTTCCTGCCCCCTACCATGAAACACTGCAACAAGTTCCATGGCATTCACATCATACTAGGTGTCATAAATAAATGAACCATGACTTGAACCATACAGAAGGATGTGTGTGGCTGCGTGCCTTTTCACTAAAGGCACTTGGTCTTCTGACAGTTTGGGCATCTACTTGGATCCTGGAACCAATTTCTTGTGGAGACTAAGGGATGATGATACATACACACAGAGTGTTTAAGCATACATCAAAGCCTATATTTAAATGCACACTTGTTTAAATGCCTGTACGCATACATTTGGATCACTATACATTTATAGTTCTCTGTTTTTCTGTATTTAAACAATTCTCTTTGGGAACTGTGGTCTCAGTGATCCTGGTTCAAGTTGTTGAAAGTGACCTATATCTGTGCAGTGTTGACAAAGCCCTGGTGTGAAGGCAGCAGTGGAGACACAACCATAAGCACAGCTCTGAACTCAGACAACTCAGACATTGCCAATCTCATTGCAGATCCGACTGATCTATGTCCCACAATCCCTCAGGAGTCCTTATCTACACTGCTGCTCTAGGTTCCCATAACTGGCCTTATCATTAAAATTGTTAGGAGTTCAGGATGCTGACTGTTTACAGACAAGGAGCTAAGACAAAGATGTTAACCGGCTTGTTTACAAAGACAGGCTGTTGGCATGTGTTGTTCAATAGCAGATGAGACATTCACTGTGGAATACACCATGTTCTAATCCAATGGCCTGCAACTCTGCTTCCAGGGGCCATAGAGGAAAGTGGGCTGCTGAGTTCTAGGGTCCCACACCATTGCTGTGAGCTCACATGGGTTCTCCTGGTTAGCATATCAGATTTTCTTTCCTTTTTTAACTGAGAAGTCCCAGCTTTAAAAAGAGATCAGAAGCCAATGCATCCTCAGCTGGGTTAATCCACATGGAATCCAGAGAGAATGAACACTGTTTATGGTACAGTAGGGGCAGTTGATGGTACATACAAAGTCATTTGCCTTCACGGTATTCAGCCTCAGCCAGTAACTCAGCAATCTGACTTTTTCCAGTCTGAGATCTTAGTGCATTGGGAAAAGGTTAGATTTCCTGACTGAAATATCACCCCGTTGCTAGATTAGAAGGATAATTTTATTCCATTGTGTGTATTTATTCTTAGTACAACTTGTAGGGATTGTTTTCGGGATAATGTCAGGGTAATTGTTCAGAATTGAGCTACGGACCAACCCAAGAATGTTCTCCCGGGAATAGTTTGGCTCAAACATACAAAAAGAGCTCTTGTCTTATCAAAAGTATTTCTTCTTAAACATAAAGATAAATGGGCAGAGGTTTTACACAATATAAGAAATAACAATAAATAAGTCAGTGGCAACCTTGTGTGCTTTCAATGTCTAGTTAGATGGCAAATCGATCATGTCCTTTGACCCTGTCTCTCTGTGTTTAAATGGAATGACACAGAGTAGAAGATGTCCTACATAGCCAGGCGTTGGTGGCACATGCCTTTAATCTCAGCACCCTGGAGGCAGAGGCAGGTGGATCTCTGTGAGTTCGAGGCCAGCCTGGTCTCCAGGGAGAGTGCCAGGATAGGCTCCAAAGCTATACAGAGAAACCCTGTCTTTAAAGACCAAAGAAGAAAAAAAAAAAGATGTCCTACTTATACTGGGGCGGGGGTGGGGGGTACCTTCTATGCCCCTTCTTATCTTGGTCATGAGACAATATAAAATAATGGTAAGCAGGGCCATCAATGTTTTCACCAGCCTTTATTCACCTAAAAAATAATCAACTATCTAAGTAATATATTTTCACTGCAGGAAGTTTAAAAGCATATTTAAGCAAAACTCAAAAAAAAGCCAGGCCCAGACCCTCATGTGTGTAGTCTCAACTACTCTGGAGGCTGAGGAGCTTGTGACCCCAGAAGTTCACAGCCAGCCTGAACAAGATGGTGAGACCTGCTCTCCAATTTTGGAAAACAAACTATTTCATAGCTAGCCTCACCATGGGACTCACGCCCCTCCTGCCCCTGTTACCAGTTACAAGCACTCTCCAGACTTCTGCATAGATATCCACACATCATGTCCATAGTCATGGCTGACAGCTTTGGTGGTTGCCTTGGCAGCAGTAGGAGAAGAGTTAGGTACCAGTGGTAAATCAGAAGTACTGAGAAGAGAAACATTAACCACCACAGACAGAGTGCAAGGGCTGCACAGCCCTGGTGTCACACTGAAGGTGCCTGGGTAATAGAACAAGAAGGGATGTGAATGAGAAACCAGCCAAGAGTTGCCAAGCATCTGTTCTTTGCACTAGGGGCCCTTCTCAGTGCGCTGCATTAGTTCCGTCAATCAACCCTAGAACAATCTAAAGAACCACAGCTAACACTCCATGATATCTTCCATCTTCATCTTCCACTTCCATCTGCTTTCTCAGGTTCCAGCAACTGCAGATGAAAACTGTTCTAACAGCATCTTTACGGAGCACTTGCGGGTTGTTTTTGTTGTTCTTTAGTAGTACCACATAACAACTGTGTACAGAAAGCTTACACCATATTAGGTGTGATAAGCGTATGTAGAAAATGTCATGATGAAATGCTTGTCTCCTTCATTAACTAAAAGAAATAATTTTTAAAAAATCTTGTAATGCAAATGGTTATAGAAGATAAAGAGGTAAGAAAAATTACAAACAAAAAAGCAAATATTGATACTTTGGTTCTTTTATCTCATATAATCACATATATTCCAAAGTTTATTCTACTACTCATAGTAGCAATATTTACTGTGTATTTAATTTGTAGAGAAAATTCATTTTTTAGAGCACAGAACAAAAGCAAAAACTAAGGAATCACTGTAGGACGTCAGTAAAGTTTGTTTTGATTTTTTTTAACACAAGGAAATCATGACTTTTTCAAAATGAATGACCCTATCATAAATTAAATAAGTTTGTATCCTTTTATATGGACTTCAAACTGCCGCAAATAGGAAAAAGTAGAAGAAAACACATCTACATTACATGTAAAAGAGGTTTTGAAATATTGGTCTCAAAAATTATCTCCTGAGTTTTCTGCTCTGGCCTTCGAGCTGAAGTCTTGATGATGTGACTTGATTTCATTTCCATGTCTCTTATCTATAGTTTATTCTTGTTACCACAGTTGCTACTGGTTTTTAGCTTGTACACAGGAAGCCAGTGCCAATCAATTTTGTTCCCAAGGTGACAGGAAGCCTTAGTTGGTCAGATGTTGATCTGGTTTGCTGTTCCTGCCCCCACCCGTCATACCTTCTTCCCTTTTGGCTGAACTTAAGACAAATTAATCAGTGGTTGACATCTGGCAGACAGCTTTAGTGTCGTCTCGGTGGGTTGTTGACCTGCAGAGTTAAGGAGTGAAAAAAAAAAAAAAGGTGCATAAAATTTTCAGACACTGCTGCTAGGGACCCCTTCCCAGGTCCTGCACAAGAGGCTCCTCTTGTGGCTTTTTGATTGAAAGTACGGGTCTTCCTGAGCATTCCACCTTCTTTATGACAGTGAGTAGCTTACCTCACCCTACTGTAAATCCCAGATATGAAACATGAACCAGGGGTCAGGAAAGAACGCAAAGAATGCTAAGCTTTTAAACAGGTCTCTGGTGTTTCTGAACTTAGCCACCTACGGATGCTTTTCCTGTGAATTCCACTCCAGGGAATTCCACTGCTCACCACCAAACACTGGAGCAGAATATGTTTATATCCAGAACATTACAAATAAAACAACTCATAATTTTAAGTGTATGTAAAATCAAGTGAGCTGACCATCCCAACCCTAAAAGCTAAAGGTTCCTGGAGTTTCCTTTTTCACACTTGGAAGTTATGATCTACCAAATCTAAAACTGCAAACTTTCAACAGCCTTGCAACATGCATTCAGAAATTATTGGTTTTAAAGATAATGATGCTAAAAGACAGGGCTAATTTTACGATTGAGTTTATGAGAAATGTCTGTCTAAGATGAAGGAAGGTGAGATTAAGATAAACCTAAAAAGGGCAGGTATGTTGGACCGGATGAGCCTTTTCCTGTCCCTAAAATGCCTCGTGCTCTTACAAAGGAAACGTATTCTTATTCACCCGAGGCCAGTGTCAGGCCTCGGCACAAGACTGCAAAGTATCCTGGGTAGTGGCAGTGAGAAGACAGGAAAGTAGGCAGGGAGGGAAATGTCCTTGGTGGGTCCTACCAGGGCAAATTTTCCAAAGGCAAGGGAACAGACCCAGTTTGATCCCATTTCTCAGTACTCTCCACACAAGAATTTAGAGGCATTTAAATAAAGGTGGGGTTGTTTCAGACAATGGAGTCACTGGAGAATCGGTATTCTGGCTCTTCACCTAAGTGTGCTGTCTTGAGGACTCCCAGGTGCAGCAGTCATGTGACAATCCCCCACCGTCTCTTCCCAGATGGTTAATCCGGAGGACTCTGAGTTGTCCTATCCATTATCTCACTGTATGGGAGTACACTCCCCAGACAAGTGAAATGAACGTTAAAGTGCCTAGGAAAACTTTGCACTGTGTCGCGCTTTGAAGAGCCATAACCCCAGTTTTACCAACAGCCAAACAGAAGGTAGCCCGAGGCATGAAATAAGTACTTATAAACAATCAGACTACGTGCCATTTGATGGAAACCTGAAATGTTCTCCCATCACACTCAGGTTTGCATGAGAATCTATTTGAACAGGAGCAAGCTGCCTTGTACCTGACCTTCTTGCACCGGCTTTTCCACCCGCCATGGTGGGGAGCATGCCCAAGAGAGTGGTTTACCAGCTAGCAATTCACACCTGCAGTGCACCAAGAGAGATGCCATGCCCCACGGGCGTTATGTACTCTTGGCCAGCAATTTCATACCATACACTGTTGACCAATTGGCAGACCAAAGCTGTCCTATTGGTCCCCTTTGTGTCCTTTCTAACACCTAAAGGCAAGACTCTTAGGGGGCTTGACAGTGGTTACCAAACATAAGTAAAAGATAGTGTATGATAGCCAAGCTGTGGAGACAATAGATTGTGCAATAGATTTCTTTCAGGAAATGTGTATGGCTGGTGATTTTTTTTAAAAAAGAATGGTATAATTTATGTAAAATATGCTCTTTTAAAAAATTAAATTTTTCTGATGTGCTTAGGATAGAAAGTATTACTGTTAGGCAGCATCTCTATAGATGCTAATGCTGACCAGTGACTTCCCAAATCTGACCTTTGACCTTAAAGAGGTCAAGATGTGGGGGGGGGTCAAGAGAACAAGGAAGAACAATCGTTTATTGAGCATATTCAAATGTAGAAGAGCATCTCAAGGTCTAGCCTTAGCAAATGCAGAGACTGCCCCCAGAACTACAAAAGAATGGTAGCCACTGCTCTAGGTACAGAGGAAAAAACTAGAAAAGCCTTGCGTGCCCAGGTCTGTGTGCATTATGCGTATCTTTCCCTCCGTATATCCATCTCCAGCAGACAGATTTTATCTTCTCATCTTCACATCTTCACAGCGAAGAAACTGAGACACAAGTGTTTGAGTCCATGTCCACTGCTGTGGAGGTATCGGCTGCAAAGAACTCACACGTTTTTCCTGTTTTCCTCCTCCCCTGATGCCCAAAGTACCAAATAATCCAGATCTCCCCTTCTCCATATTCTTTCAGTGGCAAAACAGAAGCAATCTGAAATAAAATAATACTGCTTTTAGCCAAACACACTGGTGGAGCTTGACAGGAGAGGACGGCCTGTGCTGCCTTCTACCTACAGGTGGCGCAGGCGAGCCACATAGACAACTGGAGACCTGGGGTAACCGCTCCTCCCCCCCCCCCGCCCCCTGCCAGCCCCATCTCCTTTTGTTTTAAAGAACATTAACGCAGCTGTTTTTCTGACCTGAAAAATTCTACCTAAGACATTTGTAGCCCATCTAAGATTTAAAGCCAAATCAAATAAACAAGGATCAAGGGCCCGGTGAGGATCCCAAGGCTGGAAAAGAGCCACAGAAAGGCTCTCCTCCCAGATGTCCCTAATTGTCATCCAGAAGGACCTCTGCCCTGGTTTAGACCCAAATGCACAGAGCAGGATTACCTACTAAAGCCTGCAGCCCCGAAGACTCGCATTCCGCATCCTTGGTGAGAATTCTACTTTTCCTTAGCACTGGCCACAATGTGTGTTCAGTGGGTGTTTGCAAGCCTTTGGGCTTTTTGATCCAATAAAAGGGACCTCTGTCCTCTGCCCTTTGCCCTTTGCCCTCTGCCTTCTGCCCTCTGACCTCTATTCTCTTCCTCTCACGACAAAACTATGTGAAATTTAGTCGGGGGTGGCAGTTGTGGGTTCTATTAGAACTCAAACTGAAAAGAACTCTCTCCATGAAGCACAATTGCACTGGAGAAAAGAGCTCCAGAAAAAGATGCAGCCCTGCAGCCCAGGACTTCACATAGGGGAACCCTGGATTCCAGTAATGCAGGTCGCCTTATCGAGGACAGCCTGAGGCAAATTGGCAGTACATTAGAAAGCCTGATTAGGAGGGGGAAGGCTACGTGGGTTTCACATCAGCTGTTTGCCTGCACAGGATACTGGGTGATTCCTGTCCTAGCCAGATACTGAATACTAAAAGCTCAACCCAAGAGTTCTTGTCAAAAATGATTTCCGTAGCGTATTTTGACTTGCTTAGGTCTGAAGAACTTTTGGAATTTGTTAGGTGTGGGCCTGAACTCCAGGAACTGGCCTGTGGCATTCACTTAATGAGTTCTGTCCCTTTGAACAGATTGTCCTAAGCACCTTTTTTTTTTTTTTTTTTTTTTTTTAATCGAGTTCACACTTCTCTGGATGTCCTCATCTGACACAGGGAATTAGTGGTAGAAAATGTGTGTGTTGATAATTCAGACACATGGAGGCAAAAAAAAAAAAGTTCAGAAGTCACATCTTCCGCCATATTTCAAATATATATAAACTGATATGAATATGTCCTATCTGCAAATATATCCCTCATGTCATTATTACAAAACTCTTGGCATTTGTCAGCATTTCACCCCATTTACAATATAGAAAAACCCTAAGTATTTAAACCACCAAAGACTGTTGTTAAAGTATATACATAATTTTCTTCACATAAAACAATGGATTAATAACATCCAAATTCTACAAATATTCAACATATTAGTCAACACACAGTAATAAGGCTCCAAAGGTGCCTTTGTATATAAAGCAATGGAAAATAAAGAATTTTTTGTTTGATTTTTACTAGTGAGAGAGACAGAGAGATACAGAGACAGAAAATGCAGTTGTTAGATCCCCCTGGAACTAGACCTTCAACAGTTGTGAGTTCAGGCCCTGATGCCCATGCTGGGAACTGAACCAGGGTCCTTTGCAAGAACAGTATGTGCTTTTAACAACTGAGCCCTTTCTCCAGCCCCAGGGAGGCTTTAAAATCTTTCTTCAATGTGCCAACTTCATCACTAAGATTTTAAACTACTTTGTGTTTTGGGATGTCCAACGATTAAGAAGTAATTCTGCTCTTATTCACTGTGGGTGGGAGTGTAACCTAGTACAGCCATAGGGAAAGAATGTGGAGGCGTCTCGAAAAATTAAAAATAGAAGTTACCGTATGACCATTATACTATTCCTGGGCATATTGCCAATGTTCTCCATATCTTGACTACACAGGCTACCATGTAGATATTTACATATCATATTTATTGATGTGTTAAACATAATGACAAGGAAATGGACGAAGCCTAGAAGTCCATCAGCAGAGGACTGGATAATGAAAATATGACACACATACACACAATGGAGTTTTACTCAGCTGTAAAGAAAATGAAGTTCTCAGGCAAGTGGAAGGGTCTGGAAGGTGTTACCTTAGTGACTGAGAAAGTCAGAAGGAAGTTGGTGTGGTGACACACACCTCTAATCCCAGCACTCAAGAGGCAGAGGCGAGTGGATCTCTGTAGGTTTGAATCCAGCCTGTTCTACATGGTAAGAGTTCCAGGACAGCCAGAGCTACATAGTGAGAGCCTTTAAAAAGAAAAAAAAAAATGCTCAGAAAGACAAAAGTTAATGGTTGCCAGTTGCATAGCCAGAGGGCAGAATGAAATGTCTTTTGTATTAGACATAAATGTTATTTTAAATGATCTCTGTGGACTTGGGCTGTGGTCAGACTCTGTCTCGGCATTTCAGGGTCTTACTGTCATAAATATTCAAGGTAATTATAAGAAGTCTCCATTTTCTTACATGTCTAGATAATTGAGGCCATCTCCAAGTGGGACACTTGGATCCCTGGGGATATGCAGAGCAAATAGTTGGTAAAAAAAAATTATTTCTTTTTCTTGTCTTTTCTTATTTCAAATTTTGTAAAAGCTGTCTTGATTTTCATAATATTTAAGTACAATAATCCATGTTGTAATTTATAAAATGAAGTTTGGTGGAAACATACTTGATTTTTTCTCAACTTTGCTTGCAAGGTAGACAATGTAAAAGATGAAAATTATTAATAATTTTACCTGAAACTTGAAGATACACTTAGAATATAGATATGACAGTGTTTACACAGTCTTTTCTGCCATGTCTCTAATGCCAGTATTTTAAAAGCTGCTTTCTGTCAAAATGATTAAACATTGATAAAAAGGGAATAAGGGGGATGAATGTTACTTTTTAATATATCTTAAATAATAAAGAAAATTAATTTTGCCATAATGGATAAATAGAAAAAACTTATATTCTTAGGCATGTATCTATGTGACAGAGAAAACATATAAGAAAGCCAACTATAGCATTGCAATAGTGAAAGGAACTGGAAGTAAATGACTAAAAATAGACATTTATCACTAGATAAATAATTATCTATAAAAATCTATATTCTCCTTTAATAAGAAGTTTTTCAATATATAATGCAAGGTAGGGAAAAGATGCAAATATGGTCTGAAATACATTATCTTTGTGTAGATGTGCATAACTGAAAGCACCTCAGACCCCAGGACAATGTGCCCCAAGAACAGGGTTAAAGAGAGGACACTTACAAAAGAGCCAAGGCTTAGCAAGTGTGGAACCCTGGGTTTGACCCCAGCCCTGAAAAACAAATGTTTTCGGATTTTATAGTAAGAATGTGTTGATTTTGTACTGAATTTAAATTTAAATTTTCTAGATGAAAACCAATACAGCCTTGTTTCTCTTGAATTAAAGACATTCTATCACAGATGTCTATGTAAGGGACAGTGAAGTGTTGGAGCATCAGCTATGTTATATGGATGATGACATAAGAAGGCACAGTCTTTGGGTACCTACTTCACACTGACTAAACTGCAATACTCCCTCCTACCTGTAGTGCCTCCTTCCAGATCTCAGGTACTTGTGATTGACTATGGTCCAAAATTATTAAACTGAAAATCCAAAAATCAGTCAGGCATGGTGACCCATTCCTGTAACCCTGAATTTGGGAGGTGGTAGCAAGAGTTTTGGTATAAATGCAAAACCAGCCTGGGCTACAGAGTGAGATCTTATCTCAAAGCAAAAAGAAATCTAGGCCAGCTGGATGGCTCTTCAGGAAAAGGTGCTTGCGACCAAGCCTGCCAACCTGAGTTCAATTCCCAGAACCTACATAGAAGGAAAGAACCAATTCTATACAGTTAGCTTCTATCCTCCACACATGCCATGGCACCCATGTGCCCTTACACACAATCATACATATGCTCATGCACAAAAATATTTAAATTAATGTTTTCCAACTATAGAGATCAATAGTTCATAAGTATTAAATTTCATCCATTATAAATAATATGATGAAATCTCTTATTATCCCACACTGCCCTGCCCAGGACATAGGCCATCTTTTGGTTCAATGTATCCATGTTGTATATTTCCCTGTCATATTAGTCACTTGACCACTGTTTCAGTAATTAGTTGCAATACCCCTGTGCTGATGTTGAACCAAACCTTATATTGTAGCCCCAGATGACATTCTAATGCCCACATCATCCAGCTCACTTTGTCTCAGTACAATAAACATTGCATTAGTGTATGTTACTAAATGTGAGGGGCAAGCATGGTGCAATAAGGGGTCTTGAGAGAGATACTACAGTCATATAACTATGGTTACAGTTCACCAATACTTGCTATTATTAATCTCTTATTATGCCTAGTCTGTGAACTAAACTTTATCACAGATACATATATTTAAGGAGGATAGGTGTATATAGTAGTTAGTAGTTAATGTGGACCATTTCAGGCATCCACAGCAGATCTTTGAACTAACCAACTATAATTTATGCTATAGAGACAGAGTTATATATTAACACCCCACATGTTAACCTTGGTATTGTGCTAGTGCCTTTTATCATGTTTCCCTTCACACACATGGAGAATTTTATATTGAACAGCCTGCCTACCTACATGCTTCTACCAACCAGCATCATTAAAACTAAAGGACAAAATATGGTTCCTTCATGCTCACCCTTTTGACATAACAATATGATGTTGTCATCTACAAAGTTCATACGTGAGAACCACACAATTGAGTTACAAAAACAAACCACAAAACAAAGCCTTATGATGTCTTTGTGTGATTTGACGTTGGGTTGCATTCAGAGATAGCCTTCATCACATACAGCCAAGAGACCATCACTTGGACAGCCTGGAGGCTTTGTGACTCTAAATTACCCAATGATTTCTCAGGAGAGACACCAAATGCACAACAACCAACCACAGATCTTATACTAGAGGTCTCCAAAGAAACAAAACAGTGTTGGGGTAATGTGCATAAAGACACATTAAAAGAAATTGGCTCACATCACAGTGGAGGCTGGAAGTCCTTGTCTCTTCAGGATGATTCAGTAACCTGGCTACCAAAGGAAGTCAATGGTGTGGTTTTAGTCTGAGGACCAGCAGGCTTGGAATACAGGAAAAGCTGAAAAAGACAGTGTCTCATTCAAGGACTAGCAAACTTGAATTATCCACTTTGACTTGGGGAGCCCTTCTCTTTTGTTAGTCTGACAAATGAGGCCTACTACATTATAAAGGATAATTTGCTTTGTTAAACACACTAATTTAATATTGATTTCATCCAAACACTCATCAAAATACTTCCAAAGATGACATAAAATTATTAGCCATCACAGGAAGCTAAAATGACAGTTGAGATAGAGGAAAATAATTATAAATCATATGTGTGATAAAGATCTATCATCCATTGTATGTAAAGAACTTTACAAATAAAAGAGAAGGCAGGGCAAGTTAAAATTAAGCAAAAACTGAATCAGGAATTTCTTCACAGAAGATAAACCAAGGGCTAGTAAATGCAAAAAAAAATCAGTATTATTAACTGCAGGATAATACAATTAAAGCCCAATGAAATTCCACTTCTTCACCGGGATTTCTGTAACAACAACAACAACAACAACAACAAACATAGTATATATTACAAAATGGCAAAAATGTGGAGAAATTAACAACTTAATATGTTGCCACTGGAAATGGGAAATGGTCTACCCACTTGGGAAAAACATTTGCTAGTGCTTCAAAAAGTGAAATATTGGAGCTGGTGGTATAGCTCAGCCATAGAAGACTCACTTTGCTTGCCCAAAGCCCAGGGTTCTGTCTCCAGAGCAAAAAAAAAAAAAAATAAAATAAAAAAAAGAGCCATTGAGGCCATTGAGTTACTGGATGCTGCAGCAATTCTATTGCTGACATGTATCCAGGAGACATAAAATGCATGCCACGAAAACATATATCCAAATATAGTAGAACATTTTTTAAAGTAAAAAAAAAAAAAGGAAACAACCCGTGTCCATCAACTAAAACCCATATGAGCAAATTTTATATATTCATTTAATGCAATCAGTTCATGGGAAGCAACAGAGAACTTCCAAGTGCCACTACATGGGGGAACCTTAATGACATTATGCAGAGCAAAAGAAGTCAGACTGTATGAGTCCATGTGTTATAGTAGCATCTTGCCTTGCCAGTAAATTTGTGGTGGTGGCCACACCCTTTGGGCATGGTTTCTGCCCTTCCAATGCTCTCCAAAACCCAAGAACCCAAAAGCCAGCCTCTCCTCCACCTTATAATGTGTGATGTCTGCACCTGAAACCGTGCCCAAAGGGTGTGTCCACCACCACAAGTTCACTGGCAAAGCAAGACACCACTACAATACATGATTTTAAATTTTATACAAAAAATGTTAGCTGCTTCTAAAACATTAATCAGAAGTGTTTTCAGGTACTTTTTCAATCTATTTGATTTGGTTGAAGTATGCATTTTTATTTCTAGAAAAGACAGGGCTGTGTCTCCTATCTCACAGATGTCAAGTGTACTTTATACAACCTATAACAGTTCAGTCCTTAAAATTTATATGATATTTTGAAATCTGAAGTATTCATTTGTTTTTCCAGTCCCTCTGCTCCTCGGATACACTATAGTCAATGAAGCATGGTAAAAGCTTAGAGTCTATACCTTGCCCACCCTGTGTGATGCCTGCACTGAGGTGAAAGGCCCTTGAACCTCAGGGTTATCTTGCAATCATCCCACTTGTCAATGGACAAGAAAAGACCCAGAAATAACAATGGGTTATTACAAATGGCATCTAGGTGACAAGTCTCATTCCCTTGAGGGGGGAGAAGCCTATTTTAACTATTGGCAGCTCCAGTCAATAATTTATATTTAAACTTCTATCCTTATCTCAGACGGCACTGATAACATGATTATGTATTTACACTGGCAGGAAGGCAATCATGGTGGCCAGACCATGAATTTTATCAGGGGTACAACTCTTCCAGGTAATTGGCCCCTTCCTTCCTTCCACCTGAGGAATGATGGTGCATTAAATAAGGTTGCTGACTCTTCACTGGCCAAAAGGAAGTGACTCCCCACTCTGCAATTCCCCGGGTGAAAGGCCAGCAACTCCTAGAGGGCAATGGCCACCCTGGTTTATTTGCAACGTGCCTTGCTGACCAAAGCCCGCAATTGCATTTGTGGGTGGTATGCTTTTAAAGGAACGCAGAACAAATGCAGGAATGGGTATTTAAGTAAATTATTGTTCTTGGCCGAACATTTAGGGGGTAGCTTTAGAAACGATAGGTTTTCATAATTCTTACTGAGAGTTCATTTTAGGTAAAGGTGGATTTTGAGGTGTCTTGGCTAGTGACAGAAGCAGCTATATCCTTTTTTAAATTTAATTTGATTCTGTGTGTTTGGATAGTTTGGCTGCTTGTATGTCTGTGTACCACATGTGCTTGGTGCCACCAGAGGCAGGAAAGGGGTGTAGGATTCCCTGGAGTGGGAGTTACAGATGGTTGTTAGCTGTCATGTGGGTACTAGCAATCAAACTTAGGTTCAATGCACTTAACTAATGAGCCATCCCTCCAGCTCAGATACCTGTTTCTCATATAGAATACCTGAGATCTTGTAGACAGTTGTGATTAACATTAGACAAGAGAAACATTAGAAGCAATTGCCTTTTTTTCTTTTTTTTTTTAATCATTATCCAATGAAACCCAGTCTGGTCTCAAACTCCCAGAGTTAGCAAGGCTGACCTTGAATTAATGGTCCTCCTGCCTTTACCTTCTGAATGCTGGGATTACAGGCCTGTGTCAACATGCCAGGTAAGATGTAAGTCAGGGTGAGGGTGAGCCTGCAGCTCAGTTGGTAGTGTGCTTGCCTGGTCCTCACAGTGCCCTAGGCTCTGTCTGCAACACTGAATTAATCAAGTGTGGTGGCACATACCTAGAGGCCCAGCCCTCCAGAAGTAGGGGACAGATCACAAGTTCAAGGTTTCTTCAGCTACATAGGAAATTTAAAGTCACCCCAGGGTTCAAAATTAAATCAGTCAATAGATAAGTATCTAGTAGCTGTGTACCCAATCCTGACCTTGAACTCAAGATAGTCCTGCCTGTCACTATCTCCCAAGTACTGGCGTTACAGACATGGACCACTACACAAGGTTTGAATATACCACTTTTTAAACACAAATAATTCTATCACAAGGCAATTTTTTTCCTTTGTGAAAAGTAACCTTATAAATGTTTCTCTCCAACGACTAAAAACAAGTTTAGGTCTAAAGATTTGAAAGAATGTGTGCTGCAGCCTGTCTGGTGGTACAGGCTTATAATCTCAACTTAGTGAGAACCTGTCTCACAATAAAAAAAATAAAATGGGACTTCGGGGTACAGTTCAGTGGCAGAACATTTGCCACAGCATATATACAGAGGACCTAGTATGGACCCACAGCTTAGCTTTTTGAAGCACTGTTGCTCTCTCTCCCATGGCTAAACCATTCCATACTTAGTAGCCACAGGCAAGAACTCCTCCAGCCTCCACAAGGCTCACCGGCTCTCTCTTTCATCTTCATTACAGCTTCCCATAGTATTTGAAGCAACTTCTCCCTGCAGTTTTGCTTGCAGTATCTCTTCTTGTTGGCATATGGAATTCTTAATTCTCTCCCATGGTTTTACCTGTCTTTATGACAATGCCTCTTTTTGTTGTTGTTGTAGCTGCTGTTGTTAGTATAACTTGGTAGAAATTTTGAATTCAGAAAATGTGAGTCCTCCACCTTTGTTCTTTATCAAGATTATTTTGCCTAGAAAGTTCTGAATCTTTCATTGTTAAGCAAATGCTAGCTGCAGAGCTTTTTGTGGGTGCCTTTCAGCAGGTTGAGACATTTCTCTGCCATTCCCCATTCATTCAGAGCTGTTATGAAACATGTAAACTCTCTGATGATTCAGTGGTTAGCCGATGTCAGTGGTGGTTAAAACTGTGTGTATCACTGCTCTTGAAAGTAACTGCATTTACTTCATTGAGATGGTCAGTGCTGAGAGGGTTCTTCAGTAGGTGTATAAACGAATGGCAAATTAATCATATGTGCTACTTTAAAAAACATTGGGCATATATGAATGTACATCCATATCCATGCTTATATACAAATCAACTGAAATTCATATTGCTCATTTCAGAAAGATGGCTTTCTTCATTGAGGTCGAGTATCTCTTCATTATCACTGTAGGAATGAGGAAAAATTAAAGCCAGGAACTGAAATTAGAGCTACCAACATTATGTTCTTTTTTTAAAAGGGAAACAGCCTCCTCATCATGAGTGACAGTCAAAACAATACCAAGTGCCAGAAAAAGATAAAAATTAATCATTCTTGGTTTGGAAACAGTACACTTTTTTATTACTCTTTTGTATGCATAAAATCTTCACAGGTCTTCAGGCTATTAAGGCTGAAACTTCATGGATATTTTTACATGTTTTAAACCAGATCTTTAAAATAGCATTTTGTGTCCCTGCACAATCTAATTTTCATTAGTTTTGCTTATTCTATTTTATCTTATGTGTTCATTCTTTTTCACAGGTTCTTAATATGCTGTACTGGGCGGCCTAATGTTTACAATATAGCCTAAATTAGGCTCCTGCCTCAGTTTCCCAAGTGCTAGAATTATGGGTGTGTACCACCACATCTGGTTTTCACTCTAAATTTTAAAACTCTCATTTAAAGTGATCCTTTGGTTCACATACTTCTGGAAGAATTGTACAAGTCATCAGATTGCATTACCCTCTCCAATTTATTTGTAACCATTTATCCACATAGACAATGAAAGTGTAGCTAGCTTTTCAATTACTAGTGGATACAGGAGGAGAATTGAGGCTCATATCTTTTTTGACACCACAGAGAACATCATTTCTGCTGAATATATGTTTATTATGTATATATTAGAAAAATTGCCCTGGGAAAGAGCTCCTGCATTTGGGGGTATGGGTGTAAAAGAGACAGACCTGAATGGAGTTATAGTTCACTGCCTGCCCAGGTACAGACAGGGAGAGGCTAAGCATGGTGACTGAATTTGGAAGTCTTATGTCAGAGAGAGCTAATGGCAGGCTTTATCATTGTATTTCCGGTGCCATTTTCTAGTGAAAATTATTATAGTGCTATATGGAAGAAAACACTCTGAACTGAGAAAGTTAAGAGGTCAGAAGGCTCACTGGAGATCTGTTGGAAGGGTTGGGAACTTACCAGGGAGCTGCTATTAGAATTTGTATGAAGCACAAAGAAGGTTTGAGCTCTGTCCACCAACCCTAGGAGTCTGTCTTCAGGTTTCTGCCATATCCTGTGTTTCTGATGATCTATTTAGATTTTAAAACAACTCACTGACAAGGAAGACACACTCATGCTAGCATGGGAGGAGGAAATTTAACAGGGCCTCAACCCTAGACAAAGAACTATGGGCAACTAAGGAACGCTGAAAGCAAGAGAAACAGGGTCCCCCAGGGGAGTGACCAGCTCTGAAATCACACACACAAGTAATTGCCACAAAGATTTTAAGAACAGTCACAACAATGTCAGAGACTACTCCACCTATTATTGGAGATATTTTCTTCATTTTAAATGAATTTTCATTTTAGTCTTTGTCCAGCTAACATGTCTTATTTTCAAGATAGGTTTAAAGAAAAAAAAAAAAGACTGTCCATCATAAGAGTATCAGGTATAAATTTTAAATATATGAAGTACAAAACACAGTCCCAACTTAGGTGACCATTGACCTTGCTTACAAGCTTAACTGCTACAAATTGAGTCAATAATCAAGTCTCCCAACTTCTGCTTTCAAATATTGTGCCATGGCTCTCACATAGCTACATCAACACAGAGTGAGGAAGAAATTACCATATATTATTTTTTCAGTTACTCCAAGGTGTCATGAACATGATACCAAGCTGGGGAAAAAAAATAGCATGTTTATAGTTCCTTACCTTTATATTGTGTGAATTAATCCTATGGTTGTCATTATCTTTAGTTGCAGTCTAGTAAGTCTGGGGCCAAATATGTTTAAGTTTAACTCATGTGGTAAAGCATTGATTCAATCAATTTCCAAGCCAGAAAACAATGTTAACAAGTTTACTTTATATATTTCACACATATATGAATACATGTATAGGTTTTCATTGTGTGTGGGGGTGTGCTGTGAGGGCTGTTTGTTGATTTTCATCGTTTGTTCTAGAGTCTTACTATACAGTCCTCGCTGAACTAAAACTTCCTGTGCAGACAAGACTGGTCTTGAACACACAGAAATCCACCAGTTTCTGCTTCATGGGTGTTCTAATGGCGGTTTTAATTTTCATTTTTAGATTATAAATTTACCTGGTCTTATATAAAATGTAAGATTGGCTAAATGTGATAGGCATGCCTTTAGTCTCAGTACTCAGGAGGCAGAGGTAGGAGGATTGGGAATCATTGTAGGAACTTGAAAACACTTTATATAGGTCAACAGGGAAGCCAGAATTCTTCCCAGGGCCATGGGAGGTAGAAAAAAATGCATCATTTCCTACACCAAAGACATTCTCCACACTGTAAGATTTTCTTCCTAGTGTAAAGTGCATTTCTCATCTTCCGGGGCCCATGCCTGGTATCCTTTATGTTTACTTTCATTTGTATCTTCCCTGAGGACTTTCCTTTGGGAAATTTTAGTATGATTAGTCCTATTGCCCACTCATACCAACTTCTATACACTTCAGTGACGTACAATTTAACTTTCTTAGAATTCTATCTCCTTTTCTGTTTCAAAAATTTGCACCCTCTCTCATCCATCATTGATTCAGATAGAAAGTACTATCAGAATTTGGTAAAGAACTGTGGGGGAGAGGGGAATTGTTAATTAAATATTCTTAAAACTTAACACCTAAAGGAACAAAACAGCTGCAGAAGCAGAGTTGTAAAGAGATGCAGAGACCCGTCAGTCCCACAGGGTCCCAAGTCTGCCTTTGCTATTCAAATAGACAAGGGTTTGGTTTTTCGAGACAGGGTTTCTCTGTGGCTTTGGAGGCTGTCCTGGAACTCTCTTGTAGACCAGGCTGGTCTCGAACTCACAGAAATCCACCTGCCTCTGCCTCCTGAGTGCTGGGATTAAAGGCATGCGCCACCAACGCCCCGCAAGATTTCTCTTTCTATTTTTCTTTGTAATTAAGTTTCTCATAGAAAACTAAATGTGAGCAATTTGAATCAGAAGAGTTAAAATACCAAGTTGGGTATAGAAGGCTTGAGCTGGTCTTTAGCAATTGAATCCAGATTGAATGTGGTCATACGGGGTGAAAGTCTGAGGGCCTCAGATTCCTGCTTCCTGATGGGGAGGAAGGACAAGTTAGGTTCTTATTTCCCATCTTGTGAGATCAGATGCGGGTTCCATGGAGACGATTCTACACGGACCACTGTGTCTGTCTTACCTTTGAGCTGGGTACTTTTCCATTCTTACTCCAAGGCTTGGATATAACCAGCTGCCAGCGCTTCTCACTAAACCTCGCCTGCAGTCTGTAGGTAGAAGGCAGCACAGTTTGTCCTCTCCTTTCAAGCTCCACCAGTGTTTTGTGAAAACAGTGGATTTTTTTGGATTGCTTCTTTGGCCAGAAAAATATGGAGAAGGCAGCCTGTCTTATTGGTACTTTGGGCATCAATCCAGGAGGAAAAAGGAAAAACGTGTGAGTTCTTTCCAAGATCCTGATGTGTGGCATGGACTCAAACACTTGTGTTCAGTTTCTTGTTTTTTAGTGTGTGAGAAGAAAAATCTGTCTGCGGAATGGATTACGAGGGAAAGATTTTCATAGTGTTGTTTATTGGGCACGCAAGGCTTTTTGTTTTTTCCTCTTACCTATGTGTGGCCCCATTCTTAATAGTTTGGGGGCTGTCTCTGTTTTGCTTGGCTACCCTTAGAATTTTCTTTTTTGAATATGCTTTTAAACGATTCTTTTCCTTTTCTCTTGCCCCCCCCCTTTTTACCCTAAAGGTCAAACTCAGATTTGGGAAGTCCTTTTTTTGTTAGCATCAAGAGGTAACAGTAAATTTTATCCTAAAACATCAAAACTTAATTTTTTAAAAGAGCAATTTTACTTTTCCTTCTTTTTTAAAAAGTCACCAGCCTGAAATTTTGAAAGAAATTATTTTGAATCTATTTCTCCTAGCTTCTATCATAACTATCTTTTCTTTTTTTTAAACAGAAGCCCCCTTCTTCCTTTGGTGTTAAAGACACAAGTTCATAGTCCTTTTTCTAAAATTATCATAGTGTATGGTATGCTGGTAAGAGTAATAAACCATATTTATATCTCTCTTTTGCAATGCTGTGAATTGTGTTAAAATCTCTTGGTGCTCAACATGGGGGTGGAAGGACAAGAAGGTCATACCACTTGTCCTTTCAAATAGATTGAATGAGTGTATTTAAGAACTTTCAGGTTTCCACAATGGGTACTGATTTTTTTCTTATTTAGCAAGGAAACCTTCTGTAGGCTGTTCTAAACTGGGTTTCTCTTCAAACACACAAATGAAATTACTCACTTTAATTCATCATTCTGAGAATACATGAAAAATATTTTAAACTGAGTCCATTAAATTGACAAGGATGGCTTGTCCATGAGGTCTCCTCAAGACAGCACATTAGTGACAGGAAAATTCTCCAAAGACTCAAAAAAAAAGTGCTTTATTAAATGTCTAAACTTTTTGATCAAAACAAACTGGTTTTCCCTTGTTAAAATCCCCCTGGAGGAACAAGTCATTTTTTATTTCCTTTCTAGAAGTAGAATTTGATCTTGTCCGAGGCTGTCATTCAATGAAATTTTGCTTAATAAAGGGGATTTTAAACCGGATCAAGCTCATCCTGTGGCAAATGCATTTTTTAGATTTTTTAATCTCAATATTTACATCTTATGTGAAGATCTCTTAGAAAATCAAAATAAAATTTGCTTTTAAGATCATCACTTCTTTAAGCCACTGAATTTCTTTGTATGTTACTGGTAACTCTCTAAATACACTTACTTGATTATTTATTCACTTTTAAAGGGCAGGAAAAAACTTGAGGAGTCCAGCTTTGACTTTAATCCAGCACTCGGAAGGGAGAGGCATATCTCTGTGAGTTCGAGAGCCTGGTCTACCGAGTGAGTTCCAGGACAGCCTAAAACAATGACCCTGTAGGAGAGAGAGAGAACGCAGAGAAGGCAACCAAGAAGGGCACGTAGGATGGCAAGGCAGAAGCCCAGATCCTGGAAGAAAAACTCTTTATTTGCTGTTCTTTCCTCCCCAGGTTCTGTCCAACATATCTGCCCACACTCTCACTCTGGGAGGCAAGCAAAAAGTGCTTGTGTTTTATAAAGAAGAGTGGACATGTTTCAAATAAGTATTTTTTTCACCTGTAAAATAAGGAAAAGCAGCACTTCTGGCAGGCCTGTAACGGTACCCAAACAACAGAAACTTAATATATTGTGTTCCTTTTTTTTTTAAACAAAGCTCCTTACTGAGTGGGTTCCATAGCTCTGAGCTGACCACAGTCTCCAGAGAACCACTCATCAAAGCAAGTGGACAGACGGGAAGAGAGGCTCTGAGGTGTGGGGGGTGTGTGAAGAAGCAAACCAAGCTCATGCATCTGTCAATGTGGCTTTCTGAACTTCAGCAGATAGAGATTGCTCTTGCTCCTGACAAGCAAAACCGAGGACTGGGAGAAGGGCAGTGTAGACAAAGACATGGCAAAATGAAAAAAGTCGGGTTTCTCCCATACCTCTCTGAGGCTGTCTCTGAAAACCACAAAATTTTCGACACCAATAAGAAGAACTCTCACATTATGCAGAGGTGTTCCTTTGTGTTTCACTTGGTCTGTTTGTTGAGTGTAATTGTGTTTAAACTTAGATTTCCTGATAGGTTTCCTTTCTGAAAAAAAGCAAATTTCCATACACTAAAACTAAAACAAAACAGACAGTCCAGGATTCTTAGGTGCAAGTTCACTGCTTAAAAAAGCTTTCTCACAAATTAAAATCTTGGTCTAAAAGCAAAACCATTATCTGCTGCTCCATCACATGTGTATTTCCTGCCCAGAAACACAAAAAATCATGTGTGTCAGACAAAATAAGCTCCCTCAAAAAAAAAAAAAAAAAAAACCAAAAAAGAAATTTACCTGGTATATAAAATAGGCAGGGAGGCAGAGGTAGGAGGATTGGGAATCATTGTAGGAACTTGAAAACACTTTATATAGGTCAACTAGGGCCATGGGAGGTAGAAAAACCTACAAAAGACATTCTTAGTGATCTTCCGGGGCTGGTAACTTCCCTGAGGACAGTCTATTTTCTACATCAGCTATACAAAGAGCTAATCATAAATGATAGAATTACAAAATTATTTCAGGGGCACTCCAGAAAGAATAAGAAAGTCAATAGTAATTGTGTGTATATCCATATTATGCACGAGGACCAGGAGGATAATGCCGGTGGCTTCTTCACTTACTGCTCCCCACAATTCTTTGAGTCAGGGTTTCTCACTGAGCCTTTGGTAACAGGTTTGGGGTTTCTGGCTAGCCAATGAACTCCAGGAATCTCCCTGACTCTATCTCCCAGGCTGGTCAGAACTCACAGACAGATGCCTGCCTCTGCCTCCTGGAGTGCTTTTTATTATGGCATCTGAGAATCTGAATTCAAGTCCTCCTGCAGGCACACACTGAGCCATCTCCTCAACCCTTTGATATTTAAGAGTCAGAGGGAAAACTAAATATGCAAGTACAGGAGAGAAAGAAACATTGGTAAGCTTGAAAGTGAAGATATGTAATTATGAATCCTTCAAGCACTAAAATATTTAATGGAAAGAATTTGAAATGAAAGAAAAGTGTATGCTTGACAAGGCCAGTAGGAAACAGTTAGGAAACAGTGTTCTAGAATACCATGATTACAGTATATGAATCTGTAATAAATAAGATGATCTACATGTTACTGATCATATTACTGACCAGCAAATTCATCTGTAAAATATTCAGAAAGTTAGCCCAGTGTTTCTTTGAAAGAATCAAGAAACTCATAAACTTTAAAAAACAAAAAGTCCAGCCATTTCCCTTCTCATGAACTACAATAGACATTTTTTTCCTTTTTCCTTTTTTATTTAAATTAGAAACAAGCTTCATTTATGTCAATCACAGTTCCCTAACCCTCCCCTGTCCCCCATCAACCCCCATACTTTTCTCTTTCTGCTCACCAGGGAGGGCATGGCCTTCCATGGGGAATCTTCAAAGTCTGTCATATCATTTGGAGCAGGACCTAGCCCCTCCCAAGTGTGTCTAGGCTAAGAGATTATCCCTCTGTGTGGAATGGGCTTCCAAAGTCCATTCATGTACTAAGGATAAATACTGACCCACTATCAGAGGCCCCATTAACCAGAACTCCAAACTGACCTCCTCGTTCAGGGGGTCTGGATCAGTCCTATGCTGGTTTCCCAGCTCTCAGTCTGGGGTCCTTGAGCTCCCCCTTGTTCAGGTTAGCTGTTTCTATGGGTTTCTCTAGCCTGGTCTTGACCCCTTAGATAATTACTCCTCCCTCTCTGCAACTGGGTTCAGGGTTCAGCTTAATGTTTAGCTGTGGGTGTCTGCTTCTGCTTCCGTCAGCTGCTGGATGAGGGCTCTAGAGTGGCATATAAGGTAGTCATCAGTCTCATTATCAGAGAAGGGTTTTTAAGGTAGCCTCTCTACTATTGCTTAGACTGTTAGTTGGGGTCAACCTTGTAGATCTCTGGACATTTCCCTAGTGCCAGATTTCTCTTTAAACCTATAAGGTTCCCTCTATTATGGTATCTCTTTTCTTGCTCTCCTCTATTCTTCCCCTGACTCAATCTTCCTGCTCTCTCATTTCCTCCTCTCCCTTCCTCTTCTCCCCTTCTCTTTCTTCTAATTCCCTCTCCCCTCCCCCATGCTCCCCATTAGCTTAGGAGATCTTGTCCCTTTCCCCCTTCTTCAGGGGACCATGTATGTCTCTCTCAGGGTACTTCTTCAGTTGCCTAGCTTCTCTGGTAGTGTGGATTGTAGGCTACTACCTCTTTGCTCTAGGTCTTAAATCCATTTATGAGTGTGAGTACATACCATTTTTGTCTTTTGGTGACTGGGTTGCCTCACTCAGGATGGTTCCTTCTAGTTTCATCCATTTGCCTGCGAATTTCAAGATTCCATTGTTTTTTGTTTTTTTTCCTACTTAGTAGTACTTCGTCATTGTATAAATGTACCACATTTTCTCCATCCATTCTTCAGTTGAGGAACATCTAAGTTGCTTCCAGGTTCTGGCTATTACAAATAATGCTGCTATGAACATTGTTGAACAGATGTTTTTGTTGTATGAATGTGAATCTTTTGGGTATATGCCTAAGAGTTGAATTGCTGGATCTTGTGGTAGACTGATTCCCATTTTCCTGAGGAGCCACCATACTGATTTCCAAAGTGCACTCCCATCAGCAATGGAGAAGTGTTCCCCTTTCTCCACATCTTCTCCAGAATAAACTGTCGTTGGTAGTTTTGATTTTAGCCATTCTGACAGGAGTAAGATGGTATCTCAGAGTTGTTTTGATTTGCATTTCCCTGATGGCTAAGGATGTAGAACACTTTCTTATGTGTCTTTCAGCCATTTCAGATTCATCTTACAATAGACATTAATAAAGGAAAGAAATGCTTAAGCACTTATATGCCCATCAAATGCTCTTGAGAGAGGTGGGAAATAGAGTGATGGAATACTTAAAACAGTAATGCAGAATTCAGGATGAACTGGGGGGGAGGGAACTAGCCTGAGGCACACTGGGAGAGTGCTATGGTGAGGGGAACAAATGAAACAAATGTTACAATAAATCTTTCCACCAAAAGCTGCTGAACCCCACTGCCACGTGTGCGCTTTACACCAGCCGCCCACCCGAGTTAGGCCCAAATTAATACACAGAAACTTGTATTAGGTTCAAATATTGCTTGGCCAATGACTAGGATTTCTCATCTGTTAGCTCAGTCTTATTTATCATAAATCTATATATTTTATAAGACTTATCCTATCAAACGTCTTCCATTGGTGTCCTCCCTTGCCGGTGGATCACATCCCGCTGGTGGAGGAGGCAAAGGGGAAAGGGGACACTTCCTGTTTCTCCTTGCTTACATATGAGTCTCCTTGCTATGTCACTTCCTACCTGGATCACCACGTCTCTACCACATTTCCCAGAATCCCCTTTGACTCCTAGTCCTGTCTATCTTGCTGACTCATTGGTCAAACAGAAGCACTTCCCCCATCAAGCAAAGTTGTATGTATGTATGTATGTATGTATGTATGTATGTATGCATGCATGCATGTATGTATGTATGAGGATGCAGTGCTGAAGCCCCTGGCTTTGTGTGCCAGTCTACCAAATTAATTCTTAAAGTTGTATAGCTTGTGCAGTTCTGCTGAAGATCTGGTTCAGCTCCAGAAAAGTTGCTTCTAAATTGGCTTAGGACTCCAGCTAGCTAGGCAATTAATAAAACAAACCAAAAAGTGATTTTTTTAAAGTATATCATTTAGTGACAAAAAAATAAAAATAAATATCCATGAAGTAAAAACATGAATCAGCACTACAGCTGCCATTCATTTGGAGAGTAGAGAAGCCACATTGCCTATCAAACGGTAGACAAGCCCCACTGCTGTATACACAGCAGATACAGGAGAGTCAGGAACTGATGGAAGATGATTGTTTAGTAGGTTTCTCTGGTTGTGTATTTTCCACTGTTTAAGATGGAGGCTCGGCAATTAACTCCTTTCTGGTGTCTTCTCTGCCATTCAGAGGAGCTGACCCAGGGTCAGAATTTCCTCTTACTGTCTTTCTTCTCATGTTTTGACCCACTGCTCCCTGCTCTCCACTTCTGTGGGACACCAGACGCAGGCACTCTATTAATATCCCAACACATGCCTTTGTACTCTAACTCGAAATCTCTATGAGCAGTCTCTGGCTTCAAATCTCCTTTTCTCAAATGCTGTCTCGTAGGAACAGCCATGCAGACAGACATTGGTTGCCAACGCTCTTTTATAGCTACTTTTCATTCAGCTACTATAACTGCTAAGAGGGACTTACATCTTCTACACAGTACATCAGGGTCCATGTAAGAAGAAGGACTTCAGTCACTACTTACCAAAAGAAGAAAAGAAAATTATAAAGAAAAGATAAACTGAAATTTAGCCTATAGGTCTGTGATCTCTATGGCCTCTTAACAGTTTCACAAATAAAATGAATAACATACATACATAATGTACATATATATATGCATATATATGTATCACAAAGATTTTTTTCTCTTTGTTTGATTCGGCTCTTTTTTATTTGTTTTTGAGATAGTCTTGTGTAGGCGAGGTTTGCCTCAAACTCCTCGGTAACTGAGAATGAACTTGAACTCCTGATTCCTTTCCTCTAATCTCCCAACCTCTAGAATTTCAGGTACGAACCACCACACTTGCTACAAAGGGTTTATCCAGATGTTACACTCATACATTTACATACACACATACATTTTAAAACATTTACATTCTATATTAATGCAATAATTTGAACTATCATAGAGATTGCTGTTTTAATTAACCAATCAAAGGTATGTTTGTTTATGGTATAGTATGTGCTATTTTGAAAAGCACCTACATCGTGAAATGGCTAAAGCATTCAATGACAATAATATACATCTCAAACTCCCAGACATACACAAAAAATACATGTTCTTTTGTATTACCTATGATTTCGCAATTCAAATGTGTCTACCTTTACTGATTCTTTTTTATTTAAAATTATTAACCGTCTTTTATTTCTGCAACAAGTATGCTTACTAATAACTTACAGCACATGTTCTCAATTCAGAATTGTTTGCAACATAAAATTGCCAATTTCCTGTAAAGGAACTATGGAGACTTGCTGTAGTCAGTCATGCCAAATATATACATATATGATCTTTATTTCTGGAAAGATCTCATTGAACTGTGTTATTGTGCAAAAAAAAAAAAGACAATCTGTGTGATCAAGACAATACATGTAATATTTAAATGTAATAACATTCTCTCCCATGTAGACGAGGGTCCAATGTATCTCTTACCCTGGACATGAGCAGCTTGGGCAATGTGGAACCCTTTGTGGCTGTCCAGACCCCCCGGGAGAAGATAGCCATGGAATACCTGCAGTCAGCCAGCCGTGTTCTCACAAGGCCACAGCTGAGAGATGTGGTAGCAACTTCCCACTTACTTCAAAGTGAATTCATGGTGAGCCTGCTCTTTCTCCCTCAGTTTTAGTATTCTCAGCACTAGAGCTGGAAATGGCGCTGTCCTCCCTCGAGCAGCTCACTGTGGGCAAATGGTTGCAAGGCATTAGGTAGAGAGTCCTGACTTTAGAGCCACCCTGTTTCATCACCTGCTGATTGTTCAGACTACAACACAATTCTTAACGGACTAGGAGCCTGTGAGAGTCAGCAGTGGCACTGGGGAGTTGAGCAGAGAAAGGCATTTCATGATTAGGAAGCAGCCTTTCTGTGATTGTGGGGAATTGACTTGTTCGGGTTTACTGGAGCACTGAAGTCAAAATGGGAAGTGGCAAAAGTTGAGCCTTAGAAAGGTAAAGAAGGGGAAACAAAACAACACAAATTGTAATATGTGTTTAGGAACAGGATTTAACCTGCTTTAGAAAAGCCACTGCATCTGCAGGCACTAGAAGGAAGCAGAGTAGAGGTAATTCCATGGAAACCAGAACTCAGAAGGTGTCAACACTAAAAATACGCTCAGAAATTTAAGAGAATTCAAGAAATGTTGGTTTCATTACATGAGGTAGCCAAAAGAAATGGAAGTTAGGGGCAGTGCTCAGGGTTGTTTTGTTTTGTTTATTGTTCTTTAACTTGGGTGAGAGAATTCAGGAGAGACCAAGCATGGCCTTAAAACAATGGTGAGTGCTGTATGACATTCAGCTTTTTAAAAATAAGTATTGCATCAGGTAACTTAATGCACAGTAAGACATTACACAGAGAGAGAATGGGGTGGAAGTTAACTTTGTGGGTATTGCCTGAGGGAATGCCCACTGCTTATATAGCTTTACATCATACAGCAGTAACACAGCTTAATCTACAGTGATCAAGTATAATAAGTAGATGGTTTTATGGTCAATTCAGATATTTGGAATTGGACTAGTAGAGAAATATCAGTAATCTGCTAGACTCCCTATTAGTGACACCAACTATCATCAAGCTTCCAAAATAAATACCAATGTGGAGTTTTAAAAATGAGATGCCACAGTGAGTCATGTTTTTATATGTGAAGCAAATGAAACCCAGAGATGAAATTGTCACACTGCATAGCAAAATCATCTAGTACCTGTTCTGGGGCTGTCACTATGTCTTTGTTTATGAAAGAGCCTTTAACATAGCCTACTTCCCACAGAAGGAAAGATGGGGCCAACAAGGAGAGCAACAATGTGAGATCCTGATTGTCAATGTGTGTCAGAAAACAGGTTGAAGTGAAAGAAAAGAGGCTATAAAAATGTCATCTTCCCTGTGGCATTGTCAAAGCAGACTGACTTGTTTAAATTATTAAAAATGAACATGTTCTTTGGGGAGCTGGGTTAGTTGCCAGAGTGCTTACCTAGCATATGTGAAGCTCTGAGTTTGATTCCCAGCACCATATATACCTGAAATTGTGGCTCATGCCACTCAAAGTAGAGGAAGGTGGATTAGAAATTGAGGGTCACCCTTAGCTCCACAGTCAGTCTGAGGGAAGCCAAAGCTACATGAGATCTTGCCCACAAACAAACAAACAAACAAATAAATAAATGCTTTCCTTTGAGTATTTGACAACCTTATTTTGATGACTTGGAACTAAGAAACTTAAATGTTTCAGTGAGTAGAGACTGTCTTAAGAGACTAAAATAACAAAATTTAATCAAGTGACTCTTTTAAAATAAAATTGTTCTCTGTAACCAAGGTTTCAGTTCATGTTATACCCTGGCTTTTCTCGAGTTTTCAGATGAACAGACTATGGGAACTCAAACAGAGCAGGAACCTGGAGGCAGGAGCTGACACAGAGGCCATGGAGGAGTGCTGCTTACTGGCTTGCTCCTCATGGCTTGCTCAGCCTGCTTTCTTCTCAGTTGAGGTTCCATCCTCTGAGATGGCTCCAGCTTGTGTCAAGCTGACATAAAATCAGCACACCCACCAAGCAGATGGGTACACGGCAGTCAGTGATTCCAATCAGCTGTGACATGGCCAGTTCATGAAGTTCTGCATGAGCTTCCTTGTTTCCTTGTTGTTATTTTTTCCAACAAAAACTGGGATAAAGAGAACTAGTAAAGCCAGTAGGATTTTCTGAAGGAGGCAGAGGCAGGAGGATCACGAGTTCGAGGCCAGCCTGGTCTCCAGAGCGAGTGACAGGATAGGCTCCAAAGCTACACAGAGAAACCCTGTCTTGGAAACCCCCCCAAAAAAGAGAACTGGTAAAAATGGAAGATAGTGTAGTCAAAGTATATTATATGTATGAAAACAACATGGCAATTTGTTTTCATGCATATAATTTAACAAGGTAAATTTGTTATTTTATAAGAGGAAGATTTTCTGACTTTATATTTGAGGCTTCTCTTCTAAGTGACTTGGGAAAGACTTATTTTAAGTATTTCATTTCTTTCCAACAAAGGAGGAAATATTTACATCTGATCATTGGAAGTTAATATTTCAAGTAAAGAACACAACACAATTTATCTAATGTGCAGCAACAGGGAAGGCTATCCATCTGCAAACTAAACTACAAAGCAAAAGTCTTAGCCCACCAAACATATACTAGCATTAACTCACACCTCTCAATCCTATGCCAGCTAATAAAGCAATGTGGATCCACCCAGCAGTATATGCACAGTAAAATGCCAAATTCCTCCAGCCAGTAATTAAAATTTATTGCCTTCACATAAAAACTGGATTCTAGGAAATATAGTTGCTAAATAGAAAGCAATAGAGAACCCCACTTATTACTTGCAGTGAAAGGTATTTCAAATATTTACAAAAATAGCAGAGCCCTTGGATGCAGATCACCCAAACTGCTTAGAAACTAGGCTTGATGAGATGGGTGCTCAGTCTCCCTAATCTAAGGAGACATTCTCAGAAAAGTTCTCCAAAACCTCTTTGGCTTAATTTCTCCTTAGGGCCACTTACTTTTATGCATTAAAGTTAATTCACTGATTCCTTTCTTAATGAAGCAAATCTGGAGTTTATTAAGAAAAGGTTTTAACATATATTTTAGCATAGGCACTGAAAGAGACCTGACATTTAGGAAAAGGACAACACACATCTGATTTGTCACTGTGTGACTTGTCAGGCAATCGACTTCAGAAGAGGAATATATTTTATAAGATGGAAGAACCTAATGCTCATTTAATCACCAAACAACACAGTCATTTTATTTCATATCACCCTAATTTATTCAATCCATTTAAGAATTTTATGTTAAGAAATACTGTATTTTATAAGCAATTATTAAAATACTTGCCTATGTCCTTTTGAAAATTCTTTCTCATTACTTGAGCTCAGTCATACAAGGATGGAGGATGCTCTCAGTTTTAGGTCTCAAGGAAAGACCTAGAGCCACTTCCATCCTAACTCTTTCTCTTTGTTTGCTTGAACCATGCAATATATATTCTTCCCATATAAAAATATTGTCTTCTTAAATAGGAGAAAAGTGGATCCCTTTTCCCAAAAGTATCCCGTTTATAACCACAAATGAAACAGTGCAATTATAAAGAGCACTTAATTAAAAAGCATTTCAGCACATGGATCAACAGCAACAATCCTTCCATAGTTATCACTTTTAGAGGGAATTTTTAAATGATTATAAAATCAAATTGATATTAAAAGAATGAAATTTTGCTGATCTTATAAAAACTTTCTGAAGAAAGTTGAATATATTGTGTGTGTGTGTGTGTGTGTGTGTGTGTGTGTGTGTGTGTTTAAATGTATTTTCCTAAGTGATGTCACAGCAGTGCTTACTATTGAAGCAGGGTGTTTTCTGCCTCTCTAGTGACTACATACAAAATAATACTTCCAAACACACAGTGATGCTTCTTAGTAGTCAGCTTACAGGCTGCGTCTTACCTGTTTATGAAAGGAAAGATGTTGGTCAGCCAGCAGGATAGTCTGTCGTTTTGTAAAATGCCTTTGAAATCCAGTAGATCACAGAGCCCATGACACCTGGGGAGATTTTCTTTGTGTCAGCCTTAGATACACAATTCAGTATCATTTATGTTTGCAGGAAATACCAATGAACTTTGTGGATCCCAAAGAAATTGATATTCCACGCCATGGAACGAAAAATCGTTATAAGACCATTTTGCCAAGTAAGTTTCTTGAGCTAATAGCTTGCCTTGTAAAACCACATCACCCATTCACTTCCACCTCACCCTTTCCAACCCTGATAACACTCTAATAGACACCACACTTAAGAGTTAAAATATGTAGGTCAAGACTAGTCAGCACTAAAGTTATCTGAAGCAGAATAACTTTATCTCACATTGCTTTCATCCCAATGATCAACTCACAGTTCCAGAAGATCCATGATTTTAAAGCACAATTGCATCACACACTGTGGCTAAACTGAGTTTTCCATGCATGATGGAAAAAGAAGTTGAACCCTGCCTTGGACTAAATCTAAAAATTAATCCAAAATGGATCAGGTACTTGCATGTAGATAGGAGCAAAAAACAAAGAGAGAAAAGGCATAAATTTTCCTAAGCTTAAAGTAGCCAGTGGTTTCTTCCATGACACAAAAGTACCAGCCACCAAAAGACAAATGGAATGAGCTTCATTGAAATACTAAAGATTTTTGTTGTTGTTTCAAATGTCATCATAAGAAAGTGACACATTATGGAAGAGAGGGAGCATTTCCTATCAATAAACAAATAAATATAGTTCAGGTTTTGGCAAAATTCATACACATCTTGTAGCAATAACTCTAGAAAGATGACCCACAAACACATTCCTTCAATGTGTTGGTGTAAATGAGCAATGAATTTGACAGTTCCCAAAAGTACAAATGGCCAATAATACATGAAAATGTTCACTATCCTTAACCATAGGGGAAATGCAAGTCAGAATGACATTGAGCCAGGGTGGCAACACATGCTGGTAATTCCAGCACTGAGGAAACTGAGTGGAGAGGAGTGCCACAGTTTGGGACTAGCCTGGGCTACATGGTCACACACACACACACACACACACACACACACACACACACACACACACACACACACAATGCAAAACAAACAATCAAAGCCTACCTTGAGATTCTGGTTCACCCAAGTTAGAATGGAAAACTGAGTAATAATACATGCTGGCTGGTGAGTGGCAGAGTAAGAGTTCCCTTCAACATGACTGGTGAAAAAAATGAATTAATTCCTTCCACTATGGAAATCAATATCGGGGATACTTTAAAAATTAACAATAGAGTTAGCATATGGTCCACCTATCTATTTCTGGTTATATCCTCTAGAGAATCTAAGTAGGCATACAACAGATATATTATTTAGAAAACACTAGCCATTTTTATTGTGGAACTATTAGCAATAGACAAGTTACAGTATCAGCATAGGAGCCCATCAACACATGGATACCCAAAGAAAGTGTGGTATGCACACGCTACGGAGTACTAGTTGGGCATCAAGAGGAATTAAAGTGGGTCAATTATAGGAGAATGGATGGAATTAAGCCAAACTAGAGGATAAATATCACATATTTTTCATATGCAGAATCAAGATATATTCTAAAGGACATGAAAATAGAAGAGAAACTTTTGAGAAGAGAAGGAAGCACACAGACGAGGAGGGACAAGAGAGGTTAATGGGGGGGATCACTGTGATCAAAAAACATTATGTAAACATATGGAAATGTCATGCTAAAACAATTCTTATAATTAATACATGTTCATTTTTAAAAAGGAAAAGGCACTGACACTTAAATAGTATTTTATTTATTTACTCATAAGATATAAAATACAAAAAGATACAATACATTTTCATATTTGCAGTGATAAAAACATACTAAAGTCAAATAATTAAAGAATTACTATCAATGTTGTAGATGGGCTTCCTCCACTGGTACAAAATTGTTCTGCTGGTGTGTATTTTTAATGAGTCAAAATAGTTAAGTCTTTTTCTTAAGGTATAGTTCATTATTAAAGGTATTTTATTTATGACTATACCAGAAGAGGATGAAAAGGATCTCTCCTCTCCCTCCCTCCCTCCTTCTCTCCCCCCCCCCCCGTCAATTATACCAAGCATTCAGTAATCAGGACCAGTGTCCCCACTGCAATGACTATAAGTCCTCTGGTTTCAAAAGAGTTTTCAGTTTGTTCGGGTTACTTCAAAGTTCAGCCTTCTCTGTTTCCTGTCCTGGGTGATGGCAGACAAGACTACACAGATTGTGTCAGCTCTTCCACTTCTAGAACGAGGTGGACCACTTGATCCAGGACACCTCTGCTGACAACTGATTTTGCAGATGATGGATCCTCAGTGGAAAGTATCTGTATCCTGAAAATGTCTCCCACTCTCATTTCACAAACTATGACTCAGAATAGATGGTTTAGACACACCACACCATTAGCTCCAACTATCAGAAGAGACTGTAATGACAGACACAGCTATTCTATGTGACTTGTTTTAGACTTTAATATGACACAAAATTGAAATGTCACATGAATTGAAACTTAGAAGATGATCAGGACTTTAAAGATTGCCTTTATTGCTACAGCCCATAATAAGCCCATGGGTTTGAAGATTATCTATGTGCATACATACTGGTAAGACTACCTGGTTTGTGGGTATATGGATAACCAGCAGTCAATGGCTTGTTGCTGCTTCTTTGAGGACAATGTCTAGCTAGAACAGGCTAAGTAATAGATTAAGGTCCAGAGGCCAAGTTTGGATCAAATTGTCTTGCAGTATAAACAAACATTAGAGGTATAAAGCTTATATCCCAGACCACAGAAACAGCAAAGCAACAACAAACATGCATCAGTATGGAGTCATGACACACAATCAACATACATAATAGCACTTCATATATGTTTACTTATTTATGTAACTATAAAGCAATATACACACAAAACTGCAAAGCCATGTTTACTTTGGCCATTATTTGCTATATAAATGGTAACATTTAATAAGAATTCTCAATAGTGTTTGCTATATGTATTAGATTTATATGACATGCTCACTAAAGCAACAACTAAAGCAAGACACTAGAGTAAGGTTTTCTTTCCCATTCATATAAAAATCTTACAGTGTTTATGGGCTACTTAATCTTTTTTCCCCATCCTTTCTTTATCCCCTCCCAAAAAAACAGGGGCAATAGTACTACCCTCTATATCTATTGAAGACATTCAATGTGCAGACTCACTAGCAGAGTCCTAACTAATGGATTAATAGATTAACAACCAATATTAGATTCTATTTTCCTTCCATATCTAAATGATGGTGATGTCTTTCCTTCATTTACCTAGAATAGATTCCAGGAAATAAGTAAACACTATATGTATAAGAGAATCTTGTTTCGAAAGTAGACTATTGAGAGCCCCATTTTCTCTTCTTATTTTCTCATCATCCTTACACATACGCTTCTATGTCATCACCATCCTGCCTTGTAGGGGTCAGCTCTCCATGACATGTGGCTGTTCTGTATTTCTCATAAAACACAATATGTGGTAATTGAACACTGGCAGTACCACTAATGCACCTTAGGACTGCACTCAACATGTTATCTAATTAAGTTAATTAAATTTAAGTCTCCTCACGGCTGGTGGCTGCTATATTGGACAGCATAGTCCTGGAGTCCTCTGTCTTTTGCAGTGAGGTCAAAGATGGGTCATGGACACATTAACTATGCAACCAAATCCTGTTCTTTCCCCCAACTCCCACCTCTTTTGAATTCATCTATGAAAACTATATTATTCCTGCCCCCTGGCTTTGCCCAGGACTCATAGGAATAAACTTCTGTCTTACCACTTCTCTTTCCCCCAAACCTCAAGTGTATTTCTGCCAGGAAGGAAAATCTTAAGCACACAGTCACCGTTCATGATGTCTGTTCTTATGTCGGTTAAAATACCGATCAGATTTCATTTTGTCTGGTAAACAGAAAGCTCAAGATTATAATGGATATGTTAGTGAGACCAGGGAAGGAGATCCTCAGAGACTTGTTGCAACAAGTCTATAATTATGTCCAATAATGTTGAGGAGAAAAAGAAAAGGGAAGGAAAGTGATAAAGAAGGAGGAATTGAGAGAAATGAGGAAGTAGGTTGGGAAGGAACAAGAAAGAAAAAGGATTTGGCTGGAAAACTGCCCTTCCCTGCATCATATTATACCCCATTTTAAAAATAACAAGTACTGGGCTGGGCGTTGGTGGCGCACGCCTTTAATCCCAGCACTCGGGAGGCAGAAGCAGGCAGATCTCTGTGAGTTCGAGGCCAGCCTGGTCTCCAGAGCGAGTGCCAGGAGAGGCTCCAAAGCTACACAAAGAAACCCTATCTCGAAAAACCAAAAAAACCAAAACCAAACCAAAACAAACAAACAAAAACACCAAGTACTGGAATGGAGAGATTGCTCAACAGTTAAGAGCACTGACTGCTCTTGTAGAGTACCTGGGTTCAATTCCCAGCACCCACATGGCAGCTCACAACTTGTCTGTAACTCCAGTTCAGGGGACCCAACACCTATGGCAAAACACCAGTGTGCATAAAATAAAAATAACAAGTACTTCAACTCTTAAATACATTATTTATTTTTTCATAAACTTAATTTAGCTTGAGAGAATCTGAGTGGTTTACCAAGCAGGTGCTTTGTAACTCATATGTTCCATAGGCATAAATCCTGAGGAAACTGGGGTCCCTTCTCAAGCTGCAATGGCTCAAGGCACCAGTGCAAAACACCTAGCAATCAGCAGACCCTAAGTCAAGCACACTCTAGAAAAATCAAAAGCACTGTTTGAACCAGTCAGTGGAAATTCATTCTAGAATTAAATTCTTTAGGAATCACATGTCAAATGGAAATTATGAAAGACATAGATGTGAGTCAAACATGGTTTCTTTCTTCAAGAATCTTGCTACAACCCATTGAGGGCAGGCAGAAATGTAAGCACTTAGAACATAAAATGGTGAATGCTGAAATAAAAGTCAAGGAAACCAGGCCAGGGAATTTGTCCACAATGACCCTTCAGAGAAACTCCCACAAGTGCTGAAAGTCCACCTCCCAAAAGAGGTCCATGTTGAGCCCCTGTCACTTATCCTCTCTCAGGTCACACCTGACTCCTTAATGGGTCCCTGAGTATCTTCGAAGTCACTCTGCTTCTTTTGGGTCATCCAAAAATACATCGGAGGAAGCTTTGTAGCATTTTGGTTGAAACTGAGAGAAGACCCACCCCTCTATGAACAAGATTCTGTTTGTTTGGAAAATGCTGAAAGAGTGGTAGCCACTATCTAGGGAACTTTTCTTAGACTTACAAGTTAGATCAAGTAAGACCTCTAAAGCCCTGAGAGCAGAGTGACATCTAATAGTGATCAATAATATTTGTGATTTTATAAACAGACTGAGAACTTGATACATTGAGCTGCAGTGTTTTGTGTTTTTGGTTTTTTTTTTTTTTTTTTAACCTCCTTTTCCCCTTGCTTGCCCTATCCTCATACCCATCCTGATACCAATATGTTTCAATCTTACTGATTCAAGACTAGGCAGGGTTAGGTCCTGAAGGGCTGGATTGGATGATGTAGTGAAATACAGCCAGGTAGTGGTGGCACACACCTTTAATACCAGCACTTGGAAGGCAAAGGCAGGCGGATCTCTGTGAGTTGGATGGAGACCAGTCTGGTCTACAAGAGCGAGTTCCAGCTCCAAAGCTAAAAAGAAAGAAAGAGAGAGAGAGAGAGAGAGAGAGAGAGAGAGAGAGAGAGAGGGAGGGAGAGAGAGAGAGGAAAGGAAGGAAGGAAGGAAGGAAGGAAGGAAGGAAGGAAGGAAAATTTAAAAAAAAAGAATAAGAAACACAAAGAATTGGACAGCCGAATTCATTCTGAAGGAATGGAAGAAAAGTAGGATGTACATTCAGACCCTAAAGAAAAAGAAAAGGGTCCAAATGAGAGAGGAGTCAAAAACCAGAACTCCATGTCAGAATCAGGGGTCAAACTGGGGAAGCCAAATGCCACAGATAGATGAAAAGATGGACACACACGTGCACCCAAGACAAACACTGACACTGAGTTAACAGCCTTGAACTTACACACTTCTCTTTGCTGCTTAGGGTTACTCTAGAGAATTTCTTGGAAAGTGAATCTACTCAGTGTGTTCTCTCTGGTTTCCTCCTTAGATCCACTCAGCAGAGTGTGTTTAAGACCAAAAAATATCACCGATGCGTTGAGTACTTACATTAACGCTAATTATATTCGGGTAAGTAACTATGCATTTCTCTCTGGTTGACATGTTGACTTACTATTTTATCTCCTCCTCCCCCCCCCCAAAAAAAATAAAAAAAAACCCTCCCCCAGCTTTGTTTCTTTCTTCTTTCCCCAGAATCGAGTTCTCTTTAATTTGGTCACTAGTGTTTTCGTGCATGTATGTTGTAGTCACATCAACTCCAGTGACAAGTGTTTTACAGTGAGTCCTCCTTGTCTATGAGTCCCTGAGTATGAGTACAGACTCCATGTGGACACTATAAAATGGAACTTTACAAACCTCACTGCCAAATGGCAAGCTGGATTTTCTAGGAAGTACCACATATGTGCCTGGTGGTGCTAGTGCCAAGGCAGCTCTGATATTCTGAAGATCACCCCCCACAAATGTCCTTGGCAATCCATGAACATAAGCTAATATGTTTGTCTCTTTACTCCAAATAGGGCTACAATGGGAAGGAGAAGGCTTTCATTGCCACACAGGGCCCCATGATCAACACTGTGAACGACTTCTGGCAGATGGTTTGGCAGGAAGACAGCCCCGTGATTGTTATGATCACAAAGCTCAAGGAGAAAAATGAGGTAGGATGTTTGGCCCAGTTCTGAATGTTACACATGTTACTCCTGCTATTGGAGATATCTGGAGTAAATGAGATCACTGTGTACTTCCAAAATATTCCTGTAAAATGGAACATAAATGTGAAACGATAAGGTCACTTTATACCTCCAGAAAATGATAATGGGTATTGTTCTATAAGTGACAATCTTCCTTCAAGCAATTTAGCATATGTGGCATACATGTATCTCATTTGCACACATGTATCTTAATAAAGACATAAAGGGCAAGGAAATTAAAAATTACCCCAAAAGCAAGTAATTGTTTTACTTATTAAAAGATGCCATTCTGTTTGCTGGCAGTTGTATGTATTAAAATACACATATAAAGAAATAAATATATAATAAATACAAACAAATAAAATACAGCAAGATCCCTTCACTGATAATTTTAACTTCCTAGTAGGAGACACAATAAATCTGTTAATTACAGAGTAGAAGAATGGATAGATTCTGTTGGATACAAACCAGAGCAAGACGAGGGAGTGACTGGGCAGTACAATGGGGAGGAGTGGGTGACAACATGAAATAGGGGACAAGGAGGGACTCGTTAGGAAAATGAGACTGAAAGAAACATTGGAGAGAAGTGATTAAAAAAAACCAAACAACTTTTCCAATGGCCTTATAGTAAGAAATCCCCACATAACAGGCAAATGTAGATTTATTTCCACACTGGCAATCTTCCTAAGGATTTGACTTGCAAGAATGACTTACTCTATATCTTACATGGTAACAAGAAGATCGAGCAGTTCCTGGAGGCTGCCTTCTCAGGCATTGCTTGTGTGTTAGGCCTCTTACTGAAATAATTAACGGTCGACTTTAGTTGATATTTGTTTTCATTGTTTTCTTATCAAAATTATTACACCATTTAGGGCAACCCCTGGGGGTCTGCAGGCGTTTTCCACCATGTACTCACAAGGGAGAACTCCTTTTCACTAATTTTTTGCTTCCATTCTGTTTTCAATGCATCCTCAGGAGAGCCGTGTGGATCTGATGAAAGCTAGAGTATCTTTTTTAACAATAATTCTCACATTAAAATGTTGAGGATTTTGTTTTCTCTTTGGCTGCATAACTCAGAACTTAGAGGCATACTTTATTCATTTGTTTTTCATTTTTAGCATTTGGCCTTTTATCTTTTCTAATGTTTGAGATATACTCCCAGGGATATGAAAGTCAAACATGTTGTATATTTGCTGTGTGATCTGCTGCTTGTTTATTTCCTGTAGCAGTCACAATCCAAAACAGTGCAAGACAATGTTTTTAGCCATTCCTTCACCTTTAAATTAAAATAAAAATCCTTCATGCCCAGGCATATTACAGATGTAATATCATCTTAGAAACTCTGATGTTCTACAGATCAACACGATACTGACAAGTTTGCTTTAAAGGGATACACTGTAGGTTCACACCACCAGGAAAATGCTGGCTACTGAACACCAGCCAGCATTCAATTGTTCTCAGTGTCATTGTTTAAAATAGACAAAAATCATTTCCTCCAAAGAGTACGGAGGTGGAGATATCTTTAGAAGTTCCCACGCTTTATATGTTTATGAACTGTTCACTTTCTAATAAATAAAGAAATGAATAGTCACCACCTT
Organism: Cricetulus griseus; assembly: GCF_003668045.3. Taxonomy (NCBI): domain Eukaryota; kingdom Metazoa; phylum Chordata; class Mammalia; order Rodentia; family Cricetidae; genus Cricetulus; species Cricetulus griseus. The sequence continues at coordinate 139,994,457 of NW_023276806.1, read as the reverse complement.
TCTTTTAATAATCCCAATAATCTCAGGTATGTTTTACAAAATGAGAGTAAACAAAAAATTAAAAAAACTAGAACTGAAAAATGATTTTCTGAGGCAATTTTGAGTTCTTTCATTTTTTCAAATGAGACTCAACATGAAAGGAATTTCTTATGAAGTAAAGTAATATAGAAAACAGTGTTCACATTCTTTTAGCATCAATTATTGTATTACTAAAGAAGGTAATTATAATAGTAGGATCAAAACTGGCAAGTAGTGAAAACTGTAGATATGGCTCAGTGTTGGAGTACTTGCTTAGACTATGTAGGTCCTAGGGATCCCGAACCAAGAAATTTGGAAGAAAGGAAGGAACAAAGGAAAGAGGAAGGAAGGAGAAAGAGAGAAAAAAGAAACAAAGAAAGAAAGAGGAAAGAGAGGAGAAGAGAGAGAAGAAAAAAGAAAAAAAAGACAGAATGGCAGACTAACAGTCCCCTTTGAGCTCAATGTGATGACTCATGCCTGTAGTCTCAGCACCTGGAAAGGATCACAAGACCAAGGCCTGCCTGATCTGCATAGTGCAAACTTCTCCCTCTCTCTCCCTCTCTCTCTCTCTCTCTCTCTCTCTCTCTCTCTCTCTCTCTCACTCTCTCTCTCCCCCCTCTCTCTCTCTTTCTCTCTCTCTTTCATACACACACACACACACACACACACACACACACACACACACACACACAATGTTTACAATCTTACAATGAGTCAAAATCCTCAGGCACCTCTGACTGTCACTCACTGTAGCTCCTGCTTCATCTTGGAAAGAAAGGAAAGAAATGTTGAGCACAGCATATATGCCATGGGAAATGTTGATGTCCCTATAGTGCACTGAATTCATGTGCTAAGCGCTAGCTATCCAATGCCAACACCTCATTTATTGAGTGTGTTAATGTAGGATTAGTAACACCAATACTGTGGAGAGAGAGTGAGAAAGACCTGGATTTCCCTGGGATTGTGTTTAGCACATGCTACATGAAAAAACTTCTCAGAGGCAAGGTGGAATTTTAAGAGAGCCTGAAAGTTAGCATGTGATGGGTCCCAGGTTTTAATTCAGGCTTGGTTAATGCTGAAGCCCAGACACCTGATCATTGCCCTAATGCAGTAGCAACCCACAGAAGTGGGGATTATGAGAAGATAAACAGCCCACTATTGATGTCAGGAAAAAAAAAATAAGATTCTGGATTTATCTTTCTTGAAGTGGAGAGATTACCTGATGGCTGAGTCTAGCATACTTCTGTCAAGTACTTGACACAGGCGCGCCTTTCTCACTTCCAGAAACTTCTGTCTGACTTAACAGAGTGACTTAAGTTTTACATATGCACACTATTTTTTTTTTTTTTGCTAACAAGTTCACTTATTTAGCCACTGCAAACAGTTTAGCTTCAATGCCCCCCTACAGCGCAATCACATTTTGACTTTCCCTGTCTTTCATTCCTTTCCCTCTCTGTCTGAAAAACTTATACAAAGCATTCATTTCAATTACATATTTTGACCAAAAAAGTTAACACAATGCCTAGGGAGCTGAAGTGTGAGTATCTGCCACCCCCAAAAAAACAGCACATGGAGGCATTCAAGAAACCACTTATCTTGCCAGATGTGAGCAATCTAGTGTGCCTGGAGCACAGGTGGCATAGTGGGGAGCCAGGAAAATGAGACTAAAAAGGGTGTTTGCAACAAGGATCCAAAGCTAAACTAAAATCATTGGTGTTTCCTCCTACAGATTGTGGAGAATCTTTTTAATGAGGAGTGACGGTGTCACTTGTACATTAGGAGCACAGTTGGTAGAAGATCTGGGGTTCCGATTTGGGAAACTCAAAGAGAAATACATTAAAAAGTTGTAGCAATGGTCCAGACAAGAAATAATGAGGTACTGAATTAAGGCAGCAGTGGGCTCCTGAGAAACGGGAATTGAGTTGAGAGGTGTTCTGTCATGTTTGAAAGTGAGGCAGATAGAGGAGCCTTGGACTGTGGTTTAGAGCTGAGTGTATGGGGGTGCCATGAACCCAAATTGGGAGAACAAGGGGGGATTTTGAGGGAAGAGAATGAGCTTTTCATTTAAAGTATGAAGTTTTGGAAGTCCTAGAGACTTTGGGGAGTCAAGAGGTCTGTGTGGGCAAGAGATGAAAATGGGATTTGTGCTAATAGAAGACATAGGAAGGCGTAGAACTGATAGAAAGAGAACAATGGGGTACTCATATCCCATTGTATATTATGCTTTCAACATTGCATTGTGAATATCCTCTTTGCCATAGTTCATTAAAATATTACTGGATCCCATTGTGTGCATATATCAAAACTCAAAGCAGTCATTCGATTATCAATAGATGTTTAAATTGCTTTGATTTTTGGTCCACACCTCTCACTAGCTAATGTTTGTTGAGATATTATATTCATAGATGTGAAATTACCTGTCCAAATGACAAAATCTTTTTGAAAAATCCTATTACAGCTAAGGATAGTACAGAACACACCATAAGTATAAAGGAACTTCCTCTCTGCTCTCTGAAGTTTCAGAAACTGAGTCTGCTGGAGTAAGCTAACATAGAGCCACAGGAGAGGAAAATAAACATTGTGGATATACTGTAACATCGCAAGAATGAAAAGTGAACATTCAATAAACCGATAAGATTAAAACACTTATAAACGGTTTTCCTGTGGGAGAATGACGTGGGTGGTGTAAGCTGTTTAGAAATGCTTTGGGGGGAAAGGGTTCTTGTTTAGGTTTAAGTCTTCTGTGTGTTTTGTTTTGTTTTGTTTACTCATGTTTATTAGTTTTTTGTTTTGTTGTTGTTGTTGTTGTTGTTTGAGTCAGGATACTCCTAGGTAGCCCAGACTAACCTCAAACTCACTATCTCTTCCCCATGACCTTTGAGTACTGAGATTATCAGAGCAAGCCACTATAATAACCATCCTGAGAAATTGCCTTTAGGGGAAATAAATGGGCCAGAAGAACAGATAAGAGTCTTGAACAAAGTTCATTTGGGCTCTGGGCGTGGTGTCAGTTCTTATCTCTTTCCACTGGTGAATCCCCCAATGGAGCTTCTAGGGAGAGTCTGGAAGATCTTCCCTCATTCAGATAAGGGCACTTCAGAGGGTGCCACTAGCTCAGGGCTTCCTGGGGCTCTGAAGGTTGAGGGGCATGGGCAGGAAGTAAGTCTTGATTCTGAAGCTGCCGCTTTAGCTCAAGGTACTTGACACATCTCAGCACCAAACTTGGATCATTCTCTGGAACCCCAGCACAGTCACACAGAATCACTAACCTCTCTCTTAAAGTACAACACACCAGACTGTCCTATGGTTTGCACTCACATGTGTGCACACATCCATGCTTGGTCGCATACACACATGTAAAATTCACCTTTTAATAAGGTGGCTGAAGTTTGCTCAGTTTGTTTTGTTTTGTTTTGTTTTTTCGGGGGGGGGGATTCTTCAACTAATGCTCCAGGTTATAAAATGTATATTTACATTATCAAAATTCCCTGTTTTATTTTTTAAGTGGGAGAGCATACAGAAAAATCCCATAAAACAGTATTGGTGGTTAATCATATTTAGGTTTTTAAGCTTTGCAAAAACCTTGTATTTGTCTCATTGGCCTGATTTGACTATAGTTTTCTTTGTTGGTTCTTGTTTTTCACCAAAAGTCAAGCTGAGTGCATAGCACACCCTTTTCAAAGGCTGAAGGATCCTGAATTTAAAGGTAGGCTAGGATACATATCCAGACCCTGTCTTAAGCCCTTACCCCTCAAAAAGTTTGTGTGGCACAGAAATAGAAATATAGGCCCCAAAATCCAAGAAAAAAATTTCCACTTAGATTCTGTGAAAAATGAGCACCCATGTTGGATTCATACTGATACCCTGTCATGATGGTGGTTATGTTCATTGTTGAAGCTCACTGCAGACATGATTGGACAAGAGCGTTAATCCAGTGGTAACAGATGGATGCCAGAGGTGCCTCATGTCCTCTGCTGTACTATTCTTCTGCCCAGAAATGGAGAAAAACTCTATGGAACAAGGATCTTGTCTTAAGATCTATTTTTTGATAAATCAATATTTTTAATAACTCTAGAGTGAGAAAAGGTCAAGGAGATACAAAGTCCTGCAAATCACCAGGCTCTCCATGTCCTCACCTATAAAAATGATTTAAAAACAAGTGATACCTGCTGCTTATCTACTGTCTTTCTTAGTGTTTTGTTGCTGTGAAGAGACACCGTGGCCAAGGCAATTCTCACAAAAGAAAGCGTTAACTTGAGGGCTTGCTTAAGGTTTTAGAGGGTTAGTCCATGATCACCGTGGCAGGAAGCAGACAAGCATGGTTCTGAAGTAGAGCTTTACATCCTGATCTGCAGGCAGCAGGCAGGGGGGAAGGGGGCGAGACTCAGCCTGGTGTGGGCTTTTGAAACCTCCTCCAGCAAGGCCACACCTCCTACTTCTTCCCAAACAGTTCCACTGACTGGGAACCAAGCATTAAACATGTGAGCCTATGGGGGTCATTGCCATTCAAACCTATCAACCTCAGAAGATTATGCAAGGGATCAAATGATACATTGATGGTGATCATATGTTAATGATATTTAGCATAATGATATAATGCATTAGGAATTATAAAACCTATTATAGTAATTGTAGACAATCAGCTCCCGTTCTATCCCTCTCACGTATTACACATATTAACAGAGCCTAAAACTGAATATTTAGTTCAGAGCCATTTTTCATGTGATGGTGCACAGCTTTAACTCAGCCAGCAAACCTCTTGTTGATTTTAAATGAATATATAACCTTGAAATAGGCATGTTATTTGGCAATCAGATTCCTAACTATGCCTACCACTGTGTTTCACTATTGCTATGAACTACCAACTTCAAAGAATTAATTAATGTTCATAATGCTTACACAATATCTATATGGTCCTCTTAAAATCCCTTTTTCTCCCCCAAATTATGGATTCTTGAGATTAACATATAATTTTGCTGAAAGGGTGAGCCCAGTTATCAGAACAACAGTGGTGATTCACCTAGATAGGGTGAATAGAGCCCCTATTCCTTGAATTATTTACACTTGGTGAGGGTTCCCAAATTTATCTGCAAGACAGCATTTTCTGCCTCTTTCGGGTCATTGTTCTCACCATGATAAGTAAGCCCTATGATGCAGTTCAGGGCAATAATTTAAACGTGAACTCGGGCTCCTTGAACAACTACTTCTCCAGCCCTACCCTACCCCTGGGCAGATACCCACCAGCATCCACGCATATCTCCTTTTCTATTTTCCTCCAATGCAAGAGGGTGGGGGTTCAGTGTGTAAAAATAAGCTATTGTAACTTGGAAAGGAGACGGGATGCTAATTAAAGGTTGTTGGATGAGCAAGGCATATTGCATTGTCTGCTGGGAGCTGGCTGCCAGCTGCTTTTCTGGTAAAGAATCAAGGAAAACACAAGAAGGCTAAGCCAGTTTAGGAGAGCTGAGGACTGTGCTTCCACGTTTCAAATTGTACACCACTTGAATCAGGGTGCAAGCTCCAGGCTCCTGCCTGGCCAATTTCCTCATTGGTTTTGAGAGGCCTCCTGCTCAGGCCTGCACACGGACAATAGGACACTCGTGAGATAGCTGAGCCACAATATACCTCTTTCTTTGGTCAATTTTAACCAAGATTCTGTCAGTCTCCCTGGGCTCATCTGGGAGACATGAGTACTAGGATACACAATAGCTTGGGAAATAAATGAGGCTCCACTGAAAGGAACTCATCAAATGGGTTAGTATAAGTGGATAGGATCCAGGGCTGTACAAGAGATCTTGCTGGTCAGACACTAGGACTTGAGTTTTAATACCAAGAGACCACACAGGAAGTTTGGCACTGCTGTGTGATCCGGTAACCCCAGGGCCATAAACAGGAGGACTAGTAGGGCTCTCTGAAGGCCAGCCTACCTGCAGATCCAGTAACTCAAGAAGATAAGACAGAGAATAATAGTACAGGACATCTGACATCCTCTTCTGGTCTCTACATGTAGATACATAGGCTTGTACACACACACACACACACACACAGAGAGAGAGAGAGAGAGAGAGAGAGAGAGAGAGAGAGAGAGAGAGAGAGAGAGCCAGATAAACACACGAAGACTGAGACTGAACCAATCTACTCTATCTTTAAAAAGAAGGGGTCTTTCAAACTTTTTTAAAAATTTTATTCATTATTTTCCAGGATGGGGAGAACAGGGGTAGGGATGGGGACATGCCAAGGTCAGATGATAACTTTGTGGAATTGGCTTGCTGCTGCCACCTGTGGGATCAAGGGACCAAACTCAGGTCATCAGTTGAGCAAGCTGAGCCCTCTTGCCAGCACTGGCATATTGTCATCAGCCAGGGTCTTATATACCTAGGATACTTGATTCTTCAAGTGTATGATAAATGTAGTGAACATTTGAAAAAAGTTAAATTCATATAAATTCAAAAGCCAGTGTAAGGCAAGAGAGCTCAGCTTTCTCAACTGATGTGAGAGAATTTCTATATAAATGTGTATATGTTTTGGGAATTATCACCCAGGAGCCTTAAAATAAAGCAACAAGGTGAGAAGGGGCACTAGAGAGATGGTTCAATGGTTAAGGTGCTTGCTGCTCTGCCAGAGGATCAGAGCTCAGTTCCCAGCACCCACATGAGATGACATGCAACGGCCTTATAACTCTAGCTCCAGACATTCAGATGCCCTCATCTCGTCTCCACTGGTACCCACATATCTGAGAATGGAACTACATGCATGTTTGTGCACATGCTCTCAAGTACACACATAAATAAAAAAAAATCTGTTTTACAAACTTTGGCAACAAGAGCTGGTAAAAAGACTGAATCGCTAAAGCGCTTGCCACCCAGCCTGATGACCCAAGTCAAATCCCTGAGACCCACACAGTGGTAGGAGAGAAGGGATCCCAGAAATCTGTTCTCTGACATCCACACATGACCTGTGATGTGTGCATGCCCACGCATACATACACATATACACACAAAATAAATAACTAGCATGCAATAAGGAATAGAAGCATAGTTAACAATGGCATGTTTTAAGTACTTACTGTATGTCTGGCTTTGTCCCAAGCACTTGGCATGTAAGAAGTAATAAGAAGACTGAGTCCAGAGAGGTCAAGTGTGCTGCTCCAGAACTAAAATCTGGACCCAAGTCCTCTGAGTCCAAAGCCTGCACTTTAACCACCATGTTATATCCCCTTGTCTGCAATATCGTTATTATTGCTCCTATTGAGTCTGCCACAGAGGATCCATTACAAAAACATGTCAAGCATAATTTTGTTCCACATTTACGCCAGTAGGTCTCATAAGTGAAAAAGTTCACATCATTGGATGTAGAAAACATAATGCTTTGCATGCCAGGAGATGTTGAATTCTATGGCATTTAACACATTACAGGTATTCCTGTTACACACATTGGTTGGATGAAGCAGGGACAAATACCTGGCCTCAGCCACCATAGGAGAGAGAATTCCTTATACTTGTTGTTTGTTATGGAATTCTTAAATCCTCATTAGAGGTTAAGGAAATTTTACCTTGTTGTTATGATTGGTATGGGATTAAGAGTAAAGCATGACAAACACTTTTAAAACACAAACTTTATTGGGGTTTATTCTACACATCACACATTTGATCTCTCTATACAGCATACAATTCATGTCTCTACATACCATACAATTCATCTCTCTATATATCATACAATCATCTCAACACATCATACAGTTCATCTCTCTATACACGATACAGTTCATCTCATCTTAGTATATTCACAGAATAATAAAATCTAGCTTTTGAATAGTTTTATTCTTCTCTCACATATTACATCCTGACCACAATTTCTCTTCCCCCTGCCCCCCCAACCCTCCCCCAATACACCCTGCTCTGCCTCCCCTCAGAAAAGAACAGGCCTCCCAGGAACTTTTGGATGTTTTAATTAAGTGAGAAAAACAGACTTTTGGAGGAGGAGCACTACAAAGCTTTGCTGTGTTTTTTCTCCTCCCCCCAGAAATGTGTGCTCTACTGGCCAGAAAAGAGAGGGATTTATGGCAAGGTTGAGGTTCTGGTCATTGGTGTGAATGAATGTGACAACTACACCATTCGAAACCTCATCTTGAAGGTAAGATTATACAGCTGTTGCTGTCTTCAAAGTAGGCAAGGATAAGGGGTACATTTTTACTTTGAAATGACTTATCCTAAGTACTAGGAGATTCAACTTACACAAGCTGGATAATACTGAGACCAAAGCCAAGACATCATCATTCCCTCTGTGTTGTCTGATCCTGTTAAAACATGGAATAATTAAATTAATATAAGTAGGTGGTAAGGCGGTTCACTTTGCAGGACATTAGCATCATCTATATTTCATTTATACGACATTTCTGACTTAACCTTCGAAAGTCCTTATCTAAGGCTTGTACAGGCGACCTTACCAGGACTTTGATGCTTATATCATTGTGGTGGAAGTAGCATTGGGTGAGGCCTGAGAACTATGGAAGAGAAAATCCACACTGATGCATGGCTGTGGGAGGCAAGAAGAGCCTGCAGAGCTGATGAGAACATCAAAAGCTTGTAGTTAACAGTCACTCATAAGGACATCCCTAGACCAGTTTCCACTGCAGAAATGTGGTCTTACTTAATTCATGGAGCAGCAGGTGCTAACTGGCATTGCCACGGTATTATTCTCACTTTTAAGCAACACTCAACCTAAGACCTCAATCCTATCTATCAACAGCCAACTGCTGGGTTAGAACCATCATGGAGAAAAGGACAGTGAGGGCGGAGCTACAGGCATGTTTGCCATTCAAAAGTGTAGCAGAGGGAGGCTTTGTGGAGACCTATCTATAAACACGTGCCTGATCAGAAGCAGGCTTTCCCACCTGAGCTCTGGGTTTTGCGATGGTGTGTATGAGCCTTTCCTCAGATTGTTTCCACTTTGGGGATTCCACATAGCTCCTTCCCTGCTAAGATTCCCCACTGTTGTTACATACCAACATTTGAGATTGGTATACAATGATTCTTACCGAACAAATATTCTTATATTGGCTCATATTTTTATATATGATTTGTCAAGATTTAGAGAATAGGAAACACAATACATCCCTTTCTTTCTGTTATATTTTCACCTCTTCAGCAGGCCATGGTAGCACAGGCTTTTAATCCCACCACAGAGGCAGGTGGACCTCTGTGAGTTCAAGCCCAGCCTGGTTGACACAGCAAGTTCCAGGACAGCCAGGGCTATATGGTGAGACCCTGTCCTCAACAGTAGCCACGTTTTTCAGTTACTACAGCATATTATAAACATATACTTAGTATATATAGTGCATCTGTGATCTATATGATGAATACAGATTCAGACCTCTATTCTTAGAGGGTAGGCACTCCACCTTCCTGCTCAAGCCAGGATACCCACAGTAAAACTTTCTCAAGGTGAAAGGGGAATTTTGAAAAGCTTCTAGATTTTTCTTTCCTACCTAGAAGTGATCTGGCACCAAGAAGGGAGCCAGGGAAATCACTTGGTGTTGTAGTGTGGGTGCCTTTTAGTTCCACAAGTGAGTGAGTAATTGGTGGCTACTGCTATTTTCAGCAAGGAAGTCACACCCAGCATGTGAAGCATTACTGGTACACTTCATGGCCTGATCACAAGACTCCAGACAGTGCCCAGCCCCTTCTGCAGCTCATGCTGGATGTAGAAGAGGACAGACTTGCCTCTGAGGGTCGAGGGCCTGTGGTTGTCCACTGCAGGTAAGGCATGAATCGATCCTCCTGCCAAAACAGCTATCTGCTCTTATCTAATCATAGAATGTGTACAAGTGGGGCTTAGCTTACAGGATATAACTTTGTAGTGAATTAAGTATTTATTAAAAAATGGATTAACATCCTAATACTAGAGCCTTCATCAAAACAATGCTCACAGAAATTAATTAGATCTTTCGGGACATTTTTTAGCAGGCAGCAAAGCATTAAAGTTTCAAGTACTAAATAGATGGCCGAGTGAGCAGGAGACCTTCCTCCATCATTATATGGGAAACTCCTTTTGGTTAATTTTTGTCTCATTAGTCATTTACACACTAAGAGCTGCAGATACCTTTAATTATTGATGGAGCTTTCTTGTTTTAAGATACTATATGGATTGTGTCTTGATAGCACTTACTGTTATGGTGGGTTTGGTGGAATAGTTAACTATTTTCAGAGTTATCTCATGAAAACCAGATGGAAAATAATTTATTTCCAGTGGGAAATATGCAAATGGTTCATTTATTTTAAAGAAAACAAGTGCACACACAGGGCATGGAGGCCAGGCAGACAACAGTGTTCCATAGGATTCTCTTCCTCATGTCTAGCTTGAAGTTCACCTCCCCAAACTGACATTTCACCCTTCTTTTATTTTTCATGCGCCCAAAGCAAGTAATTTATATTCATTTCTATGACTGGTCATGTACTCCATATTTTCTAAAAAAAAAAAAAAAAAAAAAAAAAAAAAGAAAAGATGCTGATTTATTTAACCTTCTAAGAATCCTAAGAAAGTTTATTAAATTATATGATTTTAGATTTTATTTTACTCTCCTGTTTTCAAACTTTGTGGATTAATTAAAAGTTCTTATGCCTATATCTAGTTATCAAAGATGTCATTACCCAGTTTCTAGCATTAGAGGTTATCCTAAACCCTTGGAGCCAAAAGGGAACAAAACTACTAGGGTATGGAGTAGGACTGGATCCCCCACTCAAAATCATAGAAAATTAAGGCCCCTTCTGACTACTGCTTCTAAGAATGAGGACTTCTTTGTTCTCTTCCCTCTGCATCCAATGTTAACAGTTATCTTTGGCCCTTCTTTCAACTCTAGTCTCAGTATCTAATCAGTGACCAGATTGGCTTTCCCTTCAAAGCTTCTCCCACAATCATACTTCCTGTCCATCCACCCTAGTCCGGGCCCTTATGACCTCATCCATGTAGTTTAAAAGTAGTTGACTAATTGCACACACATACTCTCTTCCCTTGGACCACTCTGGCCTAGCCTGTATGCTTCTCAGAGATGATGTTCCTACAAATGTTTGAATGACGTATAGTCCTTGTTCAAAACTGGTGGATGGGTTCACACCACCTGAAGCAAAATTGCTTAGTCTTGACTCCACAGATACACTACAGAGATGAGTGAATTCTTTGACATTATTTGAACAAGTTTGAATGCATATGTGAGCTTCTTTCTGGAGAGTTCCCATCAAAGTCTTTTAAATATTATTAAGTGAAGAGGATGTGGCTCACTTCTTAGCTTCTTGTGGAGGGTCTTAGTTTCCACGTGTGGTTTGTTTCCTGCTTTTTTACTCAAAGAACTTTCTGTTACATTGCAACTAACTCACTGCCTGTCACAAGTCACTGTTCTGTTTTGCATCAAATTATTGTTCACATTATTGTTACACATGGGATATATGTTATCATTCATGATAACCTACCATTCCTAGGATGTGGTTGAAATCCTATTTCTTCAAAGAAACAAAGTCTTTATGGGCATCTCAATTAAAGGAGACCCATTGCTTTTTAGTCACATCCAGCTGAAAAAGAAAACATACTAGATATGTAAAAATATTATGATTCATGAGAATAAAGCATAAAGATGATGATCAAAAATGGAAGAGAGTTAAAGTTGATTCTATAGAGTTACTATGTAAGGCAGGTAAATACATAAATACTCTATAACACATGTTATCATCTCAATGTAAGTGACATGGAAACATGTGCCTCCAGCCCCATCCTCTCTCCTAAATAGAAGTGAATTTTTGGTAAATCACGAGACTTCAGCATCAAACCGCATCTCCTGGTCAGCTCTCATCCCAGAATCCCCCTTGTCCCTGTGGCAATACCATCCTTCTTGTCTTCTAGCTCTCTTTGGCATTTTGTTTTTCCATTGTTTGCATTTAGACACTGGTTCTTTTTGACTGCCTATTCCTTGCCTTAACTATTCTTTCTAGAACAATTACAATATCTTCTCATCGTTCTCCCAACCCCTCACCTCCTTCCACCATCCATACTCATTCTGTGACTTGTGATTAAACGAAAGAATCTATTTTAAACACAGCACAGGTTAGATGTGTAATAGTCAATAATGGTAGTTCTATTATTGTTATTATCAGTTATTATGTTATTATTAGTCCTTATAGTGTCGAGGTTTAAAAGTATACTTCTTAAAGACTGCAGCTTAACTTTGTTGTTCTTCATTATCTTCTCCTTCCTTTTCCTTCCCATTCAGTGCAGGGATTGGGAGGACGGGGTGTTTCATCGCTACATCCATTGGCTGTCAACAGTTGAAAGAGGAGGGAGTCGTGGACACACTAAGTATTGTCTGCCAGCTTCGTGTAGACAGGTACGTGGACCAGGGATGGCATCATAGGGACCTCAATTCTGAGCAGCACTACCCATCACAGCCTCATCTAATCAATCTCACTTCATAAACATGACAGCTCTAAGGACCTAGATCTTCATTCTACAGAATATGCATTGCAGGGAGAGAAGATGGCTTCACACACATAAAGATCAGAGTTTGGACTCCCAGGAAACACAGAAAAGACAGTGAGCATGACAACCTGCTCATAGTCCTAGAAAGCAGGAAGTGGAGGCAGGAGATCCCCTAGAACAAGTTGGCTAGCTAGACTAGTCAGAAAGTGAGATCCAGGTTCAGTGAGAGAATGCCTCATTTGCAAGGGGAAGAGTAATTGAGGAGCACACCTAACATTAACCCTGTACTGCCATGTGTGCACATATACACTCACACATGTGCATCCAGTAATCCAATGTGCCCAGATATGCATGCACATAGACTACAGACCCTGACACACACACAGACACAGGCGTACACACACACAGGCAAAAGAAGAGAGGAAAAATATGCATTACATTGAAAAGATACTTAAGCAAGACAGTCTAGGCTATAGAGAGCTTACCAAGAGAGGAATGGGGGGACTGAAGGAGACAGGAGGGAAAGTTGGGAGGGAAGGGGGAGAGGAAGGAGAAGGGAAGAAGCTGAAGACCCAGGCACATGGGACCACAAGTTGGAGGCCTGTCTGGGCTATGTAACAATAATTTACCACAAAACAACAACAAAAAGACATTGAAGAAACTGATTTGTAACACCAACCATTAGAAGCCCAAATACCAAAACTCATTGTTCATACTTCCTCATCTCTAATAAGTTTATAATGTCTTAAATCCAAACTCCTTCATGTATACTCTGCCATTTCTTTTGACTTAATGGAACCACTTGGTTTAGTATTTTGAATCTTTATCATGCACATATTTGCTATTACCAAGAGTCATTTTGAAATCTACTTTCAAAATATGAAATACACATAGCATCTTATGCATTTTTTAAGTGGAGTGTATGTAATGAGTGTGTTCATACTGTTATACAAACAATGATCAGAATTGCCTTCACTTTGCAAAACTTTGTGTCCACTAAATGGTCCCTCTACCAACCCAGCACTTGGATATCATCATTCTGTCTTTGTATACACTGACTATTCTTGGTCCTCCCCATCCTCTTCTCTCTCTCCTCCTTCTTCAGCACAAACTCTCTATTCTTTTCAGGTTTTTTTTTTTTTGGTTTCATGTAGCACAGACTAGCCTCATTTTCTCTATAATGCACCACCACACTTGAGTCTTACGTAACATTCATTAGCAAAACCATGCTGTAACTATCTTTTTGTGCCTGGCTTCATTTCATGTAGCATGGTATCTTCAAGGTTTATCCATGTTCTGACGTGTCAGAATGCCCTGAATAATATTCCACTATGTCTATAAAACACTATATTTATCTATTCATCAATTGATGAATGTGTGTTTTGGTTCCATATTTGTCTATTATGAATAATGATGTTACAAACATGAGTAGTTAGTTACATGTTAATTTTAGACTCTGTTTTCAACTCTATGGGGTATTAGTGGATTTAATTCCCAAGTAGTCAAAACAACTCTTGTTTTCTACTAGAATTCCTACCACTTTTATTTTCCTTCTTTTTTTATTTTTAATACAGTAGCCATCCAAATGTGTCTAAGTGGGAAGGTTACCCTTACGATGATCAATGCTAAGTTTGAAAACAAAACAGAGGATAAACTTCTTGCCCCATAGCTAAGCCTGAGTGGTGAATGGAGAGTTGGGTTAGTGATAGAGACCAGGAGTAGATGCCTCTTAAGAGTGGTGTGGAACAGGAGGATGAGCTGCAGAAGGGTGAGCAGCAGGTCTCCAATGGACAAGGCAGTGTTCTACAGGGAAGAAAGTGGAAATGCAGACTCTCTCCTTTCAGATAGCCAGAGTTATTCTAGATATTCAACACGCAAATATAGCTTTACACCAGTGAATGAGGCTTCTTGCCCTTTGAGAAGGAAAGAAGCAAAGACCTAAGCTAGACGATCTGAGTCAGAAGCCAGGGCTGTGAAATGATACAACAAAGAAGAAGGCATGGGAGCTGGGTTCCTTGGACTTCAGCCCTGTTACTTAGGGCTCCCTAAAAGTAAAACTGTGTATTTATAGTTATTTAAGGTTTGTCCAGTGGACAGGCACTGGGATGCATGCCTATGATCCCAGCACTTTGGAGGCTGGGGCAATAAGATCGCTGAGAATGTGCTAGTCTGGGCTAAATTAGTTAGTACAAAGGCAGACAGAACTGCATATCCTTATCTGAAGACCTTATCTAAAATTAAAACACACACATGCACACACACACACACACACACAGAGAGAGAGAGAGAGAGAGAGAGAGAGAGAGAGAGAGAGAGAGTTGTCCAATAAATATTTTTGAGCACCTACTATGTGTTGTGTCCTGAGATTTCAATAAAGGAAACAAAGGGTTATTCCAGAAATGCAATAGGGGTGTGTGTGTGTACACAAATGTGTGTATGTGCCATATATACAGCACTTGGAATAGTATGTGGCACATAGAAGCCTCTACTAAATGTTACTTTGTTATTAGTATCTGAATTTCTCTACAGTATCGATCCCTCTTTTTATGTCTTGGCTTAATAGAGACTGTCCATCATCACAGTTCCAACTCTGGGCTCTAACATTGTGTCTCCATCTTCTCTTTCACTGTTTCCAGTTGTGTGGTCTTAATTGGCTTCCTTGACTTCTCTATTCCTTAACTTTCTCATCTGGAAAACAGAATTAATAGCAGTATATACTTCCCATTGTGACAGCAAAAGCTATAAATGTGAAGTTCCTGCCCGTTATAAGCATTTGATCAAATGTAACTACAGTGGCTATCAGCACAGGTAGTAAATACACTAACTATGCACCTCGCAGTGACACAGCGCAGATAACACCTCGCAGGCTTCCAAACTGCATTCAAGTGGGATGGAGATGATAATGTGGTCACTCAGCCTACATTTCTTAGCCCAACATCACCCTCTCTACTTCCTGATTTGCATATTCCAAATGCCACTATTTTTAAAAGCATTTTCATTTTGTGCATACTAAAATCAATCGCAGTATTTCCACTCTTCAATTCTAATTTCCATCTTTGACTTGAGAGACCCTTTGGCCTGCATCCATACAATATATAGTCTCAATGGGTTAAAGCACTTGGGACCAAACTCAAGGACATGAGTTCAATCCCCAGGACCCACATGAAAAAAAATGAGAGAACAGACTCCTACAAATTGTCCTCTGCTCTCTACACATGTGCTATAGTGTGTACTCCCCAACAGATACATATACACAATATTAATACATGTGATTTAAAACCAAACATTTTTAAGAAGATCTGACCAGTTTTCCAGATTTTCACCTCTTGGGTCCTAACACAGGTTAAGGGAGATGACCTGGTGAGTCCAGAACTTCTACTGTGTTGCAAGCCCCAGAATGGGACCCCAAGTCCCTGAGGCTCTCTGACCCGTAGAACCAAGCTGAATGCTGCTTTCCCACTCCACTTCCAGAATTCCATGAACACCAGCTGAAGTGCATGGAAACTGACCCTGAGCCAAGGTGGCGGCCATCAGCACCTGCCCAGATACCGTTTCAAACAGCGCACTGAGTAAGGCGCTCACCCTGCACATGGTGTTGGCTCCCATCGCTGTTGATCTCACCAGCCCCATCTCCCACCTCCCCCACTCACTTCTGTAGCCCGACCTCTGCCTTGGTCTCTACTTCCCAGTCCATTCCCCTGCTGACTCCACTGAACTGTTGTCTGGTTCTGAAAGGAATTACGATACATTTTTTAAAAATCCTATCAAAATGCCTCCTCTATCTACCCCTTCCTTCCTACAGCCAATGGCCAGAAATTTTGACCTTGGCCTTTTATCATCACCAAGGTTTTCCCACGGGGCTAGGCTTTTTTTTTTTTTTTTTATTCTCGATTAGGCTCTTTAAAACTTATCCAAATTCCCTGCTGTTCTGAAGTTTGTCCTTGGATTTGAGTCACTGCCAATATGCGTGTCAAATATATCTAGCTGGTTTCCTAAGACCCCTGTATGTAAGTTCATTCTTGGTGTTGCTCATTTGGAAACAGACACTCTCCCTAATGTTTTCCTTGAGAGGCTTTCCCCTTGCCTTCCTTTGTGTGTCTCTTCCCTCAGCTGTCCAGCCCCCTAGGAGTTCTGAAAAGCATAACAGAAATCTTCCTCTTTTGCCTCATCCTCCTTATTTTTCTTCCCCAACTTTCACCTCTTGCTCTAATAGTTCAGCATTTTCCTGGTAGAGCTTACCCTAAATTTCCACTAGATAACTGCAACTAACGGCCAGGCCTTTGACTCTTGCCACTAAAAGTTAAGCTAAGCCAGGCCTGTTGGCACACACCCAACAGTTAAGAAGCTGAGGTGGGAGGATTTGGAGTTTGAGGTTAGCCCAGATTTTTCAGTGACACCATGTCTCACAAAAGGGGAGGATAGAAAGAGAAAGAAAAAGAGGAAGGAAGGAAGGAAGGAAAGAAGGAAGGAAGGAAGGAAACAAGTCTGAAAAAGAAGTTATGAAGATCTAAAAAGTTCTCCAGCAGACACTGATTGAAATATGTTGACATATTCTTCCACACTGATTTAACCACACAAAAATCCTCTCAAAGAACACCAGAGTAGGAAAGAACGGAGTATAAGAAATAAAAACTATTCTTCTAAAGTTTGGTGGTGGAAAAAGGACTTGAGATGGAATGATAATCTGCACATGATAGGGGCTACAACAAGTAGAAGGCTGTCCTTGGATTATTAAACACTGATTGTAGTAGGAGATAATACTCAAGACCCATAGGCCTTCTTGAACTCTCTTACTCTGTGTGTGTGTGTGTGTGTGGTGAGTGTGTGTTTGTATTACTGGAGATTGAACCCAAGGTTTCTTATTTGCTAGGCAAGCATTCCACCACTGAGCTATATTCCCAATCCATTTCTTGCTTTCTTGTTGAGACAGAGTTTAATTTAGTTGCCCAAACTGACTTTGAACTCACTGTAGCACAGTCAGGCCTTGAAACTCCTAATTAGCTGGAACTACAGGCCTGCACCACCTGGCCTAGATTAAACTTTGTTCTCTTTTTAGCAATGCCCTCTGCCCACTTGTGCTGTTAGACTGTGCACAGTGCATCTTCTAATCTATCCCTCACTCTAAGAATGGTGGCTCACACATATAATCCCAGCACTTAAGATACCACAGCCAAAGGATTACAGTACGTTTGGGGCCATCTTTAACTACGCAGAGAGTTTGAGGCCATCACAAGCTATAGAGTGAAAATCTGTCTTTGAATAAAAAACAAATAACCTACCTATCTATCATAGCCATTTCCTCAGATAAGCCAAAGATGGCTAAGAGCTGAGGAAAAAAAAAATGACAGTGACTTGGATGTGGAACTTATCTCACAATACATGCTTGTTGTTATGAAACCAGACAAGAGAAGGTCATTTGTACTCAAATCGCAAACCTGCATGTTAGCAATAAACTCAAGTGGTCCGGTTTAAGGCAGAGCACGTAGGCTGAATAGATGTTTCCAGTTCAAAACAGTGACACAGCCTTCCAGTGGCCTCCCCACTTTTCTGGCAAAGCATTGTTATTACTGGCTTACAGGCAACTCCCATAAATAGATGCCACAGTTCTTGTGGCAGGTTCAAAGTCTGTGGTTCTACTTTCGATAACACTTTGGAGCATATTGGAAGCTAAAGTGGGGTATTCTTCAGTAGAGAATTAATGGCTCATCCCCGATTCCCGTGGTTTAAGTTTTTGATTAAAAGACAAAGAAGGAGCTGTAGCAACTGGGACCAAGAACCATCTGGAAGGAGAATATGCAGGCAACCGTGCACTGTGTGTAGTCAGGCATCTCTAGACCATATGTCAAGATGCTTGAAGCAGACACTACTCTACCCCAACTTTCTGTGACCACTCGTCCACTCTAGGTCTCTCTGCCTATTAGCATAAAGAAAGGTGGAGCCCAACCACTTCTGGTACCCCATTTGGAGAGTAAACTATTTCATAGGCTTCCACCTTATATTTTGAATCCTCGTGTTTGTAAATTAGTTTTCATTCCATGGCTCACAATGATGCCATGCATTTGAAAGTCAATGACATATGGACGGTGTCTAGTTGGTGTCCTTATACTGTTGAGAACTCCCACAAACTTGAGGACACCTCCAGTAAGATGGCTTTTCAACCCTGAGGTGCAGTGATTGGGGAGTGGTCCCTTGTGTTCTAGCATCTCTCTTAGCTGTCGCTATACTGGGGTCTCAGAATCTTGGTTACATGAAGAACAGTAATAATACCCATAACATTTGCTTGCTACCTACTAGGAAAAGGATGCTGTAAAAATATCTGGCCTCAGGAATAGTAACTACAGGAATCATTCTTAAAGGGGAACCCAAAACACAAAGGATGTCACATTCCCCAGCCGAGCGTTCGAGGCCAGCCTGGTCTCCAGAGCGAGTGCCAGGATAGGCTCCAAAGCTACACAGAGAAACCCTGTCTCGAAAAACCAAATATATATATATATATATATATATATATATATAATATATATATATATATATATATTCGTTGTGTGTGTGTGTGTGTGTGAAAAGAGAGAAAGAGAAAGAGAGAGAGTCTGTATGTGTGAGATGTGTGAGTCACATGTGTGACTATGTGTGTATGTGTGTGGTGTGTGTGTGTGTGTGTGTGTGTGAGAGAGAGAGAGAGAGAGAGAGAGAGAGAGAGAGGAAGAGAGAGAGAGTCTGTATGTGTGAGTCTCTCTCTGTGTGTATATGTGTGAGTCTGTGTATGTATGTGCGTCTGTGTGTATGGTGTGGGGGGGGGTGTGTGTGGGTGGGTGTGTGTGTGTGTGTGTATGTTAGTCCTGGGGACTGAACATAGAGTCCCATAAATTATAGTCAGGCATTGGTGGTGCACACCTTTAATCCCAGCACTCAGGAGACAGAGGCAGGCGGATCTCTGTGAGTTCGAGGCCAGCCTGGTCTCCAGAGTGAGTGCTAGGTTAGGCTTCAAAGCTACACAGAGAAACCTGTCTCAAAAAAACAAACAAAAAAATTATATCCCCATCTCTCCTTTTGCTTTTTATTTTGAAGCACACCCTTGCTAAGTTGTCCAGAATGGCTTTGAACTCACTCTGTGGCTGAGATAGATCCTCAGTTTGTGATCTTCCAGCATCAGCTACTCAAGTAGCTGGCAATACAGGCTTATACTCACAGACGTGCTTGATTTCTTTCTAACACTCTAAACTGAATTTCTAAGTGTATTCAAATTTTTAAATGGCTAGATTTGGGATATTTGTTTGTTTAGCAAAGGCTGTTTGTTGTTCTCTGGAGTGGGAGACTTCAATAGGTTAAACACAAAGTTTTAAGCTCATGTACTAACTTTTTCACAATGATCCCGAACTTCTTGATATATAAAACAGGGGAAACTGCCTATTTCTGATCATTTCAGGTTAGATTATTTATTACACACACCAGATCTGATAAGTATGGGGAACTCTGTGTTGGCTGGTATGGAAAGAGATGTTTGAGTCAGTCATACTTTCCTGTTGAGATGGTTACTTACATGCATAAATTGGCAATTTAAAAATAAAACTAGATGAAAGAGAGGACCCATAACATTAGTATCAAAGTGAACACAGTGTAGTCAGTTGTCTTGCTTAGAAAGCCCTTTTTATACTTTGCTTAATCTTCTAACCACAAATACTGCTAATTGAGGATTCAGTTGCTATGGAGCTGAATCAACCAGTAGCCCTTCATCATGAAATTCCCTCTACAATCGACTCACAGAAGTGCCAAAGCTGCATAATGGGAGATGGTGACACAAGGTCATTATGCATTGAATATAACATGTGCACTTGTCTCTTTTGTAGAAAGTAATGACGAGGGCTGGGAAGATGGCTCCATGGGTAAAGTGTTTGCCATAGAAGTGGGACCTGAGTTCAAATCCCCAGAAGACACTGAAATTCCAGTAGAAGGCATCTGTAGTCTGAATTCTCCTGCAGTGAGATGGCAGGTGCAGATGAGAGAATCAGAAGAAGCTAATGGGGCCGGGCGTTGGTGGCGCACGCCTTTAATCCCAGCACTCGGAAGGCAGAGGCAGGCAGGTCTCTGTGAGTTCGAGACCAGCCTGGTCTACAAGAGCTAGTTCCAGGACAGCCTCCAAAGCCTCAGAAAAACCCTGTCTCAAAGAAACAAAAACAAAAGAAGCTAATGGGCCAGTTAGACTTGCATATACTAAGGCAAACAATGAAGATGTCCTGACTCTTTAAATGAGATGGAAAGGCAAGAACTAAAACACATGCATCACACATCATACACACAATGATAATCATAACTCATAATAATGATCCATAGCAAGAAAATGGCCCAAGAACATTGAGAACATGCCTCAGAGATATGACAAAAGAATGACCAAAAAGCAGCAAGTGTCAGAAGATATCTAGCAGGGAGGAGAGGAATGTGTGCTAGTGCACACTGATTGTAGACATGCCCCCCCCATTATAGCTTCCCAAACTCCCTGAAACCTCTGAATACTGGCAGAATTTGAAAACAGAATCTGGGAAGCAAAATCTACATCGGAATCTCTAGATTGAAGGCTTTCATCACATTTCTTGACACCCTCCCCAGAGCAGGAAGCAATCTGTCTAGTCCTGTTGTTTGTTTTGAGTTAGTGAAGTCTGTAGCTGTCTCATGGGCCTTTACCTTGGGGGCCTTCGAAGGGGAATGACAGCCAATGGCTTCACTTGCTGCCTCCCAGCGTGGATGGAAAGCGCTTCCAGTGTGCGTCACACCATTGTTTAAATGTTTTCGTTACTCCAGTTTGGCAGATTGCTTTTTTTTTTTTTCTTAACAGATGGGTACATCTGAGAGAAGGAGTATACATGCCACCAATATCCTATTCTAATGTCAGTCCTCAAATAATCCTTGTCTCCGAAACCTAGCTAAATTAATTTCAGATCTGAGGTTTCTGCTCCTTATTGTAACTTTATCAAGCACAGCCTGACATTTTTTTTTTTTCTCAAGACAGGGTTTCTCTGTGGCTTTGGAGGCTGTCCTGGAACTAGCTCTTATAGACCAGGCTGGTCTCGCACTCACAGAGATCTGCCTGCCTCTGCCTCCTGAGTGCTGGGATTAAAGGCGTGTGCCACCACCGCCAGGCCAGCCTGACATTTATTGCATTTCTGTATTTCAAACTAACCATGAGGCTACACCTAGTGAGTTCCAAAGGCCTCATTGGAAGATCAGGAATTGTGGATTTTGACTTACTTGTTCTCAGGACGTTTAGAGATGAGTGCTGGAAGTTAGTGTGCATTTTCCTGCCACTCTGATTTTTGAGATCCTAATGAGAGACCCTTTCTCTAAACAGGTTTCACAATGGAACCTTCCAAGGATTTCCAGGACAATGCCTGTCTTCATTCCAGCTAGGACTTAACAGAATGCCAGCCTGCTTCTTCAGTGTGTGTGTGTGTGTGTTAGGAGGAAAGGAGAATAATTTTCAGGGGAAAATTAATCTTGAAAGAAATCCTGGAGCTAGTTCTGGGGATGTAGCTTAAGTAGTAGAGAGCTTGCCCAGAATGCCAAAGCCCTGGGTTCAAATACCAACACTACATAAACCAGGAATAGTAGACATGTTTAGAACCCCAGCACTAGGGAGATAGTCAGTCAGATCAGAAGTTTGGGGTCATTCTCAGCTACATAGAGAGTTCAAATCCAAATATATGCCCGACAAATATTTTAGGCTTAGAGTATGCTATTTCAGATAAATTGTCACTGGTCTGGGCAGGGGTGCTCAGTTTGTAATGTTATCTTTTGTTTTATTTTGATTTGATTTTGTTGTTGTTTGATAAACATGAGGACCTGAGTTCAATACTCAGAACCTGTGTTTAGAAAAAACTGCATGTTGCCGGGCGTTGGTAGCACACGCCTTTAATCCCAGCACTTGGGAGGCAGAAACAGGCAGATTTCTGTGAGTTCGAGGCCAGCTTGGTCTCCAGAGCGAGTGCCAGGATAGGCGCCAAAGAGAAACAGAGAAACCCTGTCTTGGAAAAAAAAAAAGAAAAGAAAAAAAGAAAATACTGCATGTGATAGTGTGAGCTTTTAATCCGAGGACCAGAGAGTCAAGGACATAGAGATTTCTGAGGCTCACTGACACAGCAGGCCTAGCCTACTTTGAAAGTAGTCTGGAGAAATGGCTCAATGATTTAGAGTATTAGCTGCTCTTCCAGAGGACCCAGGTTCAATTCCCAGCAGCTCACAGCTGTCTATAACTCCAGTTATAGGGCATCAAATTCCCCAATACAGGCATATACAGGCAAAACATCAATGTAAATAAAATACAAATAAATTATTTTTTAAAAAAGTGCAGAGCAATGAGAGGCCCTGTTTTAAAGAGAAAAAAATGTGGCTAGTATCTGAGGAATGACATTTGAAGTTATTCTCTGTCTTCTATATGTATACATGCATGTGTATGTGAACATGTGTGTATACGCACATGCTACAAAACACTACAAAATATCTGTTAAAAATCAGTTGTGGTTATGTTTTAATTCTCCTTGCTTTGTTGGGTTTTTTTTGCTTTGCTTTCCAGACGGGGCCTCTCTGTTATATAGCTCTGTCTTTCCTGGAACTCCCTATGTAGACCAGGCTAGCCTCGAACTCACAGAGATCCACCTGCTTCTGCTTCCTGAGCGCTGAGATTAAAGGCTGGAGCACCATACCTGGCTTTGTTTTGTTTTCTTTAAACAGGGTCTCATGTGGCCCAGTCCTAATCCTCCTGCCTCCACCTAGAATGTAATGAGATCACAGACTGGCACCACCACACCCATCTGAATCCACTTTTCTTGGCATGGCATCTGCTAAAGATCTGGGAAAACTTTTGGTGGAGGGGCTGGCACACCTCACAGCTGGGCCACCACACTGGGACAGCAAACTCAGGCTTGCTTGACTCATGCCAAAGTCATCAGTGCTTTACCCAGGAGGCACATTCATGTCTACAGCTTTTGTTCTAAATTTACTGTACCAAATTTTACCAAAAAGAATTCCAGATTTGAAAAATAATAAAAAGCAAAGGCTCGAGAGTTCCATTGTTAGCCCAGAAGTGAGTCACCACTGCAGAATTCCTTCTGGCTACTGATTAGACCGGATACTGGCTGGGTGGTGCAGCAGGAAAGGCTATGGCTCTGTGTGTGTGTGTGTGTGTGTGTGTGTGTGTGTGTGTAACAGTCACAAAAGGTCACAATTTTAACATGTTAAAAGCCAAAGCTCTCTCCTGGGCATCTGGGAGGCTCTGAGAGTTTTTGTCTTTTTTTTTTTTTTCCCCAAATACTGTCTCACTTGCAAAGCATGGGCATGAGAGTTCTACATTTTTCTGTGTTCTAACTTGAGCCGAGTCTCAGTTGATGCAGTTAAATGCTTCCCTGCACGGGAAGAAGCTGATACTGGGCTCTTGGCAGAGCTAATGAGATGAAGCTTATCTGGTCTGGTTAACTGTCTTCCTATTGCATGGCCACAGGGAAAGCAGAGCCGACAGCACCTTAACAATAAAGGTGGGTGTAGGGGACAGTGTAAGCCATGCCTGATAGAAGCTGGCTACAGGTGTGACTGACCACACCTGTCAGGGCGTGGTCAAAGTGAGGTCAGGATGACACATGATAGGGTTTTAAGGGGCGACAAGGCACATGGGAGCCCCTTCTCTCTGGCCTCCCTGCCTTGCTGCCCCTGGCCCACTCTGGCTTGGGTTTGGCTGGTGTTTTTCTAATAAAGGATATCTTAATCTCACAGGTTACAAAGCTCATTCATTAGGGGGGGCTACTTTGTTTCCAGGGCATAGGATATGACAGGGTAAGCTAATCACCTAGAATACAAACCCAGACCTTCCTAGAGGGAATCACCAGAGCCTCACCATGGCTTGGGAGTGAACCATGGCTGTGCCAAGCAACCAGGTATAGTGATCAACCCAGGTATAGTGGTTCAAAGAACAAAGATAGGCAGCATTTATTTTGTACCTAAGCACCAGCAGCCATTGTACTAAGCATTTGTGAAGTATCTCCTAAGCCCTGCAAAACCTGAAACCTTATTAGGTAACACATTCCCTTGCCAGGCCAGAGCTTTGCAAGCTCTTTTGTGGGTGTAGACAATGGAAAATTTCTTGCAAACAAAATCTTCCACAGAGCATCAATGTGAAGAGCCACTAAAAGCATGGCTAGCTACCCTAGTGACAGTTGGGACTAACATCTCACCTCCTCTTCCTCCTCCTCCTCCTCTTCTTCCTCCTCCTCCTCCTCCTCCTCCTCCTCCTCCTCCTCCTCCTCCTCAGGAACCAGGGACTCCTCTGGTTTCTGTGATTGTCCTGCAACTAGATAACCAAGTGTTCTGACATATTTAATGCTCACAATGAAGAGACAGCTATCATTCATATTATCTTATAAGTGGGAAAAGCCAAGTTGTGGGAGAGGAGATAAGTGACCTGTGTTTAAAAAAAATCAGAGCTCTCTGGAGTGGTGACGTTCTCCTGTAATCTCAGCACTAGGGAGGATGAGGCAGGAGGATTGCAGGAGTTTGAGCCAAGCCTGGGGCTACTTAGCAAGACCTTGTCTCAAAATGACAACAATAAAAATTAATTAATTAAATCATGAAGCTAGTGGGTTTAAAAATAAGGTCTTACACCCAAAATCTGCCAGGAGCCAAGCCACTGCTTCCCATTGTACCAGCTGCCTCATCTATGGCTGTCTCCTTGTATAGAATATATTTGGACCAATTCCATTTCCATCCAGACTTTCCCAACTTGGACCAATTTATCATTGGCCTGGCCTGGCCTGGCCTGTTCTAGGCTCTCCAAAGGTGACAGAGAATTCACCCCTTAGCTTTCCAGACCTTTTCAAACTCATGACCACTGTCATAGCCAAGGCTCTCTTGCCATTTTTCCTTTTACTTTTTTTTTTCATTTTGTCTTTTGAGCTAGTCATAGGTATCATGGCTGAACTTGGATTCCTCATCCTCCCACTCTACCTACCAAATGCTGAGATGATAGGCCTGTGGGCCCAGATAATTTTATTCTTTTTTGGCTAATATCTACTAAATAATAGGCATAAATTATAACTTAATCTACAGTGGTTTGTGAAACCCAAATTAATACCAAAAGAGAATTCTTGAATTCTGTAATGGCTAAGCAACAGTGCTAATTTCTAGCCTTCTTGTTCCACTGATGGTGACAATTTTGGAGCCTGTGCAGCCTAATCTCCTAAGACTTGGAATCCTTGTAGGACTCTTTTAAAACCTCAAGTTTGGTTGAGTTTGAACTATGACCTACCACAGATAATGGAGTTTGTTAATGTCTGTTCTTTGAACATCAGTTGGATGATGCCTTTGGGGTTCTGTTTGTTTCTGTTTCATTATGGCTAATTTTGAAGTAATAGATAAGAGAATCCCCATCTCTTGCCTTCTAGAACCAGTTCACATTAGGAACTGGCTGTTTCTGTAGTGTAGATTTAGATTTTAGCAAATCCATAGACTCCATTTGATTGAATCAATTGCCTAGGATCAATTATTGCTAAACTGGGGTGGGAGTGAATTACTAGGAAACTCTTTCGAAGACCCCATAGTCTATATGACTGTGTTCATTTTTTTCCACAAAAATATTTTGTATGCTGTACTAGCTTCCTGAGTTTATTTTGTGATTTGTTTCATATTGCCATCTTACAAAAGAAAAAAAATCCTCTAGAATAGAATGTAACCTGAAGAGTAATCCTAGGTTTTAAGTTCTGTGAAATATTTATTAAACATTTCCCAAGAAGATTGTGACAAGTTCTTAAATTTTAGCCAGTATCTAATGAATGTAACCTGGGAAACTTTGTGCTGCCCTTTAGCCCACGGTTTATCTACTTTCACATAACGTAAAAATACCATGCCATGTATTATTTATTTGATACATTCCCCTTTTTACTTAGGACTAGTTAAGTGCCTGTTTGTTGTAGGAGCAGCTGTGGCATACCTGACCTTAAAAACGTACAACTTAACTGAGAACAATGTTAAGATGAGATTGAACAATATATATCATATCAAATTACTCATCTTATTTTAGTCCTGTCTTTTTCTGTTGGCTTTGTTGTTTTGTTAGATGCCAGGAAGGTTCATTCCTGGAAGTGAGAAATGGAAGAGTAATATATTGAACATTAGAAATAATAATTCGGTTATACAAGAACATGGTGCTCAGAAGAATTAACAAACTGTAATAAACAGGAACAAATGTAAGTTCCTGTGTTTAATTTTCAACAGCTTCAATACAGGATAAAAAAAAAACTGTAATTTTCACTTTCAAGACAATTCTGCTAACTTTTAATTAACCTGTCTCTTCCTAAGAGGCTTGCTGAGTGTCAAACACCATGCAGGCCCTGGGGCCTCACCCCCTGACGTATCTACAAATGTAGTCTCAATGATCTACAACGTGTAGCTAAGAGAGAAAAGATACTTGCTGACGAGATCCCATCAGGGATAGATACCACACTGTAGGAAGGTCCCGTTTCATAAAATAGCTTGTAGAAGTGAGACTGTCTGTGAGTGACAGGGAAACCAGGCTACACAGAAATGTTGAGTAACCACAGGATGTTTAGTCTAGAGAAGAAAGATTATGGGACTTTGATGGTTGTTTTCATCATTTAGAGAACTATTGTGTGACTACAAGGGGAATCTTGAGACCTATTTGGGTTATTTCAGTTGGCCAATAGGGTGAGAACATGAGAGAGAGAGAAATTCATTTTGATGTCTTCCGAAGCCTGTCTCTAAAGGTTTCTCTGCCCATGAACATTCCAGAAGCTGGCTGACAGCCCGGCCTATAGAGAAACAAGATTTTGCCAGTAATTCTGATGACTGATCTTTGAGGACTCCTCTGATGCTACTTCTTTTGTTCTTATTTTCCTAAAGAAATGGGCAATAACAACACTTTTCCTGTGTCTTCCTGAAGCTTTCAGATCTACAGGAATTTTGCCAGAGCACACTGCATATTCCCATCTTCCCCGTCTCCCCTGGCTGAAGCAACCTTGACCTAGTTAGCACCATCTGTTACACTTGATAGAACCTGATAGAACACAGTGAATCTGTTCTAAGCGTGATCACATACTGCTGAGCCACTTAATGATGAAATGATAACTAAGACCTAAATTGTGACTCCATTGGTCCACCAATCAGACACACAAATGTCATTGCTGAACAGAACAGTCAAGAAAGTGGAGATCTTGCCTCAAGATGAGGTAAACAGGAACAGGAGGTTCGCAGACCAGAGCCCAAGAGAGGTAGTGTGCACAGAGTTTCCACTTACAGCCTGTGCTTGACATAAGTGTATGGATTCTCTGAGAAAATGTCAAAGGAAGGGAGGTGTCTCTTGGTGCCCTGCAGCTGCCCTGATGTTTACTGTGGCTGCATCTCCTGAGCTTTCCAGTTCAGACTAGCATCTCTTGAACACCTGCTATGTTTTTCTAAATGTTCCCAGATGTCATACTATAACTAGGAAATGAAAGTGATTCTTCAGTTGCCATTTCTGTTGTCACTTTCTGACCAGTCCATGTTTGGTAAACAAAATGTACAGTTCTACTGGAAAAGACTATGATAATATTTCTACAAGGAAGTTGCTAACATTAGAAACTAAAGCTACCTCTTCACTTCTTGAAGAATGCATGGTTTTGACACCATGTCAAACCTGCCTGAGGAATCACTGTCTAGCTCAGAAGGTGTGGTCTCACTGCTATAGTAGTTTAACAGGCAAATATACAAGGCTAGTTTCAGTTGTTATTAACCAGAAGTCTCGTGACAGTGGGAACAACACATTATGCTTTTAAGTTGGAATTGCCTACATGATTTGAAAATTATCTGCCAACTACCAATAGAAAAAATAACTAAGTAAAACCAAGACTAAAACTAAAATAAGATTCCTTGTGTGACTGATGATGAGTCACAGAGAGAGTACAAAAATTCAGATATTGCTGTAGTGATAACTCTTATGCAGTGAAATGACAATCTTATCAAGCTGAAGAACCATCACCATAGGAGAAAATGAGATAAAAGTATTGTGTCTATGAAATTCTGATGAGAAGTAGTAATTTTTTCTCATAAAGCAGCTGCCTTCTACCAATCTATGACATTGGGGGGGGGGTGATGCTGAACAGCTGCTGATGACAATGGCCCCAGTGAAGAGGAAAAGCAAGAACCAATTCCCAGTTTCCAGCCATCTGAAGGATCCACCCACTATTGTGTTTAGATGCCTAGCACACCCAAAGACTGATTGGTGCCCTAAGAGCCTTCAACGACCCACTTTATTGTAGATCTTTCACTTGTAGGAAGAGCAATAGATCACACACAGCTCAGCTGTGCTTTGGTAACCCACTTCCATCACTTTTAGCCCAAATGTATCATGCATTTTAACAGAAGATAAACGATGAGGCTCCTGTGAAAGAATAACCCTACTCTGGCTGCTCGGAGCTGAACGCTCATAATAACTGCATAATCTCATCACTGGCTTGCTTTAACAGAAGAGGGGACTGACACCAAATGCTTTTAAGGAAGTTGTGTAAAATGCACAGGTGAAAATGAGCGCAGGAGGTGTTTGAGCTAGATGGACTAACTCATTCCAGAGTCCAAGTATTTAGCTGTGAGGTTCTGTCACTGCTCTGGTAACAGTACATAGGTAAATGCACTCCCAGGAGGCAGGAGGATGAAGGTTCAAGGTCATCTTCTTCCACATAGTGGGTTCAATACCAGCCTCAGCTATAGGAGACCCTGTTTCAAAACATTAAAATAAGTAATCAGGTGCCTAGAGTGCATGGTGCTATATTGAGCCCCGTGTGTGTGTGTGTGTGTGTGTGTGTGTGTGTGTGTGTGTGTGTGTGTGTGTGTACACGCATATATATGTATGTGTATGTATGTATGTATGTATGTATGTATGTATGTATGTATGCATACATATATATGCACACACATATAGAGGAGGCATGGTGAGAAAGAGAAAGTGCATACCCTGTGCTGCTTAATGACGGAGAGACGCTCTGGAAAATTTCTCATTAGACAACTTTGTTGTTGTATGAACACTATGTGGTATATGTGTACAAACCTAGATAGCACAGCCTACCACACACCTACGTGATACAATATATGTACAGCATTTCCTGCTTCTCCCAAAGCCATCAGAGACCAATGAATGCACAAGAAAAAAACAATGCAGTTGAGAAGTCTGGTAGCTATGATATGCGTGCAGTGGCTGCTGGCCTAACAATGGAATACAGTTTTCCAGTTGAATTTTAAAATTGAAGTAGGAGTACAAGCTCAGTAACACTAAGAAGCACAGTGAACACCAATGCTAACAATGAAGTTGTTTGTTAATGTTATGCATTATTAGGGAATGAATGTAATTACAACCATCAGCAGGTGGGCTTGTTGGAACCAGTGTCATCATTACCAATACATCATGATATGACATTATTGCATAGTATAAGACGGTATTGACATATTAAACTTCACCAGCCAGGATATGTAGACACAGGTAAGAAGGGAAGCAGATATATATATGTTTGGCATAACACTTTAGTTCTAGTGTCATGTCTAGGTTACAATGTTATAAGGTGTCAGCAAATCTGAGCTATTTTTTGATCTCTTCCACGCAGGGGTGGCATGGTTCAAACCAGTGAACAGTATGAATTTGTGCACCATGCCCTGTGCCTGTACGAGAGCAGACTTTCACCAGAAACTGTCCAGTGATTCCGTGAAGATTGCAAGAGTGTCAATCTCATGGGTGATTAATGAAATCACCTACTTATGGCTCCTAGAAGGAGCTTCCTGCAGTGGATGAGGAAGCTCTAACGCCAACCTGCGGCATGGACTGTGGAAGATCTGGCAACATAAGAGATTGCCAACCCTTTGTGTATAGGAATGCATCTGTAAGCATCCCCCAAATTATTTTGAAGGTCCTTCCTATGCTGATGGAGGTATGATAATTTCTCACACAGCCTGAGGTGGATTTTGTTTTGTCGGTGTTGGTTATCTGCCACACAGAATCTATGTGTGTAATATTCAGTGACTGTCATTGTGACAGCAGGAGGGGCTGCTGAAGATGTCACTATCTTGTGTTTAGATGCTTTAATGTTTATAAAGTCTGTCTTGTGAATGGACTGTCAGCTGTTCAACTGTTCCAGTTTAAGTGCTATTACCTATCTCAGTTACCAGAATCTTGCTGCTAATGTTGCAAGTGATTAATAACAGATTTTTAACAAATACATTTTTGTTTTTGAAAAAAATCAAATGCAGTAACTATTTTATATGGAAATGTGTCTTGATAATATCTATTAAATGTGTATTTATAGTACCTCCTATGGATCAATTACAGAGCACAATGGCTGTCATTGGATACATATATATATATATACATATATGTGTGTGTATATATATTCTGTTATTAGGCATAGAGGTGGCTTCTGCTCCACAACTCTAACTACTATATTTCTACATTGTGACTTGTTTTGCTTTAAAAAAGGGATAAACAAATTTATAATAACTATAAAGTATCAATAATTTTAAATACTCATCTCTCTTCTACTAAGAAGGGATTTTTGAA
This sequence comes from Cricetulus griseus, assembly GCF_003668045.3. NCBI lineage: Eukaryota > Metazoa > Chordata > Mammalia > Rodentia > Cricetidae > Cricetulus > Cricetulus griseus. The sequence goes on along the minus strand of NW_023276806.1, from coordinate 139,963,406 downwards.
TATGCTGTTTACCTGGAATCTCTCTCCCAATAAAAGGCAGCTGCCGCCGGAGTTGCTCCAGCCTGTCTCATTCCCAGAAGTCTTTCTAAAGATGATATCATGCACATACTTGCATTTCTAAAAGGTTTGATTTCTCTAGAGACAAACGAAGTAAAATAACTACACCCAGCAAACACGAGATGTTCTGCTCATATATGAATTTTCGATGCAGCAAAGCTGACTTTGTTTCATACTACCAATAAATGGCTCTTAACACTAAATATTGAGTGAAGTATATTCTTTTCTTACGCTCATTTGGGAAAACACCATCATGTGGGTAAACTGAAGTAGGTAATGCGATGGAGTTAATTCTAGTCTTTTCCTCCTCTGGGGTAGAGATGCCTCTCTCCAAAGGCTATCTTACAACCACTCGAGAGATAATGATCTAGAAGTGCCATCATTATGTGGTTTTCCTCATAGATGCCAGCATCTCATTATGCAAACAGTGCATGTTTATATCTCTCTATCGATTGTCACAGACCCCCATAAATTACATGGCTTGCGTATATTGGACAGAATCATAGCACCTGAAAAGAAGGCATGGCACAGGAAGACTCAATTATTTGTCTTACAATTCTCTTACTCCATCTTGAGGTTAACTTGTCATGTGCCAAAGGGACAGCAGGGGAAGACTTTCTGGGGGTTTATTCTGGCTCCTGGGGGTTGGATCTACATTTGAAAAAGAGATGATCATTATACCTTCTTTCTAAGGAAACAGACAGAAGGACACTGGTGTAAAACTTCCCCCAAACATTTCAATTGGAGGAAGTGTGTCACTGACTTTTCCCCTCTCCGTGAAGCTCACTTCCTTCCTACTCTTTGCCTCTCTTATCTGGGAGGATTTTTTTTTCCCCCAAGCGAAGCATGAACCGTTGTTTAGTGGAAAATGGAGGCTGAAGTTTACATGGCGATCCTAACCTGCCTGATCCTCGGGAACTTAGGTGAGTGGGTCAGCCTCAGTTTCCCAGAGGCATTGTCTCTCTCAGCATTAGCACAGGAGGCTGCCTGCCTCTTGAGAGGCATCTGAAATAAGGCAGAATTAGAGCCAGGTCTCCATTGGCAGTGTAGCCAAAGACGATGGGGAAGGGGGATGGAAGGAGACAGCTCCGGCCACACTGCGGAGATTTCTCTCCAGAAGAAAATAAGTGTTTACCAAGTGCCTGGGACAGCTCAGCCCCTGAAAGGATGGCCCTCAGAGTGAGGACACCTGAGCAAACATCTTTCATTATTTATATGTAACAATCTACAGTATTCTCTATGCTGTTCTTTTTTCCCCAATCAGGTTATACTTTAACTTTCTTCTCTAATATATAATATATATATATATATATATATATATATGGAATATTATTAAAGAGAATAAGAAAATATGTTTTCTTTGGAAGTTGTCATTTGGAAAGATGGAATATTTCCATAGAAAAGCTAGGTAGCTGAGGTTAAAAACTCATTGAAAATCATTTCTGAGCCGGAGTATTTTGCTTTCTTACTGTGAGTGTTTTAAAAACTGGGCAGTTAGTCTTCAATAAATGTTGATATTTTTAACTATGTTGGTATTTGGTGGGAAACTATAGGCACTGTCACAAAATCGATGCTGCTCTACAGTGTTGCAGGAACATAGCCTCTGGTAATCAATACTTCTGTGGTTTGCTACCAGTCACAAGTTGTGCTTCAAAAGCACATTCCATTGTATCTTTATATTTTAATAAATGTGCCCAATTTTTAAAGCATGTATTCATATCATGCAGCTCATAAACAAATATTTATTTACTCTGGGTGTTTAAGGACCAAGAAGGGGGTGTCTCTCTCTTTTAAATAATAGAAGAGGACTATGATATGAAGAAGATCAAATGGTTACAGGGGCCAAGCTCTGTATTTAATTGACTTTGATAACACACACATCATTCTCTGTGTTTGTTGTTCCTCATCCAATGAAAAGCCATATTCCTTGGATGACTTTGTTTCTTCTTCAAGATCCCTATCATTTTTTTCCAGTGGGGATATGTTCTCACTCAATCATACAAGAGTTTCACAGGGGTGTGTTATGTATAATGTTCTGATATTCTTTTGTTGTTTCTGGTTTTTTTTTTTTTTTTTTGCTTTTTTGTGGTGGTTTGATTGGTTGGTTAGGGAGGGTGTTTTTGGTTTCTTAGTTGCTTGGTTGAGTTTGGGGGATGTTTTTGGTTGGTTGGTTGGGTATATGGGGTAAGGATGGTTTGTTGTTTGGTTGCCTTAGGATTTTAAGTCACATGGGCTAACTCTGAGACTATGCAATTGCAATGCTAGGAAGATCAAAATAAAAGTAAATGTGGTATTTTTAACTCAGCTGCCTTGTGGGCAGGTGGTTCTGTTATTCAATGGCCCTTCCATGGTACTTCATAAGTCTCTCATCTTCCAGAGGGGTTCCAGATAGTCCATGTCCGTAAACAGCAGTGTCTTTCTGTAAATCAGAAAGTGATTATGGGCTCATGCGATGGCACCAGCCAGAACCAGCAATGGCTGTCGACGGAAGATGGGAAGCTCTTTCATATTAAATCTGGATCGTGCCTGGGCATCTCCAACTCCTCCAGGGGTCCTTTCCGACCAGCAGTCTCCACTCCCTGTGCCCAGGCACCTCGATGGACCTGCCATGACCAGGAAGGCTTCCTTGAGGTGGAAAATACCTCTCTCTTTCTCAAGAAACAAAACCGTAAGGTGGTGGTCAGGAAGATAAGTAAATACCTCGATAGCTGGATGAAATTAGACACCAACAAGGAGGGGAAGCTGGTCAATGAAAGCCTCTGTGCAAAGCAAGGTGAGTGATGCCTTTCAGAATCAGTTCTGGAAGTCATTCTGCTAACTCTCTGGTCTTTGCAAAGCCCAGGAAGAGCCATGTGCTCCCATCTATCTCCCTTGGAGGATACATACATTTACTAACAGAAGTATGCTAAGTGGTACCCAATAATGGAAAACTTCATTATCCTCATATGCAGTTTCATATTCTCTTGAAGTTAACTGCTTTCATAGGGAATCTGCTCCTCCATCAGAGATTGGCTCAGGAAGTCATGAAAGACAAAACTCACAGAATCATAATGAATTGGGCCTGAAAGAGCCTTAAAGACCACAGGGAGAGTCACTTAGAAAGAAATCCCCATAGTGAACAGACTGAGGTTCATCAGGATGTAACACATTGACCTAAATCCAAGCTAACTTCATGTCTAGTGTACATCCCTTGTAAGAGTGCTGCCCAGTGCTTCCCATTCCTTCCCTGTGCTGACCCAGTCCTTCCCAGTACTCCCCAGTTCTTCCCATTGTTGACCTAGTGCCTCCCAGTTCTGATCTGCCCAGTGCTTCTCAGTACTTCCCTATACTCCCCCAATTCTTCCTAGTGCCTCCCAGAACTGATCCATTGGCTTTCTTCTAGCTGGTTGTATGGCAAGACCATGGGGGAAAGCCAGAGCTTACTAAAAACACAGATTCCCAAGATTCCTTCACACCTTTCTTCCTGCACAACTTCCTCAAGATCCAGAGTCAGGCACTATGCACCTGTACTAATGCTAACATGGGTCCATAGTCCTTCTTGGGGGTCAGCATCCACTGTACCTTAAATCTCTACTTAGTTACCCACCTCTAAGGCTGATTTGAACTTTTCAACCATGCTAATCTTTAAGCAGTGTTCTGTCACTCAGGCATATGTTAAACAATTACTTAATTGGATACTAATGGAAGGCTCTTCTGCAATAAACATGGAGGTTTATAGTCTCAATTCTTCTATCAATTCTACTATGCAAAAAGGGTTAAAATACAGTGGTCATCTATTAGAAAACTCAACCCTATCAAAAAATGTGCAGCACACAGAGACAATTTGCACAGTTTCTTCCCTGTGGTTCATTTGTTAGGTGTGTCCTGAATGACACAGAACCATGGTAAATATAACAAGCTGTACTCTTTTTTATTTTTTATTTTATGAGGCAGGGTTTCTCTATGTAGCTCAGGCTGGTCCTGGAACTTGCTCTGTAGACCAGGCTGGCCAAAAACTCACAGAGATCACCCTGCCTCTGCCTCCCAAGTGTTGGGATTAAAGGTGTATGCCATTACCACCCAGGGACAGGGAGACCCATCTCTAACCTCAAACCATGCAAAGTTTACCTCCATGCTGCCTGCAAGGCCTTGGTTTTTTGAGACCAGCTCTTACTGTGTACCCCAGACTGGCCTAACACTCAGAAACTGTGGCTCTTCCTACAGAGGATCCTGCCTCTCAAGTGCAGAGATTATAGGTGTGTACTACAATACCCAGTTTAAAGCAGCACAAAAATAATTATTTTCAAATAACTATTTTAAAGCATTTTTATCGTATCTTTTTTGTTTAAAATATTAGTTTTTGTTTTACATACCAACCCCAGTTCCTCCTCCCTCCCCTTCTCCCACCCCCTATCTACTCCTCAGAGGGGGAAAGGCCTTCCTTGGGGGGTCCATGAAGTCTGGCATACCAAGTTGAGACAGGACCAAGCCCCTCCCCCCTGTATCAAGACTGAGCAAGGTATCCCTCTATAGGGAGTGGGCTCCAAAAAAGCCAGTTCATGCACCTGGGATAGGTCCTGGTGCCACTATCAGCACCAGGACTTGTTAATATCTGGCTACTGAAAAAGTATTTCTTTGAGTCCACTAATACTCCTTTTTCCATTCCATATCAATTGCTCTGTTCTGCTTTGGTATTTTATTGTGCTGTCTGTTAGTATGAATTTTCATTTGTTAATTTTACTTTATTTCCAGTTGGGTATTTATATAGCAACTTAGGCATGTCTTTTAAGTGTGCCCTTTATTTCACTGACTACATTTCCTGAAATGTTAATCGTCTTGATCATTTCTTACTAATATACTGTAATTCCCATCTTTTCTCCCTTCATCCTTATGGGGTCCAATACTGTCTGGCGTGTGTATTCTTGTGCATCACCATACCCTTATCTTCAGTTTCATCGTTAGCTCTTCCACAGAATTTACTCACTTTTAATAGACTATTATATTTGACATCTCTCTCCAGAGAAGAATACAGAGTAGAAATAGTAATACAGTTAAAGTTTCTTACCACAAAAATGATAATACAGATAAAGTTTCTTACCACAAAAATGATATTTATTGTCCTTATTGTTATACAAAGGTCTTGTATCTCAGTTAATGATTATTTCTGAGTATGATTATTGGTTTGGGAATATATTCAAAAGATGGTCTTGACCTGATGAAGTCAACACATATCATCTTACAGGTGACCTTGACCTAACTAAAGGCTAGTAACGATTTCAATGCAAAAATGTTTTAGAGTGAATACAGGATACCCCACTGGTCTTGAATTATGTCCTAGGAAGAATTTCGCTATAATGTGAAAACAATGTAGTGTCAATGGCACAATAAGAATGTTAAAAATAGCTTTAACATATTGTTCCATTGTGTAAGAACTTTTCCTTGTCACCTTCAAAACATCTTCCTTTTTCATGAATTGTGAAATGTCTGTACACTTCCAAGGAAATTAGAATATATGGACACTAGCAAAAACCTAAAGATCTACTATTTTTAGAATAATTCCATGTCTATTCCAACAAAGTTCAGCATTAGAAAAATGAACTTAACTTTGAGAGTCATATATATATATATATATATATATATATATATATATATGATTTTCTTTCTTCCCATCTGTTTTATAAACTTCCAATATCCACATGAGAAATTATCACAATTGCTGGTTTGTGATGCCTTTATTCTTGGAAAGTGGAGGAAAGGGAATGGACTCCATGGCTAGCCTCAGCTACATGAGATCCTGTCAGAGAAGGGAGATGGGGAGGGAGGGAGGAAAGAAGGGTGTGATATCAGGACTGTATTTGGTTCACAGTGTGTATATGGCTAAAGCTACAGGCCAGAGTCACCAGGGAACCTTAGAAATGCAGATTCTGGAACCCACACCAAACCCACCAACCTCAAGTTTCTAGAGAGAGGCTACAACAAGCAAACATTAGAGGTGGCAAACCACTGCTTCAAAGTTCGCAAAACACAGAAATTGGATGTTCAGGCTAAGATTTCTCTAGCTTTTAAATAGCAAAAGTTAAAAATACAGACATGAATTAAAGAGATACTGGATATAAATATTTCTTTGGCAAAAAAGAAAAAAAAGGGAGGTAGCCTCAAATGGAAAATGTGTATGTTTGATCTGAGTTATTTTAAAATATATGAGGATGATTAAAGACAATTGCAGCAGAAGGTTGAGATTTTTCTCCATATAAAAGCCAAAAGTGTAGTTGGTTGGTTTTTGTTGTTGTTGTTTTGTTTTGTTTTTTCAACTATTTTGGAGGCCGGCCACACAGCTCCCAAATAAATACATGACTTATTCTTATTCATGAATGCCCAGCCTTAGCTTGGCTTGTTTCTAGGCAGCTTTTCTAACTTAAATTATCCTGTTTCTATTTAACTATGTTTTGCTTCTGGGCTTTTACTTTTCTTTATTCTATGTATCTTTCTTTCCTTCTTTTCTTGAGCCTAGATGTCTCCTCCTATTTATGCTCTCTGCCAGCCAGCCCCACCTATCTTTTCTCCTGCCTCACTATTGGCCATTCAGCTCTTTATTAGACCAATCAGGTGTTTTAGACAGGCAAAGAAACACAGCTTTACAGAATTAAACAAATGCAACATAAAAGAGAATGCAACATATCTTTGCATCATTAAACAAATGTTCCACAGCATAAACAAACGTAACACATCTTCAACTAATATTCCACAACACAAACACTGTATGTGACTGTAACATCTGCAGTGCAGTTGCAGAACAAATATCCAGAACATTTAATCATTTATCTAGAGAGTCCAGTGTCAACCACTGATAATACATGTTGACTAATTTTTATTTAAGTTCTTACAATAAAAACTCAACAGCCTTTTTTTAGTGAAGGAAGCACAGCCTGGCACACAAAGAATGCAATTGCATACTAAGCTTGATTTGGATCCTAACTGTTAGTATTCAGGCATCTGTACCTGCCTGTCCTTGGGGTTCTGACAGGATACACCCTCAGCTGCAGCCACTAAGAGCACCTCCTGTGCACATTCACTATGTTCCCTTTTAAAATGGCCCTGCCCACCTCCCATCCCCCCTCTCTCTCTCTCTCTCTCTCTCTCTCTCTCTCTCTCTCTCTCCTCTCTCTGTCTCTCTCTCTGTACCCCTCTCTTCCTTTCTCTCACCCTCTCTTTCCTCTCTCTCCCCGTCTTTACTTTCTCCTCTCTCATGCTGCTCGTGTCTCCAGAGGCTAATCTTCCCCACTTCCCTTTCTCCTTTTTATGATCCTTTCCCTAATAGAAATAACCCTCTGCTTGAACCCTGATGCATGGCATCTTTCTCTCATGCACCACTTTTCTAAAATTACAACACTAACCCCATCATTACTTTTCCAAAAGGGCCTGGGAACTAAAACTGTATTAGGTGGTCCTTCACTTAGAGAATCAGCAATGGGCAAAGCTGAGCGCAACAGAGATGCTGACTTCCATCCACTTTGCATCCCTACACTGATAGATGGTTTCTGAAGCAAATATCTAAGCTCTACACTCGGGACCCAAGACTGAGAAACTAAGGTTGTTTCTTAAGACAGTTGTGAAGGAGCCTCTGGTAGAACCATGGTTGAGTTTGGCGTGAGAAAAAAGCACCTTGAGATAAACTTCTTGTCTTGTGCAAAGTGTATAACCCTGGCACACAGGCAGTGACAGTATTAAATGATGTGAAAGGGGAAAAAATATGAAATATACAGAAAGTAGCATCCAGAGAACTATCAAAGTATAAAGTTATCAAAGTGTAGATTGGGTAGATATATAAGGAAAGTTACAGACAATACACTTCAATGCCCATTTACATTTGAATTTCAGATAAATTTGGAGTATGTTAAGATAAATATTAAGTATATGGTATATAATATGATTCTTGAGTTGTTTACTAGCACTATATAAACATACTCAGTTATATTGAAACATTACTACTTGAACTTAATTTAACTGGTCTCTGATACTTCTGTTTGCCAAATCTGTCCAAACCTATCTATGTACAAAATCCTCTGCACTGCCCTTTGCATCTCAAGGAAAGAATGCTTAGTCACCATGGTTACTTTATTAACTTTTTCAAGATTATCTATTTATCTCTTGTTAAGCCATAAATGGACCTTTTCTGTCGTGAATTTTTTTGTCCCTTAGCCCCTCTTATTTACATACATTGCCGTAAGAAATGTGCTAGTTGGGTAAAATTAGAATGGTAGGGAATGAGACTCAAAAGAGGCATAAGCAAAGTTGACTGGAAAGTGTAATGAACTCCTTCTTTAAGGGGGACTCCTTGGCACATAGTGGTAGTTGCCTAGTAAGCAGTCATTTTACTAAATATAAGTAAATAAGTAATGAGAAGTAAAACATTAGCTCTGGGTCTTAAAGCCTGCACTCTTCAAAGTTAGTTACCTGATTTTGACAGGATTTTGTGGGGTGAAACATCTAGACACACCTATCAGCCAATCATTTGCAGAATTTTCCAGCCCTTTATTTTGTGTGGCTTTATCCTTAGAGTATTGCTACACAAAGGCCAGCAGCAGCATCACCTGGGAGCTTGTCAAAAAAGTTAAGAAGAGCAGGGTTTTTTTTTTTATTATGGCAAGATGAACCAATGTTTGTTTGTTTTTTTCAACATGGAAAATTCATCCCACCTGCTCATATATTCTAAATCACTAGCTGGTCTTTCAAAAGATATATAACTTAAAAAAAAATACAACAGCCTTGCTGGGCAGTGCACGCCTTTAATTCCAGTACTCAGGAGACAGAGGCAGGCAGATCTCTGAGTTTGAGACCAGCCTGGTCTACAGAGTCAGTTCTAGGACAGCCTGCGCTACACAGAAACCCTGTCTTTAAAAAAAGGAGGGGCCAAAGAAAGAAAAGAAAAGAAAATACAACAGTCTCATTATTAGAGACTCACAGAATTAAAAACACCACATCAGTAGACAGTATGTTATGGTTAGACAGGAACAAGACATTCTGATGCCCTGATTGGCAGTCAGTGGTAAATAGGAATGTATTGCATATCTCAAAAAACTAAAAGGAGATTCTAATATTTACACCATAATGATTGAAAGGAGGTTTGAGGAGATAGATCTGTATGATCTGCTTTAAACATTACATAATGTGTGAAGGAATTTAAACATCACTAATACTTCATTAATATATAATCTTATGTTTGTATATATTAATTAAAATAAATTAAGAGCACAAATGTTCCTATCATAAATGTTTACTGAATGGCTAAATAAGTAAATATCACTAACACACACACACACACACACACACCAAGAAGCCTCCACTCTTCATGATGCCATTAGGCAAATCACTAACCATGATTCTCATAGTACTGTTTTGTTTAATACTTCAGCTCCTTTGGGAAGCTGACGACAAGGCTATGACTTCCCCTCCCTCCAGGACTGTTGTAATATGAATTTCATAAATCAGAAGTCTGGGTAGACTTTTGGAGACCCACAGACCACTCCTAAAACCAACTCAGTCACCTAGATATTCATAGAATGAATTGAACTTGGTCTTCTATGCAGAATTGGCCTTTCCATGCAGCAGTTTTATAACTCTGCCTCCACCATGTAAAACTGGCAGATGAATTAAGGATGGGTACTGGACAGGGCAAATGGACATTTTCCCACACTAAGGGGATCTTCACAGTTTTTATACAACTTAATTTATCCTCATGCTTCCTATTGAAGGGATCTTCTTTTACTATATGAAAAATGGACTGAGAATATGGTGTATTAGTGAAGTCCTTGCCAGGCGTAGCCTGCACAGAGCCCTGTGTTTGACCCCTAGCACCACCAGGTATGGTAGTCCACACGTAGTATCAACACTTAGGAAGCAGAGGCACGATGATAGGAGTTTGAGGTCCTCTGGCTATATAGCAAGCTCAAGATCAATCTGAACCATATGATAGCCTATCTCAAAGCAAAACCATTGTATGTGAAGAATTCACATAAAATTCATAAAATGTGAGAATGATTTTTTTCCACTGTCCTTTCTTCCCCTCAGCTGGCCTGGGGACAGAAGTCTCAGTTCGGATTGCTAGAAACTCCGCTGCTCCACAGATCCCCACCACTTTTAACACCGTTCCATATAGCCCAGAACACATTAGGAACAGCACAGAGACATTCCTCCGGAACACTGCAGGGACCTACAGTCAAAGCAGCAGCAAGAGATATCTTCACACGGCTGGAACTACGGACACATCCTGGAGTCCTTCGACTACTCCACCTTTCCTCAGCACCACCACAGAGGTAAAAGGAGAGGGGGTGGTAGGGTCATGAATGGCCACAGGAAGCCCTTCCCTGTTCAAAGTGCCCCTGTGCACTAAGAAATCAGTCAATTTGTTTCTAAACTGCAAACTATGCATAAACAGATTTGGCATGATGAGGAAACCTTTGAAATCTCTGCACCTTAATGAGATGGAGATAACTGGGCTTGCCGTGCTGTACTGGTACTCTTGTAGATTGGCATCTTGTGAACCAGAGTCAGGGTCCATGGTCTTAAACACAGCCTAAAACAAGCAGACATTGAAGCCAGTACTTTGTAGTTCTGAGCCATTTGTGCTCTAGGGGGCAAGAATCACCGAGCAGTGGCAGATCCAGAATCACTGTAACTGATTGGTAGATAAAGATAAAAGGAAGTCATGACACCTTCATCACCATCCCCTGTGTGTCACCTACCTATGATCTTGGCAGTCCCCACAGATGGTAGAGTGAATGAAGGGCAGTACCGGCCAGCTTGTGGGTGTTACCCAAACTCTCTCTCTGTTTTGAGCGTTCATTTCTTTGGCTTTGCTTTCATCTCGGAGGTTTGAACCATAATATAGGCAATGATGGTGTAATTAGAACAGGCAAGAAGAGCTCATTTGAAGAGCACAGACACATCTCGATGGTAGAGCACTAGAGAACATGGATGGGTGAGGCCCTGAGTTAATCCAAAGCACAAACAAACAAAGAAAAAGTCTACACGTTGCTTAGAGAGTGTTGCTCTTTCCTAATAGGCAACCCAAATAATTCAAAGAATGCAAAAGCCCAATATCATCCAAATGACATCCACCCAACTGGATCTCTCATTGCTTTTGCATTGTATTGAACCTAATATTGCATATGGTCTCCAGCTACTAGGCACATATATCATTATTGATCACAAAACAAATACAGTGAGGACATTGAACAACTCCTGGGACTTTATTTTTGGTTCCACTTTTCCATCACCATAAATCTTCCCTCTGACCCAGTTGTTTCCTTGCCTATATAAACAGGAGTTAGGAAGGCCCGGTTGCTTTTTTTGGAAACTCTTTGCATCACTTTCAAGCATGGTCCTTGATCTCTATATATTAATATAAAAATCTATCTCCAGAGCACAAACTCTAAATCTGCCTTTAAAGGTCAGCTGTGCCTCTCACATCCCTCTTCTCAGTTGGGGCTTAAGACAGAGAAAGAGGGGTACATTGAAGGCTGCTCACCCCTACCTTGACTTCTACCTACCTCTCGGTTGGTTCATTGTGGTCTCAGCAGCTAGCTTTGGAAAGCAGGAAAAGAGGACATGAGGGGAGAGAGCCATGATTTCAGGAGCCCCCACACACACACACACAATCGGGGCACTTCCTAATTTCAGGTCCTTAGCTGTTTCACCCACTAATGTGAATGAGATCTTTACCACATACTTTTGAAAATGAACACTTATTTTGGCTGCATATGCCTCAGCAAAAACTCACATCTTATTATTATTAATTTAGCAGAGCATTTCATTTATGTTTGAACTTAATTATCTATAACAGTACAGAAAAAATAAGTGTATTAAATAAGGCACATTGAATAAAGACTACCACAGAAATCTATCTACCTGAATGCTAGAAGGTGGTCTTTTAGCATAAAAAGGATAGTTCATCATTCTTCCCAGGTCTGACATTATGAAGCATGGAAATAGGCTCAAGAGTTGGCTAGGCTCTGCAAAAGTATGTTCAACCAGCAACAGAGCTGTTACAGACATACCACTAGTTGGGTCGATCTAACCCTGTATGACAGAGCTCACAGCCCCACCTCCACCCCCGGCCAGCAGTATTTGTAGCCTTAGATCATAGCAGACACAATGGTAAGGATTTTTGTTGTTGTTGTTGTTTGTTTTATTTTTGTTTTGGGAAGTTTGTTTGTCTGGTTGGTTGTTTGGTTGGTTGGGGTCTCATTTCTGGAATGAAACCAACTGTGGTGTTTGTATGTACTCCCAGATGAGGCACCTAACATGGCCAGTATCTCACCTCTGACTTTCTTGAAGTTCAGGCAAAATATTGACTCTGCCCTGGAAAGTGAGAGTGAAAAAGCCACTCTTTCTCCAAAGGCAGCTTTCAGAATCCTGAACTCTAATCTAGCCACCCTTTTAGCCAAATAACTTAAAGGAACATTATTTTACACACGTTTGTTATAAAACGCTAGAGTTTGAGGCTTCAATAAGTAACACAAGTCACTTAGAATTCAAAATTCATGTCCCTTGAGAGTAATTTTGACAAAGAGCATCAGAAGAATATGAGTAAAATAGTTCAGCTCAATTGTTGAAAATTGTATCTAAATCTCTCTCTCTTAGTTGTTTTCTTTATCTCAGTTTGTGAAGATTTTGGACTGAGATTTTTAACTGAGCTGTATTGGGGTAACTGTTTTTGAGAGGAAAACAAGGTTTTGTGGCTGGATGTACTTGACCAATAGCACCTGAACAAATGTTCACCAGTTTGGGGGAAAGAAGGGGAAGGTCGGGAGTGGGATAGACTGGAACAACATAGAATGGAGGTGAGGGAATGACACAGAATGGAGTGGGAGAGAGTGGACTGGGGTGTCCTGCTCTGGAGTGGACTGCAGTGGGTTGGTCAGGTTGGTGGTTCCTCTGCTGGTTCATCCTGGACTCACTCTTGCAGCTTCATTCAGCATGGGAGGTCAGCAGGACTCAGATCAACACTCAGCTCATTTGCATGACTAGCATTCAGTGCTGGCTATAAGCCGGCCATCTAGGCTCACCTCCTGACCCCTCATCCTCTAGTCAACAATACCAGCTTCCCTTTCATGATGGGAAGTTAGTCCAGCTCGTAAAAGGCCAAAGGTAAAGGCTGCAGGATTCTAGAAGGATAGGCTCTGGAGTCACCCAGAGCTCCTTCAGCAATATTTGGAGGTTAAAACAAGCTATAGACCAGTCCAGATTCAAGGAATAAGGCAATGGACTCTGCTTCTTTATGAGAACATCAGCAACATCATAATGCAATTATATATTATATATATTATAATATTATAATATTATATATTGTTATATTATATATATATTATATATTGTTATATATATTATATATATATATATATTATGTATTGTTATGGGGTGAACCCATAACAATTAAACAACACCATATTTTAACAACATCACCATTGCCATCATCATCATCTCTATTTTGCAGATGTCTAGCCAAAACAACAGAGGTTAAAACCCAAAGACTCACTCAAATGAATATGGAGAAAAATAGCAAGAGTACACATACATATGTAAACACACTCAGTCACCATATTCTCTAGTATACAACACCTGTTCATCAAGGCAAAGGCCAAGGAAGACATATTTGAACTGCAGCTATCACTCTTCATTAAACACACATAATAACCCTAAACTCATTCTTTGAGGATGCAGAGTGTTTCTTTTTTTTAACTTTTCCCCTTTTTCTCACATCCTCCCCTGCCAATGTGATGGATGAATTTGACTGTGGAATGTTGTATACTTGGACCAGGACTTGGTCTCAAACCTCTGTGGCTTTCTCTATCCCCCCACCCCCAACATCTCCAACTCAAGACCTTAAGAGAATTAATAAGTCAGACACAGATGCAGAAATGAAGTAGGGCTTCAGTGTCAAACTCGTCTAGGTCCTGGCAGTTTCAGGTCAAGTAGTACTTCCTTCTTTGGAATGGAGATCATGGGGGGAATTTATTTGCCTCACAAGGTTTTGAGAATAAAGATCTGTTTAAAGGAATCAGGTAAAGATAAATCAGGCACTAGGGAAATGTCTGGAGAGCTACAAAGATGACACCAACTAAAAATCTAAGCAACAGAGGAGAGGTTACCTTAAATTCCCTCTCCTGATAATGAGATTGATGACTAATTCATATGCTATCATACAGCCTTCATTCAGCAGCTGGTGGAAGTAGAAGCAGATACCCATAACTAACCCGTGAACTGAACTGAAATCCCGTTGCAGAGAAGGGGGACTGGTGAGCAAAGGGGTCCATACCAGGCTGGTGAAACCCATAGAAACAGCTGTCCTGAACAAGGGAGAGCTCTTGGTCCCCAGACTGATAGTTTCATCCCCAGATGAAACCAGCATGAAACTGATCCAGACCCCTGAATGTGGGTGTCAGTGAGGAGACCTTGGAAATCTATGGGGCCCCTTGTAGTGGGTCAGTACTTATCCCTAGCGTAGGAATGGACTTTGGAAGCCCATCCCACATAGAGGGATACTCCCTGAGCCTAGACACAAGGGGGTGGGCCTAGGCCCTATCCCAAAGGATATGACAGACTTTGAAGACCGCCCCCTATGGAAGGCCTCACCCTCCCTGGGGAGCAGAAAGGGTATGGGATAGGTAGGGAGTTAGTTGGGGGGCCAGGGGAGGAGAAGAGGGAGAGGGACCTGGGATTAACATGTAAAATAATCTTTCTAATTAAAAAATAATAATAAAGGAATCAGGTTGCCAGATACACTAGCAGTACATACAGAAGTATTTAGTAATGTTGGCTTCTTTTAGTGTTTGTTTTATCATCCCTACCCTGGCTGACTCAAGGCTTGAGGAACCCAGATGAGCTAGCATATTCTGCAAAAATGCTCTAGAAGGGATAAAGTGCTGACTGTGCATAAAAATAAGGTTCCTGGCTGGTTCTGATACCACTATCTACAAATCTTGCCTAGAGGCTCACTGCCTGCTTCCTCTCCCACCCCGCCCTTGTGCTGGCCTGGGGAGGAACAGCATTTCCTCGGTTTGTGAATAGCTATTATGGTTCTGGGCTGAGCTTTCACAGTTCTGCACTTCCTGCCATTTGGCCTTCAAAGAGATCACAGCCCGATGGGAGTCTCCAAATGAGTGAAGAAGATAGTGCTGAAAGTACCCTACAAGCCCAGGCAACCTCCTTCCCTGGGTCACTTAGAGTGTGCAGGGAGATACACTACTGTCACCACTGTTGTCAGTGTCCCTACTGCCTAGAACAGTGGTGCTCAACCTTCCCAACACTGCAGCCCTTTAAATACAGCTCTGCACGTTGTGCTGACCCCCTAACCATAACATTATTTTCATTGCTACTTCATAACTGTAATTTTGCTACTGTTATGAGTTGTAATGTAAACATCTGTGTTTTCTGCTGGTCTCAGGTGACCCCTGTGAAAGGGTCGTTCAATTCCTCAAGGGGTCTCAACTCACAGGTTGAGAACCCCTGCCCAGAAGAAACCATACAAGACTCTCTGAGAGCAACTACACGGACTGTCTATTATGAACAGAATCAAGTATCACAGACTATGAGAGTGATAATTTTTTTTTTTTTTTTGGTTTTTCGAGACAGGGTTTCTCTGTGTAGCTTTGGAGCCTTCCTGGCACTCGCTCTGGAGACCAGGCTGGCCTCGAACTCACAGAGATCCGCCTGCCTCTGCCTCCCGAGTGCTGAGATTAAAGGCATGCGCCACCAATCCCCGGCTGATAAAATTATTTTTAATACTCATTTTTATTAATTTTAATACTTGTTTTTATTAATTTTAATTATGTGTGGAGGTGGAGGTGGGGTGTGTGCAAGTGAGAGCAGGTGCCCTCGGACGCCAGAGGCATCTGATGCCCCTAGAGCTGGAGTTATGGGAAGCTGTGAACCACCCAACTTGGGAACCCAACTCTAGTCCTCTGCAAGACCAGATCACATTCTGAACAGCTGGGTGGTCTTTCAAGCCCCCATGTTTAGGTGTTTAAAAAGCAAGAAGTAGTGCCGGGCAGTGGTGGCACACTTGGGAGGCAGAAGCAGGAAAATCTCTGTGAGTTCGAGTCCAGCCTGGTCTACAAGAGCTAGGACAGCTTCCAAAGCCACAGAGAAACCCAGTCTTGAAAAAAAAAAAAAAAGTCAAGAAGTAATAATATCATTGTGTTATTAACTTGTGTTCCTAAAGCCCTACCTATGGTTAGCATCTGCCTATCCTAATTCCTAGTTTCTTGTTTCTTCAGTTAAAATGCATAATTGTCTGCTAATAACACAACCTCCTTTAAAATTCGCCCAACCCCTCCAGCCTTAAAATCTCAAGGATTCCTTTTTATTTCCATTTTTCTTTTAGTGACACATAATCAGATTGCCTTCCATTTTGTTCATACAGGGACTGGGCTGATAATTTGTCCCAATATCAGCCATGCACACATAAGATGCAGCCATGGAACAGGCCGTAAGTGTTGAGATGGCTGGCTGACATTTCTCTGGCACACTGGTGTCTCTGAGATGAGCTGTACTGGAAGCAAGGGCTGATGCAGTGAGAAGAGAGAATGAGAAAAGGAAAGGAAATGACGATCAACATAGAAGTCAGACTGTGCCAAATGTCACGGAAAGCCTATGCCCTTCAGTTCTGGCCCTGGCCCTGGCTGACCAGGAACTTGCTCCGTAGACCAAGATAGATAGCCTCAAAGTCTCAGAGATCCTGAGTGCTGGGATTAAAGGAGCGCACCACCAGCTAACCCACGGGGCTTTTAAAGCTACAGTTGCAGGGTTCCACTTCAGACCACCCTAAATCAGCAGCCTGAAGTGGAAACTCGGAGCTTACAGCATGGAACTCTCCCGGATTCTGCTAGGAAGTTGCGTTTGTGATCAGTCGGGAGATAACTGGGTAATAAGCTTGTTGGAGAAAAGCATTGGAGGCAAGAAAACAGAGAAATTGCTGATGGGACCATAGGACCTGAAGGTAGTCACAAGGAAACAAGACAAATATTATGGAAGGAAACTGTTACAGAAAAACAGCTGGAACCATTCAAACAACTTAATGCCGTAAAGTCTATGTCACAAAATTCAAGGGTGTCCCAGACTTAAGGCTTGGCAATTCAACGCAATGCAAGATACTCTACTAAAAATAAATAGGGACTCCTAAAAGTGACATGACTCGCATTGTTGGCAAAACTAAAATATAAAGTGTGGGTTTAAGTTTTGTATCTGTTTTGAAGTTCCTTAATTTAGTGACTTTATTAAGATTGCAAACTTAATTCAGGATTCCACTGCCGAGTCTGAGATAGTTCAGGTAAATTTATTATATTTTCAGAGAGAAGAAGAGTAGACAGACAGACAGAGTTGGGAGGTCCGGGGAAGGGTTACAGAAACTGTGTACAAATGTTATAATTGCCCTGTTGATGTGCAATTATTTCAAAATGATTATTTTTAAAATAAAAGGAAATTAAGGAGAAGTTTGCAGCACGGGCTTTCACAGGGTGGCATTCGTGGAAAGCTACTGAATTACAGCTAGGCCAGTGGCTCAAACATACCAAGATACATCTTGGAGAACTGGGTGAAAGCAAGTGGGGTTTGGGGCCACAGGGTGGAAGAAGAGGAGGAGAGATTAGCATCCACAATAGGAAATGAGATGAATTTGAAAAAAAAAAAAAAAAAGTCAGTGAATCCAAAACTCAGAACTGTCACTGGGCCTGGTGATAAGTATGAAGATAAGATAGACACCCTGGGAAGAACTGCTAAGTACTTTAGATCCCTGAAGTTTACCCCAGCTAATCTGCACCCGCAGATTCCACACACAAACAGCGTTGAAACCCAGTCACTGCAGGACACCGTGAAAAGTAACTAGAAAGAGAAACCACTATGAATTCCAGGAGCAATTACTGAAGTAAGCCAGTACTGTTTCCCTACTTCCTGCACTCACAGAGAGCTGGTAGCAAAACACAATCGAATCACTAGGTCCAGATGAGAACTTCCTACTGTGGAAACTTCTGTTTGGGAACCAGGGGTACCCATGTTTCTATAGTGTCTTTTGTTTCAGATCCCTCATAGATTTGGGCCAATGACCAAGCCAGCGATCATGTAGCCTTGCTAGATGCCTGCTGTCTGGGCTGTATGCCTGAGGCTTCCAGTGTGCTCTTCTCCCTGTGAGATTGGGTGTGGGGGAGGAAGAAAGCAGAGGGATGGACAGAATTCAGCAACCACATACGTTGCCACGGGTCTGATCTTGGCACAAGTAGCAATTTCAGGAATGTCTCTTGGTTACTGAGAAGCACATGCCCTCACACTGAGTTGGGTCGGTCTACCCCTCCAGCTGGGGGATCTACCCCTCCAGAACAACGGCTTTATGGATGTCAATTTCTTCTAAGGCTTGGGGGCTGGGTACCGAGTCTGTGGTGCTCAGAGTTCTAATTCTGCACTGGGATAAGTGAGAATGTTATTTTGTGGGAAATTTATGCAAACTTAATAGCCAAGCCCTTGCTTAGTGGAAGAGTGTTAAGGTTTATTCTGTCAATATGTGACAGAGATAATGTCGCCATGACCTGGGGATGTGGAGAAAATAATGAAGAATAGGGCTTCTTCCTCCAAAGGTTCTATAATCTGGCTGATAGTTTTAACATTTCATTTGTGGAAAACATGATAAGGCCCTTTGATCTTCTGCTTTGATCACTGTCAGCCCAACACTTGTGAGTCTCAGAGATTCCCTGAGTCTGCCTCACTCAGTAGAGAAGGGTGGGGTCAGGAAGCTTTGTTGAATTAGAGATAACAGAGAAACAGGCAGAATGTAGTATCATTGCAGTTCCATCTTTTGATTTTTTTTGAGTCAAAAATCAAGATTTTTTTTTAGATCTGATTTTTCTCAGTATTGCCATCTTTTTTTTTTTATTTTTAAAGCAATGTTGTAAATGCCAAAAGGCACCTGGGATGTTAAGATCTTGTAAATGCCAAAAGCCTGTCCTTTAGGAGGAGTGGATGAGGATGGGGGTAGATGGGAGGGGGAGAGAAACCAGAGGAGAAGAGGGAGGGGAAACTGTGGTTTGTATGTAAAATAAAATGAAAAGAAATTAACAACAACAAAAAATACTTAAGCCCCTCTTTTGTGATATCTAAAGAACTCATAGAGAAAAAAAGTGACCCACAGAATATTAAAAATGTGTCTTTGGTTTCCAATCTTAAGTCTCTAAAGAAGCTAAAGGCTTTGTTTGTTTAGCTTTTCTTTTTAATTGTTTTACATTTATTTATTTATTTTATATGTGTGAATGTTTTGCTTGCATGTATATATGTGCACATTTGTGCCTGGTACCTAGAGGCCAGAAGAGGGCATCATACCTGTGGGAACTAGTGTTAACAATGGTTGTGAACCATCATATGGGTGATAGGACCAGAACCACCAAGTCTTCTGCAAGAGCAACAAATACTCTAATTGATGAGCCATCTCTCCAGCCCCATTTTACTTTTTTCTTTTAAAGCCAATCTTATCTGATGCCATGTTTTATTTATCAACTGTCAAGGATTGGGTGAATAGACTTTGTGAAACTCACACTCTAGCTCCTGAAGCCAGTCTACCTAGAAGCCACGCACAAACTGATTGCTCTGTGGGAAGCATCGCTAGCTACACTGACTTGCCTTACCTGCGAGCTTATTCATCTCTTGGGTTGGTGGCAGCTGTGGTGTTGGTGAGGATGTAGGAGAAGCCTGGAGCTTGAGGAAGTGATTCCCTTAGAGTTACTGCTGCCTGCAAATCATATGACTACCAATGGCTACAATGTTATGATGAAAGCGACAAAATATCTATTTGCTCCCAGACTGAGAAAAAAAGCAAAAAAAGGGGGGGGGGAGAAATTAGTGTGGAAAGTAAATATCAAGTGTTCTGGCTGGTTTTGTGTCAACTTGACACAGACTAGAGTCATCAGAGAGGAAGGAGCCTCAGTTGAGGAAATGCCTCCATGAAATGCAGCTGTAAGGCATTTCCTTGATTGGTGATTGACGGGGAAGGACCCAGACCATGGTGGGTGGGGCCATTCATGAGCTGGTGGTCCTGGGTTCTATAAGAAAGCAGGCTGAGCAAACTAGGAGAAGCATGCCAGTAGGCAGCACCCCTCCATGGCCTCCACATCAGCTCCAGCCTTCAGGTTCTTGCCCTGTTTGAGCTCCTACCCTGACTTCCTTCAGTAATGGACAGCAATGTGGAAGTATAAGGCATATAAACCTTTTCCTCCTCAACTTGCTTTTTGGTCATGGTGTTTCTTAGCAGCAATAGAAACCTTAACCAGGACACCAAGTAAAGATGTGTGGAAGAGTGGTGATGTAGCCTACTGATAACAATTCCCTACCCTCCTCCCTTCCAGGATTTAAAAACAGTGGCATGGCCTGCAGTCTGGGTAGCTGTTAAATGCCTCTGGTGCTGATCTACTTAACAGCTCTGTTTGGATAGGAGATAGAATGTAGTGTGAATGTCATTTGGGTGTTCTCAGAAAGATCTTCTCATCCGTGGGCTCTGTTATTCTTTAGTATTACTGAATACTCAATTTCCCTGATTTATCTTAATGTTCCTTGTAGAACATTATTTTACTATTAACAATTACAGGTCCTAACATTTCTGGCCCTGGGCTGGGAATTGCACTGTGTATATTGTACATGCCTTTTCTTTCAATCCTTAAAACTGCCCTCCAAATATTTTTGTTATTTCCTGTAGAGTCGTAATCTAGAAAGCTTATCTAGAAAGTTTTCTTTAACTACTCCAAACTATATCTCTAAATACAAAACAGGATGGTCATGAGGTCTTTAAAAATAACTGCTCATCAAAATTATTTCTTGTATTTTAGTGCTTCTCTATTGAAATGCATGACACTTGCTGCAGGTTAAAATTGTGTTGTTTTTACTGCAATTTTCTACTGAGGCAATACAAAGAAAAACAGAAAAGGACTTGCTGGCATGTGACTGGCTTTAGTTGACACATCTGACTGGTTGTTATGCCTCCTTTTAAAAATTATTGTAGTTTCAGAGGTAGAGCACTCGCTTAGCCTGAGAGGGGTCCTGGATTATGTTTTAAGTACCACATTAACTTGGTGTGATCGTGCATGCCTTTAACACTTGCATTCAGAAGGTATAGGCAGGAGGATCAGGAGTTCAAAACCATCCTTAGCTACATAGACAGATCAAGGCCATCGTAGTTTACATGATACCCTGTCTCTAAATAAATAAAGACTTTGTGTGAGATTTGACTAACAAAAAAAAAAAAAATACTTTTAAGTAGTTGAGGTTACCTGCACAAGACCAGTACAAGATGAAAGCAATCAAAATTCCAGCACAATAAACATTAATGATTGCATAGTTGGTGTTCTTGTGGGACCCCTAGCAGCAGGAATTATGGATGCCTCTGACTCTTTGGCCTGTTCTTGGGACCCTTTTCCTTTTAATGAGTCACCTCATCCAGCCTTGATATGAGGATTTGTACCTAGTATTATTGTAATTTGTTTGTTCCGTGTTCAGTTTATATCCCTGGGAGGCCTGCTTTTTTTTCTTGAAGGCAAACAGAGTAGGAGTGAATCTGGGGAGGTGGGGAGAGGACTAGGAGGAGAGGAGGTAGAGGAAACAGTGGTTGAGAAGTAATGTATGTGAATAATTAATGTTAAAAATAATTCCAACATGAGTCAAGGAGAGGCTCACAAGGCCCACATCTAGTTGAGGAGTTGCTGACAACTGATGGCTGTTGGTGGAAAAGAGTCATTTTTCTCTAGGGGATGGCCATGCTGATAGGTTGCACATGCCCCTCCTATAGGTGGCTCCATGACCATGCACATATGGACAACACTAATTGGATTCTTTTTTTTTTTTTTAAGAGGGCATGAATTTAGGAGGGAATGTGTTAGAGAGGATCCATGGAAGGCAGCATTATTAAAATATATTGTATATATGTGTGAAATTCTTAAAGAACAAATTTAAATACACACACACACACACACACACACACACACACACACACACACGCATGCACGCACTTTTATAGACTTGGTGAGCCAAATCCACTCAGAAGCCAGAATAAAAGGGTGTAAATTCAAAGCCTTCCTGGGCTACAGAGCAAGTTTGATGGCAACTTAGCAAGACTCTGATGAAAAAAAAAAAATGAAGAAAAGTAAATACAGGGTTAGAATAAAAATCCAAAGCAGAGCCCTTGTCAAGCATGTGCAAGCTCCTGGGTTTAATACCCAGTACTAGAAAAAAAATTCTTCCTAGAAGGAACAGCATCAGGCTGTTCTTATGTCTAACATTTGATGTTACATTAAGTGTGTCTCCAAGTCTTTTTCCTGTATCATTCACACTGAATTTTTCATGAAGTGTTATAAATATCAACACGTACATGATATTTATTTTAAGGATAACTAATTTATGAATTCTAAAATTGCTCAAGACCCTCTAAATAGTCTGTATAATATCTTGGAAACAGAGAAATCAGTGGAATTTGAGAGGAATAAAGAAGGACAAGTTAAAATGAACTTGCCTAATAATGAAATTTTGGTTGAAGGTTTATCACAGAACATTCTGAACTGCCATTGGAGTTTGAATAGCTCTTCCTCATCTGAGGATTTGTTAAAAACACAAATTGTTTGCTTCACCCCCTGAGTTACTGATTCCTTAGGTCTCTATAATATAAGTCCCTATAGATAGCGCCCTATAATATGAATTTCTAGGGACTTGTTCAGCTAATTGCTGATGCTACGATGTCCTATAAGAACATGTCTCCTCCTCTTTTTCCCCTCCCTCGTCCTCCATATCTCTCCTATTCCCTTTCCTTTCCCTTCTCCTCATCACATTCCTCCCCTTCCTTCCCTTTCTTTTGTTTTTTGCTCTTATCTCTTCCCACTTTCCCCTCCTTTCCTTCAAAAATCAATGTCTTCCTATTTTATTCTTCCTCCCTCCCATTTTCTTTCTCCCCTGCATTCTCTCCTCTCTCTCTCTCTCTCTCTCTCTCTCTCTCTCTCTCTCTCTCTCTCTCCTCTTTTTTCCATTTAAGGCAGCATTTAAAGCATTCATCAAGACCATACCTGCAAGAGCTTGTTAGAGAATTTATTCACATAACAACATTTACTGAGCAGCTACAAAGATCCAGTCATTCTCTCAGAAAACATTCCGTGAGATTCTATTGTTTTCTGGATCCTGTGCAGAGAGAGAAAGCAAGACTCTACCCTAAAGGAATTTCTCAAAGGAACAAAGATGCAGACAGTACTCAGACACATAAATAATTAGATTATTTCTCTGAATTAAACAAATGGGTTGCAAGGAGGAAGCATGAAAAGATGCTTCTTCCTTATGATGTCTGATATGGAAGAGTCTTCAAAACATGAACCAGAGACTGGCACTGAGCACCTGCTGAAAGAAAGCATGCTCCTGAAAATAGGAAGCGGGCAGGAGATAGACAGAAAAGCAGAGCCGGGTAACCAAGGTCCTGGGTGGGGTCTGTGGCCTTTAGCTACTCTGTGGGAGGTTTGTTTGCAATAATTTTTCCAGTCCACTCCCTCTCTACCACAGAGCTCTCTGTCTCAGACCCTGGTCAATCCCTGGTCTATAGTCACTCTCCTCCTTCCTATTGAGACATCAAATGATGTCATATGCACCATCAGCAGGCACATTCCCATGTGACCGTAAACCCTGGTGGTAGAATGCTTAGGAAAAGTTACCGGTTAAGGGAGACAATACAATGTTAGTGCGCTCAGTGTGCTCTGTGCAGACTCACACCACCCTTGTTTTGTGGATAGAAAACCAGTACACGGAGGAGAGAAAGCAACAAGTTCCAGAGGGAATTGAAGCAGTGGGTATCACTTTCTGGGTCTGAATTTCCCTGGGAAATAGCTTCACCCTGGAATAAGGAAAGATGTGGAAACCAAATTATGTGTATGTGGAGCCACAAAACAGCTGACTCTATCAGGAGGCAACTGAGATTTGGGGAGTGCAAAACATACACCCCAACTCTACTCCAGCCATTATCAACCAGTGGCAAAAACAGGTGTAGAAGAGTGAACCCAGACTGCAGGTGGGCTTATTGGGACTTAAAAGTCCAGGGGAACATGCTGCATATTGGCTTTTTAAATCTACAGCCCCTAGTTCATGGCTCCTATAATCCTTGTAATTTCTTACATCACTGGAATAATAAAAATATATTTTGTTAGAATATTTTACTTAAGTCTCCGAAACAGCTCCAAGTGGATAAAGCAGTGTTTTTCAACCATACCTGAGTGTTTATGAGTGTGATTTTTAGAGGCATCACTGATAAACACTTAATAGCGGGGAGGAGACTGGGGAAATTGATGGATGCTTACAGGGGGTCACATGCAGGAAGAAAGGGCTGAAGGTTCAGTTCATTACCAGTGGCCAATGATTCAATCAGCCCTACTTCATGAAATATCTATAAAAAGCAAGTGCCCAAGGTTGAGAGCTTCCAGGAAGGAAAGAGGGAACACAGCCCTGTGCTCCCGAGGGTGACATACTCCCAACCCCAGGGGGTTAGACAATCCCTTGTTCAGGACATTGTACTCGTGGCCCTGGACACCTCTTATAGAGTTGTTTGCTTACATCTTTAAATCACTCTTTGCAATAAGCAAATAAAATAATGAAAAATATATAAAGAAGTAAGTCACCATTCCCAAACAGTGTTTGTCGCCCTTGGTGACTGGTGAAATCAGTATCTGTGTTCATAATGTAACAAGATCCACGCCTTAGCAGCCAGCTTGTAAGTAACGACTGTGTTAACTCAAACACAATTGTTACCGTGAATTTTATCACCATTTTTAGAAGACAACTGTCTAGTCAGAAGCAGCCACACCCTTCCTGTGGAGTCTGGGAAAGGTTTCCTGATGACAACGAGTAAAGGTTAGCCACTGCAATGGTGCGGGATGACTGATCCCCATTCCTGGAATGCAATGACTTCTAAAAGTAAATGCAGGGTCATATGATGGGACAAATGGGCTCAGAAGCAGTTGAGGAATCCCAAACAATGAAATAAGGAACAAGTCCATGTTTTTATACTATGTGCAGAGTTGCATACACTCCCCCTCCAAAAGATAGCCTCTGGCATGTGTCCTGTGCTCCTAGAACATGAACCCACATTTGCAGATTTGCATATTAATGCTGTAGCTGTGATTCCATTTTTTAAACTTTTATTTGCTTATTTTATATGTGTGTAAGTAGTTATGACAGGCATCCATGCCTGGTGCCCCTGAGGTCAAGAGAGCATCAGACCCCCTAGAACTTCAGTTAAGGATTACCATTCATAATTCAGTTATGAATTACCATGTGGGTTCCAGGACCTGAACCAGGTCCTCTACAAAAGTCACAAGTGCTCTTAACTGCTTAGCTACTTCTGCAGCTCCTGTATTAGTTATTTCAAAAGGAATGTGTGCCCACATGCATGAGAGAGAGAGAGAGAGAGAGAGAGAGAGAGAGAGAGAGAGAGAGAGAGAGAAAGAGAGAGAGAGAGAGAGTGCTTGGGAAAAATGGGATTCCTTAAAGATTTTCAGAGGACAGTGACTATTTAGTATATTTAAGTGGGAAGAAAACTAATCGGGGAGGGGGGAATTTTAAATCCCAGAGAAGATGACAAAGAAAAGCATAAACATCAGGAATTAATAACTTCGGCCTATGCAATAAATTTAAAGGAGAACCAAAAATAAACTAAGATGACTCGATTTGGATGCTGCCCCTGTTGCTGGACAAACTAACGCTGGTTCAAATAAGGTCTGCCAAGTTGCTTTTATATCTTTGATTGTACCATAGCTCTCTCTGGGAAGCCTTTAAAACATTGTTCTTCGACTGAGGTAGCTTTGTTCTCTGAATGCCAAAGGTAAGAAAGGGGTAAGGAGGAATGAACTGAAAAGAGACTTCCATCAAGACTCAAGGCTGGTGCTTGTAATGGAGCTAATGGAGGGAGAAGAGGATTACAGGCGATGACCGAAAGGTGCGCCAGGTTGTGGAGAGCACTGGGTGAAAACACAGAGAATGAAAATGTATGTAGGGAGACAAGCACTCTGGGCGAAGAAACAGGACACACTGCATTCTCCCAAAGCACACAGGTGCTTGATGCTTGGTGAGTGAGTTCTTGATGCTTGTTGAGTGAGGGCTTGCTGCTTGGGGAGTGAGCGATACTTGCAAGGGAGATTTCAGAACTGTATATATCCATTTAAGCCAGAAAGAAGTCTCTTAAGGTTTTCCATTAAGAAATATTGACAAGCATATTTTCTAAAAGAAATGATGTAATTTTCACTTTCTTGAAGTTTTCTACTTTCCTTCAAAGTGAGTATAGTAGACATACTAGCCAAGAACATAAGGTTCTCCACTCTGTATTATATGTGCAGGAGTGGGGTATATCTAATCCCCTCTCCCAGTGATTTGATATGTGGTGTAATGATCCATGTGAGACAGTTATTGACAACCACGCTAATTAAGCCAATTAAGACTTTTGATTCTTTTATTAATGGCCAGACCAAGAGCAGGCTCACCACTCTGGAAGTCTCATGGTGTCCTAGCCCAAGGACATAGCATTTTAAAAGGCAAAACCCACAAAGATACAACAAAGTTAGATGAGGGTCAGAAAACCTTAAAATCTTCATTCCTGCTAGAGCATAGTAGTCATTTTAAACAGAAACTTGCCAATTATCTTGGCTAATACATCTGGAACCATAGTCAAGGCATGGAAATCTCAAATGTGTTGCCAAGACAGACCTGACAGTTGCGGAGAGGGCGTGTAGGGGGCTAAGAACTATCGTAACAAACACAAGATGGAATCAGAACAAGATTTGGCCTTACCTTAGTCATTTCACTGGGGTCGTATCTTTTGTTAAGGATCTCAAAACTGTGAAACTATAAAAGTGGTTGCAAAGCTTCACTATGTAGCAGCAATTCTTTTCGTCTTTTGCACGGGGTTTTTTCTCAGAACTACTTTGAGACATACATGTCTTCAGGTTATAGGGCAGTTGCTCACAGTGCTCACAGTTGGTGTGGGAAACACTGAGCCTACTTACGTCTTTGGAAGATGTGGGAAATTGAGTTGTGGCATTGTTTTCCACTGAACTTAGTTGATATTGCTTCCTTCTGTCTGTGGGGGATGACAGAACCTTCGACTGCATGATCAGTGGTGAAATTGCTTGTTGGGGCTTGAGTACTTGGTGGTGATTGTTTTGTTGTCAGTTCACAGTATTTTCCTAAGATTTAGGGATCCCACAGACCTATGCAAGAGAGTTGGGAAAGGGGAGGAAGGGGAGGAATGAAGGTCGTGTTGATAATGGGCAGGCTCTTTGAGGGTCTTTTCTCTGGCTGATGTCAAAAGGATGTGGACAGTGACAAATGGGTGTTTTGAGGTGAGAAGGGCTAAAGCCCTCTAATAAAAGGGCTTCAGGAAAGAGTGTGGGCGACCCAGGGAAATGTGCTCAGGTCAAGTTTAAGCCTGGGAAAAGAGGCCCTGGAGAAACCAGATGAGAAAGATAGGAAGGAAGATAGGGAGGGGAACGCTGGGTGTGGAGAGGGGAGGGGGGGCTGAAAAGTGAGAGGGCTCAAGCATTGTTTAAGGCTATGACAGCAGAGCTGAGGACCACTGAGCAGGAAAAAGTGAAAGTCCAGGAGTAGGAGAAGGTAGAGCCCTGAGGCCCCGGAAGGGACCCTTGGCTGGGGAGGCGGCAGCCGAGGCAGGGGGCAGCTTGGTTGGCTTCACGCCCCCTTGGCAGCCTCAGGCGTTGGCTCCTCGAGGCTCCCTCCCTCTCCGGAGCATTGTTCCTTTGCCGGGAGACAAGGAAATTGCCTTTTGATTGCGGAAGTCCCGGACGGGGCTTGGGGGCGAGGCAGCGAGGGTCAGAATGGCAGCGTGGGAAGGGCCGCGCGCCGCGGGTCCCCGCCGCCTGTCGCATCCGAAGCCCGCCCTGGGCGGCAGCAGAAGCAGCGGCTGCCGCGGCCCTAGCGCATTGCCAGCTCCGAGGAAAGCGCGCTGCGCCCTTAGGGCGCGCTGAGCGCGCAACAAGTGGTACCCGAGGTGGCCTGGCTGTCCGCCCAGCGAGATGCGGAACCATGGAGCCACACTGGCTTTGTGGATTGCACTGAGCCTCCTGCAGGTGAGCCGGGAGAGCAAGGGTTGACGCTGCTGCTCTCCTCTCTGCTAAGAACCAAGTCCATCCTCTTCTCAGCCTCTGGAGCTGTGCTGCCAGGTGCAAAGGAACAGACATTTCATGCTCCTGGGTGGGAGAATGATCCTTTCCTGAAATCCTGCCATCTACCAAACTGACAGCTCACCCTGCTGCTGTCAAGAAAGCAACCTTCTGTCTCCAGCTGCTCCTGGAGGAGGTGGAGCAACTAGGGTGAAAGTTGCATGCCATCCACTTCTCTTGTGAGCCCTTTCCTAGGTTGGAGGATGAGAGGACAATTGAGACTGGGCTCCAGGGATGAGGACAGGTGACTCCTGGAGGTGGCTATGTCTCTAGGCAGTGCAGGTTGTGGACGTAATGTGTGCTCTCTGATTCTTTTGCAGGCTGGACTGGCAGAGCTAGTGAGATGTAACTTCACACTGTTGGAGTCCAGGGTCTCCAGCGTGTCAGCGTCTATCCAGTGGAGGACTTTGGGGTCACCCTGTAACTTTAGCCTCATCTACAGCAGTGATACCTCGTTGCCCATGTGGTGCCATCCCATTCGGATAGACAATATCACCTATGGATGTAACCCCAAGGATTTACAAGCAGGGACCGTCTATAACTTCAGGATTGTTTCTCTGGACGGAGAAGAGAGAACTTTGGTCTTACAGACAGGTAAAGAGAGAGTGGCAGGTGTAATGTGATGGCCAAGCCACTCCAAGCTGAGCCTTGCCTTTCTATACTGGGGCTTTCATGAGAGAGAGAGAGAGAGAGAGAGAGAGAGAGAGAGAGAGAGAGAGAGAGAGAGAGACCTCTGGTGCTGAAAACAGCAGGTGAGGAAAACAGCCCCTGAGAGGGGAAGAAGGGGGCAGAGAGGGTTGTTTGTTTGTTTGTTTGTTTGTTTTAATCGATGTGGTTTGAGCTTCCATCACATTAAATCATCACACACCAGAATCATTTTAAGTAAATGTTTTGATCATAAATAATGAAGTTGTGATGATTAGTGATAATGCTTGGTTGTGTTTGTAGGACTTGAATCAGAACATAGTATCTTCAGGAAAAAAAAATGGTACTATTTTCATAGGGAAAGTTGGAAAAGTCCCTTGAAAAGAGGGTACAAAATGACTTTGTGTTTCTTGAGTTATGTAACAGTTGAGAACATTCTTTGGCCACTCTGAACTTCGAACCAATGATTTCCCAGCATCTCTTTCCCCATGTGGCTGCTAAGTTTATCTCTCTTGCCTCTGTTCTCTCATCTGTGTAATGGATGATTGTATCAGGCTCAAGTTCTTCCCCTTCAGGGATCACCACAGGTGTTTGCCTCACTGGAGCCTCAGCCCTTGAGGATGACGCAAACACTCCAACTCCTTAGTCTTTGCTGTCTCTGTTCCATACAACAGCAAAGGCTTCCTTCAGCCAGAAGTTTAAATCAAAGAGAAAAATTCTGAAAGATAGAGAAATGGGTTGGTCACCTTATGATTCTTTCCCTTTTCTACCATAACAAAGATGAGTTCTTTGGCCATAGCTCTTTGGAGGCCACCAGTCTGACAGGAAATGCAAGCAGAGTCGGGAAATCTCACTGAGCCCCTAAAATATTAATTTTTCATCTTTTATAAGCCACAGTGCCCACTTACACCATTTGACTTGCTACAGATGAAACATAGAGGTGATTCTTGAGGGTTGAAGGAAACTTAATTTGAAAAGACAAGCTACTTATTAAGAATATGCTTGTATTTATATGGAACCAGAGGCGGGGGGAGAGAGAGAGAGAGAGAGAGAGAGAGAGAGAGAGAGAGAGAGAGAGTAAAATCAACTACAGGAGTGGAAGAAGCTGGATTTTCAGTCATTACTTGTCTATTTCTTGGAAGTTGTAGATGGTTCTGTGACAACTCATATCACTACAACAGTAGAGTGTTGAACATAGAACACCTAGGAGTGCGGGTTGCACATGAAAGGGTCTCACCAATGGTGTGTGTGTTCAGGGTCTCACCAACAGTGTGTGTGTTCAGTGGAGCAGAGAGATTTTTTTTTTAAGTAGCTGCATTTTCAGAAGCTTTTAGGAAAACATACGCCTTAAGGATCTTGGAGATAGTTATTTACCCAAAGAATTTAGTTTTGGGAAATAGAAAAAAAAAGATGATGAGAAAAGGTTGACTGTAAGTGTTGGTAGCATAAAACAGGCTTCGAG